>NC_067399.1:387742516-388342516 GCF_016432865.1 Antechinus flavipes | reverse complement strand
ATTGGCCTCCATAAAGGTGGATGAAGGAATCCTAGACATAGTACACAAGGGCATGAGTTTTTCTTCGTTGTTCCTATTTATGTTACTAATTCCATTTTATAAAAGAAAATTAGAAAATCAAAATTTTTATGGCTTGCTAAAACTCAAGTGGGACAGAGCTGAAAACAGTTGAACCATGGAGACAGTTTCCAACTTCATAATCCTTGATGTGGTTTGACTCCAAAGACCAGTGACAATTCAACTAAATGATTTCATAGGTATAAGTATTTGATTTAGCACTAGTACCACAGCATTCCTGACTACCTTCTGGGGATTCTGTTCCAAGTAGAACCAAAATATATTTTCTTATCAGTGGGTAAGTGTATCATCCAGAAATAAACAGCCATCATTTAGTCCCATGCCACACACAAGCTCTGTAGCTTTAGTTATTTATAGCCCCTACAGCAAATAGTACATTTCATCATTTAGCGGTCATTTCATCATCAAATCACTAAGCAAAACACATTTAAAGTGAATTCATTATTCTTTGGCCATGAGGACATGCTTAAAGGAAATAAAATGAGATAATATATGAAAAGCACTTTGTAAATTGTAAAACACTAGATAAATGTCCTATTATCATTGTTAAAAATTGTTTAAAAATTACACAGAGATAATTTAAAATTTATTGTAGTTAGTAGTTTTGACACCCCATTTTTTTATTAAGATCTACTGACATTAACAACACTACCTGATTTGAGTTTCATCTGATTTGAATTTTATTCTACTTTCTACTTTCCTTTGGTTTACATTCCAATCTACTATGATGTTGCCACAAACTCAGCAATAGGCCAGAGACCAAAGATGGAAATGCTTTCGGTCCTGGACATTTCACAGATTGGCTTCTAGTTAATTTAGAGTTGACTCATGTTGCTCTGAAAGAATAGGACATCTCTGGATCTCAGGTACTTCATCTCTAAAATGACTTCAAAGGTCTTTTCTAATACGCAGTCTATGATCCTGTGTGTTCTTGCTTATATCAGCACAGATAAGCACATGGTAAAAGTTCTCTCTTCTTAGGTTTCTCACTTATATGACATAATATTCAAATTGAATTTCTCAGCCTCCTTTAGGGGTATGAGAGTTAAGATTGAAATGGAAAGGTTGCCAGTTAGCAAAACTATTTGAGAACAGAGAGGTAAAAAGAACATGGAATGTAAACTGAGGCGATGCAGACTTGTATTGAAAGAATGAAAGAGTATTCCCTTAAAATCTTAAAATCTGTATGGCATTTGTAATGGCTCTTACTTCAGCATCATTTCTCAGCTTAACTTTAATCAACAGAGCTTCTCTTCACAAGAGCACTTCATTGCATATTGTCATTTGGTTCCTTATCTTTTTTAAGATGCTCAATATGAAGGTGAATTCCCTCCTTCTCAGGACCAGGACCAATATTGCCATTTGGTGATCTTCTGTTTTTAGAAATGGAAAGAAAGACATGTTCGATGCTGGCTCTAATTTTTCTATGTTCCAGCAATACTGATGTGGTTATAGGGCTTTGTTCTCTGAGGAACTGCAGAAGGCCCACAAAAAGGGTGGGAATAAACTTTCAGATACTGCTGAGTTGTACTCTAAAAAGTCAAGTAGTTTACTGTTTACTTGAAGGACATAATCTCAGGCTCCCACTTGGTATTTTGGGGTATTCTTTGAAAGCCCTTGACAATTCTTTAAGAAAGATCTGCACTACAAAATTTGTATCCATTCAAGGAGGTCTGGAGAAAGCTGAGCTTACTCTCTATCTTGAAACTAAAGCTCTTTTTTTTTTTCTGATTTCTCCTAGAAATCAATAACATGAAAGGCCCTGCTCTAAATACTTATGAGTAACAGACATTTATTTGATGGAGTCAGAGATTAATTATTTTTGAAGCTGTTGAATAAAGGCAATGTTAGTGCGCATTACATACCAGAGAGCATATGTTTTGATAGCACTGGTAAGAGTTACATTTCTTAATAGAGCAACACATTACATTTGATTTTTCCCAGGGGAGTAGTTGGTTTTTGTTTTGATCCATTACTGGTAATACCCAGTACATTGTTACATGAAAATTTTCCTGTTTGTATTTTAGTTAAGCCATCTGCATGAAAGTGTCTGCTAATACCTTTGGAGTAGTCCCTAAACAATATTAATATTGCAGGTGAGGACCATGCTGTTTCCTGTTATAATGGCAGGACAGACAGTTCTGTGCACTGTTTCCCTGTAAATTATTGTAGGTTTGAGACTTGTAGGCAGGTTGAAATGTACTTGGCTAAGGTGGAGTCTATTGTGATAAATTTATGAATGGAATATATGTGCCTCTTTATGTTCTATGCTGAATTATGGGGAGAGCAAAGGAACATTTTTTTTGCCTCCAGAGGAATTCACATCTCGGAAAGAGAAAAGTCACCTTTGCTGAAAAGGTGCCCATGAGGCCAAAACTAAGACCTACTGACTTTGTTCATGATCACCTGCTTGATAGAAGGGACCAGGTGAGGAGGGTCACTGAATAAGGCTTTTGTTTCTTGACCTGTCGGGAACTGCATTGAATCCTAAACACACCAATATATAAGAAGCACTCAGCAACTGAGGTAAACTCTATTTTAATGGTCATGAAACAAAAGAAATACTTACTTCCTCAGTGACTATTATGGGAATATATCCTAAATACGGAAACATATTCTTTCATTAAAACTGTGGCTGAACATCAAAACTCTCTGTCTATGCATGCTGTAACACCTTCCGGGAACTGTAGTTTGTTTTGAATTTGTTTTAGACTCACTGTTCATTTAATATGCCAACTTAGCATCCAAGCATTTTGTTTTCTGAGAGTAGCATTAGTGTTGGTTTAAGATTTTTAAGCCTGCATTGTATTTACTCTAGCAAAGAAATATTATTAGTAACTGTTTGCCCGTTCTTTAAAAATTGATTGTGCCATTGGGATGTGCCTCTGTAAAATGTTTGGAATTAAAGTTATGAATGCTCTCAACATAATTACCTGGTTGAAGTGAAGTTCACAGAGACCAAATCAGCTCAAAGTTGTTTTTTTAATTTTTAATCTTCCTTTAGAAGTTTTTTTTTTTTTTTTACTGTTGCCTTTTGTTTTTACCCCATAATCATTTTTTTCTTTTACTGAATTCTCCCTCATAATTAAAAAAAATGCACATAAAAAAATTGACACAGAGATTATATCTACATCTTTAGACTTCTATATTGAGAAGATGATCATTGTGATCTTTTGGATGTCTGAGATTGGTCATTATATTTAATCAGAGTTTGCCTTTTTAGTGTTGTTGCCTTTATATTGTTTCCATTGCTTCCTTTACACATATAGTTGTCCCTCGACATTCACTAGGGTTAAAGGTGCAGGACCCCAACAAATGTGGAAAACTATGAATAACTGAGGCTCCACCCAAACCTTTATTTTTAATCATTCTGATCATATTTATTTAACAAAAAAAGGTAATTAATACATTGCACCCATAAAAACATTGCAGATTCTACTAGACAGAGATTAGTATCTTCTGCATTATCCAGAGTCTTCACAACCACAATATAGTTGTAGCAGATGCTTCATGATTTCCTTCTATGAAAGGGGCAAGATAGAAGGATCACAGTGAGAAAAAATCATGTGACCAAGTCTGGATGGTAGAGACAAAGAGAATGCATTCCCAAAGACAGTGAGTAGTCCATGGTTCTTTACTACACTGAAACTTAAAAATTTAACTGCTTACAGTAAATTATATGTATGTATGTTTATGATAGTAAATTATGAAATAGATTAATAACATACAATATTTTAGTATTTATAACTTACTAAATTTTGTTTTCTTATGTATTCTGCCTTTGATTTTTTGCAGTATATTCAAATCTCCAAAAATTTTCATTTGTTTATCCATGGATAACCCCTGAATAATCAAAATCTTGAATGTGAAACTGGTAAAGTCTAGGGATGACTGTAGTCATATATACACATGTGTTATATGTTGTAGGATAAAAATTTTGAAAAATCTAGTCACTTTCATCTTAATTGGTTGCATCTGGATCACACTAAGTTCTTAGGGATGAAGTACATTTTAATAAAGAAAAATAAAAGGCTTTCATAGAAATAATTAATGGCTCTACACTTCATCTTTTTTATTCTTCTTACTCTTTTTTTTCTTTCTTTGTGGCATTTTTAGGCACCCTTTGGTGGCACTTAGAAGTAAGGAATTTGCTGACTTTCATTTCAATTATCCTTTATTGGCTGTTTTTTTTTTTTTTTTTTTTTTTTTTTTTTTTGTAATATAGCAGTATCAGTATTAGTAGAATCACCTATTCTTTATTGAGTTTTTCTATCAACTAGCAGCTGCTGTAGCTCATTAGTCATTTGCAACCTATCTGCACATCAAAACTATATTTAACATCAGTAAATCAATGTCATCCCAACTCCCTTATTCAGAGAATTTGGACTCATTCCCAATGGGCCAATATTGAGGAAAGTCTTGCTCTAAAAATATAGTACATAGTATGACTGGACTTTTATTAAGCTACAGCTGTGTAAAGGATATTCATAGTACCCATTATTTAAAGAAGATAGGAGAAGGTCACTATAAAACATATTAATTTTTTTTGGTAGGAGGCTGGTGGAATGAAAACATCAGTAAATTGTGCCTTGGATATTAATGAGTTGATTTCCTTTCATCTCAAGAACATGTATAGAAATTCAAACAGTAACTAGAGAAGATGCAGTTTTTACTATAACCAGCATGTTTGCAAAATGCTTTACATTAATACTTTATGAATTTACTTTAGTGTTTGACACATAGTAGATACTTAATAAAGCTTTATTGATTTGTTGACATATGATCATAACACCCTTGAAACTGGCATTACAGATATTTTAATCCCCATTTTATAAATGAGGAAACAGGGCACCTTATAAGGTTAGGTGATTGTCTGAGGTCATACCTTTAGTAAGCAGCAGAGCCAAGATTTAAACTCAGATCTGACTACAAATCTGCTATTCTTTCTTCTTAAACCACAACTGCCTCTAGAAGTTAGGCATCCCTATACAGATACACTGCCAACTCAATAATACCCAAGTAGTATTATTACATCATATCCTTGTTTTGTGATGTTATGTTGCCTAGAGCTGTGATTGGCCAGTAAAGATATGTGTTGTGATGCATGAAATTGAGTGTTTGTGAGACACCCTCTTCCCTCCCATCAGACTAGGTATAATACTGTATAACCACACTGGCGTGCAGGGGATACGGGAATAGGTTTCTTCCTTGCTCACCACTCCCCCCTGGTCACACAGGCTGCTGGGGAACAGTGCTGTCTAAGTTTTTGGCCCAGGTAAGTAAATAGAAAGCAGAAAGTCAGTTGAATTGAAATGATTTCCCAGAAGGTATAATATGATGCTGTAATGGATTTGGGATTTTCAGTAGTATGAGATATTCCCTTCACAAATGCAGATCATAACCTTTTTTTTTTAATCTTATGTAATCTTTCTGTTTTTATATAGTCTAAAGGATCTACCCAACTCACTGAATTTTTTTAAAGATTGTTTTAATATTTCAGATAGTGAAGCCTTGAAAAAGAAATGACAGCTAATTTTTAGAAATACATATTTCACATGATGAATTTATACCTTTCTATATTGACAGATCTAACCTCTTATTTTGGTCATATACATCCTTGGTATAATGCCTTTTATTGTAATTGTGTGCAAGTCTTCATTGGTAATATGTTTTAGCTTTCTTAAACTATTCATTCCTGTAACTTGGATTCTTTTTGAGATCATAGTGTTACTGATTCACAGTTATATAGTATGACTCACTTGCAGAGTATTATTGTTTAAAAAGATGGGTTTTGTTTTATTTTTCAAAGATAGTTTATTTCATGACAGCTAAGCTAAATTGAGATCATTGCAGCATGCTGATGGATCATTTAAATATAGTCCAAGTTCTTTTCTAAGGCCATCCTGGGATCCACCTACACACCTGTTATGCACACACATTTATATACATGGACTTAATTAATGGGCTATTCATACATACACTCCTTGTCAAATCTGACCAACATGAATATTTTAGCCACTTTTTTAAAAGCATGGATGGCTAGACTAACCAATTAATATTTTAAAAGGTTTCAAATAAAAGCTTTGACTTTTTCAAATGATTTTCTTAGTGAGAAGGCCCTGTATTGTTCATTATATATAGCTAGCTCTCTTCTGTGATAATGGCAAATACCCTAAATGGTCATAGCCTTTTTTACCTTAGATGATGATGATGAGATTCATAACATACTTGCTGTATCATTGAACCAAAGTACTCTGAAGTTGCATTTGCCATAGAATTCTTTATGATTTTAACATGTGTGGAAGATATGTGTTGTTTGAGGGGAGCTTTTTTTTTTTTTTTAAAGGTAGCATTATTTTAACCAAATCAACAAAAGCCACACTGAGATCTGTTAGAATATATCTCTAAGCTGTGAAAGATGTTTTGTCATAAGAAAATTATCTTTTAAAAATGTTGCCAGTTCCATTTTTGTGTTTTCATAAAGAATGATTTTGATTTGTTTGCTTAACCATGCTTATAAATAATTTATACTGATAAAAGATAGGTAGTTGTCTTGGGCAGGGTCTTCTCAGGCACTTTATTGTAACGATCATTTGCAATAGTATTTTTCAAGTTTAAACAGTGTTTAGTTTTAATTCATTATTTCACATGAACTTCCTGATCATCCTATAAACTAAATGCTACTGTCATTATTCACATTTTAGGGATGGGGAGAAGTTGTGACTAATCCAAGGTCACACAATATCTGAGGCAGGATTTGATAAACTCAGGCTTTCTTGATTCCAAGCTTAAATTACTCTAGCCTGTTGCTACTCTCCCATACTGTCCAAAATCTTTTCTATTTTGTTTAATCGTTTGACACAGTTTGAATTTTAGATCTTTGAGTTACTTTTAAAATTATGTAATTTCTAGCTCAGAATATCTCCAGTGTCAGAACTTCATCTTAAATACCATTGCCATCTCAGAAGTGTGCTATGACATAAGCCAAAATCCTTTCCCTTTCCCCCCCCAAAATCAGTATTTACAAATGTACTAGTCTTAAAAATAAATGGGAATCATCTGTAGACTACTCTACCTGTTCTAGGAATCCACAGAAGACCCCTGGAATCTTCTGATAGCTACTTGATATGTCAGAGTATAGTAGATCCAGGAAAGCAAAGTGTAGGACTATCCTGAGGAAACCTAGTTTCAAGAGAAAGATCCTAGCCAAGGATTATTTTAGGCAAATCTGTGACTGCAAGAATCCTCAGTCCAAGCCTAGAGGAAGGAGGAAGGATCTAGGTAGTAGATGAGTCCTGGAATAAGAGCTGAGCTAGGAAGAATGATCGCTAGCAAAGCTTATTGTAGGGGGATGGGGGGGCGTAGTCCTTGAGCCTTATGGCAAGAGATTCCCCACCAATCATATAGTAGCCCTGGAGTTCCTTGGAAGAGGACCTATTTTTGTTTGGCCACAAGACTCAGTATCAGGGCAGATTTTGCACATATCTTTCAGTTTTCAGAGCTTGACCCACTTTCCAACTAAGCTGATAAAATGAGCAAAGAAAAACATGGGGGAAAAAATAACTTGATGTAAGAGATACCCAGGGGGCAAAATCCTATGAACATAGAGACCCCACAACACTCAAGGTAAAGCCTCTGAGAAAAATGTCCTAGTGACAAAGGTCATGACAAGAGTACTTGGAAGAGCTGAAATGAGGTCTAAAATACTATAAAGCAAAGAATAGCAAAGAGAATATCTTGGACTGTGGAAAATCTCAAGCAAAAATTAAATGTCCTGGAAACTAGAATGGACTAGTTCTTCACATGTACATTCAGAATTTGAGTAGTGGAGCTGAATAGGATGTTTCCATCAGCATCACTGGGTTAGAATGAATCTGTATAAAACCATAGTGATGTATATTTCATACCTATTTTCCTTTCAGCTTCATTTCCATGTGCTCCTGTGGAATCATACACAAACTTGTCTTTTCCCTCTGCTGATTTTTGCTGTTTTGATAAAGCTTGAAGTGGTTTGCAAATTTTGTTTATATTCTAACCTAGTACCTGTCTTTGCCTACCATATCTATCTCTTTTCTAAGAGCTAACTGCTTTACATGACTTTGGAGCTTCTTCAGCCCCCTCTTTGTCAGTACTATTTGCATTAGTTTAACTTCTCTCTGAATTGGTAATTGTATCATTTTTGTCATTTTCCTTCTTTTATCTTGCTTAAACAGTTTAAGTTGATACTGCTGTAACTATCCATAGGGTTTCTCATTTTTATCCTTTCTGCTAATGTTTTGATTTTTGCTCTGAAAGCAGACATTTAGGATACAATGAGGCATAGAAAAGTGTTTGCTCTGGATTCAGGGGAACTGGGTTCAAATCCCAGCTGTGTGAATGTAAGACCAAATCACTTAGCAAATCCATGGTTAAGTCCCTAAACTACCCATAAAATTAATGATTTGGATTAAATGATCTCTTGTGATGTCTCTTCCAATCCTAGACCCATCGATCTGATCTGATTCTACAATGACTGCTATGTTAATTAGTAATTTCCTTTATACAGATATTGTTTTTTGTAATCTTAGTAATCTTCATCATCCAGCATTTTTGATATTCATCTCAAAGAAAATATTCAAAATGTCTGTATATTGTGGTATGTTACTGACCTCTACCACTAATACAGGTTTTGAGTAAATAAGCTTTTGGCTTTGTTATTCTTGATTCAAAGCAAATTATCTGACATGATTTTTCATTGATCTTGCTTCTGTTCCTATCTTTATATCAAAGTCACCAATAATTAAGATATACATATATTATTTTAGGAAGAAGCAGTGTGATACAAAGAAAGAATTGATCCTGATATAAGAGAGCCTGGGTAGAAATCCAATTTTTGTTGTTTATTTGCTTTGTCATCTTAGATAAGTCACTAAACTTCATTGGGCAGCCTCGGTTTCCTC
This sequence comes from Antechinus flavipes, assembly GCF_016432865.1. Lineage (NCBI taxonomy): Eukaryota > Metazoa > Chordata > Mammalia > Dasyuromorphia > Dasyuridae > Antechinus > Antechinus flavipes. The sequence continues at coordinate 388,333,499 of NC_067399.1, read as the reverse complement.
ATCTATAAAAATGAGTTGGGGAAATGGACCTCTGGATCCTTGAGTCTCAGAACTAGAACCAGATGATCCTATTTAGTTTGGAGGATCAAATCATTTATAGAATTTTTAAAAATTTCATTCTCTACAACAAATTAATGGTGACACATGGTCCATAATTTTTCCTTGGTGTAGTCTATTTGCAAAATTCATCATAATACCACTTGAAGGAAAGAGAGGGGTATCAGGACCACTTAGAAAAGAGATAGATATGGTAGGCAAAGACAGGTACTAGGTTAGAATATAAACAAAATTTGCAATGATTTGGATATCATTTTGAGTGCACAGTGAAACAACCATGTCAACTCCTTCATCTGTATTGTCTCCAAGGAGAACCTATGAGCACTCCTTCCACTGGACTGAAACTTCATTTCCTTCTGTTTCATTTGTGTTTAGAATGTCAATTTGGAACAGGTTAGTTCTGCTAGAAGGGTATCAACTTGTTGGTTTTAGCTATCTCACATTTAATTGTTTTAGCGCCATATTAAATCAATATATGTTAGATGGTCTTAAGAAATAGGTGATTTTTAACACCTTTGACTCCTCTATCATTCCCTCAATGTCACTGTAGAAGGGGAACCCCACAGGTCTGAAGGCAGTTTTCTCTTTTATCCGTTTTGAAAGTCACCATGGCCAAAAAATTCTTCATCTAGTGTAGTAGTCTTTTGACTTTTCTATATTTAGCTATACTGTTCTCTGGATAGCAGGTGCTTTTTTTTTTATCATTGAACTAACCTTCAGGACTTTTCCAGCTTGTTAGAACCTGCCATTTGATTCAATTGATAATAACTCTCAGGAACCCAGGGTTACCTCCAGATCACAATGAGATATCAGAAAGAATAAGACATGAGTGGAGACAGTATGGCACAAAATACCAGATGGTAGTGGGGGCTATGCAAAAAAGAACACAGTGGTGGTCATAACACTGGAAGGTGTACGGTACACACACACATACACACATAATATATGCATATATACGTATGTATATGTATATAAGCATATACTCCTTGATCAGGAATGAGAAGTGAATTACATAAGCAAGGGAGGGTTATATGCTCCTTGCTAGGAATTTATCTAACTCAGTTGATCAATAGACATTTTTAACCCCTCCTAAAAGTCCATCCTGTACCTAGCCACCGATGGAAGGAGATACAAGTTAAAATAGGAGACTTTCCTTGTTCTCCAGAGAAATCATGATCTTGTTTTCAAGACAAAGGACATTCACAAATTACAGAGACCAGTACAAGACAGAGATATTAAATGTTTTTAAGGTAAGTATTGATGTTCTGGATCAGGCAACAAATTGTCTATTTGAATTGTTTTGCTAGTAGAGACAATCCCAAGTTGTATTTCCTTTCAAGGTCTGATATACTCTTGTATGCATACCTTTTGATGACTACTTTTAGGAGTCATAGATGGCCAGGCCATTTCTAATGCTACCTTGAGTCAAGTGTAATAGGCAAATAAATATTGACCTACTGAATCAAGCAACAAATAGTTTATTTGTCCCAGAATAATTTTTTCCAATAAGAGGCCTCTGCCCATGGAATAATGAAGTTCACAAAACATGCAGTGCCTTGTGTTAAGGCACTAAACCACTGTACTAAAAGTGAAGTTAAAAGAATGTAAGTCCCTCTCTAAAAATAGTTACAGGATAGTCTGGATGTAAGGAAATGCATATAAATAATTGTGTGATAACATGAGAAAATAATAGCAAAGGATAGTCAGGCAAAGTGAAAGGAGCCATTGAAAAATGAGACAAATTATCAATTTCACCCTGGGAAAGCAGGTATACACATGAAACAATCAGACCAATAATTAAAGATTGGAAATATTTTAAGTACTACTACACATTCAGGTATTACCACAATGGATCAGACAAGTCTATTTGACCAAAGACCCCTGTTGCCAACAGTGTTCTCAGGGTATATTTATTTCCCAGGGGGACAAGCTGGTGGTCCTCTTTATCAGAAAGGCTTCATGGAGGAGCGATCAAGACCTGAGATGGACATTAAGACAAGGTACAACAGACATGGCAACAAATCTAGGAATAGGTAAAATCAAGGAAAGGGGGGGAGGGGAAGTAGGACAACAGGGAATAGAAAGTAAACCAGTTATTTGAATATAGAGCTTTGTAGAGGAGAGTATGCGATAAAGATGAACAAGTAATATGAAGCAGGATTATTATGTAAAGGGGCTTGAATGCTAGTCAGCTCCTCCTATATTTGCTAGACAAATTTTCTGCAGTCTGAAGAAAGACTTGGTTTCATGTATTTTTTGTATCCTAAATTTACTGTTTTTTCATCCTACTATTTCACACTATGACAAATAGGGCTATGTCAATTAACAGCTAGGCAAAATGGAGTTCCATCTTTTTAGATTTTAATTATATTCCCTCTTTTTTAACCCTTACAGATTGAAAAATTCTGTTATTTCTAGTCTGTATTTATGTCAGTTCACTACAACCCACTTTTCTTCTGAAGAAAATGGTGGGATTTTTAGATACCTTCCTCTGGCTCTATTATGACTTTAATTTCACCAGTCAAAAAGAAAAATCCCACATTAGAGCCGGTCAAGTGCACTATAGGTTTACATGGGGGGAGAATTAGAAAATATTATGCTTAAGACAAATTCATTTGGGAAATAAGATGGATAATGGCAGAGGACAGTTCTCAATTAAACTGGAAAATGGCCACAGTATGTCCCCCCAAAAATTCAGCCCTTCATGCCATTGCTCGGAGGGAAAGGCAGCGCTAGGAAGCCATCACAGGAAGGGGGAACCTGGACGTTGGTGTAAAGGCTGAGGAAGATGAAATTGAGCAGCATAAAGAACAAATGCTGCTGCTCCCAGATGAGCTGTGCTCTGGGACAAAACCTTATGGTCCTATACTATTTGTGGCTCTGCATGAGAATAGGATGCTATTTTGTTTTTCTTTTGGAGAATTCTGAGCATATTTAAAAGCTAGTTGGTGGCAACAATATATACAAATTGGGCTAGAGTTCTCGGCTTCTTACCTAAATCATATCCATCATTCATGCCATTGAAGGATTTATCAACAATCCCTCCCAGCTATACTATAGTGGAGTCAAAAGACCAGATTCAATTCTCCTTCCTGAAGATCCTTGCCATTATAACGAACTGGAAACTTCCTATCTTCCTATAATTGTTTGGGGCTTTTTATAGGACTTCATCAGGGCAACCAGAAAAAAAAAAAAAAAAAAAAAAAAAAGGAAAACATGGATTTGGAGACTGAAGTGAAGATGTATTTTGAGCAAACAGCGTCAGAATGACACTGCTTATCATGGCGGGGTGAAGACAGTAGCCGCGTCTTCTGTGCCCTCTGCAGCCCGCAGCCTCATCATTCACAGCAAGTGGCTCTCTCTGGTTTTGTCACATTCACAGCCTTGAAAATCCTCCCGCGAGACTTCTTTCTGAGCAGATGGTGCTCCAAGACTTGTTGGTAGGGCTGAGGACCCGCCCCGGATGCTATGATTCTCGGCGTTAGATGGTCAGCTCTTTGATTGGCTCAGGAAGGACAAGGAATCAAAAGGCAGCCATTTCTAACGAACTGGAGGTAGGGGCGGAAGATGGCGGAGGCTTCTAAGAATTCCCTGGAAGAGGAGAATATATTCTCTTTCGCCTTCCAACAACTTCGCGACGTAATTGGGTCTCAAGAGCAAGTGATCCACCGGCTGAAAAGCACGGTGCGAGCCCCTATAGGCAGGGGGCGGGGCCTACCAAATGTCACAATGGGATGGGGCGGGGTTTAACGTAAAGGTCGGGGGCGGAGCGGGGCCTATCTGCGTAAGGATGGCGCGGGGGCGGAACAGGAGGCGGACCGAGTTGCCCTACTCTTATGTCGGCAGGGGTGTGACCAATAGTATTACATCTCGTTGTCAAGGCAACTGCCTGAGAATCTTTCCCTGGAATGGACCAGCCTTTCGGGCACTGCGGCAAGGGACTCACCCAGCGCCTCGGTGTACCCCGCTATCCTTCAGAACAGCCCCTCCCCAAAGCTCTCTATGCCCTAGCCTCCAGCTCGTCGTTCTCCTCCTTGACCCTCCTATTTACAGTTGAGTCTGGATCTCTTCGTCTTGGGGACTCTGCAGGAGGGCGGAGCTCCACCCACGCCTCTCCATTCCCCCATTTTATCCTGAGATGCTCACAGCGTCTAGTTCAGGCCATCTACCCAACATACTGTGCGCCTCCCACACTGCCTGGAGCTGTCTGTCACCCACAGTCATCCCTGTCCATGATGATATGTTTTATCTCACTTTTTCCGGACAGGAATAGGGCCTTGAATGAAGAATTTCATTTTAGCCCATTAGTATGGAAATCCTCTATATTAAAGTCAGTCAGCACCTTCTTTGTGCTTTGTCAATCAGTCAATCAATTAGCTTTTATGAAGCTCCTGTGTACAGCCAGTGCTTTAAGCGCTGGGGTTAGGCAGACACACAGTCCCTGCCTTCAAAAAGATCTTATTTTAATTGGGAGTGGGGTAGAGACAATAACTACACACATACAATATATGTAAATATGTGTCTATGTATATGCCCCTCTACATATATATTTAAACATATACAGGATAGCTGGAAGGTAATCTCAACTAAGTATGTCAGGATCAGGAAAGCCTCTTGCAGAAGATGGGGTTTGAGGTAACTCGTACAGGAACAGAGGAAATTTGAGAGATTAAGAGACCTGAAAAGTAAAGAGGGCATGGAGTTATAGAACTCTCTTGGTGATTAAGTATAAGGAGACAAAGGGATAGGAAAGGATTAGGTTATGGAGAACTTTGAATGACAAAAGTTTATATTTCATCCTAAGGCAATAGGGAGCCATTGGCATTTATTGGGGGGGGAGAGTGTTGACATGGTCAAATCTATTTTTTGATCTCCTTGTGCACTAAGTGAAGGATGAATTGGAGTAAGGAGAATCAGAGAAAACAATTAAAATACTAAGAGTCTAAGAGAAGTTGACAATGAATTGACAATAAACTAGGATGGAAGTTGTAAGAGTGGAGAAAAGGGGACTTCTGTGAGAGGTAGTGTGATATTGTATAAGCTATAAGATTTGGCAATAAATTAATGACAAGTGCAAGTGAGGATTTGATGATGACACTGTGGGCCTATCTATGTGACTGGAAGAGTGGTAGAACCCTTAGAAGTAATAAGGGAGTTAGGGAGAAGAGAGGTTTGAGGAATCTTGATAATGAGCTCTGTTTTAGACATTTTAAGTTTGAGATGTCTTTAGAACATCTAATTTAAAATGTCCAAAAAGCAATTGGGTGATGGTGACTCAAGAGACTCTAGGGTGATGGAAATATATAGAGACACTTAGGAATATATGCCTATAGATGCCTTCAATCTCCAAAACACTGGAAAATTAATTTGCTCAGGCCACACAGTGGCCTGTATGTGTCAGAAGCATGACTTTTGAAGTCCAGGAGTTTTCCTGGATTCAAAATCAGCTTATTTACCATGCAATGCTGACATTTATCCCACTAATTCCCTTGAAAATCATCTTTAGCAACATGCAGTGAGCCTAAGTATTTGAAAAGCTATCACATAGGAGGAGAATGTTTTGTTCACCTTGGAAACTATTTTTAATATAAGAAAAACTTTTTAGATTCTAAGAACTGCTCAAAAGTAAAATGGGTTGCCTTGGGATTGTAGTAAATTCATCTCTAGAAATTTTTTCAAATAGAAGCTTGAAAATTCCTACATAGATATAGCATACATGCTTTTTAAAAATATGGTGTTTTAGACTAAATGAGCTTTAATGGTCCCTTCCAAGTCTACAGTACTATGATGCTATTTACATTCACCACTACCCTTTAGGTCACTTATGATTTGATTTTTGAGACCCATTGGTGTTTCATGATTTGAAGCCCTATAAGAATAAGATGGGATAATAAGATGGGACCTCTGCTAGCTCATTAGTATAGGGAGCTCTCCCCATGAGAAAATTTCCTTCACCAATGCAAATCGACTCTTGCTCAGCATTGGAAATTTGCCTTCAGGAGTTGCATATATAAATGGAAAAATACTGGTATTGAAAAGAAAGGCACTACTGGAGATCATTGAAAGTACTACTTAATTTATCAATGTATTCCATTTTACACCTCTCCTTTTCTACTAACTTGCTCATCCATTGTAATCTGGCCAATACCCATTTTCTTTTTTTAAAAAGAAAGTAACATTTTATTTTTCAGTTAACAAGTATTAATTTTATCTCCCTTTTATACATACATCCACAAGGGGAAAAAAGAACAGCAAAACTCTTATGACAAATATGCACAATTAAGAAAAATAAATTCTCACATTGGCCATGTCCAAAACCATATTTGTCTTTGTGCAGTCTGAATCTATCATCTGATTAGAAGCATACTTTTATCATCAGTTATCTGGAGCTGTAATTGGTCATTGCATTGAAAAGAGTTATTAAATCTTTTCAAATTGTTTGCTCAATGTGGTATTCTGAGTTTTATTCCCTTCATGAAGCATTGGTTTATACAAATCTACCCAGGTTTCTCTGAAACTGTCCTTTTGTCATTTCTGTCAATACTTATCTAGCCAGGGAATCTCCTTGATCTTTTCTGTGTAAATTGCTAAGCCAATTTTTTTTTTTTTAACTGCATGGCATTAGATCTCACTTAGGATGGTACTTAAGATCACAAATCCATTTGCAGGACTTTCTGAAGACTCTCCCCACCCATAGGGAATCCCCCTTTGATTATGATTTTGGTTGGGATCTCATTCTCATTGACATAGCATGCATGGTTTCCTGTTTTGTGCCTCCTTTGATACAATCAGAATCATTAGATGAAAAGTAAGTACCATCTAGCTACTGAGGAATCTTTTTAAGCTTTTTATTTTCAAAATATGTGCATAGATTTTTTTAATTATAGCTTTTTATTTACAAGTTATATGCATGGGTAATTTTACAGCATTGACAATTGCCAAACCTTTTGTTCCAATTTTTCCCCTCCTTCCCCCCCATTCTCTCCCCCAGATGGCAGGTTGACCAATACATGTTACATATGTTAAAGCAGTGGTCCTCAAAATGTAGTCCAAAGAATTGTTGGGGTCTCTGAAACCCTTTCAGAGGGTCTACAAATTCAAAATTATTTTTTATTTCTAATATAGTAAATAACTATAAACATAACCCATGTGAACAAAAATTCTTTGAACAGATCCTCAATAGTTTTTTAACAACATGAAGATAATGAGAACAAAGGTTTGAGAACCACTGTGTTAAAGTATAAGTTAAATACAATATAAGTGTACATGTCCAAACAGTTATTTTTATGCATAGATTTCAACATTCACCTTTGCAAAATCTTGTGTTCCAAATTTTTTCTCCTCCTCTTCCTCCCACTTCCTCCCCCAGATGGCAAGTAATCCAATATGTGTTAAATGTGCACCACTTCTATACATATTTCCATAATTTTCTTGCTGCACAAAAAAAAAAAAAATCAAAAAGGGAAAAAATGAAAAGGAAAATAAAAAGTAAGCAAATTACCCCCAAAAAAACCCAAACATGAAAATATTATGTTGTGATCCACACTCAGTCCCCTTTCTGGGTGCAGTTCACTCTCTCCCTCCCAGGACCATTGGAAGTGGCCTGAATCTACTGAGGAATCTTCTACAATCTTAACATATGCATGAGATGTTTAACCTATATTGTATTACTTGCTCTCTAGAGGAGGGAGGAAAAAGGTAGAAATATTTGGAACACAAGGTTTTGCAAGGGTGAATGTTGAAAACTATCTCTGCATGTATTTTGAAAAATAAAAAGCTATAATAAAATTTTTAAAAATTGAAAAAATATTTTAAAATATGCATGAGAGACACATTGCTGGAAAATAACTCTTAATGCTTCATTTGTTCTACCAAGTCAAATGCTTTTAGTAGTTGACTAACAATGGATATAGAGGTATCTTGTATTTTTTTAGATCTGTAACTTTTATTTACATGACTATGAAGAGAAGTGGTCTGTTATAGGAAAATATCTATAAAAAAACCTACCAATTGCCTTATATTTACTTCAAGGCTATCCTGGATATATAGGGAAGCATCCTCATAAATTTATAAAAATTAGAATACAGATATTGTTCAGTTATTTTTAGACATAACTGACACTCTGTGACCCCATTTGGAGGTTTTCTTGGATGAGATACTGGAATAGTTTGCCATTTCCTTCTCCAGCTCATTTGACAAATGAGGAAACTAAGGCAAAAGAGTTAAGTGATTTGCCCAGGGTCATGCAGTTAATAAGTGTCTGAGGCCAGATTTAAACTCAGGAAGAGGAGACTCCAAGTCTGACATTCTTATCTACTGTGCCACCCAGCTGCCCCAAATATAGATATGAGTTAGTAATGATGTCTTTTCCATCCTTTTTTTTTTTTTTTTTTTTTTTTTAGTATTAAGTATATGACTTTCTCCTCTTTTTCAAGACATTTTGAGGCAGCTAGGTGGTGCAGTGGATAGAGCACCAACCCTGAAGTCAGGAGGACTGAGTTCAAATCAAATTTCCTGGCTGTGTGACCCTAGGGAAGTCACTTAACTCCAATTGCCTCAGCAAAAAAAAAAAAAAAAAAAAGATATTTTGAAAATTGATCCCTGAGTACCTTTAAAATTGTCTCATCTCCATTAAGGATTTCTTCTTAGATTTGGTGGGGTCCAGCTAATTTTAAAGACCACTCCATTTCTTAAAATTCCTTATATATCTCATCAGGTGATATGATGTTGAGTCCACTTGTGGTGATTCCATACTGACCACCAGTCATATCCTATCTGTCAATAAAAATTGAATTTCATTTTTTGTGATATTGTTTGGCACTCATCCTGTCTAGGATTTTGAGACCTTCCCCCCTTCTCCCATCCCCAAAAGAAAGTATTCTTGATATAAATAGGCATGAACTTTTAAGTAGTGAATAAGCCTTTGATCTCTTTTCATTTCTTATTCTTGAACTTCATTGAAGTCAGAGTATTTTCTGACTTTGAAGAATCTCCTCATGTTCTTCATGTAATTTATTTCTTCATTCTCTGCAGCAGATATTGGCAAATAAACTAAAAAATATCTTCCTGGTGACCTTCTTGCTCTTATTCTCATCATTACACGAGCATTATAAACCAAGAAGCAGAATAATGCTTATTACTCCTATCTCATTCCCAAATCTCTCATCCCCAAATTAGTCTTTCCAGAGATCTTCCATTTATTCCCATGCTCCCTCTATTTCTTCTAATCTATTAAGAGAATCTTAGCACCATAATGTAAAGAACCCGAACATTAATTGTCAAAGGATCTGAGTTCAAGACCCAACCTCCTTGACAAGTCACATTTCACCTCTTGGTCTCAGTTATTGAATCTGTAAAGTGGGATAATAGTCATGCCATGCCTATAGTGTCAGTTGCATTATAAAGCTCAGATGAGAGAATTTAAGAAATAAGAGTGACCTTGGAAATTATTTAGTCCACCTTTACAGATGAGGAAATTGAGGGCTCAGCAAAAGTGCAGTGGCCTGCCCAATCCCTCAGGTAATAAGTAGCAGAGTTGGCCTTAGAGCCCTGTCTAGTGTTCTTTTCCCTACATAATCCTTGCTATGCAAACAGATGGAAAAACTTTTCATTTCAATTAATAAGCGATTTTAAGTGCTTAGTGGGTACTAGGATACAGCAGAGGGAAATGAAATAGACTCTACCTTCATGGAGTTAGATGCATCGTATCAGAGCAGAAATATATTATATATGTACATACATGAATTATACATATATGTATACATATACACACAACCATATATACACATATATACTTAATACATAAGAACACACTAAATATATATATTTTTTACAAACTGAAAAATACTATATATATACTTAATACATAAAAACATACTAAATATATATAATATACTAAAAACACATACAACCATATGTATCTATATGCTTACTACATTAGAAACATACTAAATATATATACTTTTACAAACTTAAAAACCCATACAACCATATATACAACTATATATTTAATATATAACCTAATAAATACATATGCTTCTACAAATTAAAAACACAACCATATATACATATAAATACTCAACATATAAGAACAAAATAAACATATATACTTTTACAAATTAAAAACCATGATCTCCAACTTTTATAATGTTCTATCATTGCAATGTCAAGTCTTTCAACCACTCCAAGCTATGTTCTAAAAAAGATGGGAGATAAATTGTTATGTATTCTCTATATAGAGGATTACTGTTAATATTCCCAAATCATTCACTAGCTGTTCTCACCCATTTTCCCTTTTCTCCTCTCCCCATACTTCTTGGCTTCCAAAGCCTTTTGGGTCCCCAGGCTTTACTTATCTCCCAACCCTGTGGTTGCATTACAGATGGCCATCCAAGAAGAGAAATTTGTGAGTAAAGAAGAATACGAAGCTGTGGTAAAAAAGTTAGAGGTAAAAGGGTCCTTCCCTCTGCTTTTTCCCATCCTGGGGGGTGGGGCAAGGCAATGATAGAAAGGGGGAAAAGTGGGAAGAAAAAAGGACTGGGATCTTTGAGATCTTTTGGCCCATAGACCATGGGGGCAGAGCAACAAGCGCCTTCCCCCAGACAGGAGATGCTCCAATCTCTCCAAGGCTCCAGGCAATCCCAGAGTTAGCATCATCTGGAACGTGTAGGGTCGGGGAACAGGGCATGCTAATCACACTGTGATTACAGGAGGAAAAGGCAGCCCATGCCCAGACCAAGGGCCTGTTGGCTAAAGAGACAGAGAAACTGCAGTTTGCTCTTGGAGAGGTGGAGGTGCTGTCCAAGCAACTGGAGAGAGAGAAGCAGGCTTTTGAAAAGGCGTAAGTGAGCTCTGGGGAAAAGAGGAGGATAGAGGGGCATACTCAAGAGATGAGCTGCCTCCCCCACTCACTTAGACATCTGGTCTTTTCCAATTTAGGCTGTCCAGTGTCAAGAACAAAGTTCTGACAGAGTCCACCAAGAAGGACAAGCTTATCACCAAGTGCAATGGTAAGAGAGCCAAGAAAGGGGAAAGGCCCAACCATTTTTCCTAAAGAGGAGGATAAATCCAATCCTAGTTGGCCCATGGATAGTGAATAAAGGAACTGAAGAAAAACTAGAGACCAGAACTGACAAGTAGCTAGAGAAATATAACATTTTTAACTGGTATTTAGACTGGAAAATTAAGGTATTAGAAAAAAGCTAATAGGATTGTACGCAGTAACAGCAATACTGTATGATGAACAACTGTGAATGACTTAGCTATTTTCAGTAATACAGTGATCCAAGATAATCCCAAAGGACTCCTGATGAAAAATGCTCTTCACCTCCAGAGAAAGAACTGATGAAATCTGAATACAGATGGAAGCATACAATTTTTTACTTTCTTTCTCCTTTTTTTTTAGTTTGAGTTTTCTTTTACAAAGAGATTAATGTGGAAATGTTTTACATGCTTACACATGTATAATCTTTATCAGAATGCTTACCATCTCAGGGAGGGGTAGGATAGAATTTGGAACTCAAAACTTAAAAAAAAATAACAATGAATATCAAAAATTATTTTTACATGTAACTTGAGAAAATAAAATATTATTTTTAAATGCTAACTTGATCTTAGGCTACACTAAAAGAAAGAATAGTACCCAGAGTACTGATAACAATAAGTATTCAACCATGGAGCTTTCTTTGTTAATTCTACCAAGTCTTGATGAAAATAATCTACACATGCATAGAGGGCATTCTTAAAGAAGATGTGAGAAAAAAATGACATATTACAGCAGCTTATGTCTTTAGCATCACATAATTAATTAGCTGGAATATCCAGGGAATGGAACATAAGGCCCCACTGTGCTTATTCTGTTGGAGTATAAATAAGTATTTGATTCATTAAAGCAAAATGCCACTTTTATAGATTCTCTACTAATAAGGGAGGTGTCTCCCATGCTCAAGTCAAAAATCATGCAAGATTCCTTGAACAATATTGGGGCAAGAGTAATAACTTTATTTACTAGTCTCCTGAGTATCAATAGCAAGTGAAGCATAAAGCTGAGACTTGTTGGCCATCACTGTGAAGAACATCTCACGTAAGAGTTCAGATCAAAGAGAGACTCCCTATACAAGGTGAGGTCCACACAAAAAGGGAGGGAGCCCTTTGAGAATAGGGAAAGGGTTTGAGGCACCCGTTTGCAGATGATGTTCTGCCATGAGGAAGGTCATTGTCCTAGACAGCGTGCGTCCAGGTGACAGAGAAACCAGGATCATACAGGGATTTGACAAACATAAAGCAATGGCTGATATTTATCTGATGCTTTAATGAAGCACTTTTTTATTATCTCATATCTAGGAACAACCCTGTAAAGTAAGAGCTACTATTAGCTCTTATTTTACAAATGAGAAAATTGGAGCACACAGCTACTAAAATGGAATTGGAACCACCATTGTGCAGTCTGATTCATGAGCCCATGGAGTAATACAGTGCATGGGTTTTTTTTGGCAAGGATACTGGATTGTGGTTTGCCATTTCCTTCTCCAGTTTTGGAGTAAAGCAAACAGGGTCACTCAATAAATGTCTGAGGCAGGATTTGAACTCAGGTTTTTGACTCCAGACCCTATCAAGGATTTTTATCCACTGAGCCACCCAGCTGGCCAGGCTTGCAGCTTATGTCTTCCTCGCTATGCATCCAGCACTGTATCTCCTCCAGCAGGCTGTCTTCCTGTGACTAGTACATAGGAACATTAATTGAAAGGACTAAGCATCGTTAGCCTTAAGAGTCAGGAGAGGGAGGGATGATATGCAGCTATCTTGAAATCATGAAGAAAAGAAATTCTTTTGGGCCCAGAGGCAGAATTAAGCACTATTAGTATAATGTGCAGAGAAGCATATTTCATCATGTAAGATTGCTAACAATTAGAGCTATTCAAAAGTCGAATGGGATGATTTAAGCAGTGGTGGGTTTCTCTTAAACACATAATATCAAGTGAATACTGACCGCCCATTTGTTGGGGATGTACTGTACTCACTGCTTCTCAAACTTTCTTGGTCCTATGTTTTTCCATGCCACCCTATATTTGATATGAAAGGAAATAAATTTGATTTGACCATGCATATGCACATAATGTCAAAGTCTAATAGATGTTAATTTTTTTTCCCAGTGGGTACACCAAAAAATTTTATCAATTCATTGATTAGGATGAACTTCAGTTTGGAGTTTCTGGCATATTCCAGTTGAATAATATAGTTATTTAATAAAGATTCCCCATTCCCCCATCCTTGACAAACTTTCTTGTATTCCATGAAGATGGGAGGCTTGCATTCCATAGCTGGAAACCCCTGCTGTAGATGTTGTACCAGGGCTCAAATATGGATCAGAATAGGTGACTTCAGAATTCCCTCAACTCTGTAAGAGACAAAATGTGAGATAGACCTGGGTTCAAAACTTAACTCCATTACTAGCTATGTGAGTTGTTTATCTCCCTCAGTTTCCTTGTCTATAAAGTAAGAGCAATAATAGCCCCTGCCTCACAGGATTGCTTTGTAAAATCCAAATCATCAGATCATGTTTATAAGCACTTGGCACACCATAAAGCATAATATGAATGTTAATTATTTATACTTTTTTTTCCTGAAAAATTCTTCCTCCAAACTTGTCTATTTCTTTCAAAGTCACCATTATCCTCCCAGGTTCATCCTCCAGGTTCTTGATCTCAGAGTCAGTCTTGCTTCTTTCTTAACCCTCACAAGCTCCCTAGATTTACTCAGTTGTTGAATCCTATCAATTCTCCAGAACACTCACCTCTTACATTTATTCCCTTCTCTCCACTAATTTAGCTACCTAGATCCTGGACCAACTTTTGCCAAGACTACTAAAATAATCTCCAAATTGATCCCCCTGCTTTCTAATCTTTTGATTTTTTTAACATCAGCTGTCAAAATAATTTTCCTAAAGCTTCTTTTCATAAACTTTTAAATGTAAATAGCATTTTAATTTTTTCAATTACATATATATAGTTTTCAACATTTATTTTAATAAGGTTTTTTTTGTTCCAAATTTTTCTCTATCCTTCCTCCTCCCCAAAATGATCTGATATAGGTTTTGCATATGCAATCAAAATTACACATATTTCCACATTGGTCATGTTGTTGAAAGAAGAAACAAAACAAAAGGGACCACATACACATATGCAAGCACACCCCTCTCCCTTAAAAAAGAAAGAAAGAAAATAGTGTGTTTTGATCTGCATTCAGACCTCCATGGTTCTTTCTCTGGACGTGGATAGCATTTTCGATCATGAATTTTGGAATCATCTTGGATTGCTGCTCTGTTCACATAAACTTTTTAGTGACTGTTAACTCGAGGATAAAATGTAAACTACTTTAACTGGCATTTAAGGCACTCCATAATCTGGCTGTAATTTCATAATACTATTCCCCATCCTGAACACTGGAATTCCACGGAATTCCTTATTCTCCTAACCATGACCTCCCAACTCAGCTTTCACACAAGCAGACTCCCATGCCTGAGATGCTCTCTTCCCCCTCCTTTCTCTTTAACACGTCTTTGTTCAAGGCTCAGCTCATTCTGTCAGTGCTTTCCAAAGCAGGGCCTCCCAGCACTCATTAGTGAAAGGAGCTGTGTGCCAAAGAGGGTCTCTACCTGTACTTGGGAAATGAATTTCTATTCATCATTATCTTAGGCAATTCTTGTTAATGAGGTTGAGAGCTACAGGCTACATGGCTGAAAACATCGGCTCTGAAAGCATCATTAGTGGGTTTATGTCAGAAGTCTCATGAAGTATCCGAGCAATCTTCTCTGTCTTGAAGACTGTGGCATTTAACTTTTTTTCTTTTTTAATATCAGTGACTTAACATGAAGGTGTAGATGACATGTTGATTAGATTTGCAGATGACACAAAACTAGGGTAAAGGGACAGTAATCATGATTCAGAAGTGAGCTTGTTAGACCATATAACAATGGGCTTTAATATAAGATTTTGAAATCTAGTAAGAATAAATGTAAAAGCTTTTACTTGAATTTAAAAGAGTTGATTTTACAAGAATAGGATGGAAGAATCACAGCTAGATAAGAGGTCTATTGAAAATGTTCCCATGGTGAGGGCTATTGAAAATGTTCCCATGGTGAGGGCTAGAAGACTAGGCTTATGAGTCAGCAGTTTGATAGTTTAACCAGAAGAGATGATGCGATATTATTAGGCCTAGTGAATACATGTATGAGGTCCAGAATGACAGATGATAAATCTCCCTGTATTTTGCCCTGATTAGTCTGATAAGTTGGATTGATTTCAGAGGCTGGGATACTGGGGATAATGAGGACACTGAAGATAATGCAGTATGAAGACTGGGGAGGTTAAACCTGGGAAAAAAAAGACATATATGGAAGGAAAATAATCATTGTCTTCAGATACTTTTGCTGCTGTCATATAGAGACAACATGATATAAGAACCTATGATTGGCCTTTGAAAGCAAAACTAGAAGCAGTGGATAGAAGAGGGATAGAGATATTTAAACTCAAAGTAGGGGAAACCCTTTCCTTTTGGGGGAGGGAAACCTTTTTTAATAATTTGATCTTTCCAAAAGTGGAATGGGCTGCCTGGAGAAGTATGAGTTCCCTTCCCCTGGAAGTCCAGGGATGTTAAAGAAAATGTTATATTTTTCAAGTATGGACAAAAGAACGTTTGCTATCTCCTCCAAGCAATGAGATTTTATAATTTCTGTTTAATCCATCCTCCTGAGCAAGCCTCCCAACTAGCCAACATTTTGCCTTCAAGATCCAAAAGAAAAAAAAGTTTTAGTAAACACTACAAAGGCAGAATTTTTTTTATTCCGGTCAGGATAATAGTATGATTTGAAGTCAGAAGGCCTGAATTCAAGTGTCTCATTATTGTTTGGGCAAATCATTTCCCTTGTTTCCTCTATAAAATCTAATTTCTGAATTTCTAAGTGAGATGTTTGCTTAAGACCTCCTCCCAACTTTAAATTCTATGATCATCTGCTCTTCTTTCCAGGTGCCCATAAAGGTCCTGGTTGCTGCCTGTCATGGTGCCTGGCCTTTGTACATCTTCCCCTGGTAAGGCCCTTGGTCTCCTGACCTAGAGGGTCTGTAGTTTTCCCCAGAATCTCCTGGAAAGAAGTCTGAGATGATTATTTCTTGTTAAGCCAATAACAACTTCTGAAAGCAGTGCAATAGAGCTTTTTGATTGTAAAAGGGTTTTCTGGGGAGGGGTATCTTTTACTCAGGGGGGCCCACTCTTTGCCGCTGAATTACCTCTAGGAAAATTCATTCATAGATGTAGGTGTGTAGACCTTGATGTGAAGGTAGTTACTACTGCTAGAGAAATTGCTCTTAATTCTGAGATTTCAAGTATTCATTTCTCCATTCTTTGGGCAAGGAACCTCCCCTTTTGCTCTTTGTTCAAGTATTTGACAACCTCTCTTCTTCACTTCAGAAATTGAATCTCACATTATAAAGCAAGAAGATATTCTTAATGGGAAAGAAAATGAAATTAAGGAACTACAGAATGTCATCAGCCACCAGAAACAGATCTTCAGGTAAAGCGTTTGGATCCTCCTTCAGGATAAGGGATTTGGATGTGTAGGGGGAATATGGGGATGGGAGGGGGAGACTGACTTTCCAAACCTTCTTGAAGGGTTCTCACCCGCACTGCCTCAGGCCTATCCCAAGTGTCTCTCTTGCAGGCATCAGATATCGGACTTCCGGATTCAGAAGCAGCAAGAGAATTACATGGCCCAAGTGCTGGACAGGAAGCAAAAGAAGGCAGGCGGGCTGCTCTCCAGCCGGGGCTTCAAGGGACTTGGAGACAAATAAATCTGCTTCCACTTAGCACTTTTCTCTGTCTTGCATATAAGGATCCTTTCCTAGGACCTCTTAATGTCCTTCACCTTTCCCCTCTTACTGGATTTGCACTTTTCAGTTGGGTTCAATCAGCCCCTGCTAGGATGATCAAGGAACCCCACTTTAACTTCCTTCCCTAGCCCTGATTCCCCTTAGAATGTGAATAGCAAATGGATGGCAGGACTTTTTGCCTGACCAGCCCCGGGAAGCATGCGTGGGATAGGGGATGGAGCTGCTAGGACATGACCCGATTCTGGCATCGGCCCCTGCACCTGCCACACTGTACCCAACACTCCGAGCTCAAACAGAAGTGGCCAGGGAGGGGATACTCAGATTAAACACTCTTCCACCCTACTTTCTTTATAAATGGGTTGGTGGGATTTAAAGAGTTGAATTGTAGTTTATGCAAAAAGTGTAGAGCTTCCCCATTGGGATGAAGTGGGGTAGAGGAGAGGGAAAGGGGAGAGGAGGAATCCCCTAGTCCAATGACTGCCCCACCCTTGTTTGGCCCCTCCCTACATAAACACTCCTAGTTACTCTGGTAACCCCCCTCCACTGGGTTAAGTTAACGTGCTTAATTTAGCTTCCAGAGCTGTGGGGAAGCTTCTAGGTTGGAAAGTGATGGGGGATGGGGCACTAACTGGGAACTTTACAATGCAAGACCTCACAGTCCAGGGCAATAGGAAGGCAGTGGTTCTTTTATCTGGATTTCAAAATTAATATTTTCCATTAATTATCTCTTACATAGGCTTAATGTTTTTTTTTTTTTTTTCCGTTTTTTGTTTTGTGCTGAGGCAATTGGGGTTAAGTAACTTGCCCAGGGTCTCACAGCTAGGAAGTATTAAGTGTCTGAGGTAATACTTGAACTCAGGTCCTTCTGACTTCAGGGCTGGTGCTCTATCCACTTTGCTGCCTAGCTGCCCCTGGCTTAATGTTTTTTCAAAGAATTTGCACAAGCATGATTCTCATCCCTTTAGAAGGCTAAGCATTATGTTAATTTTACATAAAAGAAAACAGAAGGGTAAAGTTGACTTGCCCAAAATATATTAGTTGCCCAAGTGACAATGATTTGGAGGGCATCCAAAAAAAAAAAAAATCAAGAACTACACTTTCTACCATCTTAAACATCTATATGAATCTGTCCTTTTTCAAGTGTTTAAAGTGGAAACGTTGGAATGATACATTGTGTAGAAATGTTCAATGAGAGAAAAGTTGGAAATCTCTAAAGGACCCTATTCTCTAATTTCCTAGGGCAGCTACTTTCCAATTAAGATAACCCAGAAAGTAACACATTTTACTCTGATATTCTAACTTGTGATGGATTCTACAGCCCTTGAACCTTATGCCAGCTCACATGCCAGTCTTTGTCAGTGTCTAAAGCTGCTAGAATTGGTCAGAGGAATCGGGGCCCTAACACTCAGTATCCTAGTAGTGAACAGCAAAGAGCCAGGATAAGACTTTTAAAGTTTTAGGACCAAAAAAAGTGCACTAGAAGAAATAAAGGACAAGACTTTATTTGGAGGGAGAGAGTTGGGGAGGAGGAAGACAAATTTCTGGCAACTGTATTCAAGAATAGGTTTTAAACGTGGGTTATATCTGAGGTTTCTTGGAGTCATCAATGAAAGGTCGCACTAATTGACCTCGAAGGTCCCTTCCAAAAAACACAAGTTTGGGGTCGTCTTCAATTAAGAAAGGACCATAGCCTCTCTGAGGCCGTATGAAAGAAATTCGGGGCTATAAACACGGGCAATTCATGTTCCCAAGTACCAAAACAACCCGAAATACCCTCTAGCTCCCCTTCCCCCAATGCCTCCAGCTCGGAGTTCTATACAGAGAAGCTACATTTTTTAAAAATTTTCCTCTCTCTACCCCAGCCCCATGCCAACCTGGTCCAGGAATCCAGCCCAACTTTGGGACTTGGGCGGAGTATGATTGTAGATGTTTTGAATCACCTGCACTTCCTTAAAAGCCCATTTTACAAACGGTAATATGAAGAGGTCTCACTTTCATTACTCACGCGGTTATGGAGAAATTAAGGAAACCCTCTCAACCTAATAGAATGGAGTGTACAGTTGGTGACGTTTAGATGGCCGAGCTGAGATGCCAGAGACACAAAATCCAAGCCTGAAATTTAGAATTGGAAGTGCCTCGATGCGTCGCAAGTGCTTCAAAGAAGCACCTGCAGGGACCCCTTGGCTTTCGGATCTCGGTTCCTCCGGGAGGCCTCCTGATGGGGGCTCCTGCCACAGTTTGCCCCCCAGACCGCATTATTTTCCCCGATCTGGTGTCGGCTCCTCCAGGCCGGCCAAAGCGGGGAGGAGTGGGCCGGGAGGGGAGGGGAGGAGAAAGTGGAGAAAGGCACTGCTATCCTAGCCAGCCCCGGCAGCCTCTGGCTCCGGTTCAGATGCGGCCTCTTTAAGGCACCGTGACCCGGCCACGCCGGGACCCCGGGGCGGGGAGTGCGGGCTGGGGACAGAGCAGCTGGAGGCGGCGGCGGCGGAGGAGGAGGCGGTGAACTTCTGCGCGACCTGAGCCCGGGCCCCCGCCGCAGCCCTCCCGCAGCATGCTCTCCATCCTTGTCCCCCCAGCCGCGGGCGGCTTCCCCTCGGTCCTGGCTCTGCGCCAGGACTCTTCGGGATCCTCCGACTCTTACCACACCGCGCCAGGCTCGCCGGAGCCCCAGGGGCCGCGCCCCGTCCTGGACGGGGCGGACGATGACGGGGGCAGTGGAATTCCTGGGCGGGGGCAACCGGCAAAGTTTGCGGGCCAGAACTCCAGGGTCCCTGGTCGCGGGGCGGGCCCAACCGGGAGCGGGGGCTCGCAGCTTCGCCTGTCCATCAGCGCCCAGAATAGCCGCCAGGAGCCTGGATCCGGTTTCCCCAAGAGGCCGGGACAGCGCCCGAGTCCTTTCCAGCTCCGCACCCTGCCGTCGGGGGAGATGGAAGTGATCTTCACAACCGGGCCCCTAGGCGAGACTCCCGTTCGGTCCCCCAGCGACTCAGATGAGGCCGACAGCGAGGTGCAGCAGCTCACTGCGCTCAGCTTGCAGAATTTTTCCCGCCCTCAAGGCCCCTACCTAGACGTGCATAGTCCCAGCGCGCAGGCCTCTTCCAGCCCATCCCCGGCTCTCTCGGACAGCAGCAACCAAGCAGACCGCTGGGCCACCTACCTGGACCTGCGTCAGGAGGCTGAATCTTCTGCCTCGAAGCTGCCAGAACTCCCTGCCACGTCCGGGAGAACTCAGTTCGAGTGCGTGGAGGTGGCTCTTGAAGACCGCGCATCCCTGAGTAAGCAGAGAACGGTCCCCAAGAGGCAGATAGAGCTGAGGCTGAAGCCGAGCCCTCCGGAGCTGGATTCAGCGGGGGCGAATGGGCTCCCCAGGCGCAAGTTGTTCCTGCGAACGGGCTCGCTGGACGAGTCTCTGACTCGCTTGCAGGCCGCCTCCAACCTCGTGCAGACAGCACTGGCCAGAAAGCTGCAGCTCGAGCAGACACTGTGCCCGGAGCAGCCAAGCCCAGGGGGCGGGGCTCAGCCCATTCAGACTCGGGCAGGTTCGCAGCTTCGTTCGGAGGGGGATATCCAGAAGCCGGCGGATTGGCCCCTGGCTTGGCCTGAGGTCCAGGAGAGCGAAGCCCCAACTAGACTTACTGTACGAAGCCCTCGAAGAGATTCAAAGGAACTCAAGTCCAGAGGGACCTCTCAGGCTGGGCTTCCTCCAAGAGAGCCGGCGAAGGAGGCACCCCTGCCCCCTGCCAAGCCTGCGGGGTTGAGGGCCCCAGACGGCGTAATTTCTGTCAGAACTCCGAGGCCCTGGCCCAGTCTTCGAGAGCGAGCTATTCGTCGGGACAAACCAGCCCCCGGGACAGAACCACTCGGTCCCGTGAGCTCCAGCATCTTCTTGCTGTCGGGGGACAAGCCCCAGGAAGCTTCGGAGTCTCGGCCCCGCAATGAATGGAGCCAGCCGCCGAAACCTCTGGCTCAGAGGTGCACTCCAGAGGATCGGGCGGCCCAGGAGACTCCCAGTCTGTCTCCTCAGGAAACCTGGGATCCCACTCTTCAGGCGTCGCTGATTCCGTCTATGCAGGAGGCTCCCAATGAGGCTACATTTACGCAGTCGTCTCAGGATCTAACTGTGCAGGAACCTCAGATTTCACCTCCGCTGGAGAATACAGTCCCGGATACTTGGGAGCCCAGAGACGCCCCCGCTCCCTCAGGCAGATCCCGAGTAACAATTCCGCGGCCTCGGGACGTACGGAAGCTAGTGAAGAACACCTACTCGCTGAGCTTCCCAGCTGTCCCCACTTCCAGTCTGGGGCTGCCTGAGCCCCCTTGCGCGTCCGGGGGCCCCAGCGAGGACAGCGAGATTCCGTCCGGAGCTCTAGAGCCTCCTACCACTGTTCACTATACTTCTACTTTCCAGAAGGACTTCCTGCCCATAGTGACCCATCCCTACGAAGTCGCAGAGCCGCCGGTCACTGAGGGAGTGGGAGTAAGCGACTCTGCTCCCCACAGCCCCAGAGGGGCCCTGCAAGGCCACCAACCTCCCCAGCCTCAGACGCGGCCCAAGGGCTACCAAGAAGGAGATCCGACCCCACGAAAGAAAGCAGAGAACAATACAGCCAAGCCTTTTGCTCGCAGCGAGATCCGCCTCCCGGGAGCCCTGTCTTTGTCCCGAAAGCCGGGGCTCAAGACCCAGCCTGAGACAGACACAGAGATCCACCACGTTTCCCCAGGGTACAGTCCTCAGGTTCAGCGCCTTCTCCCTGAAGGAGAAGTCCAGGCCAATTCCCCAGGGATTAGCCTGGGGCCCGCCTCCATCCCCAAGGAACCAAGAGAGAGGCCAGAGGGCCCCGCTCAATGGTCAGGGGCTGGACAGACGTCTAACTCCTTGACAGAACCCCCACATCCAAATGTCAGGGGCTCCCTCCGCCTGGGGTCCCCACACTCTGATCAGGCCAATCCCCTGGTCCTCCAGGCCCGGAGTCCAGAGCCCAGAGCCAAACCGCAACCAGGCTCCACTGGGACCCATCCCTCAGGGAACCAGCTTACAGCCAAACCTGCTTCCCTGTCCCAGCCCAGGGCAGCCTCAGCACCTCCTATGGCCCAGGGCCTTGACAGCCCTTCCCGGGGTCAGGGTAAGGGTCTTAGGAGCGCTGGAGCCACCCCATCAGGAAAGGTTCTGGTAGATCCAGAGAGTGGGCGTTACTATTATGTAGAGACTCCCAAATCTCCTAAATTAAAGCTGCTCTTTGACCCAGAGAGTGGTCAGTACCTAGAAGTTCTTGTTCCCCCCTCCCCAGCAGGGCCACCCCTCCGGTTCTACCCTTCCTTGGCAGTAGGGCACAGCCTCTATCCTTCTCCCTATGGGTCCTACCCTGGGCTTTCACTACCCCCTTCCCCTGGACCCTTGCCTCTGGGTCCCCCTGACTTATTAGCCCCAGGAACCAAACTCCCCTGGGTTCCTGAGAGTGCCTCTGTAGATGGGCTCTATTATCTGCCCACAGGCAGTTCCCCTAGCCCATTACCTGGTCTTCCGCTACTTCTTTACTCTGGGCCTCCCAATTCTGGGCCTCCTACCAGTACTAAAGGCTCACCTTTTTGAGTGAGAAGACTTCCCTAAGCCCTACCCACACCCCATTTTGTCTAAAGGTCTCACCTAAAGGGGCTCTTATTCCAGCAGAGGCTCTGAATCCAACTTAGCCCTAAATACTTCTGGGTTCCTTTCCCCTGGCACACACCCACTCTGATACCAGTCCTTCACCTCCACCCACCCTCCCGATGACTTGCTCTTTGCCTTCTTTAAATTCCAATTCCCCACATCCACGTCCACATTCACTATCATTACTCCCCCATCACACTCCTACCCTAGCTCCCATAGGGATTGTGCTGTGGCTTTGCCTCCAACCCCACTTCCCAGGGTACTGCCGAGGATGGAAGGGAGAGCTCAGGGAGGAATTGTCATCTATTTCTTCCCAATCTATTCAGTTCTTGCCTGTGTCTCTACCCATGACCCTCAGGAAGTGGAAGCAATGATAGCAGTTATATGATTGTGTGTCTCACATATGCCCTGTCACCAGTGATGAGTCAAGGAAATGGATGGGGGAAGATATGAGCCAGCAAAAGTTGTGAAGGAGTCAAACTGTAAGAATGAGTTTGGGAGGTATATTGACCCCTGAACTTGAAGATACAAGTCCTTCATTGGAGTCAGAGAGAAAGGGAAGTTGTGTATATGTGTGTGGGGGGGAGGATGGGTGGGAAGTTGGGTCAAAATTTGTGCCAATTTTGAAGAGCTCTAGTAAAGAAATGGGAGACATTCAGCTCATAAAAAGATGGATCAGGCAGGACCAGAAGAAGCACTGTGGGGTGCTGATTAGTGCTAGAGTTCTCTGAATCTTGTTTCAGGGATGAATGTTAAAAGGAAAAGCTGGGATTTGGGTCTAATTAATATAGCCCCTCCAAGGCAGGAGGCTGTTGGTAAAGATTCAGCAAATCAATTGGTCAATCAACAAGCATTTATTAAGCAGTTATTATGGCACTGGCACCAGAATGAAATAATTCTTACATATTAAGAAACATGTGAAAGCTAGATGGTCCAGAGCACCAGCCCTTAAGTAGGAGGACCTGAGTTCAAAGCCAGCCTCAGACCCCAATGATCTCAGAAAAAACTACTCCTTTTCCATTACTACTCTCCTCTACCCATGAAAAAACAAGACCCGTGCTAGCTAGCTAGGAGATTCTTTTCTCCTTTAGAAGTGGCTGAACTTCTTTTCTGGAGATAGTTTTCAGTTAGGAAGGAACCTCAGTGAAGATTTAGTCCAGCATTCCCCTTTTTATATGAGGAAACTGAGTTCCTACAAGGATAAATGACTTACCTGAAATCATTAGTCCAGCATTCCTCTTTTGATATGAGGAAATTGAGTCCCTACAAGGATAAATGACTTACCCCAAATCATTAAGCAAGTTAGGTTTTGCAGAATCAGGGCTGGAATTCCAGAAACTTAGCCTTTCCATCAGTGAGAGTTATTAGATGGAAGTGAATGAGCTTCTTTTCGGGGAAGGTCTCCCAAGGCTGAGCCAGTTAAGTGTCTCAAGGGAATAGGATAAATGAGTTTCCAGTGTTGGGGACTTTTAGAGAGCTGTTGTTTCTCCAGGTTAAGCTGGGAGCTGTGATTAAAGTGGGTCAAGAGGCTGATTTGCTGGGCATTTTAAAAAGCATCTCCCTTTCTGGAATCCAGATCTATACCCATCCAAATAAGAAGAGGAAACTTGGGTGAGCTTAAGGAATATTAAAGAGGAAGGTAGAAGAGGGGCATGGGCCATATTTGTGAACAAAGCTCCATGTGAACAACTGGATGGGGCAGGCTGTGGACAGGGAAGAAGGGAGTGTAGTGTGTGTGTGTGTGTGTGTGTGTGTGTGTGTGTGTGTGTATGTATTTTGGGGGTGTTTATAACTGCTTGTATGACTACTGCTTCTGCTGGTAAAAAGTGTCACTAGAGACAGGGGGTATCTCCTCCCCTCAAACAACTGGCTGCTACCTTCTTTTGTTACAAAATTAAGGGTGGAAGGAGGCCTGATATTCACCCCCAGACTCACAGGCCCCTACCCAGGAAAAGGAGCTCCTTGGGGAAAGTTGCTAGGAAAGTACAATCAAAATCAGGCTCCAGAGATTCCTAGAATTTGCAATCTATGTATGTAAAATAAAATGTCCACCAAAGGAATTGTGGTCAGTAACCAAAATATTGCGTTTGGTCTTTTTTTTTTGTACTAATCCTCTCAACTCCTATGTTATTGAGGCTATCATCCTGGCTATTAAAGAGAGGTTGCCATCTCACACAAAAGGCAGATTCTGGAAGAGGGAGGAGGAGGAAACATTTCACCTTATCCCCTATCCTCTGAGTGACTGTAAGCTCAAATTGCAGTTCAAACATTAAATTGCCTTGTAAAGTTGTCTAAGTCCCTATCACTTTCCAGGTCTCAGTTTTTTTCTTCCACAAAATGGGAGTAGATTATCTGGAACCTCATATTGAGGGGGTGGGGTTGGAGATCCTCCCAGGAAGGAAGTGGAAAAATTGACTTTCAAGACCCATCACAATCTGGGGGAATGGGAGGGACTGAGTCAATTGATAGGATGTTGGGGGTACAGATACAGAGGTGTCAGGCCCTCATTGGTTTAAGCTGGGTCTTAATGCCACCTGGCTTCCTTCGTAATGTACCCACACCCTAGTCTATACAGAACTTAGTCCACCACTGAGAGGCCATGAGGCTTCTGCTGTTGCTGCTGTCGCTGACCAGCTGGGGCCCCCCAGAGAACCTTGGAGAGGGAATCCCCCAGGAAACCATCCCACTGTCAGCCACATCCCCTCATTTTGATGAAGAAGAAAAATACTCAACCCACATGCCCCAACATCTGCGCTGTGACGCCTGCCGAATCATTTCTTACCAGGTAAGAAAGCTCTCCTGCCCCCACCTTCGACCCCCCCTGAGCCCCACACCAAGGACCCAAGTTTTAGGGAGCAAGGCCATGGGAGGGACACATTTCAGGCTGTGCCCTGGAGCACAAAGCTCCAGAAAGGCTAGAAATATCCCTTTCCACAGGCTAAGATGGATGGTATCACTTACATATCCTGGTACCCTGTTGGCTCAAGTTGATTGGATCATTCTCTCCCCTTACAGTTATATGCTTCAGTTTATTTTTCTGCCAGGAGAGGAGTAGATATATGTAATATTAATGCAAAAGGTCTTTGGGGTCTCAAGTAAACAATAAAGGAAGAGATAGCAGAGATAGCTCAGGAAGGTTTCCTCATTTGAGATTTTTGGCTTTTTTGTTTATTTTGTTTTTCTTAGATTTTTTTTTTTTTTTTTTTGCACTCTACAGTGCTTGGGGAAGGGGAGAAGGGCCACGTGTTTCTATGTGTGATACGTGTCACTAACAGCTTGTCCCTTCCCTTGGGGGCCCTGCCAGCACCTGGCATTTTCCTCCTCAGTGTCTGGGCCTTTTCCTGTTCTGATCCCTCTAGGGTTAAAAATGCCCCATGCAAATTGGGCTGTGTTTCAGAGCACAGAGCAGATGGTCTTAGAGAAAATAAGAAATGATTCCCTGGAGCCTGGGTCACCCCTCCCTGGATTTGGTGACTGGGTTAAGGCCTAGTGCCTCTCACCTCCCTCTCATCCCACAGGTCAGAATCTTGGCTCTTGGGGAAAACCCCTGCTGCCAGAGCTCGGTTTCTGTATCTGAAACTGAGAGACTCTCTTGAGCAACTCCTGGGGAGAGGGAGTTAACTTACCGGCGAATCCCCACTACCCCTAAGCAGGTTCTTGCTTCCCTGTTTACTGCTAAGACCACTCCAGTGCCTAAAACCAGGAAGATGGAGACGTAAGCAGGGCAAGGGACCCATCCTTCACAGGTGCTTTCTGCCCACACAGATGGGCCCCACCCCACCCAGAGCTATTCTTAGCCCAAAACTGTTCCAGGGGGCCAACTGTAGGGGGGACCAGGGGCCTCCTCTCATAAACACGGCCCACCCCCACTGCTTACAGTCCCACTGCTTGCCTCCTCCCTCCTCCCCTTCAATGTTGGCTCCAAAGTTAATCAGGGTCTCCCCTGTTTCAGATGTGGAAGCATCTGACTGAAACGGAGACCAAGCTGCTGAGCCACAGGCCCAAGGGGGCTTCTCTGAGTGAGTCTGAGTACACCGATGTCCTGGAAAAATGCTGTTCTCAGAGTTGGAAGAAGTGAGTTGCCCTTGACCCATGGAAAGCCATTCCTTCCCTGTGGCTCTCAGAATCCTCAGATCTCTGCAGGAGCAAGGGGGAAGAAAGGGAAGAAGTCACCACAAGGGGATGGGGTTGAGATGCTTGGATGTTGGGGGAAGGTTCCTAAAAGAAATTGTCTGAGCTCCCACCTTTATAACACACACACACACACACACACACACACACACACACACACACACACTTCTGCTGGACTGATAGACTATAAACTTACTTCCTTTCTCCAAGGCTATTCCTTGTGTATTTTTATAGCCAGGAAAAGAGCAGCTCTGGGGAAGTTAACAAGCCCCAGGATGGATGGATCCCCTTCTCCCAGTGCTCCCCTTCTAACTTTTCTTCTCTCTCTCTCCCCATGACCACCAGTTACGGGGTCCGGGAAGTAAACAACGTGAAACACTTCGTTGGCCCGGGACTGGCCAATGTTGAAGGCATCAGTGTGATGATCAGCGGAGGCCCGTGGCCAGGCAGGTAATGACCCCAATTTGGGGCAGGAAAAGTGGTGAACAGATCTATTTATTAAACACAAAGTTTTTCAAGCATTTACCATGTGCTAGGTTCTAGGGAGATAAAAAGTGTCAGGAGTCTGGACTCCTGACCTCCGTGAAACGAGAGTAAAAAGAAATCAAGCCGAGTATTTTGCACAATATTTCCCAATTCTACCTGCTAGCACAAAGTACTAGTGAACATCTGAGAATAAAAGTAATGACCAGCTGGGGAAAACATTAGGGAAGGCTTCCTAGAGAAGGTAGCATTTGGATTGTGCTTTAAATGATAAATGATGGAGTATATCCAGCAGGCAGACCCAAGAGCACAGTTTGTATTGGGGGGAGGAGGGAGAAAACTATCCAAGTTGACTTTGTGGAGGGAAGTGAGATAAGAAAAATGTGGGATGGCACTTGGTTGTGGAGGGGCTTGAATGAAAGGCAGAGGAATTTGAGCTCTACTCTGGAGGCAATAGGGAGCCACTGAAGATTTTGAGCAGAAGATTTGAGAAAATTTTATCTGACATGACCAATTCTAGATGGAAATGGACTTGGACCTCATTTCCTCAACAGAGGGAACTCTCAGATAAGCAAACTGTTTGAAGCAATATAGGTTAGTATCTTCCTGCACAGTTTTAAGAGAATTGTCTAGAACAGAGTAGCTAAGTAATTTTCCCAGGGTCGCACAGCATCCTCTGAGGAAGAGGAGGGTGGACTGGGAGGAGCTTAATAAAGAGGGGACAAGGAAGGTACTCAAGGAAGGGGTATTTTCTCTGGGGTATTTCTTCCTCTTAGGAGCAAAGATTCCTCAAATTGTCAGAGTAGAAGGAACCTCATGGAAACTTACAGATGGGGAAGTTGAGGCTGGAAGGGGCAGGGCAGGGCCACACACTGTCATTAGAAAAGCCCGAGTTAGAACTCAGTCTATGGCCCAGGACTGTTCCACCCACCTTTCCTGCTCCCCCTTCCTTGCAGGCTCTTCAAGATGTGCCACAACTACCTGGGAGAGCTTGGGGAGGATCAGCTGTACAGGGAACACAGGCAAGGGGGCCGGGAGGCCCTGGAGAGGCTGCTGTGCAGAGGGACCTGTCCGGGAGGGGAGACGCCTGGCCAGGGGGACTTCCCCCGGAAGGAGCTTTAGTCTTTTATCACTCAGGAGAGAGGTCTTGTGCACCCAGAGAAGCCACTGGTCCAGCGGACCTCTGTGACATAATAGGACTTTCTGCTTTCCCTTCGCAAAACCCACAGAAGCCTCATTTCTGGGAGCTAACTCCTTCATCGGCTCTGCTTGGAATGAAGACCTTCCTCAGTCCTACAAGG
The DNA here is from genome assembly GCF_016432865.1 of Antechinus flavipes. Classification (NCBI taxonomy): domain Eukaryota; kingdom Metazoa; phylum Chordata; class Mammalia; order Dasyuromorphia; family Dasyuridae; genus Antechinus; species Antechinus flavipes. Next base: position 388,304,997 of record NC_067399.1, on the reverse strand, counting down.
GGAGAGTCAGGGACAACAGTCTCGCCTGGGGCCCCTAGTGAGGATCAGGAAAGCCAGAATTGGATCTCAGACTTCTTTTCCTCCTCTGTGAATTAGAGATCATACCTCTCCCCCTTGAATTCCTTCCTTCCCCTTCCCCTTCATCCTTCTCCCATCTTCATCCCCTGATTCTTTCTCTTCCTCCTTCTCTTCTCCCCCTTTAGGGTCTCCTGGGTCCAGTCCCTGATGGGGGAAGGGTAGACAGGAGAGGATGTTTTTGGATCTTGGAGCCATCCTGTCCTATTATCACCTAACTCATTAAACTTCAATAAAGTAAAATATCCTTTCTCCATTTCTCCCATGATCTTTCAAGAATAGTAAAATCACTCAGAAAGACTTCAGCTTTTTTTTTTTTTTTCCTATTTCCCTGTCGATGCTGAGATTTAGCTTACTTCCCTGCCCCATGCTTTTTAGAAGTGGATAGAAATTTCCCAGAATCTCCAACCAACCAACCAGCTTTCCAAATCGATGCCTTTCCCTAGAGTACACAGGGCTAGCTTGGAAAAAGCCTACCTCAGATGCCCAGACACAGAAGCCGGGAGGTGCTGGGGAGCACTGTGCCAAATGCCTCTCAGTGTTTCCTTTTCATTCTAAATGAACTTTTTGGCTTCTCAGGTAGAGGGTTCAGATTCTCTTTCCCGTGGAAAAGACATTAAATCTACTGAGTCCCTGTGGCTCCGATCCCCAGACTCTTTCCCTATGCCAAGGAGAGATGCCAACCTTGTAAACGTAGTCAAGAACTGAATTCTGCCATAGAGCCATTGTATAAATGGTTAAAGGAATGCCTCCCTGGAGAAGATGAGAAGGTCTACCTTGAAAAACAGGTGGCATTCCAAACAGGCAGAGTAGTGATGGGAAGGCACTCCATCTGGGGGGAGAGGAGAATAATATTGGGGGTGTCCTGGGAAGGTCAAGACCCTGCCTATAGGACTTAGAGAGGGGAAGGTATCCAGGATAGATTCAGGCTAGATCAATCCTATCAGATCACAAAAGTGACCTCAGAGCTTCTCCCTAGTGTTTCCCCATCCTAAGCCTCCATTACATGATAACCCTTGAGGATGGTGCAGTCTTTTTTTTTTTTTTTTTAAGTGCCATACCCTATGGTTGTTGTTGGTGGTGGTGGTTTTGCTTCTTTCTTTTTTATTAAGAAATTTGTAATACCTTATTTTCAAAATACATGCAAAGATAATTTTCAAAACCTTGTGTTCCAATTTTTTCTCCTTCCCTTTCCCCCACTCCCTCCCCTAGAAAGCAAATAATGCAATATAGATTAAACATGTGCAATTCAAGGACCCACACTTAACACCACATACCAAGATAAGATCAAAATGGGTCCATGACCTAGGCATAAAGAACGAGATTATAAATAAATTAGAGGAACATAGGATAGTTTATCTCTCAGACTTGTGGAGGAGAAAGAAATTTGTGACCAAAGATGAACTAGAGACCATTACTGATCACAAAATAGAAAATTTTGATTATATCAAATTAAAAAGCCTTTGTACAAACAGAATGAATGCAAACAAGATTAGTAGGGAAGCAACAAACTGGGAAAACATCTTTACAATTAAAGGTTCTGATAAAGGCCTCATTTCCAAAATATATAGAGAACTGACTCAAATTTATAAAAAATCAAGCCATTCTCCAATTGATAAATGGTCAAAGGATATGAACAATTTTCAGATGAAGAAATTGAAACTATTACCACTCACATGAAAGAGTGTTCCAAATCACTATTGATCAGAGAAATGCAAATTAAGACAACTCTAAGATATCACTACACACCTGTCAGATTGGCTAAGATGACAGGAAAAAATAATGATGAATGTTGGAGGGGATGCGGGAAAATGGGGACACTGATGCATTGTTGGTGGAGTTGTGAACGAATCCAGCCATTCTGGAGAGCAATCTGGAATTATGCCCAAAAAGTTATCAAACTGTGCATACCCTTTGATCCAGCAGTGTTTCTATTGGGCTTATACCCCAAAGAGATACTAAAAAAGGGAAAGGGACCTGTATGTGCCAAAATGTTTGTAGCAGCCCTGTTTGTAGTGGCTAGAAACTGGAAAATGAATGGATGCCCATCAATTGGAGAATGGCTGGGTAAATTGTGGTATATGAATGTTATGGAATATTATTGCTCTGTAAGGAATGACCAGCAGGATGAATACAGAGAGGCTTGGAGAGACCTACATGGACTGATGCTAAGTGAGATGAGCAGAACCAGGAGATCATTATACACTTCGACAACGATATTGTATGAGGATGTATTCTGATGGAAGTGGAATTCTCTGACAAAGAGACTTAACTGAGTTTCATTGGATAAATGATGGACAGAAACAGCTACACCCAAAGAAGGAATACTGGGAAATGAATGTGAACTATTTGATTTTTGATTTTCTTCCTGAGTTATTTTTACCTTCTGAATCCAATTCTCCCTGTGCAGCGGGAGAACTGTTCGGTTCTGCAAATGTGTATTGTATCTAGGATATACTGCAACATAATTAACATATATAGGACTGCTTGCCATCTTGGGGGGGGGGGAAGAGGGAGGGAGGGGAAAAAATGAAACATAAGTGATTTCAAGGGATAATGCTGTGTAAAAATTATCCTGGCATGGATTCTGTCAATACAAAGTTATTATTAAATAAAATTAAATTTAAAAAAAAATGTGCAATTCTTCTACACATATTTTCACATTTATCATATTGCACAAGAAAAATCAGATCAAAAACAAAAAAAAAAAAAGAAAAGAAAAAAGCAAGCAAATGACAACAACAAAAAGAGTGAAAACTATGCTGTGATCCACATTCAGTGCCCAGAGTCCCCTCTCTGGATGCAGAGGGCTCTCTCCATCACAAGTCTACTGTAATTGGTCTGAATCACCTCATTGTTCAAAAGAGCCAAGTCTATCACAATTGATGGATGGTGCAGTCTTGAGCTAGTTGTCACCCATGCCTGAACATCCCAAGGGGGATTTCTAGATTGAGGTGGGCAGGTAAAGTAAGAACAAAATTATGTTCTCATTATGAGTCAGCCAACCTGTGTCCAGAGATTACAGCCATTGCTATTCCTCCCCTTGGGGAAAGGGTGCTTGGAACAGTTCCTTCGCTTCCTAGACATTTATCCCACTGGCCCCTGAGAGGGAGTCACTAATCCTGCTTTTCCAGGAACAGATTAAGGGCTTCATCTGTTTTCAATCCTTCAGCCAGCTAAGAAAGGGAGATAGAGGTAGGGGGGAGGGAAGGAGAATCTAACCGTTCTATATCTGAGAAAACAACCTGCAGTAGGGTCTGTATCTTTTTTTCAGGGCAATTTCCCCTAATCCAGGAGCGTGGGGAAGTGAAGGGCAGGATTATCAAGATTATCTAACCATCAGGGATTTACTGTGCATGGGGGGAAGCACACCACTCACCAGATTTTAGTATTTAGAGCAGAAATCCCTCATCATTTTGCAGCTGAGGCAACAGAAGCCCCCTGAAGTCAGAAGCCTTGCCTAAGGTCACAGGGGTGGAACTAGAGCTGACATTTGAAATTACATGCTTCCTAATTTTGTGCGTGGCTGGGGGCAGCGAGGATGGAACCTTTCAAGGTGCACTCTCTGAGGTGAGCCTCCTCCTAGGGGCAGATGCAGGAACTACTCATCAAGCTAAATCTACTATCCCTCGGGGCCATCCTCCCGGCTGGCCCTCCTGGTCATGACTGTGAGTTGTGTGGGAGGGTACCCCTGCACACACACACACACACACACACACACTCTGTCCCTGGGACCTCCCTTTCCTGGCTGACACCTCGAAAGCCAACATCACCCCTCTCCTTTCTCCATCCCCCACTGTCCCAATCAAGTCATCGATCAAAACCTAGAAGAACCTGAGAATTCTGGGGGTCAAGAAGCCGTTAAAGATGAGCACGTGGGGGTTTGTGTGCCAGTGCCTGTGACTGCTGCTGCGTGTGTGTAATCTGGTCTCGGAGGAGGCAGTTTTCCTATTTCCTTAACCACCTGCAGAGAAGTGGAGGAGAGTGAAGGCTGGGGGCAGGTTTGGGGGGTAGGGGGTGGAGGAGGAAGTAACGTGCAAATAGAAACATACAAACATCTTTCCATACATCCTCGGCGAACTGGTCAGACCACTTTGGGGCAACTGAAGCAGACTGGTAGAGGGAGCCAGCTCGGACGGGGGCATCCGCGAACTGAAGAGGAACTCATGAAGCTGCTGCTAGACCGGGGAGCGGTCTTCTGGCTAACCCCTGCAGGGAGGCCCCGGCCCTGGGGCCGGCAAAACAGAAGTAGGTCATCCCTTGGGGCTTTGGGCTTTCATCTGAGCAGGGGAAAGGGAGAGGAGGCTGCGGGGTCATGTCTCCCAAAATTGGAATCAGGAAACATTCCCATTGCCGTCTCCTTCCTGTCCCCCCTGCCTCAGTGGAATAGATTGTCAGGAAGAGAATTCGAGATGTAGATCCAGATGACTCCACTGTCTAATCTCTCAAATCTATCTCCATCTACACCATTCCCAGCCCAGTGCCTAGGCTGGTCCCAGCCCTACCAACTGATCTGCTCCCTAGTCTCCCCCTTTTTGTCTCCTGCTTTGACCCCTCGGCTGAATGGGAGACAAGAAACCATCTGAGGTCCTCTTTTCCTCTTCCTCCTACTCCCACTGCCCTCCAAGTCAAGTCATATTTGGAAATGAAGAATTGGTCCTTCTTATTCACTCAGTGAGCTCTTGGTTCAAGAAGTTGGAAAGGGAAGAAAGGGGGACCGAATTCCTCTCAATGGGATTTGAGCCTTGGCTGGGAAACAAGAAAGGTGAGTTCTTGTGACAAGAATTCACTAACCCAAGTCATCTGTGGCAAAGAATAGGAAAGTTTATTTCTGAATATCACTAAGAAAGAGACTCTCTTAGTAGACAAAAGCCCCTAATACAATCAGGAGATTTGTAAAGAGGTTTGTTGGGGGTACTTAGTTTTATAGGCAGATCCTAGAGTTTGGGACTATTGAAATGATGGAGAATTTTTGGACTAGAATAGGTATCTGTTTACCTCTATAGAGAACTTAATCAGTGAGTGTTATCAATTGGGGGGAGGGTCTCTCAGGATAACAGAATGAGGCTGGTTATCCTGTTTGCCTCTGGTGGGGTACAGAGGTCAAGTTCAAGGTAACTTTCTCCTTGAGAATGTTTCTTCAGGCTTCCCATTTCATGCCCCCCTCAAGCAGTTACCCCCAAATGCATTTGGGATTAAGGGGCTATGGTTCTAGGTGCAAGCATTCTGCCAAGGGCCGGCAGGGAGGGGCAAATGCTTCTTGCCCCTAAAAGAGTGGAAAAAAGGGGTCATTTAAAAGGTCGGTTTCTAATTTTAGTTGCTCTCCATTAAATTTGACAAGCAACATTCTGCAATTTAGTCTTAATTTAGGGTCCTGTACCAGAGCCATAAACGTCTGAATATAACGAACTTTAGTCCATTTCCCTTGTCTCCTGCAAAATAAGTCCAGTTCCTTCATAGTATTGTGATTTATTGAGCCACGAATCGGCCATTTTTCCTGATTCTCTAAGAGAAATTTAGGCCAGGCAGTATTCAAAAATAAATGAGCTTTTTGGTCTTAAGATCTCCTAAGCTGAATTTGTCCCTGTTTTTTAAGAGACACCCTAAAGGTGAATCTTTAGGAATAGAGGAAATAAGGTGTCCCATTCTTGCCACAGACCCCAAGCCCCAAACTTCTCCGATTCTATAACTTTTTCGTTCTTTATAGGCATCCCGAAGAGAGAGAAAAATATGACAAAAACTTTGTCAATTCGCAGGCCTTTTCTGCCATGAGCATCCCCAGGCAAAAAACTCTGCTTGAGCATAGAGCTCCAGTAGTCCAAATTATTCTGGATTTTTTGGCTGCCTACTGCTATAGAGGGAGTCACAGGGGGGCTTACTTATCTGTTGGCCAGGCTCTGTTGGAAGTCCCCGAAGTGGGCCCCAAATGATGGGATTCGAGCCTTGACTTGGAAACAAGAAAGGCAGAGCTAGGTGAGTTCTTGTGACAAGAATTCACTAATCCAAGTTATCTGTGGCAAAGAATATGAAGGTTTATTTCTGAATATCACTAAGAGACTCTCTTAGTGGACAAAAGCCCCTAATACAATCAGGATATTTGTAAAGAGGTTTGTTGAGGGCACTTAGTTTTATGGGCAGATCCTAGAGCTTGGGACTATTGAAACAATGGGGAATTTTTGGAATAGAATACGTATCTGTTTACCTCTATAGAGAATTTAATCATAGTGAGTGTTATCAATGGAGTGGGATAGGGATGGGGGGGTCTCTCAGGATAACAGAATGAGGCTGATTATCCTGTTTGCCTGGGGTGGGGTACAGAGGTCAAGTTCAAGGTAGCTTTCTCCTTGAGAGAGAAAGTTTCTTCAAGCTTCCCATTTCACTCTGATCTCTATAGATTAGAAGAATGATCATCGCTATTGGTATTTATCTTATCTTGAAAAAGAGACCCTTAAACTCTAAAACTGCTTGAAGGAGAAAATCTCCTTCAACTCTGCCTCAGTGAGGCCAGGGAAACACACAGCTTCATTCTGTTGTCTAGATGGGGCTGGTTCAGTCCTGAGCTAAAAGAATTCCAACCCTATTCAATTAAAGATCTTCTATTCAATTCAACTCCACTCACCAGCTTCTTTGGGAGGGGGAGCAGGCCTCCCTTGCAACCAAAGACTTCCTTATAAAAATGACAATTAAAAACTCATTTCTTTGCAAAGGACCTGACATGCCATGGTGGGTTATGCCATGCTATGTCAAGGAGGCCTCTGCCCACTGGATAATATTCTCTTCCAGTGCTACCCTCTCTTTATCCTCATCTATTTTTCTAACCAGACTTCATGCCTCTCTGTCAGGATTTCTAACCTTACTACCCAATCCCTATAATAAACCTCTTATCAATCTAGGTTTTTAGGTTTGTAAATTCCTTTACAGAAAATTTCTGCACCACCAGAAGAGATTCCTACCCTTGCACCAAATCCCAAGGGGGTTGGCTCAACCTCTCCATTTGGTTCCTTGAACCTGCCACTAGACCTTATCATTTAACTCCCTGACCCCCAGAAACCCTAATCTCATTTTGGTTCCCTAAATCTAGACCTTATCATTTGGTTCCCTACAAAAGGGAATCCCAAAATCTAAACCTCATTATATTTTGGTTCCCTGAAAGGGAACTCCAAAAACTAGATGACCTCATCGATCTGACTTTCCAAAGAACTCTGTGAAGGAGGCAGGGCAACCTTTAGAATCTCCCCTTGCTAAAGCATGAAACAATCTCAAATACAGTGAGTAGCTTGAGGTCATCCTGCTTGACAAGGCTAGATCTCTGAATCTCCCTCCAAATCCTGTCCTATGTTCAGGATAGAAGATAGGAAGAACATCCAGCCTCAACCACTTAGTTGTTAAGTCACTTAACCAATTTACTTGCAAAATGGGAATAATAATAATGTACATCTTCCAACTTTGTTGTGAGGATCAAAAGAAATCCTGTCTGTGAGAAACCTTTTGGAAAAATGTAAAAGTGACACAATAAACTCTTAGCTATTACTGAACTTAAAGGTCCTAGAATATTGTCCCTGGAAAAGTCCTCAAATATTATCCAGTTCCTGTAGGCATTGGAAGATTTAGCCAGCTTATCCTTATTATTTTCCCCCTCGCTTTACAAGTGTGAAAACTGAGGCCTGGAAAAGGGAAATGACTGAGACACACAAAGCCAAAGCTTGAGCCCAAAGCTTTCCTCACAAGTCCTCTTAACATTGATTTTACTTGAACTCAGGCCTACTGACCTGTGATCAAGTTGTCTGTCCCCTATACACTGACCAACCAGTAAGGTTTAAAAATAGAAGAGAAACAATTCTTTGGGGGGCTAGGAACTCCATCCCCTCTTCCAAGTGGTCTCTCCCCAGGTGCCCTTTTCTGTGTAGCACAGTACAACAGAATCTTATAGGGTAAGTGACTATTCTAAGTTCCTTCAGGGACAAGAAACAGATTTATTTACCTTTGTGTCTTCCTCAGAGTTTTTCACCTAGAAATGTTTGGTGGATAAATGAACAAGCCCAGAAGTTCCCACCCTGCCCCCTCTTCCTGCCTAACGGGACATGGAGCTTTGACCCTGAGAAGGTGGGACCAAGGGACTTGACCTTTGCCAGGGTACACCCAGCAGGGGAGTTAATACGTTACTTCCCCTAGGGCTCCACTTTCGCAATCTCTGGACTTGGGGCTCTAGTTACAGATTTACTTCTGAACAATGTCTGTGATGTTTGGACTAAAGTCCTCCTAGCCATACAGGTGTTTCTGTCCTCTCTTTTACCCGTCCTCAGGTACCTCCCAGCCCTGCATCCAAAGGATGGGGACCCAGAAGAACCACACAGCTCCAGCCCAGGTACCAAGGGTCTAAAGAGAGATGTGATGGTGGGGCAGGAGTGAGGTGGGTGGGGCAGGAGAACAGAAGCAATTGTTGTTATCTCTTCATTTACTTTCTCCTCCCAAGGGAGGGAGGACAGAGCCTTGACTGCACAGTGGAGGCTGAGCAAGACATCAACTTTCAGGGGAGTCGGGGCAGGGGTGTACAGGGGCTTTGAGCCCTGCTGGAAGAAGTATCGTAATTTGGTGGAGTGAGCAGAATCCCCACTTTTTCATTTATGAAGAAACCGCAGTATTACTGAAGGAGTAGAAGGGCCTCCTGGGAACGTAAACACTGAAAGGAGATCAAAGAAGGGAGGCTAGGGGGAGGGCTATAGCAAATCCTAGCTATCTTCTTCCTGTCATCTTAAATCTTGTCCTACATGACAATTCCTTAAAATAAATCTCATGAGTTTCTGAGGTCCAGCAGGGAGTGTGAGGGGACACTGGGAGAAGGTAGTCCTAAATCCAGAGGTATGTCCCACCCTCACCAAAGGCTCTTTGGCTTCCCTCTCAGTGAACTTGGATGAGCTCTTCTCTCCTGTCGCCGTTGGATTGACATATGCTGATGACAGGATCTTGGACATAGGCCTTTTCCCTGGGGACATCCTGGCCAACCCCAGGCATTGGAAAATTTAGCCAAATTGTCCTTGTCATTGTTTCTCTGGGCTTTGGAGTAAGAAATAGGATGTCTAGGGACTGTGCCCATGACTGTTCTTTCTGCTGTGGAGAATAAGCCCATAGGGTACCCAGTCAAACAATCAATAAGTATTTGTGTTCTACTGTGCTGTTCTAGGCACTATTCCAGGTACTGGGCTAGAACAGTCTGCATGCTTAAAGAGCTTGAAATCTAGCCAGAGGAGACAAGGTATATACACAGACACACACACACACAGAGTGAGAGACAGAAGAACAGAGAGACAGAAACAGAGACAGAGAGATGGATGGAATAGAAACAAGTTGATTTTAGAGGGCACTAGCAACTGGGAAAATCAGGAAAGATTTCATGTGGAAGGTGACACGAGCTGAATCTTAAAGGAAACGAGGGAGAAAGATGGAGGGGAGGGGAAAGGACATTCCAGACATGAGAGATTGTCAGTGAAATCCCTTGAAGGGGGGAGAGTGAGGAGAAACAGTAAAAAGACCAGTCTGCGAGATGATCCTGTCAATGCAGAAATATGTAATAAAGGCAGAAAGGCAGAACCAGTGCATGGTATTAAATTCTAGAAAGAAGCTTTTGTGGAGATATTAAGGAGATTGTGAAGCTTATTGTGTAACATGATCAAGCTCATGCTTTAGAAAAATCATTTTGGCCACTGTGGGAAGAGATGAGGTCTGGGAAGATCAGTTGGGAGTCTCTCTGAATAGTACAGAAAAGATGTGGTGAAAGGCTGACCTGGGCTGGTCACTGTGTGAGTGGAGAAAAGAGAGCAGACGGGAGATGTCAGAACATGGCACCTGATTGGCTCTGTGGTCACATGAGGCTGAGGATGGGCAGTTGTGTGATTGGGAGGACAGTGGAGTTTTCAACAGAAAAAGGGAAAAATTTTAAAGGGGTAGGTTTTAGAGGAAAGATGAATCCAGTGTTGGACATTCTAAATTTGACATGTCTATGGAACTTCCAGTTTGAAATGTCCAGCCAATTAGTGAAGAGGGACTATAGCTGAGGGGAAAAGCAACCCATCATCCTCATTTCTACTTTCTACTTCGGATTTCAGAGGCAAAAAGGAGAGAATCCAAAGACCTTCCTTCTCCCTCGTAATCATTATAATAGTATTTTAAACTTCCTAAAGCATTTCTGCATCCCATTTAATAAGTACAAGATCCTTTAGAGATAGAGAACATGGATTATTCTTTCATTTTACAGATGGACTGAGTCCCAGTTAGGTCAAGTCCCAGGATCACATAAGTTAGCTGGAGAAGGAACCAGAACGATATAGTGTGCTGAAAGTCAGGGAGACCTGGATTCAAATTCTGCCTTAGACAATTACTAACTGGATGGTAGTGGGAAAAAACACTTGATTTCCCTGGGCTTCAATTTCCTCACTGGCAACGTGAGGGGACTGAATCTGAGGACCTAAGAGGAGCCTTTCAACTCTAAATCTCTGACCTCATATGAGTCTATACGGTCTCTTGTTTTCTGTCCTTCAGCTCTTTTCACGAGCTTCTCGGGCCTTGATGGACTCGCCTCTCCCGCCCTCTCCTCTGCCCTTTCCCACCAACAAAAGGGCATCTAGTTTAGATGCTGACTCTTCAGTGGAAATGAGTTATGTTAACCTCCTCCCCCAAAGAGCCTATCAGTTATCCCCACATTCCGAACCTGGACGGAGAGCAAGGCCAGACCTGGGAACTTGCTACAAATTTGGATTCCGAGTGGAGAGCTCGGAGAGGGGGTCGCCGTCCCACTCCACGCAGTCGTGGGAAGTGGGGGCTTTGGGTCTCCACAGAGAGAGAAGCAAGAGGCTGAGCACAGGTGGGGGAGAGATTATTGACAACACTGCAGGAACAAGGGGAGGGGCTGTCCCAGAGAAAGACTGAGCAGGGTGTGGTGGGGAAGGGCAGCTTTGGTGACAGACTGCCTGGCTGCTCCTCCCTCCCCGACCCAAGCCCACCAAGCCTGATGGAAATCTTAGTCCCCACCTTCATTTCCCAACAGGAGGCTGAGGGCCCCAGCCTCTCGCGAGCACCCCCAGAGGACCCCAAGTCAGACATGCTCTACAAGATCGAGGACGTGCCTCCGTGGTACCTCTGCATTCTCCTGGGATTCCAGGTAACGCCTCTGGCCTTTCACTCCCAAGGGTAGGTTACAGGGGCAGAGGGAGTATTAACACCCTGCAGGAACCATTACTGACAAAATTAACACTGAGTAAGCAAGTGCATGAATCCCCTGTGGGGAGTACTGAGCCCCTATCTGTGAGTAGTCTCTCTCAGAATGGTGAGCGCGCTGGTCCAGTAGCTATTACATTCTCTCTGCCACTCTGGGTGAACATGACCTCCTATAAATCCTCCACTCTACTCAGTTTCTTCATCTGTACTATGGGAGAATGGTTTCTGGACTCTCCCAGGCGAACAGAAACAAAGGAATAAAGGGGTGGGTCATCAGATTTGGACCCTTAGAGATCCTCTAGGCCAGCTCTCTCATCTCACAGAGGAGGAACAGCCCCCAGTTAAGTGACTTGCCCCTCAGGGAGCCCAGTTGGACGGTAGGCTGAAGTGGGCAGTGCAGGGGCCAGGCTGGCTCCATGACCCCTCTTCTCCCCCAGCACTACCTGACCTGTTTCAGCGGGACCATTGCTGTCCCCTTCCTCCTTGCGGACGCCCTGTGTGTGGGCAAGGACCAGTACATGGTCAGCCAGCTCATCGGCACCATCTTCACCTGTGTGGGAATCACCACCCTGATCCAGACCACTCTGGGCATCCGGTGAGAGCCTCCCTCAGCCCCCAGCCCCCAGCCCCCAGCCCTTGCCCAGGCCAGAGTCCGAACGCCCACTCCGAGGCTGGGCCCAAGCGGGACAACAGACCCTAGCCATGGGCAGGGAGGTGTAGGGGGGAGGGTCAATCAGTCAACAAGCATTTATGAAGTGTCCACTGTATCCAGGCACTTGGATAAGCGCTGGGCATACAAGTGCAAAAAATGAAATAACCCCAGCTCATTTCCAACTGAACTTTCTACCTCCGGGTCCTGAGAGAGTCCAGGAAGAAGCTGCCACAGCCTCCCTTTGGACACCCATCAAGTCACCCTTCTAGTTGGCAAATTCATCCCATTATGTATATCTGTTTGTCCCCAGGCCCTCCTCATTCTGAGGGTCCAAAGACCAAGAAGGTCCTGCGCTGACATATACTTGATTTCTCCTTTCTGCCCCATTCACCTCTCCTCATCCTCTCTCTATCTCTGTCTTTTACACGAGTGTTTCTTTGTCTCTGACCCTGTCTCTCTGTCTCTCCGTCTCTGTCTCACTCTTTGCCTCTGTCTCTCTGCTTCTGTCTCTTGTTCACTTTCTCTTCCTCTCTTTCTGTACCTGTGTCTCTCTGTGTCTGTATCTCTCTCCACCTTTGCTCTGGTCCCTTTCTGTGTTTCTCCCTCACAGGCTGCCCCTGTTTCAAGCAAGTGCCTTTGCCTTCTTGGTTCCAGCCAAAGCTATCCTGTCCCTGGACAAATGGAGATGTCCCCCAGAAGGTGGGGACCGTCCGAGAGGGAGAGGGGCAGGGAGAGAGAGGGGAAGGAGCGGGACAAGGGCAGCTGCCTTCAAGCAGCTCAGTTATAGCAGAGGGGACTCAAGTCAAGCTTACATCAGAATTTCCTCTCCCTCTGCCTTTATGTTTCTGCATCTCAGAGGAGATCTATGGCAACTGGAGTTTACCTCTGAACACATCACATATTTGGCACCCACGAATAAGAGAGGTGAGTGTTGTTGGGCAAGGAGTGAAAGTATGCATGTTCCATTCAAGCACAAAGGGGAATTGATTAGAATAAGAGAAAATAAAGCTAAGGTTCAGGGAAATTTCTTACAAATTAGGGAAAGTGGGGAAAAACAGAAGCTGGAGGAATACCTGATAGCTCAGCAAAATCTGTCCAGAGAAAGCAAGGAGGGTCAGGGGAAATTTTCGAACTCTAACCCTCAAGTTGGTCCAACAGTTCTCTACCATACCCAACCCTACCCACAGATCCAGGGGGCAATCATGGTATCCAGCACAGTAGAGGTGATGATCGGGCTTATGGGGCTGCCAGGAGCCCTGCTCAGCTACATCGGGCCCCTCACAGTCACTCCTACTGTCTCCCTCATCGGCCTCTCCGTCTTCCAAGCCGCCGGAGATCGGGCTGGATCCCACTGGGGCATCTCAACCTTGTAAGTGTCCTGGCCCCCCATGCCCTCTTTTCTTTCTAGTGTCCCCTCCCAAGTCTTTCTCCTCCCTTTATCCCCTGTTCCCTAGTCTCTTCCTCCCATTTCTCCCCCAAAGACTACTGTTCTCTCCCTCCTTAGACTCAGAGGCTCATAAAATGTTCAAGCCAGGAAGAGCCTTAGATGTTATGGAGTCCCATCATATCACTTTACAAGTAGAGAAACAGAGGCCCATTGAGAAGTAATTTGACTAAAGTCTAGTTACCAGAAGAACCAGAGACAGTGTCTGAGGGAGGGGAGGGCGTTTCTCCCTGAACCATGATGTACTTCTCCACTCATGACCCTACCTCAGAACTGGCCCTCCACCTCCCCCAGCCTCTCTCCATCATGGGCCATTCGATTCAGAGGGAGAGGTCTTGGGTTCAAACCCAGCTCTGCCACTTACCACTTGTGCTATCTTAAACAAGTCACCTCTTCTCGGCATCTCCATTCCCTCATCTGAAAAATGAGGAGGCTGGACTGGTTGATCTCTAAGGTCCTTTAACAGTCTATAATCCTGTGATCTGTGTGGCCCCTCTGCCTCCAGCTCCATTTTCCTGATCATCCTCTTCTCCCAATACCTCCGAAATGTCACCTTCCGCCTGCCTGGCTACAAATGGGGCAAAGGCTTCACCCTCTTCCGGATCCAGATCTTCAAAATGTTTCCTGTGAGGAGGCCAGAGTTGGGCAAGGGTTGGAATGGGGCCCGGGGACTGGAAGGGGGTCTGGGCTAGCAGGCATAAAGCCGAGGAGAATCCTTTCCTGGGATTGGGAGTTTCCTACAGTAGAGAGAGAATCCTTTCCAGAAAGTTTGGAGGCTTAGAGGGAATTGCTTCAAGGGCTTGGAGTGCTCAGGGACTCTACCTCAGGAAGGTGGAAGGAGACACATCCAAGTCTTGAGCCGAGGGGCAGGGGCCCTTGTCCCTTTGCCGTCTGATCATTGTTCTTCCCTCTTTCCCTCTCCTCCAAAAGATCGTACTGGCCATCATGGCTGTTTGGCTGCTCTGCTACATCCTGACCCTGACTGACGTGTTGCCTGCTGACCCCAAAACCTATGGCTTCAGGGCCCGGACAGATGCCCGTGGGGAGATCATGTCCATTTCCCCCTGGGTCCGCTTCCCCTACCCCTGTGAGTAAACCCTGTGAGTAAACCCTGTGACTAAAACCATGAGATCTGGCTTTTTGACCTGGTTCCATCTCAAAAGAAGGGGTGCTGAGAAAGAAATCGGGCTTGAGGCCTAAGAAACCAGTTAGAAGCTATGAAAGTAATGTAATATTTTCTTATATCTGGGAGGCGAGGGAGCCCCTGAATGTTTACTAAGAACAGAGCTGAAAAGATTCCAAGTCCTGAGGAAAAGAAAGCTGATTGAAGTGGAGGGGAGGTCTGGGGAAATATTTAGAAAATACACAATTATTTAGTCAAATCCATTTTTTCTAATACTGGGATTACCAAGACGTATGCCCTTTGGAACAGGGGTGGTTGCTAAGTTTTGTTCCTGTGTCCCATCTATAACCGGTCCCCTCAGGTCAATGGGGCCTCCCCAGCGTGACTGCTGCTGCTGTTTTGGGCATGTTCAGTGCCACATTGGCGGGCATCATCGAGTCTATTGGAGATTACTACGCCTGCGCCCGCCTGGCTGGGGCCCCTCCTCCCCCTGTTCATGCCATCAACAGGTATAGTGTCCTCATATGTATCTGAGTAGGTGACCCATGTGTCCTCTGTAGGACTCTTAACTTCAAAGAGTTACGAGTCAATAACCTCAGAGTTATGGTCGATTGGTGTGGTGTGGGTCTGATGGCAGAAAAAGATGTGGCTTCAGTTCTGGTCCCAGTTTGGCCTAGTTTGGCAATTAGCTTTAATTTTAAGAGCCTGTTTTCTTATTTGTCAAGGGGAAAATATCTGAACTTCCTCACAGTGTTGTAGGATGAGTCCCATAGGATTGGCATAAAAAGCACTTTAAAAAGTACAAGTGCTGGAAGGATCCTTCCTTGTGATTAAGGGGGATCCACTGCTATAGATCAGAAGGACCTTTCCTGGACGGCTTTAGCAGATAGTCTTCAGGTAGTTTTTGCAAAAAAAAAAAGGAGGGGGGGAGGGGTTCTAGACTTGGTTAGGTTGGCCTTCGGACAGCAGGAGGACAGGACCCTTCCAGCCAGGTTTTGGGCCTCACTAGCATAGCCCAAGGTCACCTCCCTGCCCCTAGGAAACAGTGCAAGAAGATTATAGTGGAAGGAAAAGGATAACCCAAACACCACACAACGTAAACAATTATGTACTATCGCCCACTTCTTCTAGGGGAATCTTTACTGAGGGCATCTGCTGTATTATTGCCGGACTGCTGGGGACTGGGAACGGCTCCACTTCCTCTAGCCCCAACATCGGTGTCCTGGGCATCACCAAGGTACCGAGGGCCAGGACGGGCTCTTTCCCTTCCCCACCCTGAGGCCGGCCAGGCTGGCTTGCGGCTGACTCCCCAAACCTCTCTTCTCTAGGTGGGGAGCCGGAGGGTGGTCCAGTATGGGGCCATTATCATGCTGATCCTGGGGACCATCGGCAAGTTCACGGCTCTCTTTGCTTCCCTCCCTGACCCTATTCTGGGAGGCATGTTCTGCACTCTCTTTGGTGAGTCCAAGAGTGGGCAATCTCTTGGTCTGCTCCCTCCTTTCTCACCAGTACCCCACCCCCATCTTGTAGTGCTTCCTCTTGGGGCCACTAAGTGGTGCAGCAGCTAGAGCTCTGGAGTCAGGAGGACCTGAGACACTTCCTGGCTGTGTGGCTCTGAGCACCCCGAAATGCTGCCCCACTCGCCCCCAAAACAGTGTCTCCTAATTCAGCTCATGTATATAGCACAAATGGTTGGAATACAGGAAAGGAAGTGGCAAGGTTAAAGTCAGTCAAGAACAGAGGAAGATAGGACTCAGGCTTTTACTCCTAGTCTGTCCTATCGCGTCCTATGCAGGGCATGATAAATACATTAATGCTCCAGGTTTGTGGGAAGGTAGAGGAATGACCAATAATTATTGGCTTGGTTAGAGAATGGTCACAGTCAACCAGATACTTCCTAAATGAAGCCTCTTTTTTGAGTTGTGACTTAAAGTAAGTGGGGGATGATTGGGATGGGGAGGGAATAATCTATGATAGCAAGTAGAGGGATGGTAAGCATTCCTTTCTCTGCAAAGAACATTTTGGGCTTTGAAAATCCAGGGGCAGGGGTTGGATCACTCCTTTCCCACTACCATTTGTGCTTCTTTGGCTTTATAGTTGGGTTTTAAAAATATTTTATTTTTCACAATTGTTTTTACAAGCAATTGCTTATAAAAACAATTTTAACATTAATTTTTTTTAATTTTGTGTTCAGAATTCTCTTCCCCTCCTTTTAAAAATGTTAACATGAGTTCTTTACTTTTTAAAATAATATTTTATGTTTTTCCCCAGTTACATATCAAGAAAATTGTTAGCATTCATTTATACAAGATTTTGAGTTACAAATTTTCCTCCCTCCTTCCTTTCCTTTCCTTTTTCCAAAGTTTGATAAAGTTTATACCTATACTATCATGTATGCAAAACATTTCCATAATAGTCACAGTTGTGAAAGAAGAAACAGATAAAAAGGGGAAAATGAGAAAGAATAAATTAAATGAACAAATATGCTTCAACCTACATTCAGAGGGGAAGAGTTCATACAAGTCTTTCAAGGCTTTTCTGAAGTCTGCCTCTTCATCTAAATAGTTGTTTCTTCTCAGGAATGATCACAGCAGTGGGCCTGTCCAACCTGCAGTTTATTGATATGAATTCTTCACGAAATCTCTTTGTCCTGGGATTCTCCATGTTTTTTGGCCTGACGCTGCCTAACTACCTGGATTCCAATCCCACTGCCATCAACACAGGTGCTTTTAAGTCCCTTCCTATTTTCCTCTACCATCTCTGTCTTTGTCCATTATCTATCAGGAATGAATTTAAGTCAGGGAAATATACCCCAATAAAGTATATAACTCTCAAGCTGCTATAAAAATCTTAGACTAGATAGTGATTCCTCTCCTTTCCTTTACTCTCTGACCCTTCCAAGATAAAAGAGTGGAGGAAGTAGAATGCTGGATGCTTAAGATCAGAGAACCTGGATTCAACTATTGACTCTGCAATGTGCTTCTTTATGTGACTTTAGGCAAATTTTTCATCTTAACTTCCTCATTTATAAATCAAAGGTATAATCACCATTATCTATCCCATGGTTCTTTGAAACCCAAGTACTGTTTAAATCTACTATCTGCCTTTTTACTCCTTACTAATGGGTAGGTGGGCAGTTAAGTGTTGAAGTGGATAGATAATGCAGACTCTGAAGTCAGAAAGACTCATCTTCCTGAGTTCAAATCTGACCTTAGATACCACTACATACCTGTCAGATTGGCTAGAATGTCAGGGAAAGATAATGCGGAATGTTGGAGGGGATGTGGGAAAACAGGGACACTGATGAATTGTTGGTGGAGTTGTGAATGAATCCAACCATTCTGGAGAGCAATTTGGAACTATGCTCAAAAAGTTATCAAACTGTGCATACCCTTTGATCCAGCAGTGTTTCTACTGGGCTTATACCCCAAAGAGATACTAAAGAAGGGAGAGAGACCTGTATGTGCCAAAATGTTGGTGGCAGCCCTGTTTGTAGTGGCTAGAAGCTGGAAAATGAAAGGATGTCCATCAATTGGAGAATGGCTGGGTAAATTGTGGTATATGAATGTTATGGAATATTATCGTTCTGTAAGGAATGACCAGCAGGAGGAATACAGAGAGGACTGACGAGACTTACTGAACTGATGCTAAGTGAAATGAGCAGAACCAGGAGATCATTATATACTTCAACAACGATACTATTTGAGGTTGTATTCTGATGGATGTGGATCTCTTCGATAAAAGAGAGCTAATTCAGTTTCAATTGATCAAGGATGGACAGAAGCAGCTATGCCCAAAGAAAGAACACTGGGAAATGAATATAAACTGCTTGCATTTTTGTTTTTCTTCCCGGGTTATTTATACCTTCTGAATCCAATTCTCCCTGTGCAACAAGAGAACTGTTCGGTTCTACACACATATATTGTATCTAGGATATACTGTAACCTATTTAACATATATAGGATTGCTTGCCATCTGGGGGAGGGGGTGAAGGGAGGGAGGGGAAAAATCGGAACAGAAGTGAGTGCAAGGGATAATGCTGTAAAAAATTACCCTGGCATGGGTTCTGTCAATAAAAAGTTATTTAAAAAAGAGAAAGAGAGAGAGAAAGAGAGAGAGAGAGAGAGAGAGAGAGAGAGAGAGAGAGAGAAAGAGAGAGAGAGAGAGAGAGAGAGAGAAAGAGAGAGAGAGAGAGAGAGAGAGAGAGAGAGAGAGAGAGAGAGAGAGAGAAGGACAAACAGCCAAAAAAAAAAAATCTGACCTCAGATACTTTGTCACATAGTAAATGGAATTGACAATTATTGGGATGCTGGGACTTTTTAAGAGGAGAAAAAGGAGAGTCCTAGCCTGGCTGGATGGGTTAGAGGCAGTCACAGCCTTGCAGGGTGGGCTGGCTAGGATGACCTTAAGAATCCCAGCCTATCAAAGTACACAGAACTTAAAATCTGCATTTCTTCCCATAGGCATTCCTGAAATAGACCAGATCTTGACTGTGCTGCTAACAACAGAGATGTTTGTGGGTGGATGTCTGGCCTTTATCTTAGACAACACTGTCCCAGGTACGATTTGCCCATGGCTCCCAAGGAATAATGGTGGAGAGGGATGGCGGGGAGGAGAGGATAGAAGTCATGAAATCTTGGAGTTGGGTTCCCTTAGTTTTAGAGCATATTTCCAAAATTATTCATACAATACCTTACATCTTCATCTATAAAAGAAGAGACTAAGTTAAATGAAATATAACATTTTTTAAAAATTAGATAATTATCTAAAACCTTCCATTGTCGATAGTATAAGATTCTAGAAACAGTTACTAAAAGCATATTGTATGCTCACTTCCTCTGAGGGTAGTTGGAAAGACCCAGTTTTTAGAGAGCTTAAAGAATAGTTAAGGAGATAGAATTT
The DNA here is from genome assembly GCF_016432865.1 of Antechinus flavipes. Taxonomy (NCBI): domain Eukaryota; kingdom Metazoa; phylum Chordata; class Mammalia; order Dasyuromorphia; family Dasyuridae; genus Antechinus; species Antechinus flavipes. Next base: position 388,285,590 of record NC_067399.1, on the reverse strand, counting down.
GCACATGGGATGACAGGAGATAGTAGACAAGATAGAATAAAATACATAGATGTTTTTTAAAGGTTATAAATGTATTATAATAATAATTAATAATAACTACATGTGACACCTTAATATCTGCACAGTTCTTTAACCACATTCCTTTGATGTAGATGCTCTCATATTATTTCCACTTTGCAGATAAGAAAACTGAAGTTAAAAGTAGAAGTTAAATGACTTGTCCAGCTAGTATGTGTCTGAGGCAGAAATTAAAACCAAGTCTTCCTTATTCCAAGCCAGAACTTTGACGTTTTGCCATCTAGCTTCCTTTCTAGGAGGGTATGGATCTAAAAAGGACTTTAAAGAGAATCGAATCCAATCTTCTCCCATTCCCCAAAATAGTTCATAGTTGAAGAAACTGAAGCAAGAACAGAAATACAGACTGTGCCCAGGGTCATACAGGAAGTAATAGAAGAGGATTCAAAGTCGGGTCCTGTAAATGTTAAGTGCCCCAATCTTTCTACTGTATCACTTAAGGGAGACTGGAGTGGTCAAGGAAAAAATGTCATGGAGGAAATGGCATTTGAGATGGAACTTGGATGAAAGAACTCATCCATACTGTAGAGAGCTAAAAAGATATGCCAGGATCAATCAGGGTCGGGGGAGGGAAGGAAGGAATACAAACCTGAAATCTACCCTATAGATAAAGATTCCAATTAGTATCTAAGCCTTGCAAATATTCCCAGGTCCAAAATCTGAATAGCCCCTTTGGAAGATTTGTTTCTGTCTAGGGAATAGTCTGGATACTACAGATTCTGAGAGAAACAGATAAAATGATTTTGTTGGATTTCCCTCTAATGCTGCTTGGGTCTTTGCTCAGAATGCCACTGCTGCTGGGCTTACTCCTAAGATTGTGTGATTATCATTGATGAATGGCAGGATTCACTGCAGACTCCTTTCAATACTGCCAGATATGGAAGGATTTGGTGGGACAAACCTGTTCCATATAATTATCTGTTGCTCCATCAGGCTTGTTGCCATGGTACCCAATCAGCCAGAGGGAGAAAGGGGAAAGGGGGGGGAGAGAGAGAGAGAGAGAGAGAGAGAGAGAGAGAGAGAGAGAGAGAGAGAGTGAAACAGAGAGACAGAGGAGACACACATACAGACAATAAAGAGAGAGATACATAGAGAAGAGAAAGAAGGACAGACAGACAGACAGAGACAAATACAGAAACAGAAAGTGAGAGAGAAGTCAGAAGAGAAAGGAAGGGGGAGAAGGGGAGAGAGATACACATATAGACAACAAAAAGAGAGGGAGAGAGACAGAAACAGAGCCAGACACTGAGACACACAGAGAGGAGAGAGAGAGCCTGAATGAGCCAGCCTAGGACTGGCAAGAAGCAGTGGCTGAGTCCTGACTGCAACAGGATTTCTGAGAGAATAAGAAAAGTAAGAAAATGGAATCTACTTGAGATACTAAATGTGGACCAGAATCTTTAGTCAGATTTTCTCAATGAACATCTAATAATTGTCATGTCAACCAATAAGGATGTGCCTATAGATGCCTCTGCTTCTTCACAGAAGTCAACACTTTACCTTACACTGAAATCCTCTCACCCTGAATTCTCTAATTCCTTTTAAAATTCATATCTGCCTATCTTAGGCCAATTGTTTCACACTGGTGCAATAATTGGTGCAATGCAATAAGTCTTGATTCAGCATGTATTGTGTTTTTAATCTTGTGCTAAGTACTATGTGTGATAGGAAGAGAAAAGATAGTCCCTGTTTTTAGGAATTTTCCAGTCTCATGAAACAGTAGAAGACAGATAATGGCAGGCCCCATGGTATATAGTGAAAGCATACTTGGTCACTTCAACATGAGTCCTAGTTCTGACACTTATGAACTACATGACATTGGCAAGTCTCATATTTCACTTTTCTTTGCCTCAGATTTCTTATTGGTAAAATGGGGGGCAATAATACCTAAGCTTTCTATCTATTTTGTGGCAAGGAAAGCAATCAATCAGCAAGTACTATTTCTAAATGCTTACTGCAGGCCTGACAGTATACTGCATGCTAGGCAAGAGAGCTTACATTCTACCACAGAAGATAAGAATATTTGTACCTTTATATAAAACAGTTACAAGGTAACCTTGGGAAGGATGGAGAAAGACATCACTAATGCTTTGCACTTTTTAAGGTACAATATAAACTTATTATTATTGGATAGTACATGCCAGAGGAACACAGTGGAGGGGAAGACATCAGCGAGGATGAGTTGAAGTAGCGAAGGGAGATTTCCTAAAGAATTGAAAGGAGATGTGAGGTTTAGAGGTGGACAGGAATAGGGAGGGTATTACAGGCAAAAATGGCAGAGGTAAGAGACTGAATGCAGGAATATGGGTAATAGAATAGTACTAGCAGCAGGTCCAAGGATGCTTGGGTAGGGAAGGCATTAATTACAGAGGAATCTGAATCTTCACAAACTCATCACAGTAAAGGCAGCCCCCCATCCACCTACCTATTCTGCCATTTCTCCTCTCTTGGAATCCATTCCTCTCTTCTTTCAAGTTTCATCTCCTTGGTACAGCAAGATTGTATAGGAGGGGTTAGAGCATGAGGACCTGAGTTCAAATCAGGCCTCACACACTTGTATGAACTTGGCAAGTCACAGCCTAGATTGCCTCCCCTTTCCTCCCCAAAAGAATTCTTCTCCTTCATGAAGCTGTCTTTGACCTTCCTCTGTTCATCAATGAAACTTACTTGGCAAATTCTGTGTATTTTTGTGTATCTTTTGGGATGTATAATTCTTTCCATCTAGACTTCAAACTTCTTGCAAAGTAGAGTTTCTGTATAATTTATCTTTCCAACTATTCACTTGGCACATTGTCATGAAGTAGGTACTAAATGAACATTTGTGGGTGATGATGATAAAAAATATTTCAGAATCATTAACATTGATGTTTTGCATGACTACACATGTATAATCTATTATACTTCTTGAGAGAAAAAGGGAGAGAACTTGGAATTCAAAAATTATTTTGAAAAATGAATGCTAAAAATTGTTTTTGCATGGAATTGAGAAAAATAAAATAAAAACATTCTTTAGAAAAAGAATTATTAACACATTCCTATTTCTTGCTACTCAGATGAATCAGCTTTAAAAATTAGAAATGGGCTGCATTTTAAATCTGCTGCCTTCTTTTGAGGAAATTGCTTCTGATAAGGCTATTCTTTTTTTAAAATATATTTTAATTTTTTCCTTAATTACATGCTAAAACAATTTTAAAATATTTTTTAAAGTTTTGAGTTCCAAATTCTGTCCCTCTCTCCTCTCCCCTCTTTCTGAGATGGTAGGCAACTTGATATAGGTTATAACATGTGCAATCATGTAAAACATTTCCATATTAATCATTTTATACAAGAAGACTCAAACAAAAAAAGAGAAAGATAGAAAGAATCTAAGTAAAAAACAATTAGCATCCTCAGTCTGTATTCAGACAATATCAGTTCTTTCTCTGGAAGCAAATAGCATGCTTCATCATTTGTCCTTTGAGGTTATTTTGCTTCATTGTATTCCTGAGAATACCTAAGTCATTTACAATTCTTCATCAAATAATATTGTTATTGGGGCAGTGCAGTGGATAGAAGACCAGCCTTGAAGTCAAGAGGACCTGAGTTCAAATTTGACCGCAGATATTTAATACTTCCTAGATGTGTAACCGTGGGCAAGTCACTTAACCCCAATTGCCTCAGCAAAAATTAATTAATAATAATATTATTGTTTCATTACATTACAATGTTCTCCTTGTTCTCTCCACTCTTCATCAGTTCACGTAAGTCTTTTTTGGTTTTTATGAAATCATCCTGCTTATCATATCTTATAGCATAATAACATTACATCACAGTTTGTTTAACCAATCCCCAATTGATGGACATCTCCTTGATTTCCAATTCTTAGTCACTACAAAAAGATCTGCTTAAAATATTTTTGTATACATAACTCCTCCCCCTACTTAAAAAAAAATCTCTTTGGTATACAGGCCTAGGAGTGGTATTGATGGATCAAACAGTATGCAGTTTTATAGCCCTTTGGCCATCATTCCAAATTGCTCTCCAGAACGGTTGGATCAGTTCACAATTCCACCAACAATGCTTAAGTTTCCCCCTTTACCCACATATCTCCCAACATTTATTATTTTCCTTTTTTTTGGTCATATTAGCCAATCTGATAGGTGTGAGGTATTAGCTCAGTTGTTTTAATTTGTATTTCTCTCACCAATAGTGATTTAAAGCATTTTTATATGATTATAGATAGCTTTGACATCTGCCTGTTCCTATCTTTGCCCATTTACCAATTGAGGAATAACTTTTATTCTTACAAATTTAACTCCATATCTTATATTATTTGAGAAATGAGAATTTTGTTAAAGATACTTGTGGTAAAATTCCCCTCCTCTCCAGTTTCTGCTTTCCTTTAATTTTGGTTGCATTAGTATGCTAATGTAAAAACTCTCTAATTTTACATAACCAAAATTATCTATGTTACATTTTGTAATACTCTCTATGACTTGTTTGGTCCTAAAGTCTTGGTCCTAAAGTCTTTCCTTGTCCATAGATCTGTCAGATAAACTATTACATGCTCTATTAATTTGCTTATGGTATCACCCTTTTGTGTAAATCATGTATCCATTTTGACTGTATCTTGGTATACAGTGTGAAATGTTGGTCATAAAGAGTTTCTGCCATACTATTTTTGTGTTTTCCCAGCTGTTTTTGCAATTAATGAAGTTTTTGTTCCAAAAGCTTGAGTTTTTAAGTGTATCATATATTACATTACAATGGTCATTTGCTATAATGTATTGTGTGTACCTAATCTATTTCACTGATTCACAACTCTATTTCTTAAGTCAGTACCAGACTCTGCTGACAATTACTGCTTTACATTATAATTTGAGATTTGGTATGGCTAGACCACCTTCCTTTACCTTTTTTCCCCTTGAACCTCTTGATATCCTTGATCTTTTGTTCTTCCAGATAAATTGCTATTTTTTCTAACTCTATAAAATAACTTATGGTAGCTTAATTTGTATGGTATTGAATAAATTAATTTAGACAGAATTGTCATTTTTAATATTGGCTCAGTCTACCCATGTGCAATTAATATTGTTCCACTTGTTTAAATCTCATTTTATTTGGATGAAAAGTATTTTATAATTATGCTCATACAGTTTCTATCTCTTGCTCCTAGACTTTGTTGGTAACATATAGAAATGCTAATGCTTCATGTAGGTTTACTTTAATATCCTGCAACTTTGCCAACATTGTTAATTATTTCCATTAGGATTTTAGTTGATTCTCTAAATATCTTATTAGATCATCTGCAAAGAGTGATAGATTTTTTTCCCTCATTGCCTATGGTAATTCCTTCAATTTCTTTTTATTCTCCGATTGCTATAGCTAAAATTTCTAGTATAATAATGAATAATAGAGGTAATATTGGACACATCCCTGCTTCACCTGGCAGGGTTACTCTTTTGTTTTTAATTATTATTTTATTTTTTTACATTCTTTTTTTTTAGATAACTTTTTACTTACAAGTTATATGCATGGGTAATTTTACAGCATTGACAATTGCAAGATCTTTTGTTCCAACTTTTCCCCTCCTCCCCATCACCTCCCCCCGATGGCAGGTTGACCAATACGTGTTAAATATGTTAAAGTATAAATTAAATACAATATAAGTATACATGTCTGAACAGTTATTTTGCTGTACAAAAAGAATCGGACTTTGAAATAGTGTACTATTAGCCTGTGAAGAAAATGCAGGCGGACAAAAATATAGGGATTGGGAATTCTATGTAATGGTTCATAGTCATCTCCCAGAGTTCTTTCGCTGGGTGCAGCTAGTTCAATTCATTACTGGCAGGATTACTCTTAACTAAAATGTAGGCAGTTCTGACTAATCTAATACACAATTTGTTACCCAAATAAAAGATGGGACATTGTTCTTTTACAGGAAGTCCAGAAGAAAGGGGACTGGTACAGTGGAAAGCTGGAGCCCATGCCAACAGTGAGACATCTGCAAGTTTGAAGAGCTATGACTTTCCTATTGGTATGAACACAATCCAAAAGATGACCTTCTTGAAGTACATCCCTATATGTCCTGTCTTCAAGGGCTTTTCTTCAAAACCACAAGAACAGCCCTCTGCTCCATTAGACAATCCGGAAAACACAGACATCCTATCTCTGAGCACCAAGGTCTGAAAAAGTAACTTCTGAGAAAGGTAGGGATGCATGTATTTATTCTGCAACTCCACTAGATATTGACCTCAAGATCCAAAATTCATCCAAATGACTGACTTAGCTGTAACAATCCAAGGGAGAATGTAGATGATGTATTAGGAAGAACACTTTTCACAGAAAAAAGCATGAATATTTTTATTTGTATATTTTCAGGTCAGATACAACATGAGAAGAAGAAAAATAGTCTAACATTGCCATCTTTTCATAGAGCCAAATGTATAAAAGTCCCCATTGCCTTGAGATGATGTGGTCATAATAAACAGCAATAGGAGATCATCATTCAAAATGAAATGATTTTAGATACCCCAATGGATGAAAAAAGCAGTGAAGTGTTTACTATGGTGCCAAGCACTGTGTTTGTGACATAAACACAAAAGCAAGGACAGTCCACTCCTTAAAGGAGTGTACATTCTAACAAGGGGAGAGAAACATAGGGTAGAGGTGACCCAGGGTCTGACTTTTTAATCTCAAAAGTATTGGGATGCTAAGTGAGACTATATGGGAGTAAATTCTTTTCTAAACAGACCTCTTCCAGAACAATGGTAGAATTTATTAGAGTGTGGTTCCAGAATTGGAAGAGAAGAAGGGATAGGAATGTGAAGAGCATTGAGGTTAGGCAGATGGATCTACAATAAAAAGTGAAGCATGGCTGAGAAAGCTGTCAAGAATCCCAGGGAGTAAGTTCTGGAAACAAAAGGGTTAAAACCTCTGGGGCACTTACTTTTTTTTTCACTCAATAGTATTTTATTTTTTCTAATTACATGTAGAGATAGGTTTCAATATTCACTTTTGTAAGATTTTGAGTTCCAAAATTTTTTTCTTCTTCCCTTCTTTCCCTTCCCCTTCCATCCCTCTCCCCACGACAGCATTTTAAAATAGATTTCTATATTAGATATTCTATATCAGAATTTTTAATTCTGTGAATTTAATGCTGTGAAAGAAAAATCAAAGCAAAAGGGAAAATCCATGAGAAAGGAAAAATCAAAAAGATTAAAATAGTATGCTTCAATCTGCATTCAGTCTTCATAGATCTTTCTCTGAATGCTGATGGCATTTTCAATCCCAATTCTATTGGAATTGTCTTAGATCGCAGTTTTACTAAGAAGAGTGGTCTTTCATAGTTGATCATCACATAATCTTGCTGTTGCCGTGTACAATGTTCTCTTAGTTCTGCTTACTTCACTCAGCATCAGTTCATGTAAGTCTCTCCAGGCTTTTCTGAAATCAGTCTGCTCATCATATCTTACAGAACAATAATACTCTATAACATTCATATACCATAATTTATTCAGCCATTCCCCAATTGATGGCCATCCATTGTTTTCGATTCCTTGCCACCACAAAAAGGGTTACTACAAACATCTTTTACATATGGGTCTTTTCCTTTTTTTATGATTTCAGGCTCAAAAGTGACACTGCTGGACTATAGTTTTCTAGTTCTTTGGGGCATAATTCCAAATTGCTCTCCAGCTCCCCAACAATTAATCCCAATTCACAACTCCATCAATAGGCATTTACCTTAAAAAATGTATATCACCTTATATGCCTTTTACTTTTATATAAGTCTTTTCAACAAGATTCTAGTTGGATCTTTGACAGGGAGGGAAGTTTTATTATCTCTTTACTCAAAGAGTTCAATTTGCTTTTAGTGACTGTTCATTTACATAGTTGTGGTTATTGGGTGTGTTGTCTTGGTTCTGCTTAACTTGCTCTGTAGCACTTCATAGAAATCTTCCTATACTTCCCGGAATTCTTCCTATGTGTAACTTCTTACTGTCAAATACATCCTGCCCTTACATCCTTATGCTATCATTTTTTCAATCATATTCCAACTGAAGGGATCACTTTGCTATCACAAAGGCTGCTGCTATAATTATTTTGGTTATATGGGTAATATGCCCAGTAGTGAAATTTCTGGATCAAAGCATGTATAATACAATTGTTTTTCTTGTATAACTACAAAACACTTTTCAAGTGAGTATTGGACTCGACAACTCCATCAATGCATTAGCGAGCCCTTCAACACTGGCTATTTTTGGTCATGCTTGCCAATTTCCATAATATAAGATAAAACTACAATACTCTTTTTTATTAGCACATTTCTTACTCTATTTTTAATATTTTAATATATTATTTTTAACAACCTTTTCTTTTTTAAATTTTAAGTTCCAAATTTTTTCCTCCCTCTCTCCCCCTATCCACAGAAAAGGCAAGCAATATGATATCACTCATATAAATGAAATCATGCATAACAGTATTTCCATATTAGCCATATTTTCAAAAAAAGAAAGAAAAATAAAGAAAAAATTATTCAATTTGCACTGAGTTCATCAATTCTCTCTCAAGGTGGATAGCATTTTTTCATCATGAGTCCTTTGAAATTGTCTTGGATCACTGTATTAATCAGAGTAGCCAAATCTTTCACAGATTCAACAGGTCACTATTACAAGATTGCTGTTACTGTATATAAATGTTCCAGTTTTGTCCCTTTATTTTGCATAAGTTCATATAAGTCTTGCTGTGTTTTTCTGAAACCATTCCCTTTTTTAATTCTTATAGCACAATGGTATTTCATCACAATCAAATGCCACAACTTCTTCAGTCATTCTCCAAATGATCTTTGATTCTCAATTCTTTGCCATCACTAAAAGATCTGCTAGAAGTATTTTTATAAAAATAGGTTCTTTCCTTTTTTCTTTGATCTTTGTGATATAGACCTAATAGTGGTATTACTGGGTCAAAGAGTAGACTTTTTATAGACCTTTGGTCAAAGGTCCAGATTATTCTCCATAATGGTTGGATTAGTTCACTATCCTACCAGTTGATTAGTATACCTATTTTTCCCTCATCTCCTCCACTATTTGTTATTTCTGATAGACGTGAGATACCTCAGAATTTTTAATCTACCTTTCTCTAATCAGAAAGGATTTAAAGCATTTTCATATTATAAATAGCTCTGATTTCTTTTTCTTGACCATTCATCAACTGGGAAATGGTTTTTATTTTTAGAAATTTGACTTAGCTCTTTACTTAGTATATATTTAAAAAATGAGACCTTTCAAAGAATTGGAAAATTAGTAGATGCTCATCAAATGGGGAATGGCTGAATAAGTTATGATATATGAAAGTAATAGAATATTATTGTTCTATAAAAAATAATGAACAGGCTGGTTTTAGAAAGGCCTGAATTTACCTGAACTAATGCTGAGCAAAACAAGCATTTTTGTTTGTACATTGTACACAGCAACAGCAAGATTGTGTGATGATCAACTATGATGGATTTGTTTCTTCTCCGTGGTTCAGTGATCCCAGGCAATCCTAATAAACTTTGGATGGAAAACATCTAAATACAGAGAAAACTATGGAGACTAAATGTAAATCAACACATGCATATTGACTTTTTTTCTTGTTTTTTTTTCTCATGGTTTTTCCCTTTTGTTCTAACTTTTTTCCCCAACATGATCCATAAGGCAGTATGTTTAAAAAAAAAAAAAAAAAAAGCAATCTATAAACAAAAAAAAAGTTATTTTTACATGTAATTGGGGAAAGTAAACATTATAAAAAATTTTTTTAGATGAGGGCTTTATCAGAGAAACTTGCTGTAAAAATTTTTGATATTACTTCATTGTCTAGGGCCCAGCTTCTTAAATTGTGGATCATGACCCCATATGGGATCTCATAACAGAATGTGGGGGGCTTGCAAAACTATGACTATCAATAAATGTATGACTTGGATGCCTATTGTATACACACCTAGGATTACATAAAAATTTCTCAGGCAAAAAGGAGTTGTGAATGGAAAGTTCAAGAAGCTCTGGTCTGTGGTTTATTTTAGCATAATGTGGTTTCCTTAATTATTTCCTTTAATTAGGGCTGTTTTGGCTTTTCTGTTGTCTGAGATCATGATTGCCACCAAAGATGATGCTTTTTTATTTGTTTGAAACAAAAGATTTTGCGATTCTGCTCCAGCCTTTATTTTGTGTTTTTGTTTCAAGCATGTCTAGTAAATAACATGTCGTTGGATTCTGATTTTTAATCCATCCTGCTATTTGCTTTGGTTTTGTGAACTCATTCTTTTCATATTCAGAATTATGATTATTGTGTATTTTCCTCGAACCTATTTTCTTGCTTCTTCCTCTCTCTTTATCCTGTTCCTCCTCAAAATTGTATTTTGCTTCTAACCATTGCCTCCCTTAATCTGCCCTCTCTTTTTATCATCCCTGGTCCCCTTTCTATCATTCTTTTTCCTCCAATTTCCTTATTGGATAAGTTACATTTATATGGTGTATATATTCTTCCCCCTTTGAAACAATCCCAGTAAGAGTGAGGTTCAAGCATTGCCTGCTAACTTCTCACCCAGCACTCTCTGCCATTTTCCCCACCATTTTAAAAGCTCTTCTTTGCACGCCTCTTTTATGTGAGATTTTTCCTTGTGCTTCAAACTTCCCCCTTCTCCCTGTACATCCCTTTTCATCTTCATTTTTTAAAAAATAATTTCAACAGGGGCAGCTAGGTGGTGCAGTAGATAGAGTACTAGCCCTAAAGTCAGGAGGACCTGAGTTCAAATTTGACCTCAGAGACACTTAACACGTTCTGGCTGTGTGATCCTGGGCAAGTCACTTAACCCCAATTGCTTCACAAAAAAATTATTATTATTTCAACATTATTGACTCATGCCCATGCCTTCTATCTATTTAAACTCCTTATATTTGCTTTAATGATAATAAAATTCTTAGGAGTTACATGTAACATCTTCCCATATAAGAATGTAAATAATTTAAATTCCTTATGATTACTTTCATATTTGCCTTAAATCTCGTAAGTCTTCAACTTCACCAGGAATGCTTGAAAGTTGTTTATTTCACGAAATATCCATTCCCCTATTCCCAGAAGGATTATACTCAGTTTTGCTGGATAGGTTACTTTGATTGTAATCCTAGCTCCTTTGCTTTCTGGAATATATTTCAAGCCCTCTATTTAAACTAGGAAGCCATTAAATCTTGTGTGATTTATCTATGGTTTCACTGTTTTGAAATGTTTGTCTTGCTGCTTGAAGTAATTTCTTTTTGTCTTAAAAACTCTAAAATGTGGCTATAATTTTCCTATAAGTTTTTATTTGGGGATCTCTTTTAGGAGGTAATTAGTGAATTTTTTTCAATTTCTATTTAATCCTTTGGACCTAAGATATTGGGCAGTTTTTCTTGACATTTCCTTGAATACAATGTTTGGGCCCTTTCTTTGATCATAATTTTCAGGTAACCCAATCTCAAATTATCTCTCTTCTCTTTCCCAAGTCAGATATTTTTCCAATGAGAAATCTCATTTTCTTCTATTTTGATTTTTAACTTTTGACCTTATTTCTTGAAGTCTCAGAGTCATTAGTTTCCACTTGCCCAATTCTAATTTTTAAGGAATGTTTTTCTTCAGGGAGCTTTTATACCTATTTTTTCTTTAGCCAATTCTGCTTTATAAAGAGTTCTCTCTTCAACGAATTTTTGTACCTCTTCTACCATTAGAACATAAAAATTCATTTTTTTCTCTCCCATAGTTTCCCCCAAAAATGATACAGAAATGTGTATCAATAATTAATTAAAAAAAAATTTGTTCACATTCTTTGACTACTTATCAATTGGGGATATCTTCTAGCGTTATTTATACTCTCGCATGTTTATATATATATGTGTATATATGTATTGTCAATTCTCTATACTTTCAACAGGGGACTTTCATTGATGATGTTTTTTAAGTTCTTTCAATTTGTTTTCTTTTTTTATTATTAAATTTTTATTTTTCCCCAGTTAGATTCAAAAATAATTTTTAACATTCATCTCTAAAACTCTGAATTCCATAATACAGAGTAAAAGATACTATTATCCTTTTTCTGTCCAAGTTTTCTTTGAAAAATGAATCATATAGAAACATTTTATATGATTGCACATGTTTAACATATATAAAATTGCTTAGCATCTCAAGGAAGGAATAGAGATGGGACAGAGAATTTGGGACTCAAAACTGAAAAAAAACCCACAAAAGTTAAAAAATTGTTTTTACATGTAATTGGGGGAAAACATATTATTAAAAAATAATTGTGAATTCCAAATTCCCTCCCTTCTTCCCTCTCCCCACCTCTCACTGAAAAAGCAAGCAATTTGCTATAAGTTATATGTGTAGCGAAGCAAAACATTTCCATAACAGCCATACTATGAAAGAAAACAGACATCCCCCCAAAAAAGCTCTTCAGAAAAATAAAAGTACAAAAGTCTGTATTCAGACATCATAAGTTCTTTCTCCAAGTATGGATAGTATTTTTCATTATAAGTCCTTTAGAGTTAAGTATTACTAAAAATAGCTAAGTCATTCACAGCTGAGTGTAACATCCTGCTCATTATAATAGTATTCCATCATAATCATATAGCATAAATTGTTCATTTATTCCCCAATTGATAGAAATCCCATCAATTTCCAAATCTTTGCCACCACAAAAACAGCAAATATTTTTGTATATATATGTCCTTTTCCCTTTTTTTTTTTTTAATCTCTTTTTAAAAGCAGAGCTAGTAGTTGTAGTGCTAGATCAAAGGGTATGTATAGTATGGTTTTATAGCCCTATGGGCAGAGTTCCAGATTGTTCTACAGAAGAGATGAATCAATTCACAACTCCACCAAAATAACATTCTCAATTTTCCCTCATTCCCTCCATCATTTGCCATTTTAGAGTGTGTTAGAGCATTTTTTCATGTTAATAGATAGGTTCGTGACTTCATCTGAAAAATTTTCATATCTCTGGATCATTTATCAATTGAGGAATGGTTCTTTTTTTTTTTTTTTTAATGAATTGTATTTAGTTGTTTATAGTTGAGAAATGGGTCCTTTAAATCAGAGAAACTTGTAGTTATTACTAATTGTACTCTCATCTTGTTTCTTCTATTTATTCTATTTTCCTTTTATCCTGTTTCTCCTCAAAAGTGTTTGCTTTTGACACCTCCTCTCTTCTATCTTAGTTCCCCTCTTTTTTATCCACTTCCCTTCCTACTTTCCTGTAGGGTAAAAAACAAATTTCCATACCCAATTGAATGTGTTATTCCCTCTTTTAGCCTATTCTGATGAGAATAAGGTTTGCTCACTCCATAATTTCCTCGTTCCTCCCCCATTATATAAGATTTTTCTTGCCTCTTTTATATAAGATGATTTTAGTTTTTGGATGTCAGCCTTTCATATTTAACTCACACCTATGCCCTCTATATTTCTAACTGCTCTAATGACAAAGTTCTTATGAGTTACAAGTATCTTCCCATGTAGAAATGTAAAGTTTAATCTTATTAAGTATCTTATGACTTCCCTTTCCTTTTTATCTTCTCGAGTTTTATATTTAAAAGTAAAATTTTCTATTCATCAAGAATGTTGCAAAGCCTCTAACTGCATTGAATATCCATTTTATCCCTTGAAGGATTATACTCAGTTTTGCTGGAAAGTGAATTGTGGTTATAATCCTCTTTTACTCTTTGGAGTATATTTCTAGCCCTCTGATGTTAGAATCCTTACAAGCTGTTAAGTCATTAGAATTGATAGAGACAATAATTATCTAATTTAGCAAGGTTCAGTATGATTGATCTGGTCTTACAAGGAGATGTTATGGGCCAGAACTTGAAACAAGGTACTAAGTGGAACTGATAGAAACAATGCTTGTGTTCACACCTTTAGAGAGCTCATATAAGCAAGAAGCTCTTAGGGCCAAAGAGCACTCTGGGACAGACACAGAGGCACTCTGGGAGATACAGAAGCCCACAAGCCCACTCTTGGAGGTGGAGTCAGAGTCATTCCATCTTCCATCTTTGTGCTGGCTGGGGGCTGAAGAAAGCAAAGGCAGAAGCAAAGGGCAAGCTGCAAGAGCTCTTGGAATCAAGGAAGGAGAAAATAAACATTTGGATTTTATCAGCTGGCTGTATTTGGGGTGATTATTACTCTGAACTGAAACTAAGGCTGCCTCCAGAAAACTTCCCCAAGAAACCTGCTCCCAGAGAACCATTATATTTTAAAGAAGAGAACACCACACTCTGATCTTTTACGTAGAAGACCTTGCATTATCTTGACTGGGGCTCCATGATAAATGAATTGTTTCTTTTTGGCTACTTGCAATATTCCCTCCTTTATGGGATCTCTTTCAGCAAGTGATTGGTGAATTCTTTCAATTTCCATTTTACCAAATGGTTTTAGACTATCAGGACAGTTTTCTTTGATAATTTCTTGGAAGATGATGTCTAGCATCTTCTTGGTTTTTTTGGTTTGTTTGTTTTTGTTTTTTAAATAATGGCTTTTAGATAGTCCAATAATTTTAAAATTCTCTCTCCCAGATTATTTTTCAGGTCAATTTTTTTTTTAAATTCATTGAGACATTTCAGGGTTTTTAAAAATCTTTTGATTTTTAGGTATTTATTTCTCATAATGTCATTAACTTCCCATTTGCTCAATTCTAATTTTTAAGGAATTCTTTTCTTCAGTGAGTCTTTGTATCTCCTTTTCCATTTGGCCAATTCTACTTTTTAAGGAGTTTTTTCCTTCAGTGAATTGTTGTGCCTCTCTTTCCATTTTGCCAATTTTATTTTTGTTGTTTTTTGCTGGGCCAATTGGGGTTAAGTGACTTCCCCAGGATCACACAGCTAGGAAGTGTTAAGTGTCTGAGGGCAAATTTGAACTCAGGTCCTCCTGACTTCAGGGCTGGTGTTCTATCCACTGCTCCACCTAGGTACCCCTTGCTAGTTGTTTTTTAAGGCATTCTCCAAGTTGGCTTTTTTGGTACTTCCTTTAATATTTGGCCTAGTCTGTTTTTAAAGGCGTTATTTTCTTCTGTATTTTTTGCGTCTTCTTTACAAAAGCTAGTCATTTTTTTTTCATGACTTTTTCATATCACTTTCATTTCTCTTCCCAATTTTTCCTCTACCTCTCTTACATGACTTTTAAAATCCTTTATGAGCTCTTCTATGATTTGAGACCAATTCCTAATTTTCTTGGGAGGCTTTAGATGTAGCTTTGTTATTTTCTTCTGTGTTTTGATCTTCCTTGTCATCATGGTAACTTTCTATGATCGTTATTTTTTTCTGTTTGCTCATTTTCCCAGTCTATTATTAGACTTTTCTTCCAAGGTGGTATGGTAGGAGAAGTGTTTATTAATTTTCTGGCCCATGCTCTGATCTGTGACAAAAGCATTCTTTTCGATCATGAAACTATGATGAGGGTCCCTGCTCTACTGTGGCCACAAGCTTGTGTGCTAGTGCACGTGATTCTCATAGAATTATGGGCAAAACAACAAGAATCCTGTCTAAGTGCCAGCAAAAAAACCCATTATCTCCTTCTGACCAGTTTGACTTTACTATCTGTAGGCTGAGAGCTCTGGAACCATTGCTGCTGCTGATTAAGCAGCTACCAAGACCTACTCCTAGTTTGTTGGGGTAGGGGTTGGGGTTGTGCTGGCACAGCTAGTACTGGATTTTGCTCCACTCTCAGCCAGGTGGGACAGATCTTTCCTGCTGACCTTCTAAGTAGTCTTTGGCTAGAAAATTATTTCAACTCATCTTTCTGTCGATTCTGTTTCTGGATTTGTTTTGACATTATATTTAGGTATGCAGAAGGATTTGGGGAGAGCTCTGGCACACTGCTGCCTTTTCTTCATCATCTTGACTCTGCTTCCTAATCTTTATTTCTCTGTCCCTGAATTCTTTTCCTAGCTATAGTTACAAACAATATATGACCTAATCTTTTTTATGCTGTGACCATTAACATTCAGTTGATACATCAATTTTGTTTTTATTATGAAAAATGGGAGTCCTCTCAAGAATTTGTGTCATTTCTACAATTCCAACTTAAATCAGTAGCATTTTAGCAGCTTGCTTTTATATAGTAATTTTAAGATTTGCAAGGTGCTTTATATATAATTATTTTCAGTCACCCATTATAACAGCTCCATGAAGTCGATATAATTATCTTTATATTAGGAAGAAGAAAAACAGATTCATTTGAGGTATAATAACTTGCTGTTTGAGGTCCCACTATTAGTATTAAGTCAGAAGCAAGATTCACAACTAGATCTTGCCTGACTTTAAGCCCAGCAATCTTTCCATGATAACACACTGTCTTTTCAAGTTGGATTCTGGTTTCAGCTGAGCATTTAAGTACTTTTAATCTTTAGTTTTACACCCCTGATAAAAGTATTAAGATATCATATAGTCAAGAATGCTTGCATAAATGTCTTATTTTATTCTGGTACAGTCTCTTAGTGTTCTATCTATTGTATCAGTATGTAGCTCATGCTGGATAATGACTAGTTGTTATCTGAGGAGCTTCTTTAAGTAACAAATCCACAGTAGACAGCTGGGGCTAGTTAAAGTATTAAACTGTTACAATGTAATAGAGGCACAGTTGTACAGCTACTGAAGAATGAATCAAGCATCAATAATCTGAAACTTCTTTCCAAATATCTACACAATACACCCCCATCAAACTGGTTTGCAAGGAACAAAGCATTTAAGTAATATCAGAGATCATTTGACACCATGGTTCAGGGGTTTAGGGAGTCCCATTACCATGAAAAATTTGGGGCAGAAGAAGATTCTGCTGCAGATCCTATTCTTTATCAAACCTTCACATGGGTTTTCCTGTTGCTGGAGAAATGCCAAATAAACCCCTAAAATCATTTCTTCTTGTGAATGCAGAAAAATCTGATTTTTCCTCAGGGACAGTAGATAAGTATGATTAGCAATGTCAGGCTCAAGAGAATCTAAATTGGGTAAAGCAAATGCATGGGATATTATTTCCTAAAGAGTATAAAACAGAGAAACATGATTGTGTGTAAAAGAAGGAACTGAGTAAGATACTGATAAACTACCGCAACTAAAGATCTTACTGAATATCCTATGGGAAAAGGTCTAGGTGAAAAAGCTGTAAGCCCAACTATATCCACTAACACATGATACGTAAGAAAATGGAATGGGGGAAAAGATTCCAGGCAGTCACAGACACATGTGAGCAAAGGGATATAGTTAGAAGAGCCTTACAATTAGAAAGAAATAGGGAGAAATCTTCATTTTATTCTGAGGTCAGAAATACAGAATATTGTTCTAAATTACAGCATGAGGACTCTGAGAAAGAGTAGGGACAGGCCTGTAGTTTGCTTTACATGTTTATTTCAAAAGAGAGGCACATCCAGTGTGATAATCTTATATGTATGTGCCCAACAATTTGAAATCCAATAAAGCCTATTTGTTCCTTTACCTTGTGACAGTTCTTATGTCAAGTTACTGAGCCCACAGATAAAAAGTAGTTTTCTCCATAGGGGAGAATTCTTGCATCCAATAAACACAACCATCAGCTCAGTTCTACTATTATTTATTTTTTTAAATATTTTTGAAAAAATATAATTTTTTTACAATATTTTCAACTTAAACACTATTCACACTGAACACGTATGGCAGCTTAACCTACCCAAATATGAAGTTTAAGAAGCCAAAACTGTTCTAGCTTTGTTAAAAGAAAAGTTGTTGTGCTGTAGACTATTGTGTAGTGATGATTAACAAAGCAAGGGAAAAGCACCACTCAAATCAGAATGCTAAGAC
The DNA here is from genome assembly GCF_016432865.1 of Antechinus flavipes. Lineage (NCBI taxonomy): Eukaryota > Metazoa > Chordata > Mammalia > Dasyuromorphia > Dasyuridae > Antechinus > Antechinus flavipes. The sequence goes on along the minus strand of NC_067399.1, from coordinate 388,267,699 downwards.
TTCCTTGGTTCAATTTGACTAAGTGTTATATGCTAAAATTTACATAGACACAGCTATGAAGTACTGGGGAACTTGGAAGATGACGTAATTTTCAAATTACACTCCTCCTTGGATGTATAATTAGGAGTGGGTTTCAACATTTCTAACATGATAACATAATGTAAAAATCAGGGGGTAGTTTCCATCCATTTGTTACTCTGTAACTTCATAAGCCATTCGAGACCAGCTGGCTTGCGTGGAGCTCTTTCATTACCAAGTCTATTCTTGAAGTATAAGTTTCTCTCCACGGGGACAAATACAATACTTTAACAATACTGAAGTCTGAACGAAGTAATTTGTATAACAATTAGAACTTTACTTTCAAAATTGACTTTTTTTTTTTTTAAGTTAAGGCATTAACAGGTGTTGGTTAACACCAAGTGACCAGTTTAGTCTCAATTAAAACAAATCATTTAGTCAAATTTCTAAATCTCTTTCAGAGGTTGTCTGATTTGTCACAACTTGACTGGTGCTTCTTTCCTCACTGTCCTTCACATCAAGCCAAGGTCCAATTACTTTCAGTAAACGTTTGACAGCTTTTTACTTAATAACAGTCTCAGCACTTTTATTAAGCATGCAAGACTAACAAAACTTTGGCAATGCATAAGTGTAACACAGTGACAAGAAGGGAGAGCTTTTACAATTAAGTCTTCTAATACTGCCTTCACAGTGTGGAAATTGTGCTACATCCACCAAAAGAGGGCCCCGTCTACTCAAATATTTAGTACTTCACCCCAGGAACAAACTCCTTTGCATTTGGATTCAGATTACTCTTGACCTGGAAAGTAAGAAAGCAAGTTTACTAAAAGACTGCTCCTAAAAGCTCATTAGTATTCATTATTTCCCCACAAGCAAAAGTAGTTTTAAGTTCAAGGCAAAGCAACAATTCAAGGTTCAATTCTGAAGATCGGTCATTAACTCCACATCTCCAGTGACAAAAGAGGTAAAGACCAAATGTGATATCTTCCTGACATTAAAGCAATGTAAGCTATTCTAAACAGGTTGGAAAATTCAGGGAAGTTATATTTTAATCAGGAATACACACTCTGTATTAACTGACAGTATGATTGCTCAAAAGATTATGGTGATGTAATCATGATGTCTCCTTTTCTTTGAACACCAAAAATCTTAAGACCTCTGAAAGTTAGAGATACTGTAATAGGGTATTTATGTATTATTAACAAAAGTTTCTGATGTAATGCTTTTTACTGCAAACAACCAAGTAATCATGTTGATTTGCAAATTATCTAAACCCTGGTTTCTCTTTGCTACTCCCTTTCCCTGATTGCCTTTTTGGAAGCTGAAAGATGTAAAATTCAAAATTAGTCATTCTACTATTTTTAAGTATTAGAGATGAAAAAACTATCAAAACTATTAAGTAAAAAGATTAATTTTGTCTTCTCCTTTATTATGTAGAAAGCTAATGTTTTTTAAATCCTATAGGCAATGTTCATTGCAACAAAGCCTAAACTAAACTGGGAGCCAAGAGACCTATGTTCTACTCCTACTCTAGTTCTAGATCACCAGACTAGTTGTGTGACCTTGGGCAAGGGATTTCCTTTATATATGCCTTAGTTTCTTCATCTCTAAATTATAGTAGTTGGGCTAGATGATCTCGAAGGTCTTTTATAGCTCTAAAATTCTATTGTTTTTTAGGCTTTCCCCAGACGTGCAAATACACAAACCAGAGGACAAAGCATAAGGGAACAAAGGGATGCCTTTGAATTCACAAATTCTTCTACCACCTCTTGATTTGGCAACTTATGAAGAGAAAGGCATCAGGATGCACTCCAGGGCCTGGGATATGTGGGCCTGAGAGATGGAATCTGGTTTTTAGATTACCAGCTAGAAGCGATACTTTATTACCTACACAATATCCTGTGGCAAGAGCTTAATTCCATTTTCATATTTGGTACATAATAAGCATTTCCTTGGTCAGAATGTATTTCCCCCAACCCAAATAAAAATTAAAAAAAAAAAAAACCCCATATCATAATAATCCAAAATGCATACGTATTTTTTGGCAACTAAAGAGAATTAAGATCCTTCATATTTTAAGTAATACCCATAGGTATTCAAGTTGAACAATCCAAGCACTGTACTGTAGAGTCATAATGAGTGACATCCAAAGTTGTATTCTTTATACCTAGGCACTTCCTTGCAAAAAGATGATATTTGATAAATATTTACTTATTGACTGAATTATAACGTAGCTTTAAACAGGCAGACATTTCAACAAATTACTCAGAATAAAAGTACTTGTTCCAGCAATAGCTCTGTGTTTATTATAACAAAGGACACACTTACACCGTAAATTTCAATGTTCTCTAGTAGCCCTTCGGAATAGTACTCAAGCTCAGTGACCAAGCAACAGCTGCATATGATGTTTCAGAGACTGGGAGTGAATTCCAGAGTGGCTAGGGGTTGTAAATAGGATAGAAAAGCTGGCATTCAGTCCTCACTAGGTTTCCTAGTTTGATTTTAGCCTTATTAGTTATCTTAATCTGAAACTGAATTTAATCAAATAAAGACTTGATGGGCCCCATACTAAATGATGTTATTTAGTTTTTATTAGAATTCTGGGTGTTTCTATTATTGCAAATACGAATCCTGTATATTAATAGCTGTCAACAATGAAAAATGAAAGACAATTTAAAAACATTTGTGCAATTAATTTTTGCTAAGAGATTATTAAACTCAAATCTAAAACCAAAAATAATGAGTTGGAGTATTTGAATCAAAAACTTTAGGTTATAAAAATATCATTGATGCTAAAATGACTGAATGGGTGTACAAATACTTAGAACCAGAATTTAATTTCTTAAATTTACATAAACTTGTTCTCAACCAACTAATAATCATCATGGCCCTCCCTTTAAAGATAATATAAATAAAGCAAATCTTTAAAGTCATTTAGACCTCCTAGAAAGGGAAATGAGACAGGGAGATTAAGTGACTCAGACCAGGAATAAATAAATGTTTAATATGAGACTAGCATCAAGGAGACCTCAATTTTTATTCCATGTTGGGGCTGAAGCAGTTCAAACCAATATAATCCATCACTGAATCTCAAGCTTTGGAGAAAGCACCACAACAATTTTGGCCAAAAGAACTACTTCTGGAAAAAAAAAATGAATTAGCAGGATCAGAGGATTTTAGAACTGGTGAAACTTTAGAGATCATCTAGTCCAACCCTCTCATGTTACGGATGAATAAAGAGGCTCAGAAAGATTAAATGGTTTATGTAAGGTCATACAACTATTAAAGTGTAATAAGTAGGGTTTGAACCTCAGTCTTCTGAATGACTGAGTTCCACTCCTTAGCACCTCTTCTCAATAGGTTTTCCCACAAATTAGCAAAGATGAACTAAATTTTAAAAAGATGAAAATAAATTTTTTTTTACCACAAGATCCTCCAGAGAAGAACTGTCACTGATGACAAGGTCATTAAACTGGTCCTGGATTTGGTCCATAGTTTGTGGGAGGTCTCGAGCTGGAATGAACCACTCATGTTCTTCTTCTTCTTCCAGCATTTCCTGGAAACAGCGTTCAATAAATTCTTCTTCCCACAACTCCTCTTCAATCTAGCAAGATAAAATGAATCTTTCAATTAAAAATTTTAAGCACATTTTAAAAACAAACAACATTCCCCCCTCTGTTTCTATTCTAATGAGATTTCTTTTAAAATTGTTGAACTATCAGATAAGATTAAGAATCAGTGCCATAAAGATACTAATATTAACAGAATGTTTTTCTTTCCTCCACTGTTTGTATCTGTCAGAGAAGTAACAAGACAAAGCAGAGAGCATTGCTTTTGACCTACTCATCTGCTGTGAGGAAGCCATACTGGTTACTGGATACAATGTCATTACTTAGGAGTATTCATTTGAAGATCAAGCTCTAAGAGGAATATTACCAAGCTTACATTATTTTTTAGAACAATGCTGAAGAAACTGACAGTGTCCAACACAATTTTAAAGAGTAAGGTGATATACGATTATCTTGAACAAAACTCCAGTGATATAGGATGAACTGATAAAACGTATGCGAGTATCCAAGAAACTCACCATTTTCAGAGAGTAGCTATGGTCTAAAATTTGAAATTGAAGAAAATAAGCCTTTTGAGAAGTTGTCCAGGTTCTTGCCCACATGTTTAACGTGATATAGTAACACTAGTATAATTGGATTATGTCTTAGCAAGAATCCAAATTTCAGAAAGTACAAAGTCATCAGAGCCTGCCTTGCTGAGTAGATAGAGGGTTGGTCTGGAAGGCAGAAAGATCTGTGTTCAAGTCCTTCCTCTGATTAGGAGCCTGGCTATGTGATGATGACCAAGTCACTAAACCTCTTAATCTTTCAGGTAACAAACATTTTATGTCCCAAAAAAGAAGCACAACTACATTGACACAAAGAGTTACCTCACCTGGGCATTCTCTATATGAATAACTCCAATTTCATTTTTGTCTTAGTTGCAAATTATAAGGTAAGAACTCCCCAACAAGCATAGAGAAGTCTCTTTACTCGAAGGTTGGAAAAAGCACAGTTCTGGGAAAAAAATCTTTACACAAAACATGACCACTAACCTGTCTGTTGAATTCCTCTTCATTTTCCATCCACATGTACTCAGCAAATGGATTATCATCTTCATGAGAATGACCATTAATAATCACATCTTCATTGATGATGCTTGGGCTAGTACTGCTGCGACTTGGATCTTTCATGGTTGTATGTTAGTTGTTTTTGTAACCTTACAAAAAGAAGGCTAAAGTTAGTTGAGACTGTGAAGGAAACACTCTACCAAACACTCTAGTGAGGTTACATAAACCAACAAAGCACTTCAAAATGCTTTACATTACAAGAAATTATCTAGGAATTGCCGAAATTTGCCTAAAATAATTTGAATGAACAATGACCTGCAATTTCAAAATCTGCTTTCTTTTTTTTTTTTAAATAAAGGGGATCTTAACATAGACTGCACTGGAATTGGAATATGGAGACCTGCAATTAAATATAAAACAAAGGAGCTAGATTACATGATCTCTAAAGTCCCTCAGAATTTTACTATTTTTTTATTCATTTAATCCATTCATTCCTTTGCTTTACAACAGAACTAGGCTCACCCTGGAAAGGCTAGTGATCAAATTAATTTCTCCAAAGTCAATTTTATTTTTAGGTTGATTCCCTTTGTATAAACCAAATATATTTTTAAATAGGGCAAAAAATTCAAAACCCCAAACAAAACTGAGTTTGTGTCTAGTCCCGATAAATTCAGATTGTTGGAGAAGTAGTGTATTTGTAGTGTTATACGCTTTCTGGAGAACGCTATGAAACACCATTCTAGAATCTCTCCTCTATTGTCACTCCACTTGATAACCCTCTTTCTCAGGACCTTCAAAAATTCTGGCATATAACTACCTTCCTTCAAATGTTTACAATTTCTATTAAAACTGGGATATATCACGCTCTGCTAATAGAAAATATTTAATATAAACATAAGATCATAGATTTACAAATGGGAGGATCCTGATAGGATATACATTCCACCTCCTTCATTTTACATTAAAGGGAACTGAGCATATTAAGTGTCACACAAGGCAGTGTTAGAGACTAGATTGAATACAGGCAATAAATCATCTAAGTTTAAATTTTTATGCTTTATAGTCCTAAAAAACTTTATAAGATAATGTTAAAAGGGAATTTTATTAATAATTTGAAGAGTAATTTGAATGAATCATGAACAAAAGGGAAAAAGACAGTATGCAGTTTAAAATACCCATCTACCCCTGCCTTTCCTGAAACTTAAGATTTACTACCAGAAATGTGGTTCTTTGGATAAAAATTCAAAAGAGAAGTTGATCTGCCATATGTGATGCCGGGACTTCATAATGTAGTCTGGAGATTTGTCTGTATTCCCAAATATTAATGTACGCAAATAAACCTGAAACTTATTCTCAATAAACAAAGGTTTACCTTATAACTTCAATCTTTTGTTTTATGTAGTTTTATTTGGGGAGCGAGGCACAGCAAGGGGTTTAAATGATGACTTTTCCCCCAAACGCTATCCCTTAGGCTTTTTGTGGGTTACTACTCACAAAGCAGCCATAAAGCTCCTTCCCCACCACTTTACTGGCCCTTAATCCTAGTTACTTTCAACTGGGGTGAGAGAGGGTGTTGAATAATGATAGAACACCTGTAAAGAACTGTTGATGCACTATGATGCAGTAAGTTCATTTGCCTCTTTCACTATGATAAAACCCAAACCATGTAGAAGAAATCTATTCAATTTTTCCTTCCAAGTTCAGGATTCTTTAGTCCACAATAGATGACAACTATAGAAAAAGAAATTTCAGTATCAGCTGGGGTGGGAAGCATGGCACTCTGAAAGCAGATAAGACAAGGATTTAGAAAATTAATTTTTATGATGGAAATATTTTACTGTTGTTATATTTATAATTTAAGTCAAAAGAAACAACTAATTTCAAACTGCTGTATTTGCAGGTTGAGTTCACATGTTTAATAAAATCCTCCAACTTAAAAAAAAATTCAAAGAGAACTCCCTGTTTTTGTCAAATAACCAATAAACTCATGAAATGTTGACCTGACTTAAAAATATTACTAATAACAAGGATCTAGCCTGCCTTACAATTAGATAGAACTAAATATAAATGGACTATTCAATAATCTGTGTAATTAAGCTACATTCAAAGGTATCCTTTAACAGTCTTTAACAGCAACTAACCTTTTTGTTCCTCTACTTAAAATTTTATAGAAAATGAACCCCACTTTATCAAAAACTTCAATATTAAAGTACAAAGATACCTTATCTCCTTGCATAATGCAACATAAAATTCTTAAGCTTAGGGTATTAAAAAACAAGACCATCCAAAACTGGATGTCCCAATCATATTTTAACTTGCCAGCAACTATATACAAGGACACCAGACATATAACCATATGTACTGAAATACTTAATTTGGTTTCAAATATGCTTTAGTTAACTCAGTTGAGTATCATACAGAATCAAACCTAGCAAAAGCCCTGAATTAAAGCCTTTTTCAAGTGTTATGGGCAAAAGTTTGTGCCAACACAATGAGAAACCTGCCTAGGCAAGTTCGGGAGCCTAGAAAACATCAGGGGACTCCTCTCCTTTCTTGATGGCAACTACTAAAGGATGGCTGAGCAAGGAAAGGATTAGGAAATAGGTCTTAAGCTTCAAACAATGCAGTTAGACAGAAGCTAGGTCAGCTTTTTGCCCATTATCACCTCATCAAATCACATCTGGCTTTGAAGGCCATAAAAGACAAGCAGCTGACCAGGATCATTTTTAGTCAAGTAGGGCTGTTCCAAGTAATTGATAACTGCAGCAAGCAAGAATTAACAAGCAATAAGTGACACTGATGATGATGATGATGATGATGATGATGACCATGACTACTACTACTACTACAACAACATCTTACGCACAAGATGAAAGAAACAATTGCTGACTAGATTTTGGTCCCTCGATACAAGTGGGAGCCAGAGGGGTGAGTGTCCCCTACTCCCAGAATATGCTATTATCATTAAGGGGCTTGATAGCTGGTGAGATTGAATATATTTTATTCCTTCCTCCTACAATTAAATTCTCTACCCTTCTGGTACCAGACATATTCTTCAAGGCTACTTTCTTTCTTTTCTTTTTTTTTTTTTTTTTTTTAATAACTTTTTATTGATAGAACTCATGCCAGGGTAATTTTTTACAACATTATCCCTTGCATTCACTTCTGTTCCGATTTTTCCTCTCCCTCCTTCCACCTCCTCCCCCAGATGGCAAGCAATCCTTTACATGTTGAATAGGTTATAGTATATCCTGGATACAATATATGTGTGCAGAACCGAACAGTTTTCTTGTTGCACAGGGAGAATTGAATTCAGAAGGTATAAATAATCCGGGAAGAAAAACAAAAATGCAAGCAGTTTATATTCATCTCCCAGTGTTCTTTCTTTGGGTATAGCTGCTTCTGCCCATCTTTGATCAATTGAAACTGAATTAGCTCTCTTTATCGAAGAGATCCACTTCCATCAGAATACATCCTCAAACAGTATCATTGTAAGGCTACTTTCTTAGAACCTCATAAATCTTTAACTTCATGTTCTCAGCTTTATTAGAAATTGATCATTACTATTAGCTGACATTTCCAATGCATTCTAAAACACTTAATCTTCACATCTGTCCTGTTGTGGAAGTGAAGTAGCAGACACAAATGAAGTAACCAAGGTGCAATAATTTTCCTTTATTTTCTATTTCAAAAGTAATCATGACTTGAAGATAGCCCTATTAAGCTAGATAATTAAATTGGTAATACTACTATTGCAGGGCTGATGAAAATTTATGAGCCCAATTTCCTGTTAGACTCAGATTTGAATGGCCAGTACAAACTAACAAAAGCTTTTATAACCGAAGGAAAAAGGTGCTAGAAGTGACAAATCCTAATCAAAAATTTAAAAAAATTCCAAACCTGGACTCTGACAAAGTCATTAGGTTCATGGATTGAGTCGAGAAGGGACAATTACTCCAATCCCTTCCTTTTATAGTTGAGGAAATTGAGATTTGTCTAGATCACACGTTTAAATTAAGAGGGTATCTGAGAACAGGCTATGAATGCAAGTCTTCCTGACTCCCAAATTCAGCACCCTATCTTTTAACACAGTTTCTTCAATTTCAATTAGGGAGAACTTTTATTTGGTCTTTGGATTTCTAATTTGGGAGTTTTAGCTTAATTCAAATATGGGCATATGCTGAACAATTAACCAGAATTAAGGAAATACAAGGCAGGATATAAAACTATTATCGAACATTCCATAATGTGTCTGCATTATAATTTAATCCAGGAGCTGTTACTGTATATAGAAAATTTCTTCTAGAACTTAATTCAGCTATATTACCAGATTAGCATCTCTTCTTAAATAAAAATTCTTTTGGAGAGAAAGATAAAGATCAAAGGAAAAAACAAAAACATTAAACAACACTGGAATCTAGAGTCATTTGCAGATGATACCATGCTTAGTAAAAATGATAGCCATAAGACCCAGTTCAAAATTTGCAGGAAGACCTTTAAAAGAAATCTGAAAATTCTAAATGGTATGATTTTTAAAATCCTCAAATGTTAAGAGAATAAAATGATTAAACTCTTTTTTCTTTTTGATGATTTCAGGGAAAATTATAATTTTGACAGGATGACAGTGACTCCAAAGTAAGTAAGCAATCCTTGCTAGTTCCTGCAAGAAATAAAAGCTTTCCAAATGACTACTGCAAGAAAGTCTGAATGATAATATTTATCAAATAGCTCATCAGACTAATATCATGTTAGATTTTATCACAGACAATGAACCACAGTGCAACCACCTGGGACAAAATTTATTAGCATTAATGTGAAAAACATGCAAATTGTACATATTTCTACCTGAAGACTTAAGTAGCAGCAGCAGTAGTAGTAGTGGTTGAGTAACATTTTATAAATTATAAGATTTTATAAGTTTCCATGTTTGAATATGTTTTGAGTCCATTTTATAGGACCTTTAGAATATGCTATTTTAATGAACACCAAGTTATGGGTCTACAAAAACAACTCCATTCTGTAGCAACAAATTTGTACCCCAACCTCAGCCAGCAATTCAACAAGAGGGGACCACTAAGTTTATGGATGGCTTGGGACTATAGGTAAGATTCAAAAGAACACCTCCTACTAATAAATCACCAACCCAATTATAAGGAATGAAGAAACTCCAAACACCAGAATCAAGTGCACTCAAATTTCTAATTTTGGGATGTACATATTTACGTGTACATATTTACATTTAAGAGCATCAGTTCCTTGAAGACAAGAGCTAGATCTAAGAAATACTCGAGAAGACACTTTCTATCTTATCTGGTGTCTGGTTCTAGAAAATTAGAATAGATTGTGTCTGTATCAATAAACTTAAAAAATCCTTACACTCTTCACCTAGTCCAACTTAGGTTTTATAAGCTTCTCATAGTTCAGCTCTGCACAGACATTCCAACTGCCCTCTCCCCCCAAAACAGAAAAATCATGTTTTATGCAGGTGCATAGGTAAGATTATCAAAAGACCACCTAGTATGCTAATGAAGCTTAACCAAAATCACTATCTTATTAACCTGAAAAACATCTTGCTCTATACCTTTCATGTGTCGTCTTTTAACTGTAAGATGTAGTCAAATTTAAGTTAAAAATTTCCAAAAAAAGGATAGGGGAAAGAATTCCAAATTCTTAATTTCACAAAGCTGGAAAGGATAGAACAGCAATTACAACAAAAACACATGATTTTTGTATGAAGAACTTAAAAATATACTCGGAAAAGTTGACAAAGCCAACCTTCCCCAAGTATTTATCTGCATCTCTCACAGAAAGAGCTCAAGGCATCTGATAAGCAGTTTTTAGTGATTTGCAAAGTCAACCAAAACTAGAAGCCAGTACAATGCTTTAAGGTGCTGCGGCAAATGACCTGGCTGGGCTGCTGCGCAGTCCACGTTGTCCCGCAAACCTAGTCCCAGGTGAGGGATAAAAACAATGTAGCAGCTTGGGGAGCGACGGGTACCATTGATTTGGGTACACCTGCATACGTGTCCCAAACATGTGCTACAATCACTTAAAGCTGGAGGAGTGATGAGCCGGTTAAGAATGGGCTCAAAGGGCTACAAGCAGCTTCTCTACCCTTCCCTCCTGGAGTGCTTTGAGGATGTCCCACCAGGTCGCCCACCCCTCTTAGATTTGGCAATAAACTGCGCAGGCGCGGCAAGGGTGGAAGGGAAGGGGAAAATGTTGCGCGTGGTGACGCGCAGGCGCAGACAGGGACAAACAATGAGCTTTGTTGCCCGGGTGGCGGTGGGAGGCGGAGGGAGTGGGGAGAGAGGTGTGTGCGGGGAGGGGGGAGCGGACGGAGGGAAAGGTTGGTATCCCGGCAGCCCCCGCGCGCGACCAAAGACCCGGATGGAAAGCCGCGAGAACCCAAATAATAAATCATGACAATAAAAAAAGTCACCGCCATTTCGTGGGGGAGAAGACAGAGTCCTCCGCCCCTTACACCCGCGAAGGCCAAGAGGGACCGGGGCTCCCCCAGCCCGCAAGGCCTCTGAGGCTCCCTCAGCCGTCATGGAGTCCCCCTCCACTGCTGCGCCGCCCCCTCCTCCCGCCGTACCGCCCGGAGGGGGCCCCCCTCACCCAGTGCACGGCAGCGGGGACGGCAGCCAGCGAGTCCTGTCGGCCTCAGCGGATCTCCACAGGCAGCGCCGCTCCCCCCGCTCTACGTGCGCTTCACCCGCCGCCTCCCTTCCCCAGTCCCAAACAAACACCCAGCCCGGAAGTGACCTCACTTCCGCTGTAGGCCCCGCCCCCATTCTCCTCCTCCCTCCCTCCCTCCCTTGCCTTCCACTAGAGCTATAGCGCGCGCCGACTCTTCTTTACCTAGCTCCTCCCTCTCCACACCAGTTTCGGGCCGCAAGGTGGCTACAGATCGGCCTGCACCGGACCCCAAGGCTCAACTCTTAGGTCGGGTGGTTATCAGGGGAATCAGGATTTCCGAGTTCCGCCTAGGGTAAGGCAGTACATATCCTTGTGTCAGAAAAGCCCCCAACCCATTCCACAGAAGCGAAGACTTGAGGACCCCGAAAAAGAGGGCCGGGCGAAGGTCATTCATTGGGCTGAGACGAAATTCTAACCTCTTATCAGAGGTAACCTCAAGGGAGAGTTGACAGGATGACTAACGGGTGCACACAACGGCCCACATCTGTACAGATTCAGATAACACAATGAAGCTTGCATCATTGATAGCTGTCCTGGACTTAGTTCTGAGACTTGTGGGACTTAAAAGACACAAAGGGAGACCGTGAAGGGTCCTTAAGGGGCTCCTGGGAAGTCTAATCTGAGGTCTGAAGAGTAGATGCTATGCAAACCTGATAAAGCCTGCCTCAAAAAGAGAATTCCTTTCTCAGACGCCCGAGTTGGGAGGATCATTCTCCCAAATCCAAAGTTAAGTCAGGTGCGTAACGCCCCTTTACTGTTAATCGTTTGCCTCAGCAGCGGCTTATGTGCTCAAATAGGGTTCTTTTCATCCATCCTGTCCCTTCAGAGTGGCCCTTTTTCTACAGCTGCGGAATTTTTATAAGTTTTCTGAAAACCCAATATCTTGGATAAGGCATTATACTCCAGAATTTGGGGAAAGATTTGGCCTCTAAAGAACAGTTGATATCTACCATAAAGAAAGGGAGTAATGCTCTCAATCTGTAGAATCGGATAAAAATTAGTTAAGAAGATGGGATGACAGCTCTTTAGCAAAGAATGAGGTATAAAAATGCTGAGAGAATTTGGATGGGACTGACAAATCTGAGGGAGTAGACTAAGCTAACAAAAAAAAAAAAAACTTTGAGAATCTGAAGTAACTTGGTGACTCATTTGACCATTATAATTCTCAAAGCCCAGATACCTAAGTCTTAAAAGAAATAAACAGTCCTGAGATTCAAGTACTTAAATGTTATCATCTTTCCTTCGAGTAGCTTAAAGCCATCTTGTCCATCATACAATTGTTTGGCACTGTTGGTTTTTCTATGGTTCAAAAAAGTGTACTATTAACATTTGGACATATTTAATTTTTTAAAATTTAATTCTTTCCCAGTTAACACTTTAAACTTGCTTATGTTCAGTCTATCACCTTATTTTCTTCTTGTTTGATCATGTATTTGGGGAATGCTGACTTCAGAACAGAGAATGTTAAAATATATTGGCAATATTTAGAAACATCCAGGTATTCATTTCTATCTACACAAATGCCAAGCAGGAAAAAAACCTGTGTAATTTTAAGGGATTAGGGCTATTTAAGGTACACATATAATAGCTGGAGTGGGAGGGGCACTAGGCTGAAGATTTGTTTTCATATGCATGCCACTGCATATGGTTTCATATGGAAATGCCATGATCAAAAACTAGGGAAAATAAAAATTTCAACCACCACACATTAGTCACAATAGGGTCCAGTTCCACACTTCACCATGGACAACAGTTGTCAGTTGCACCAGTTTTAGTCAGGAATGACTGAAAAGAGGAATTTCGAAAGCGATGTTTGGTTTTTTGTTTTGTTTTGTTTTGTTTTGGAGGGAGAGCAGAAGAAATGGCTGTAGGAGTTCTGCTCCATTTGCATTAGTCAAATAATCGACCTCATAAAACTAAACACATTTCTGGTTCATGCCACCCACCCTGTGGGCCAATTATGAACAATTATGTTTCTCTCCTTTCAAACCATCTGAATGGTGTCATTATAAGCAAGCCTGTGTAGCCCTTCAAATGGCAGTTTTTTTAGTTTCAGCCAGTCCAAAAACTATCTCAGGCTTGCCCAATTCTGCTCTAGCTAGAAAAAGAGGATAATCCAGATAGGCAAGTCCAAAGCAAGTAGGGACAGATACAAGTGAGCCTATAATTAATGTGAATGGGTCTTTTCAGATACAAAATTTAAGAGTTAGGTGACTTGTAGAAAATTAGTGGGCTAGAATTTTCTTTTTGTAATAACCACATAGATAAAAATAAATTATCAGTGTAAAGTTAAAGCCACAAGGAAAGTTATGGAGGAAAATACTTTACAAGACCAAAAAATTGCCTTCCTTAATAGGCAGCCAAGTTGACCTTTAATCAATATCTTCTTTTCAAAGAGGCATTGTGTCAAAATACTGTCATGCATATTATTTCATCAATTCTGATATTGAAATGGTAATTATGGTAACCATTTGTAAATAGAAACTAAAAGTCAAGTCAGTCTCAGTAGAAGTATTCTAATAGGTTCTGGTGTGTTACATACACTTTCAAATTTCAATTTGATCATTTAAGGGTTCCCTACAAGCTGAGAAACTGCGTAAGCAACTTTAAACTAGGAATGAAAAGGAAAATAGCAAATTAAACCTGGGTCAGAAAGTAATCAGTGTTACCAAACTATCATTTATCTGCAAAAGTTAATTTAAGGGACTGACAATTAGAAGTGTCCTTTGTATTTAAATGAAAAACCTCAAATGACATAGTTCTCTTGAACACTAACCTAACAAGAGCAAGTAATTTGTGAAGCACAATGATTTATGTAGAAATAGTAATTTATGAAAAAAATGGAAAAAGCATTACTAGACAGGTATCTTGTCCACACAAAGTAAAGGGGAACTCTGATTGTAGAAGAGGTAGAAGGGTATAGAAGGTAACACAGCTCACCTCAAAAATAAGAAATCCAAAGCAATAGCAAATACCCTTTAACCTAGATTTAAATTTGATAGCCTTTCCACTAAGTGTGAATGAAGCCAAATGCATAAGCTTATGCTATAGCTTAAAACTGGTCAACACTTTTAACTTGAACACTACATGTTTTACCATTTTGCTTTCAAATTAAAAAAGGATCTATCTCAATCTACTCCATCTTTCCCCTCTTTATATACAAGGGACTGCTTTCATTTGGATGTTACTTTACCACATTTAGCCATTCTTATGTCTTCCCATTTAATGTGGCTATCCCAATTGTCATGTAAGGGAAAATGTTTACTTGCTCCTCCAAAAGAATGTAAATGGTAGAGCATTTAACTATTCTCTTCCCACAAGGATAACTTAAGAAAAAATTCAATAAATGACAAAAACAGATGATGTATCTGATCATGGTTTTTCTAATAATTTACTAGAACAGGTACCACTTGAAGAAATCGAGTTTAATTCTTATGCTAAACTGCCCACTCTATGGTGTATTAAAAAATAAAATGCAATTTACCATTCTTTGTACTCTTAACATCACTACCAGTACAAATTCAAAATTGCTACAAGAATTGAAACCTTTCAAAGTTCCTTCTAGCCCTCTATGATAAACTTTGCAAATCCAAAGGGCCAAAACAAAAGTAGGATTGTTTAATATTTGGAAGATTTTTTTCAATAATCCTTAACTGCTATCTCTACTGTGGACATTATTTATTGGGAAATTTTCCCCAATTGTTTAATTATGAAATCTAAAGGCCCCTCTATACCCTTAACGGCATATTAATCATTTAAGGCTCATTATGTTCTAGCTATTAACATAATGAAATTTTCCTGTAGCATGACACTAGTTTTCCATTATATTCTCACTTAATGTGACATTAGAAGAAAAAATGACCCCAGACCCAGCTATGAAACTGGGATTATAAATTCAAACACCAAAAGAAATGGACATTTTAGTAGCGGACACACCCAGTTTTAAAGAGTAGTAATTTAACTAAATGCATGCAAAGAAAAGAGAAAGTCTATGAATAAGCCACAACTGACATACATTGGTTAATATTCCAAACATATAACCAATTATTGTTGCCTAGGTTTGTTTATTGGTAATCACTTCAGTAACTTGAATCCACAGATATAAGCAGTATATAATCAGAAAATTACAAGTAAACACAGATTATACATGCAAATTTCTGTTCACAAAGGTCACAAGTGCAGGTACATTAATTAGAAGCGTGCTTCTGGGATTATGACCAAACTGTTTTAAAATGCAGATATGTAAAATTACATTTAAAGAATATGAAGAGATGATCTACACACTTCAAAAATCAAATTTTGCTTATACCAGAAATGTATGACAGCTACAGGATTCAAGTAACAAGCAATAAGAGCTCAAGAAATTAATACTGGTCAAAGAGAACGGGATTTTTTTGTTTTTACATTTCACTGAAAATACATTGACTACATGAATAAAGAAAAAAATCTAGTAGGAACTTAGAAAAAAATTACAAAATTTAAAGCCAATTACTTAATAGTTTTCTAACATCTAAGTAACAGCAATGACATTAAAAGAAGCTGCACCTGCATTTTTAAATTGCAACTTTACACTTAAGGACGTTTCCAGAAATGAAATACAACTAAATAGCTTCACACTCCAAATGAAAAATCTGCTAGGCTCAGATTAGAATGTGGAATGTTTCAGATAAAATTAACAAAAATACAATGTAAGGTTTTTGTTCTTTATTGAATGGAATCAAAATGTGTTGACAATTCTTTGAAGCTGGAAACTAATAAAATTTCATTTCTTTGAAGGTTACTTTTCTTCACACATCCACTTTTTTCATAACGGTGCAAAAAGTTATCTTAAGTGGCTTGAAGAGCCAATCTCTACAAAGCACTTCTGTCTGTTGCCATTCTCATAAAACAAAAGTTATTCTGCATTAACTTAACTGTATATGCATTTTTATTGTAACACTTAACACATGAACAGACTATTTTTTCACTAAAACAAAAGAGTACAATATTTTCTTCTACTAACTATCTGTACTGCGTTTAAAAAAGATTAACGTTAAAAACAAAGAACCACTTTTCCTTGGAAACCCTTAAGCGTCTTGAACATCTTAAGCTTCTTTCTTTTGCCTGCGATCTTCTGCCAATTTATTCAGAAATTTCTGGGGGGGAAAAAATAAAACCAATTCAGGGACATATAAATTCTATCTAAATTAGCAAGATTAAAAAAAACATTTTAAATATTCTAATTTTTGGACCTTATAATTTAAGATATTTCTGTAACAAGTTTTTGCAGACTAATGTAAACACTGAACAAATGAAGGAAAGACAGCTTTATTAAAGTATTACAATGATCAAAGTAAAAAGAATGAACTTAATACATTTCAATTGTTATCAATTTATCTTTTTGTAAGGGCACAAAAATAAAAACAAATTAGCAATTCCTTTAAATTATTTTTAAAATTTCGAGACCAATAATCCACTAGACTAAGCTATAAACTAAATATTTGATTACTTCACAGGGTATCTGTCTACACATGTAGATCAATTGAATCCTATATTAACTACCATGACAACACATTTTTAAAAATTTATCATATAAAACATAATTGTTCTCCATAGACTATTATTTCAAATAATATGGCAAACCTTATCTTGAAGACTAGCTTATGCAATAAAATCTAATGGGGGACTTAAATCTGATTTGTTTTAGTGTATATTTATAAATCAGAACTTTCTTTAGCTCAATACTAAAAAGCTATTTTCATTCTCATTTAAGATAGCATTCTATTATAAGGCAGTCCAGAACAATTTATAAGCCAGTTAATGAAATCACATTAACTTTAAACAGCTGAACTCTGAGGAAAACTTCCCAAAAAGCATTTTTCAACACATTTGTATTTAACATAATTCTTTCAGCAAAACTGTGAAGTTTATATAATGCATTTTTACTACAAACTGTTTCTCCCATGGTTTTTTTTTTTTTCCCCTTTCAATTTGTTTTTTCTATCTATCACAATATTACTAATATGTGTGAAGGGCTGAAACTTTTGAGTTCATGCACTGAGGCTGGACAACCCAGCACTTAAGGCTAACTACCGATTGGACAATACTCTATTAGTATAGGCTTGAAAAATGGTTCTTCCCACTATTCTGTGCTGGCTCCATAATTGGTGTATACAGAGAATTGTAGGAGGGACTAGGAGGTGTGGAGTAAGACTAGCCAGAGTCACTTCTGGGTGGGAGTCTGAAAGAAGGTCATTGAGATTCTGAGTCCATTCAATTCACTCCTACCTCTAAAGAACAAGAATAAAGACCAAGGACTTTTGCTTATCCTGACTACGGCTGATTCTAAGGTATCCAGGGTGCTAACGCAGTCATTTGCTGCACATATCAAATTGCTTACTATTTTAGGGATGGAAGGAGAAAGTTCAGTAACTCAATTTTTTTTAAATGAACCTTAAAAATTTCTTTTATAAAGTAACTGGAAAAAATAAAATGCTATTTTTAAAATGACAAACCTTTTATTTGCCTACTTTGATTTCACAGAATTGCTTCTTCAATTTTGTTTTAAAAGAATATTCTTACACTTTGGTTCACCTTAATTTACTTTCCTAGTATAATAGCTTGACTTTTTTTCTTTTTAAGTCTCTAAATAAATGACAGATATTGAAAGAGTTCAACACTGCTGCTATTTTAAATCAAAACAACATTAAATGCTGAATGAGTCGATATTAGTTCCTGACGCTGTAAAAAGCTTATATAATTTCATTTGGGGGCTGAACAATTTACCAAACCTCCTCTGACTTGTGAAATTTAAAGAAAAATTCCTTTCACTTTACATGGTTTAGAACTAAGATTTAATTTGAGACTTAGTAGTTTTCAAATGCTAAATAGCATTCTATTCCAAAGTCCACTTAAGGCAATAATGAGTATTTCAGTATGTTAAGATCCTCATCCCAATTTTTCTTTACTTTTAAGCATTTGTTTTACCTTTAATTTCTGATAATGAGGCAAGCTGCTGCAGTGAGTATTTTTTGCAACTTCCTCATTTGTGTAGAAGAGAGAACAGAGTTTACAGTAAAATCCTGTCTTGGGTATCACATAGTCCACGCCTAGGAAAAAATGCACAAAGAATCTCATCAACAGATAATTTAAGTGAGAAGCAAAACATTTATTTGTATTATTTAGCATTATCTATGTAATCTCAAAAGTACACCGAGAATAAATTTTTAATGTGAATAGGTTACCTTTTAGTAAGCTGTAAAATAAAAGAAAATTTGTCCAAAAAAAGACATATAGCATTAAGTCCTATACAACTTAACATTTCAACTAAAATACTAAGGCAGCAAAATAAAATGCATATTAAATTTTGGTACATTGAGCAAAGAAGGCAAGATTATAACAACAAAGTCTAAGACAGACCAGAACAAGAAGAGCAGACAGCAACAACACAAAATAATTTTATTATTTAAAATTACTTTTATTGTGCTAATGTATAATTATGAAAAATTCAATTCTCACCAACAGGAACATTAGGTTGATATGGTCCAATTCTATACTCATCTGGGATATCCTCCCTTTTCATTTCGTTTTCACCATCTGTATTTTCACTTGTCTCTTGGTTCGGATCCATTCCCTCAAGGTTCTCGGCAGATTCGGCACCTCCAGGCTCTGTACTGTCTTCATTTTTTATTCCATTTTCCAACGAGCCATCATTCTCCTGATCAAGTTCCTCCATCTTGTCCACCTTAATTTCAACCAAACTATCGTCATTTTTGTCACCAGATTTAATTGCCATTCCCGATTTACGAAGTTTCTGAAGTTCCGAATCTTCCTCATCACCAACCTCATCTAGAGTGACAAAACCTTCCATACTCCCTGGAAAGCGACGCTGTTAAGAGAGACAAAGTTTACTCTGCAACAGTTAGTTATCCTGCAGCATCCCTTCCATTTGCATTTACTTAAAAAAGGAAGGGAAAAGCGTCTTTTTCTTTCCTTCCTTGTCCTCTGGAAAAAGGTTGGACAACTTTCCTTTTCCACTCAAAACACTAAGCTAAAAGCTTATTTAAATGGTATGTTACAAGCAATTAGTTAAGTTGTAACATACAGATACTATTTTTGAAGGGCAAGGACTTTCTAAGGACACAAGCTAAAATTCTGTTTCACTCAGTTCCTTAAACTACCTTGTATTTTTCACCAAACCTATTTAAACACATCCAACCTAAACTAGAACTAAATGTAAGTAATCAAAACTTATATAGTATACACCTGTGTGCAATTATTTTACACACCACAGGAGGAAAAAAATGGGATCTGAATTATAAAATTTAAATTACAGAATCCCTAAAATACTCCATGTAGGTGACTTATAACTAGCCTCAAATGTAAGCTAAAACACTGAATTTAAGTTATAAATTGCTACCTTGAATTTGAAGAATGCCACTCTTGATAATTCAAAGAATGTTATCTTTTCAAAACTTAATGTAATTGCTGGAATCTCAAACAGTGGGCACAGCAAATTGTCTAAATTTTCACCCTGAAGTTTTAAAATTTACCTATCGAAACTATTAAAATTAAAATTTACCTATTAAAAAGGCAAGAGAAATTTTCTCGAATGTTTTTACCTTTTTAAGTTTCTTCTTTGCTGCCGCTGAAGAACCAAGACTCATTTCCATTTTTTTCAAAGCTTTTTCTGAAGCTTCTTTTTTAATGTCAGCAGCCACATCACCTAAATTAGCGAGATCAGTTTCATCTCCTACTGAGCTGCCACTTTCTAGCAGTGCTGCTGCTTCTTCTTCATCTACAAGTAGCTCATCTTCAGATTCAAGAAGTAAACCAGGTTCTTGCTCTGCCTGTTCATCTTTTGTATCTTTATCAGCATCTTCACTTTGTTTTTCTTCTTGTTCTTTTCCTTCAGCTCCACTATCACTCTTCTGGCTGCCATCAGTCTTGGACTTTTTATCACTTGGAGAGTCTTTGCCATCAGGAGAGTAAGATCTCTTTCTACAATAAAAAGTACTCAATTATATTCTGATCAAATGCTTCCAATACACAAAAATACATTCTATGAACTACTTAAAGGAACTTACCGAGATTTATCTTTCTTTAACAGATCAATTCCTCTGTTGGGAATCTATTTGAAAAAAGTTAATACAATTAAGATCTTATAGTTATTAGATCTTCAATAGGTGAACATAAAGTACTTGAGTTTGATTAACTAATCCTTATAAAGTTCATACTATTTCATTTAGATTTAGTGTTCCTAGCAATATTGATGCCAAAAAGGGTCATTTAAACCCTTTTTGCTATTGTCTCAGAATGTAAAGGAGTCTTATTTTTGCTGGGTCTTCTTTAGTAAGGTGATACCTTCCCAAATCTCTTTCCCACCAATCCAACATCTATTTTCAAGTATTTAGTAGTTGATTTTCATTTCAAGGATAAGGAGAAAGGGGACAGAAGAAATAGAGAGATTGGGAAATACATAAACAAAAATGCAGGGACCACATTGTTTTAGATTTCTAAGTTGGAAAATAAAAATAATAATAATAAAAAAAAAACATACCCGCAATACTAGTTTTTTGTATTTCTCAGATAAGTCAACCTTCACATATCGGCCCTGGAACCAAAGTGCCTTTTTTGCACAATGCTCCACCATGGCCATGGCATCCTCTCGGGTTTCCATTTCTATGAAAGCCTAAGAAAATTTTGAAAAGGAATTAAGAATACCCTTTAGCATCCATTAGACAATTCTTTTAAAAAGCAAAACAATTTTATTTTCAAATGCTTAACATGTTTTATTTTAAATGATGATCTAGGGAGTTAAAAGTGCCTAATCCCAGTTTCAACTTTGCCATTACTTAGATTAAGTTCCTTAAACCCAGTGTGTGCAATAGGTTTACCTTCTATAAAATGGAAATGAAAATTCTCTGAAGTAAGATTTTTTTAAAAAAGTATTTTAAACATGCAAGGCATTTTAAAAATTAACATTTCTATAATTCTTCAAGGCATCCAGGGAATTTCTTTCAACATAATATTATGGAATGTTACACAAATACGATTTATTTCCCAAATAAAGAAATTAATGTTCAGGAGATTGGCCTTTAGAAAATGACAAAGTAGATGAGGAATTTCTCCTCACAAGAAGTTCAGTGTTTTTCTTCATTATACTACACAGTCTTTTAATTAAAGATTACTCTAAAATTTAGTTCAATAATTTATTAGATCATTAGTAAGTACCTGGCTCTTCATCCGCATCAATATATAATTCTTTATCTTTCCATAGGGTTCAGCAAGTTTGATGACAGCACTGTCAGAATAGCCAGAATGGGGCAAGTTGCTGAGATGGATCACCCGTCCAAGTTCAGGCTTTTGTTCAAATTTCTGATCAGGTTTTCCGCCTTCTGGTTTCTTTAATTAAAGAAATAAGAAAAAAGTCTACTATAATTTATAGCAAGTTAACTTTCTGATCAATAAGTCAATCCACCAACCACCATTTAGTAAACAATTTTAATGCCAAGAACTAGGTTAGGTTGCTGAGGTCATAAAAATACAGTTCTACCAAGAACAACATATACATATAACTTTTAAAATAAAAAGTGTGTGTGTATGTGTATATAGTGTTTTTGTATATAGGAAAATTGAAAAGTATTTCTGATGGAAATATGCCTTTAAGGGAAGAAATGACCTTCCCTTAAAGAGATTTTTTGAAAACTAAGGATTTTAAGTGTCTTAAAGGAAGAGTGCATTCCAAGACTGGCAGACAGTTTGTGAAGAAAAAGATACTAAACAAAGAGCAGCAAATACGCCAATACAGCTAGAAAATAGTATATTAAGAATAAGTTCCTATTGTGTGTCAGGTACTTTACCATTATTATGCTCATTTTACAGTTGAGGATACCAGTAAGCAAAAGTAAGTAACTTGTTCAGGGTAATACAACTAGAAGACAATGTTTTGAGGCCAGATTTGAATCCATATTGTGTGTCACATACTTTACCATTATTATGCTCATTTTACAGTTGAGGATACCGGTAAGCAAAAGTAAGTAACTTGTTCAGGGTAATACAACTAGAAGACAATGTTTTGAGGCCAGATTTGAATCCATATTGTGTGTCACATACTTTACCATTATTATGCTCATTTTACAGTTGAGGATACCGGTAAGCAAAAGTAAGTAACTTGTTCAGGGTAATACAACTAGAAGACAATGTTTTGAGGCCAGATTTGAATCCAGATCATCCGAATTATAAGACCACCGTTTTAATCAGTGCTAACTAGTTGCCTCAAAGGGATTAATATAGAACACTTCAAAATAAAGGTTTCTACAGTCTTTGAATATCAAACACAGGCATTTGAATAAGAACAGCTTATTCAAATATACAGCTACTGGGGAAGAAAAGTGACATGTCACACAGGTTTCTGCTTTAAAGAATAATACCTTGGGGGCAGCTAGGTGGCCAGTGGATAGAGCACTAGGTAAGCCAGTTGTATATAGCAGTGATAACTGCCATATAATAATTGAATTTATGGAAGCTGAGTTCATTAAAAGCGCACATAAAGTCCTAAAAAAATCCACAATTAGGGAATGTAACCTGGATTATGACCCAAGAATGGAGAAGTCAAGAGTAAGAGAAGAAAACACAGCTGTATCATGTTACATTAGTCAAAAAAGATTAGGTTTACAAAAAAAGACCAGAGAATGTGGAAACCTTGTTGAGACCAGGAAATAGACTGCACAGGATTGAGAAATGAGAAGAGGAGAAAGTGAAGGTAACCAATTTAAAAAGCTCTAGCTGTTAAAAGGAGAGATAAGATGATGATTTGACTGTTCTAAAGTCAAGGGAGGATTTTTTAAACAGAGAAAATAGGAGCTTCACTCTTAGGCATCTGATAATAGATAAAAAGATACTGTATACTATATATTAAGAGAAGAGTGGTAGCAATGTCTGAATGATATTGGTGAAAAGAAAAGAAAGAGAGAATCAGGTATTAATTTTAAAAGGATTTTTGAAGATGTAGAGGGAAGAAATGATCTCTTGGCAAATGGAAATTACTTTTCTAACTATTCATGAGATATTTCACTACATTTTATTCAACTTAAATCTTTGAGTTAATTCCAATTAATGGTTACAGATAACTTCAAAAAGGAAAAACATACCTTGATTCTTTTATACTTCTGAGATAAATGAACTCTTACTGGTTTGCCAAATACTAGTGCTGGTGTGGTTGTATAATAGTCCACTGCAGCCTGAGCATCTTCTGTGGTAGACATTTCAATGAATGCCTGAAATTAAAGCAACAAATCATTTCCAAATATTCTTATTACTTTGTAAAAAGCCTTGCAGAAATAATACAGTATTGTTCAGAATTGTTTTACATACATGCCTAATATAACCATAATTTATTTATTTTTATATATATATAATTTTAAAATGACATAGTATTGGGCCAGGACTCAGGCAAAAGTTTTCTGTGATGATGTTACGCTTACTGTCATACAAGATGCCAATGAAAAGGGATGCCAGTTATTCTTACTGAAAGGGTAAAACCAGGCTTCCGTGGCAATTTATCCTTTTGTTATATAAGATTAAAGTTGTTTCTAACCTTGTTGATTGCACATTGACAATTCTTGTTTATGCTAATGAGCTATTTTTTTCTTATGTGACATCAAATGACTTTAAAATAAAATTAAGATCTAATAGGTTCAATTAAACCAGATTATTTATATGGTAGCATTAGTAGTATATAGAAAGTGATTTTCTGACAATAACTCCTCAAAAAAGCCAACATTTTTCTTTCCATTTTATGTTTGAGAAATCTGAAACATGAATTGAATGACTTGTCTGTGGCTCACAAAACTATTATGTGCCCAAGGAGTCATGGTCTCAACTCAATTTCTTCTGATTCTAAATCTATAGTTCTTTTTGGCTTCATTAACATCTATTTGTTACTCTGTATTCAAAGCCGACAATCTTTAATCTAATGGGGCGTACAAATTTAATAGAGATTAAAAAGCACTCTTTAATACAGAATAACTGAATAACTGAGTTATGAAAAGTAATTGTTTGCATTTATTTCCTGTCTTGACTCCAAAGTTTAAAAATGATTTAAACCTCACCTCATTGATTTTATTTAAGATCAGATGATTTGAAATTACTCCAAATGGTTCAACCAGCTGCAAAAGTTGGTATCTCAAGTTTTTCCCCCGCTGAAAATCCATAATGTGAACAACTCTGCTAGTTTCCTAACAATAAAAAAGTGCACAGGTCTCAACTTAAATCAAAAGAACATAGCACAATAACAGAACAAAGTAATTTAAATTTAAATAAAAATCAGTGTGCAACATTTTAGTGAACTTAAACTTATATTATAACACAATAATTCTAAAATATTCTTAGTATTTTCTTAGGTTTTAATTAATGATAATGCCCAAGAGCTTAGTATTTCTGCTATTTTACAAATTTATACCTAAGAAAAAGTAGACTAAATCATAACATGAAGAAAGGACTATCACTGAAGGTTAATGGAGTCTCTTAACAAAGTTAATTTTTTAGAGAACTACCTGGGGCACTGAGAATTTAAATGACTTGCCCAGGCTCACATAGCATTATATGTCTAAAGCATTAGCATTATCTAAGTCCTTCCGGGATCACAGATTTTTTTTCTCTATTCAATACTACAAAAATAGTCAAGTTCAATAAATTTATATACAAATATAATGGTGAGCATACATGGCATTACCAATCCAAGTTTTCTAAGTATATGAGCTTATGTATATTAAAACAAGCCAATTTTTACATGGCCACTATATGTCATTGTGTTTTTATAAAAACTCCCTATTGATTCAGAAAAAGATTTTTTGGTGTTATCTTGTACCAGTGTTACAACAAAGCTACCTTTACTGTCATACAAGATGCCAATGAAAAGGGACGCCAGTTATTCTTACTGAAAGGGTAAAACCAGCTTTAAAAAAGCAAGTATCAGTAATGTCAACTTACATACTCTACGTGCTCTGATATATTTTTGACCATATTAAATTCAGCAGTCCTTTCATTCCAATGATGTCAACAATCTTTTATATGCCTTAACTTTTGATTGTCAAATATCTTAACATTAATTTTAAAAATTGCTTATTTCAGACAATGCACTAAAAATTTTATTCTGAGTAATCTCTATGGAGTATTAATAATTGTAATGTTATGGCTATTTATCCCCCTAGAACCATTAAGACTCTTCACAACACCACCTATTTCATTTCTGCTTCTGTTCTTTTCTTTCCCTTCCCTTAGGAAAATGTTTTTCTTTGTATTGTCTCCTTTTTCCCTTTGTTTCATGTCTTGGTTTTGCTAGCCAATGCACATACTAATTTAGTCAAAGAACTGAGCCATCATTATCTTTAATTCTCAAATATTTTAGCAAATTATTTTTTAGGAACTGAGGACAATAGACATCTAAAAATTAGATAATAGATGTTATATAACACCACAAATTCTAGACCATAGATATTACCCTTTATTTTAGTTTTCTAACTTTTATGTAAAAATGTTTCACTGAGGAGGAAAACCACAATGATTTGATTCTGGAAATCTCATAAAAACATGTATTTCTATATTCTATGAAATAGTGCAGATATTTATTTCTATTTAATGCCATACAGATCCACATATATCATGTTGTCTTTAAAATGCATTTACTAGGAAAAGAAAAAGCACACACAGATGCAAATACTGGCTTTCATGTAGCATTGTTTTATATAAGCCAGCTTGCAGCTAGAGGGTTGGGGGATAAAGAAAAAAAGCCTAATATTTCTTTTTTGTTTTTAATTAAAGCTTTTTTTTTTCAAACACATGTATGGATAATCTGCCCCTTGCAAATCTTGTGTTCCAACTCCCCTCCCCCACTTTCCCTCCTAGATAAGCCCCAATTAGTGCTAAAAAGCTATATATAACATATACACATATATTTCTCTTTATCAATTATCAATTTAATATATATCTTTTCCAGAGAATTATTTTTTATTATCTTTAATTGGTTAACAAATTTTGCTTTTCTACCTTTTTTAGCTTCTATCTATTTTTCCATATAATGAAGATTTAAATGTACAAGATTCATTAACTTAAGAGACAGTTACTTGAGTGGTTGGTATGAATGTTTTAAATAATACCAGGTCTATGTTTTCATATTGTAACACACCTGAGATTTAATACTGACCATTCTGCCTTTTTGCATGTGTCTTGGTCCTTGCATATTTCCATTTCCGGCACCTGTAAAGAGGGGAAAGTAAATTTTAATAGTTTTAACTATACATGCAAATAAAGCATAACTGGTGTATGCATCCTGACTGAAAGGGAAAGATGATTTAGAATTTTTAAAATTAGTCAATTTTTATTTTATCACTATCAGCCTTATAAATGGCATTTTAATTAACCTTTCATCTAGTCATATTCTGACTTCACTTACTGTTTCTTTCAGCAATGATTTGATAACATACCCATATTTCCTCTTGGTCCAACAGGTGGTCCTCCAAGATGGAAAGAGGGAGGAGGCGGCCCCAAAATTCCAGGTGCTGGGTTTGTAGATTGCTGCAACATGAATGGATCACCCCTAGAAATGTGAATACGTAAAAAATTAAACAGGAGTGACTCAAAGTTATCGGGAATGTTATATTTATATGGACAACCAAATAGAAAAAAATCTAAACCATCCTAACCACCAATAATAAATCAACAAATAATCCAGACCCCCCCAAAAAAAAAAAAAAAAAAAAAAAAAAAAAAGGATCTGTATATAGCAATGAAACACCCATTCTTGAATATTTCCAGTAAAACTGTTCAGGGTTTTATGAAATATTTAAAATTCTACAGACCTAAACTGTTCCTAATTATAAACAATGTTGAAAACATTACAGTATTGATTTGCACTTACATTCCATGTCCAGAATCATTGTCAGGATTCCATTCTGGATAGCTTAAAAAAGAACAAAAAATTACCTTCAAAGTAAAAACACTTTTTCTGCTTTTACTTTAGATTAGTGAAAATTACATATTGTGATTACAGAATATCTATAAAATTTATCCCATTGATTAAGAGACACTAAAAGAATTTCAAACTTACCAAAATGAGTAAGGGAACAAACTTGATCTATGCTGAGAATTCTGATTTAGGGAAAACTTAAGGTAATAAACATTTCCCCTAAATTGTATGACCCAGCCATGTTATCAATGGGAAAGTTAAAAGTAGTAAGACCTTAGAAGAGTCCTTTCTATGCTTTTCACTATTAAAAAGATTTTGTTGGTAATCATTGCAAGAAAGACAGACTTTTCATAAAATTTTTATGAATAAAACAGCTTTTCTATTATGAAAATTTTAATATATCATTTAATACAACTCAAGCAAGCATCTAAATTGTTAGTCTAGTCTCATCTGTAGTTATCTGTCATTAAGCAACACAGAAAATTTTGTATAGTTGTAACAGAAATGCTAAAATTCTGATTAACTGCCATTCTTTTGTCATAAATATGGATGCTTAAGAGATATTTCAAACTCCTACATTTCAAGAAGAAGTTGGCAGCGTCGACTGTGTGTTGCTCCATTGATGTGTTGATTCCACTCCTGCAGCAAAGTAAATTTGTAGAATTAACAAAAACAAAGTTAAATACTTTCAAGTGAGCCAAACTTCGGAGCACTAAACATCTAACATTAATGGTCACAAAATAAAACCCACTGTCTTTTGGCATGATCTATTACAGGAACATGACAACTTTACTGAATTCTTCCTAGAGCTTGATCCTGCCCTCAAATACTTCATGCATATCATGGAGGAAAAATTGTAGCTTGGTCAACAAAACAGGTGGCCTCTGGAAAATAGCTCTTCCTAGCTGTTAATCATAAATGATGACAGACTCTCTATGTCATTTATGATTTCAGAGTCTAGCAGCTAGGGGAAAAAAATTCCTTGATTTGTAAGACATTTTGAGAATCTTATATACAAAAGAAGTATAATGGAGGGAATTTGTAGAAACTTGTTAAGCTAAGAAGGATATGTACCACTTTTTACATTCTACATATTTTCCTTGTTCAACATGCAACTTATAACATTTCTACTACTCTGTTTTCTCAAACCGGGGGTCAAAAATCAAATGCTTAATCTTACAGTGAAATAATAAATGTACTGTCATTTGAAATTAAAAATTGGTTAAAGCTATCTATCCCTTTAATTATAAAACATGTTTTTCCTCAAAAAAATTCTAAAACTAAATTTAAAACTAAATTTTGTAACAAATCTTAATTTTTCACAAATATTCTCGAAATATCCAGAAATTTAAAACTTGAGCAGTTTACTTTTCTATAAAAGTTGAACTTGAATGGCCTCCAAGATCCTTTCCAACTATCTGTGATATATAACAAATTTATCATTTATTTAAAAATTTCAACTGACCAAAGTGTGTTTAAGGGGCTGAAAGTGGGGCCTACAGAATTCAGCTGGCACAATGAATTTTATTAATTCTTTTAGGGATTTTAGGGATCACTATAAATAATCTTATATGTACCTCAAAGTTGCATTTTCTTTAAATACAAGACAACAATATAAGAAGAAACTCTGGACACCACACAGGTTTTTATAAACTGGTCTGAAATCAAACCCCAACTGATGAAAAATATTGCCACTGGCAGAACAGGCATATATCTTAATAGCAATTTGTTTACATGTCTTATTTACTCATAGAACATAACTATCCATAAATTAAAGCAGCAGTAAGTAGAACTGGAGGAGAGAGTAGGGGGAGGATCACCAACCAGGCATTTTATTTTACACAAACCTATAGCAGATGGACCAAACATACAGAATGCCAAGATTTTTTATTCAACTTCCCCACTTAACAGCTAACATAGGGACAAATTTCCAATAGAAGTAGCAACTTCAATGCAAATGAGAATGACTGACCCTGACCTAGACAAAATTTAAATCCAAAAACACCATCTTCTTTACCCACAATCTGTAAAATCTAGTCCTAAGTTTAAGGATAAATTTTCAAACTATTGCTACATGTTAATATAGATTCTATCCAAATTCTAAGGATTGGGAAGAACCTATAACTGAATTTTGGATTTAAATTAATTTTTTTTCCTGATTTCATCAAAAATCAAAATTAATCCAGAGGAAAAGTATAGGAACCGTGGTGTTTGTCAGATTAATGGAGTTTATAAAAGGATGTTATTTTAAGGCTTAGATGTTAACCTCAGCTTAAAAAAGATTATACTAATAGTTTGAATGTTCACCTATACCAAAGACAAATGGGAAGCCTTTTTAAGAATTCTGAGAAAACAAAAAGAAAGAATACGAATGGTCTAAGACTGAAGTGGGAAAAGTTACCCAGAAAATATGAACAAGAAAGATACGAAAATTATATTGCCTAAGCTAACAAAAAAGAAATAACATGCTGGCAAGAAAAGAAATGCAACATTCAAAATTGAAATTATGGAATATCTTACTCTTGAAGTAAACAAAGACAAAGGAAATCTTACAGTGATTCCCCCCCCCCCAAGTTATCTTTCCTACTCAAAATTTGTTTTCTAATTCTTTAAAACTTTTATACTCTTTTTAGTGCCACCACCAAGCTATGACAAATTTTTCCAGAATATGCAGTGCATATTAAAGGGCAGGATTAAACTTTTAAAACATGATAACTCTATCTCATCTATGATACTGAAAACTGATGTTGATATAAAGGCCAAGTTAAAACATGCCTTAAATCAAGTCATATTAATACAAAAGCTAGAAGTATAAGGGAACAAATGCTTTTTAATAAAACAAAAATTGATAACAAACATAGGGGGAAAATTAAAACAATTTAAATATAACTTAAATTTTGCTTTTTCAAATTCACACATTTTGACAGACTGGACACATGGTTTGTGATTTTTAGCAATGATTGATAAAGCTGTATCCCTTTGTGTACTAATTTTAAAAAAAGAAATCTTCCTCTTGTACTTTGTAATCCTTCAATTAAATTCACTTAAGAAGGTAAGTACTTAAAGAACTAAAAGGTGCTAATTATTTTGATAAAATGCAACATATAAAACACATTTCTTTAATCTAAATTTCTTCACACATTCCTTTACTGCATTGTCCTGTTCTATGTACCAGCAGCAAATTTTCATTTACTGCTCTATGTGTAATACAAGGGTAAAAAGGAAGCTTCCAAATATATGCAACTTTATGTATTTGTAATTCTCTACCAATTGCCCTCAATAATAGATTAGCAAAAAACAAAACAAAACAAAACGAAAAAAACCAAACAAAAAGCAAAAACAAACGATGAAGCAGGCCCTGAGAATACAGTGTAACTGGCAATTATCCTCAGGGTTTAGAGATGTTTTACTAATTTTCACTGTTAGCATTCACCCTTAGGAATAAACCTAAGAAACTTTTCCTTTATTAAATCAACTCACAATAAAACTCAAATCTAGTTTGGATCAATGACCCTAAATTTAAAAGTTTCATAAGGAATATTTAAAAGCAGGGGAAGGGGTGGGGAGGTTGGGGGTGGCACCTAGTGTAGAATAGAAAAATACTGATTTAAATATTCAGAATTAAGCATTCTGGAGGGGAAACCACAACATCAACAAAAATTTTATTACTGCTACAAAGTAATTTGGTATTTTGAGATAGATTAGTGAAGACTTTTTGGGTATTTTAGCTAGTTAGTAGTTTAAAAAAAACCTTCATATCACTAAAACGCATTCCAACTGATTATTTTTAAAAAGTTTAAATTTCCAAAGTGCTCTGTAAATTCAAGTATTTCATATCAAAATTGCAGTTTTAAGTATTATAAAGTACCACCCCTTATGTGGGTAAACCAAAATTCAAAGATTCAAACAGAAAGGGAAAATATGGGTGATGATAAAGTAGCTTTTTAGGTTTAACAGAAGTAACTTAATTTGGCTGGGAAATTTTTATTTAAAAATTAATACTCTATTTAAATGTTTTAATGGAATAGATGTAGATAGGAAATGACACTTTTAGATGTTATTCTAAATTCACTTCTTAACAGGATGTTCCCTGAAAGTGGAATGATCTTATATCAGACCAGGAAAAATTGATGGTCAGAAATTACACATCAAGGTCAGAGTGCCCTTAAAATCCAATTGTATTATATTTTGAAAATAGCGAGAATGGATAAAATTGAAAAAGTTGAAAGAGAAAGGACAATGCGTTCAAAAAAGGCATTTTGAATAAGTTGCCATTTTGCCAGATGTGAATGATAATTAAGCAGAGGAGAATTAGATTTTTTTTTTTGGTTAAAAATGAATATAAATAGAAATCTACACCTAAACCAGGTAAAGAATGTGCTTACTAGGAACATAGAGCAGGATACTGCAGTAGCTGATTGAAATTTCCAAGTTTCTAAAGGGATAGATGCAACATGGGATAATAAAAAGTGAATTTTGAAGTGCTTAAGAAAAGTGTGGAAAAGGAGAAAAAAAATGATGACAAATTTCAGCCATAGTATGAAAGTTTGTGTTAAAGGAAATTAAAAAGTTAAGAATGAACTAATCTAAAATATGAAACATACTGAAGCAAACTCCAGGGCTCTACATTAACGCTTTCCCTTAGCCACGGATAAGGAAAAAAAGAGAACTGTGCAAGAACACATCTTTACTATGTAAATTCAGCAATCAAGACAGATGTGGAGCTGAAATCAAGCTTCCTGAATAGCACAGGACACAGACTGCAAAAAAATATTCAAAACAACTCAACAAAGCAGATAAAAAAAACCTGCTTAAATGTATGGTTAAGAGGAACATATAGATGCAAAATGCCAACAAGATATCCCAGTAGATGACAGCTCAGTGGCCAGAAGTAATCTAGGCAAACAGAATATATTAATGTAAAGCCCTGGTTTAAAATGCTCAATAACAATTATCTTCCAAATAAAGCAAGTGCTCTCAAAAGTATATAAAACTTTTAGATCAACTCAATGTAATCAGACTATCGAAAAGAGTAAGATATAGGTAAAAACAGATAGGTACTACAATGTAAAGGAAATTAGAAGTATCTGTTGCATTAACTCACCTTATTAGAATGAACTGGCATATCACATATAGAGCACAGATGGGGATAACCCTTCGGTAAGAATCCATGGAAGTCTTCAATATTGCTACTTGGAGGAGCGCCTCTCTTTTTCTCAAAGAGAGATCTCTCTTGTAAAGGACCAGGACCACGACCCATTCTCTCATACTCACTGTCAAATTTATGATAGTTATGTGAGGGCTCACCATAAAAAGATTCATCCCTACACCTTTCTCCATCTCTTAATCTGTCATCTTCATAATCCATTCTGTCATAATAACCAGATTCTTGAGAACGACTTCCATGGTCATAATCAAGCACTGGGTTGAGACTAGGACCACGATCATCAAAACTATCTCTTCTAAAGTGCCTTTTTTCTTCCCAATCATCCCTAGGTACTCTGTATGGTGGCTCCCGTGTAGCAGATCTGCCATCTCTACCATAACTCAATGAAGGGCCTTCTTCAGTTCTCCTCCTTTTAAGTTGTAGAAGGATCTGGGGCAAATTCTCAGGAGTAATCTTGTCCTCTGGATAACGACTCAGTTCATCTAAGTCTCTAGCAGACAGACCAAAACTGGCCAAAATGTTACTGGCCTGGTCCGCATCTCCACGGTGTTGAGAAGACAAAGGGAGTGGACCTCTACTTCCAATGTTAAATATAGATTGCAAATTATGGGAAGAAGTACTAGCAGAAGACAGTGCACTATGAGATCCTTGTTGATTCAATGAAGAACTCATTCCAAGATTCATTAAACTAGCAAGGCGTGCAGTACCCTGGTTCATCCTTCCAAGAGATGCTGGCATACTTAAAGACTGGGTAGCAGCAGCAAGAAGGCCTATTCCTGCAGATAGGTCACGCCCATGACCTTGTGAGTCCCTACTGAGAGATGACTGCTGGAATGACTTGGACATTGTAGAACTATCTCTTGTCTACCTTATGGATCAAAAATTTTTTTTAAAGACGGCCAAAAAGAAAGCTCAGACTAGAAAGCTAGTTAACTTTGCTTCAAAAATGGTAACGCCAAGAAAAAAGGATCAATAAGGACTGTAGATTCTTCTTCAAGCTGAGAACCAGCAGACAACTCTGTAGAAAAATAAGCAATTTTAGTAATAAATCCCTTTAAGCAGATGCAGTTTTTTTTTAAAAAAAACATGCATCATGTTGATTTAAAAAAAAAAGAAAAACATTTAAGATCTCAAACTTACAAGGCTTTCATTACATATCTTAAAACAGATTCAAGATGTACCCAGAACCTATTTTTTAATGGAAAAAAAAGGTCATCTGTCAAACTAAGCTTTTAACCTATTAAAAGTGAATTTCATACTGAATTTAAATGAAGTGCTGGATCTCTGCATGTATCTAAATTTTGACAAAATAATCTAAGATGGGTCTCTTCTTTTAGAAGAATAGGCACCCTATATTGATGCTTAAGTTCTAGGAGAAAGACTACCAAAAAACAAAGTCAGAAAGTCTAAAGATGAAATTTGTTGTATACTGCTCTGATAATGAAACCTCTAACACTACAGAAAAGGACCAGACCAAGTAACCAAAAGTAACTGAAGCTTGGGTAACAAGTATCTATTATAAGAGCTAAGACCAAATACAATAGGAGAGCTTTAATGCAGCAAAATTAATTTACTGAGGTGAAGACAGATGTGAACAAGAAAAATAAGTTATTTCCTACTTTAAAGATTTCCCCCCACATTTAAGTCATATTTGCTATTTGTGCCTTCTTGCTGCCAATTCTACCTAGGCTGTGTTTAATCTTATAAAGTAAGGAGAAAAGGGAGATTCCCAAGAAAAAACCCAGTGCAGAAAGTATATAGGAGATCCAGGAAAGGGCACTTTTCCCAAGTTAGTATTAAACAAAGCTCATATGATGCTTGGGGATTACAGCACCTCTAGGAGCTTCAAAAATAGAGGAAATGAAAAAGGAGATCTTGAATACTTAGAAATCCCATAATTTTTTTCCAAAAGAATTTTTTTTCCTGGAAAAACTAAATTATGAATACTATCTCTTCCCAAGAGGAGTTCTTCAAACATGGATGATGATGTTGTTATTTCTTTCCCTATTAACTGATGGCCATCTTCCATCTCAGAAGTGATTTCAGTAACATAAGATTTTGTAAAGCACTTTGGTGCGATTCACTTAAAACAATTTCACAGTTCAAAGAAAACACATCACAAATATTAACTAAAATACCGATGGCTTTATACATCACAGTAATTATATATATATATATAAATACATACACACATAAAATAAAGCCTGAAGTTCCATGTCAGAGTCAAGAAATTTCTTCCTTACATGAGGTACTGCTCAAGTAAGATACATGAACACTTTTTATTAACCACATACCTCTATATATATATATAGCTCAAAAGTTTTATAAATTAGAAACTTCAATACAGTTAAAAATCTAGCAGTAGTGTTAACTAGTTACTAATCTATTATAGACAACCTACTTTAAGTTAGATCAAAGCTAGATATATATACTGTATGTATGAATACAGTAGCAGAGGAAGAAAAATGGTATAGAAAGAAGAGATTTTAAGACTAGATAAAAAAAAAAGATGTAGCAAAGGTAAAGAAGAGACACAGAAAGGCTATCAGAGGTGGTTTGAGTTAACAGAGAATGTTCTCACATTAAAAGAGATGAATTTGAGAAAAAGACATTGAAGGAAACCAATGCTAGATGAGATCCACTAGATATATGGATTAAGTTTTAAAACAAGAGACAATTGTTTAAAAGGAGGTGTCAGTACACGTTGAGATGAAGGGGGGGATAAGATAATTTCCTTAGTCTGTTTAAAGTATGCAGATAGTTGTTCGATTTTTTTTTAAATGCCAGAATAGTAGCTAAACTAATTTGTATGTGTAATCAATCACAGGCAGAACCTTCACATCATTCATTTATACATGTGTAACAGAGCACAATTAAAAGGGATTTTCATAATCAAAAATTTCAAAATATTAAGAGCAATATTAGTTATAGCCATGTGCTTTCATTCTAGCATCGAATTTATTGGTAGTGAAAGTTTAACAATTTTGTTAAATAATTGCTAAATTTCCCCTCAAGGAAATCATGTGGCTTGACCACTTACAGAAGCCTGCCACATTTTCTAAGAAATAAAATTTAAAAAAACCAATGCTATCTAATATTTATTTTAAAAACATTTTTGCACATAACTGCATAGAAGCTATGGATCTGCAAAAAGAAAGTTAAGTGTTGGGAGGAGGCAAAAGATGACAAACAGAAAATGGATGCTGAAATAATTGAGAAAAAGAACAAGACACGGAAACAATATTGAAGTTCCATGAGAACTTACACTCTCATAAAGATTAGGCTCACATAGTTATAATCTACTCAAAAAGACAATAATTCAAAGTACAATACCAGTATGAGTCCTACCATAGGACTTGAACTATCAAAATCAGAAGTTGAACCAAATTTCTAAGTTACTTTAAATAACCATAATAATCCAGTCACATAATACATATTGTTGAAAGAACATTAATGAAAGCATTCCTTTTTAATAGATTTTTTGTTTCTTGACTGGACATTAAGATATTTTAAAAATTAAATTAGGGTTAAAAGGAAGATGAAATCTAAGCAACTAGTATTTTGTTAAAGTAAAATATTCCTATTTTCAAATTTACTTAATACTACATTATCAAAGTTTCCAATTCTATCAAATGCCATCATATATATGTATGTACACATATATATACACACACATAAATCACTAAAATTAATTTGAGTTGCCTTGAAAATTTGTAAACTTTTTCAAGGCAACTATTAATTGTGCTTTTCAAATATCTATCAAAATTGGAATATCTAATGTCCTGCCAATAGTGTTTAAAAAAACAAAAGCAAAAACGAAAAACATTCTCATATATGGAGTAACAATACTAGAGAAAAAGACATTTAGGAGAAATTATTGAAAACATTTCAGAGATACAAATTTTCTCAAACTTTTTTCTCCATTAGAATAAATGATACATTTCAAATTGATAAAAAAAATATTTATACATAAAAAAATTTTCAATCTGGTTATCAAAAATACATTTTTGTATTACATCCTTTTAAAAAGGAGACATTTCTGAAATCTCATACACTTTCAGAAAGTATAGTTACTTTTCCACATTTAAAAGTCTGCATTAACAACTTATCTAATATCAGAGAATATTACAAGTTTTCTCCAGTAGTTAAATCTGCCAAGAAAATGTAGGGAAATATCTCTTCAATTCTTCATATGTAGCATAAGGATATATACTTAAATTCAAATTAAAGATTACTGAAAATGAATTTTAGCTAATTTTGATTCCTTAGGAGGAATAAAAGGAGCCTTTTGGCTCTTATTTTAAGGGCTAATGCTAATTTTATTAATATTAATGTTAAGAGGTTATCTCAAAAGAAAAGCTTGCCTAGAACATTTTTGGAGGACTTCCTTGATTACTTAAATCTAATTCTTACCATATAGTTACTAAAAAAAGTGGTTTTATTTCCTAATATTGAACTATTAGATTTCTAATAGCATTTCCAATGTTTGAATCAAATTATTTACAAGCATTTCAAATTTTCTCAATGTTAAACCCCCTTCCCTGAGATGCTAACTTCCTTTGAAAAAAAAGACTGCTGCTTGATATACGGACAATTCAATTGCTTTCCCTGCTCAGGTTACCAATTCAAATCTACAACCTGGCTCCTTTTCAGTTCATTCAAAGAGTTAAATTGTTCTGACTCATTTAAACTGATTATTTTTCTACATATGCACTAAGTTTTAAAAATTCTTATTTTTGTAAAATTTATTTAAGGGCAAATAAAAATACCTTAAAGTAGCCATCAAATATTCAAACCAGAAACTCTATATATGTAAATTTTAATTTTAGTAATGTTTTAAAAGCAAGCTTTCTACTAGGTATTTCTAGTGCTAGTTTAAAATTTTGATTCCCCCTCCAATTTTTTCAATGAAACTATCAGTTTGAATCACATTAGAAACTTGCACAATAAGATTCTCAAATATAACTAGTGTTAATATCTCAACATGGCGCACATACCTTTGAGTGAATTTTAATGTGGTATTCCATTTTTTTTTTAAAAGTATGAAAACCAAATTAATTCAAATTGGAAAATCCTTGAGGATAAGATCCTAGAGTTTTGTTTAGAACATTTTACAGTTGTGTATAGTAAGCAAATATATACATATATACACACACATATTATGGTACTTTACAATGACAAAATATGTAGTTTAACATCAGGCAGATTGAAAAGCTACCTAAAATTTAAAAATATGCAAGACTATAGCTCTGCACATCCATCTGACAGACCTGGATTCAACTTCTAGCCCACTTCTTGATCCTTAGGCCAGTGATATATAAAGACTGTTGCAGAGTGCATTCACAGCTGCTGAGAAGATAAAAAGCTTCATGTTAATTAATCAGTTGAAGGTATTTTTGTTCAAACTTGGAATAACTTTTATTCTTTTATAAAAACTTTCCAGACCTCAGAAAACAATAAGGTCAGTTTTATATAAAGCATTGAATTTCAAATTAATGGAAAGGAACGAGGACAAAGAAACCACAGCAGAAAAGATTTTCTCATTTGACCTATAACAAAATAGTAAACTATCCATCCTACCATGAAACTCCAATTTCCTGATTATATTTCTTTACCAATTTCTGTCCAACTCCTAACTGAGTGTCTCAATCTACCTTAATCTTCCAAGGCCACTGATTACAGAGCATCCTTTCCAAAATCTACCTTTCAAACCTCTTCCCAGACAGCTGGAGTCATTTCAATACAAAGATTTCCAAATTAACAATTCAAAACTCTAGACCATACCAGAACTTCATGTGAAATAGCTAGAGGACCCCTAAAATTCAAATGTCTTTCCTTCATATTCCATTAATGTATTTAAAAGAAAAAAAGAATTCTTCCTTTCCCAAAAAACTGAGCTTCCCTCATCAAATGTCACTATACTTTTCATTCTTCCTAGCTGAAAAATTTGGGGAGATTCCTTCTTCATCCACATTAATACGGGTATGTGAGGTATCTTTAAGGACACAGAAATTATTATCAAAGTAGTCTGAGGATCTTCTTTTAAATGCTTTCTTTAACAATTACTACCCAATACCACTACTGCTAGGTGGCACAGTGTATGGAGTCAGGAAGTCATCTTCATGAGTTCAAATCTGGCCTCAGAAAAACACTATGTAATCCTGAGCAAATCACTTAATTCTGTTTGCCTCAGTTTTTCATCTGTAAAATGAATTGGAGAAGGAAACTGCAAAACACCATTCACTATTTTTGCCCAGAAAACCTTAAATAGGGTCACCGAGTCAGACATAACAAAAATGTCATCTCAAGCAAGTTATAACCTCTCTGTACCTCAGTTTCCTCATTTGTAAAGGGAATTAGACTAGATGGACTATGAAGTCTTCTGGGCTCTGATGAAATAAGTTCTATTTATCTTTTCAAAAACAAGGGTAAGGGAGCGGGATAAGGATAAGGGAGGAGACAGGAACAGGATGTTGCCAAGATTAAGGAAGACTTGTATGAACCAATGTAAAATAAACTAAGTCATTTGTTCAATAACAATATTGTAAAGCTTTGAGAGGAACTGATTAACAAGGATTCATGAATGAAACATGCTATTTACCTCCAGATACAGAGCTAATAGTTTCAGGGTACAATGAAGCACAATTTCTTTTCTTTCAACTTGGCTAACAGAGAAATTTGTTTTACAAGACCA
This sequence comes from Antechinus flavipes, assembly GCF_016432865.1. NCBI lineage: Eukaryota > Metazoa > Chordata > Mammalia > Dasyuromorphia > Dasyuridae > Antechinus > Antechinus flavipes. Next base: position 388,228,554 of record NC_067399.1, on the reverse strand, counting down.
TGTTAATTTGTAATTTTTTTGCCTTCTCAAAAGGGAAAAGAATCAAGAAAAATAAAATGTAAATTAAACTAAAACAAATATATATTTTTATAAACCTCATTGCTTGCAAGTTAGTCTTTGTGACTCAAGGCTCTCACCCTAAAACATAGCTATCTTGATGTGTCCAATTCATAATGAACCTAGGGTTTTCTTGGCAAAGATAGGTGCTAACCATTTCCTTTTTCAGCTCATTTTACAGATGAGGAAATTGAGGAAAATAGGGATTATATGATTTGCATAGCGTTGGACATCTAGTTTTAAGGCCAGATTTACACTCAAGTATGAATGAGTTCTTTAATTCCAGGCCTATCACAATCTACTGCACCACCTAACCTGAATTTAAAATCCAATTCAGACATCTCAAGTACATAAAAATGTTTCCTTCTTATTTCATCTTACTACATCAAATTTGTTTTGCCGATTAAGGTTTTTTCAACTTCTAATTGGGCTCATTGACATTGATAAACCATCTCCCAGCTCTCTTCCTCAACCTTTTCTGCATTCATGAATGACTGCATTCATTTCCTATCTTTAAAGATTCTAACCTAATCATCCCAACATGTTATCTTGCAAACTTAGCATAATCAACAATCTTGTCTTCCTTTACAAAATATTTGTTGTCTTAGTTTTATAAAACTATTCTTGTTCAGACTAAAATTCTAAAGGTCTATATCTGTCTCATAATCTTTATGTATTTCCATAGCACATAGCACGACAAGCATTCCAAAAATGTAGCATGTACAAAGTCTTCTAATAAGCTACCTCTTTAAATAACACATGTACACACATGCATGTATGTATAATCCTTCAGATTAAAACAGTGCTACTATAGTATTGAAAGATTTTAAAACGAAGGACTTTACCCCAAGGGAACTTAAATTCTTTTAGTATAAAAGACAAAATATGTATACAAAGTCGAGTTCAGAAAATTGGGGAGGGAGAGTACTAACTGGAAGGGAAGTGGAAAAGAAAAGCACCCCAAAGGCATGGGAAACAATTACTAGTCTATGTGAATGAATGGAAGCCTGGAATGGAATAATTAATTCAGTTTGGCTAGAATACAGATCATGACAAGGAATACTAAGAAATGAGTCTAGAAAGGCAGGTGGTAGCTAGACTATGAAGAGACTCAAATATCAGGCAAATGATTTTGCATTTTATCAGTTGGCACAGGGATGCCATTAAAGGATTTTCAAAGAACATGGAAAGCAATAAGGGGAGGAGGGGGGGAGAGAAGGGGAATGAGATTAGAACTTTTTACCATATGTGAAATAAATCCTAAATGGATTAAGTATATTTTAAAAATCATTTTAAAAAAGTAAAGAAAATTATTTTCTCAGAAAAGAATGATAATGCTATTGAAATGGTTTCTTACATCAACAAAAAATGCAACCAGAAGGATTGAACAGAATGAGGGAAAAAAGTTGATTTTTAAAAGGTCAAAAATCCAAAAGCTATAAGGAAACAAATTTGTAAGATAAAAGATATATATTCTAGTAAGAAAATAAAGATAACATGATGCCTAAAATCACATTTTAAAACATGAAAATAATAAATTCAGAGGGCAACATGGAAGCAAAAAACCTGACAATTTTGTTAAACATGCACCTTTAAAAAACAAACCACAAATAATGGAATCTATTTTATGTACAATTCTTTTGTAATTCTTATATATGTGATTTTTTAAATGATCATTGCCAAGTTTAATGCTAGCTCCTCACATTTACTCAAAAAGGAGGAAAAATAAGTATCTATGCAAGATAACCATATTGCAAAATTAGTAATTAAGCATATCTTGACAAAACAAGCAACCCAGGAAATTGTAGCTCAAACTTTAGAAAATGGTCTTTAATATTAAGCTGACTATTTCCTTTCTAACATTAACACTGCCCTTTCTGTGAACCTTTTTTTCCCCTTCTGAAAAGTAAAAAACAAAATATCCAAAGATCAGTGACCTTCTATAGTCTCTGAAATAGTAATTTCTACCTATTTGTTCCTTTTCTATTTCCTCACTCCATTTTCCTTCTCTTTGCCTTAGGTCACATTCATAGTATTCCTTAGCTTTGATTTAATGGCAGTTTTAGACTATTTTAAAAGGTTATTAGTATTTTCTAAAAAAACCTTCAATTAAAAAAGTATTCAGAACAAGCAGCCATGTTCCAAGCACTGCACTAGATTATTAATTGTCTGATTTAAGCAGATATGATTTAATAAAATTAAGGCACCCTTAAGATTACATTTAATGAAGAAGCAAAAGTAAATAAAAATACAAAGACAACACAAGGTAAGGGAAAGGGAGAACAGAATGAAAAATGTCCTCTGATGTAATACGAAGTAGCATTAAACTTTGAATACTGGTTAAGGGGGTGGAAAGAGGGGGGGTGTCAGCAGGGAGTACATTCCTGGAATAAGAATCAAAGAGATGGAATGTCAACATGAATAGGGAGGACGATAGTGTAAGTAATGTAGTATTCTAAATTTATATATTACAATAAAAATGGATTATCCTTTGTCCTTAAATTATCAAAGTCATTCCTTCATTATCTATTCACACAAAACCCAGGCACTTCTGGGCTCATTTCCTCACCTAGGAATATTGTAAAATCTAATACTGTTTGATAGTAAAACATGGAAAAGCTACTCTTTAAATAGCAAATCTATTACATCTCATGGTTATTCAAAATCTTGCATACAAAAACAAAAAGGGTTGTAAAAAATATTAATTTTTGCTATTTCAGTGGAAAGAAGGCAAAGTATACAAGAGACCATGCTCCCACTTTATCACTTCAATCATTCTAACTTTTCCACAGCTACCGGATGACTCAAGGACTTAGCACAGTTGTCCCTTTATAATAAGAGGGCCCCCTATTCTTTTATCTTCAACCCAGCCCCCATTTTGCTCAATTCTAATCCCATTATCATCTCTCACAAAGATGTACCTCACAAAAGAATTTCTACTGATTAGGGTTTTATAAGGTTAGGGGTCAGGATATAGTAAGGATCTGTAACCTCCAATTATCTTGACAGTTCTTGAGTGAAAATACAGACTTTAACATGATTTCATTTAATCAATTTTCCTGATGTCTAAGTCTTCTGAAAGAACCAGATGGGATTGCTATGAGTTGTACAACCTACAGGTCTACAAATTTCAGGTATCAGCTACTATAAAATGTCAAGTCAGAAGACCTTGGCTCAAGCTCCAGCCAAAATTATTTGATCTTCTGGCAAACAAGTCATCTGTAAAACAAGGATTTGTAAAATGTAAATACGTAGATGATCTTTTATCTAGGTCACTAAATTACAGTGAGATTCCAATTAAATGTCTAGGGATGGCAATCTTCATGGTCCCTCTCAATTTAAGCTAGATTATATGTTCAATCTAATTGAGTGAAATGCCCAAATTTGGCAAATAAAATATGAAATGAATGAGAAATGGTGCTTAGCGGTAAGTATAAAATCATAATGAATAAAATACTTTAAAATATTTTAACTAAAATTCTCTTACTAAAGTTTAAGGAAAATTTCAGCCAAAAATTTCAAAGAACTAGAGTATCCTTTGGGGGACATCTGAAGTGACCCCACTAAATAAATGTGAATTTAAGGTCTTCAGTATATATTCATAGCAAATCTTTACCATAGTCAGTGTTAAACACTCTGGTATATCATATATAACCAAAATAACTTCCTAACCACTTCATCAATTTCTTGCTTATTAAAGTATGGATTTTATCCATTGCTATGGTCTTATAATCAAAAGTCATTTTAACATGGAATCCCAAAATGCTAACAATGAGAAAAATCAATTTACAATAATTAAAAGATGAAAATATAACAATGAGATCATTGTCAAAGCTTTTTGATCACTCTTAAAATTCAATGGCACAAATTCAGGCTCTTATAACATGTAATTATATAATATAAAACAATCTCACTTAACTAAGATTTTATTACAATCCAATTTAAATTTAAATTTAAAACTTTTGAAACATAATTGACATACTTTGGAAATGTAAAAACAATTTGGGGCCACTTGAAAGAAATTTCCATAATTCAGTAGTCAATTTAATATTCTCCCTTCAAAAGAGAAAATACCCTTTTCATATTTCCTAAGATGTCTGCCTACAAAACTTACATAAGCAATATGAACATTTTGCATATATTCCCCATTCTTAAAAATATAGAGAATCTGATTTAAGTTCTTTCTTTTTTCATTTTATTGTTGTGAGATTACTATGAAAACAGAACTGGACCACAGTCAGGAGACCTGATGGTCTTGTACTGGTTACTATTTAGTGGCAAGGTTTAGTATTCAAATAATAAAATCAAATGTAACTATCTTTTAAAATGACAATAACAGCACTCTATATACACACTGGTGTGAATAAGATGAAAAACCAGTGTTTTATAATGTAAATTTAGAAGAATCGTAAAGAAATTTTTCACTGACCACCAACCACCTAAAATGTATAACTAATCCTTTTGTTAATCTCATTTTTATGGCCATGGGCATCTATATATAAAAGCATTACAAAAATTCAAACCCATGATTATGCAACATGACAGTAATTATAAGAGGGAAGGCTAGTACAGTGAAAAGAGCACGTGTACCTAGACCCAGGAAACCTTGGTTCAAGGCTGAGCTCTTTGTTGATTGATTATACCTTGGCTAATTTTCTGAATCAATTTCTTCATCTGTAAAATGGGAATAAAGGTACTCTTAACAGTCTTTTTCTTCTGATATTTTTATTTCCATATTTCTTTCCATTGCAAGTTCTACTCCCCTCTTGAATTTATATACCCAGGATTAATTACTAATAGTCATCAGCAAGCAAGGCAGCACATCACAAAAAAATGTTTTTAATAGTAACAACTACCTAAATTTAAGATTATGCTCATCATGACATCTGGCACCTGAATTGTGCAAATTATTTAGCATAAACCTCGTCATACACCGAATATTTTTAAATACCGAAATAAAACCTAATACAGTAACTTCCTGACCTGTGAGATGCTTCACATGACCCCAATCAACTTAAGCCAAGAAATATTTCTTAATCTCATTCTAATTTTTAAATATTCCAAGTAGAGCTGAAAATAACTTGTCCAATAGGAACAATCTGCCTCAGAGCCACACAACAAAATCATCCTTAACAGTGCCTCAAACACAACAGGAATTTAATTTTTAAGATTGTTTTCATACCACTTAGATTAAAAGTCGCCTCTTAAAAAACGTTCCACATCATTAACACTGGCACAGCAAATACTATCAAGGAGGTCCTAGGCCCAGCCTTTGTCTAGAAACCAGAAAGCCTTATCATATCACCTTTTTAAAGCCTTAATCCAGATTAAATGAAATAGGCTAAGAGAATTATATACACATACACACATATATTTACCCTTTACACAACAAACCCGCTCTATGAGTTAAGGTTTTCCTTCACGACGCGACAAAAAAAAATCCAGTAGCCATACCCTTCGCGGCCATTTCAATCGCAAGAGATTAGGGTCACAAAAACCATTTAGTAAAATGCAGAGAAGACAGACGGCCAGAAATCTAAGGGGGCGCTGTGGACCGCAGGAAAGGGGAGTGAGAGCCACCTGGAGGGGAGGGGGAGTGGGAGCCGAGGAGGGAGGGGGAGCGGGAGTCGGGGGAGAGAGGGAGGGAGGGGGAGTGGGAACTATGGAGGGAGGGGGAGTGGGAGCTGGGGAGGGAGGGAGGGAGAGTGGGAGTGGGAGCCGGGAGGGAGGGGGAGTGGGAGTGGGAGCCGAGAGGGGAGGAGTGAAGCGGGTAGGGAGGGGGAGTAGGGAAGAAGCCTGCCTTTAAATCACTCAGATACTAGAAAACCTTTTCTTTTTTGGCTGCCATTTTCTTTTGCAAAACGGTAGAGAAACACACCCTTTGCCAAAAAGGGGGCTAATTGGGCTATAGAAAAGGTAGCCAAGAACGAAACAGCAGCGATCGAAGCCGCCAACATCTCTTCTCATGCTCGCTTACACGCGCGCGCACACATACATATATACACACACAAGTATACATACATACATCATGCGCAGTTTTCGTCTCTCCCTTCCTACCCGCCAAAATACGGCCCAGGAGCCCCGAGAGTCCACCTGCCCCTCCCCTCCGTGGCGCCCCGCGTGTAAGTAACGGGTTTAGCTTCCCGTACCCGCCCACAACCAAGAAAGGAAGGAATGAGACGATTCGGCTAGTCGCCATTCCCTCTCTCGTTGAATCTCATAGGAAAGGGCTGAATAGACATCCTCCGTACCCGGGCCCGAGCCCAACTAGCTCTCACCTCAGCCGCCTGAAGACACTAGCCCTGCTGCCACTGCGTTCCCAACATGGCGGCGGGCAAGCGGGCGGCTCACATACGCAGCGCGGAGGAGGGGAGGGAAGGCGCGCGGCTGCCTGCGCCCCCCTCAATTCCGCCCCCGCCCGCCGCTAGCCCCGATTCTTAACTCAATCCAGGTCCCCGCCACGGAGGGCGCGGGGCACCCACTCACCCGATCCTCATCCGTTTCACTGCTACCTCAGGGAAGGGGAGGAGGAACGACGACACCTCTCTTCGAGCGGGACGCGAAACCTCCCACAATCCCCCGCAGCAACGGCGGTGTGGCGACGGGCAGACAGCAGGAGTAGCAAAAGAGCGATTCCACTCTCGCGAGAACCGGCCCCCAAGCGCGCACCCGGTCTGGCCCCACCTCCACCTCTAAGCCCGGCGCGCGCCTGCTCCCTCCCTACCTCTTCAAGCCTATGCTCTAAAGCCTGAGCTCGTACATGGGATCGCTTTCACCAGAGCCGCGCCTCCGCCTAGCTAAGGAACGCGCGTGCGCGGTTCTCCCTTCCGCTCAGTTTTCCACCGCCCTTCCCCCCTCTCTTCCCTTATGAAAGCAGCAGTGAAGATGGGGGAGGGGAATAGAGGCCTAATTGCGGCCTAGAGGCCTAGCATCACAAAATCTTTGTCATTCACCTTGTACATACTTACTAAACTGACAGGCTTTTAAAGTTAAAGGCCTCGAGGCCGTACCCTTTGTTTTTCCGACTTGAGGAAGAATCTAGCAAACTGACTAGCCTCCGTTTATTTTTTACCTCAGGAATTTGGAGAAGGCTTAGGAAAGGCCTACTCCTGCCGCCTAATCTTGGCTAAGGGGCGAATTGGTTCTTTGTGACTCGACCTTCTTCCATATCCTGCTCCCAGGGGTGCTGCTACGGGCTCCCAGGATAACCTAGGCTCCGACCTGTCCCTTTGAATCACTGAGGTGCATTTTCCCCGGCCCTGCTCTGAATTTTTCACAGGTAGCATAGATGCACTTAAGCTAACGCTTTACAGAAACACATAATCCCTCTTTCCTCCCTGCCCCCTTTTCAGAAGGAAGCCATTTTTGTCTTTGTGTCTCCAGACAAATTCTTTCTCAATTTTTCTTTTTTTGGTTCAGATTTTGTGATTTTATCGATTGCAGGAAAACTCCTTCAATCATGCATCTTGGCAATTATTCTGCACTTTAGATCTGTAGAAGAGAGTGGCCTTGGGTACTCTGAGAGCTAAAGTGATTTTCCAGAGTTCCCAGACCCTAGTGGGGTGTAAAGTGGGATTTGAAAATCGGTCTTCCCCGACCTCAATAGCCTTCCTATTGTGCAGTTCCACTTCTTGACTTGCATGCTATAGGTGCTTAATAAATATTTGTCTTTGAGTTGAATTGAATTAAAGGCTTTACTTCTGGGCTCTCTCCCTAGAATTGTGTAAAGTTGTAGGACTGTGGAGTATTAAAAATGGGAGTAAATTTAAAGGTCGCTAGTTTTCCAACTAAAAGAAAAGGTCTAGAGGTATTTCATTGGTATATAAGATATATTTATATATGATATATAATATATATTATATATATATTTATAACTAAAAGAACTTCAGATAGTAATTGTTATATGTTCATTTTACTGATAAGGAAACTGCAATACACAAAAGAATAATCAAGGTTATTGTAAGTAGCTCTCCTGAGCACTAAAAAAGCCCAAGAAGAGCATAAATCTAAATCAGCCTATCAAAGTCAAGTTTGTAGGAATTCCCCTTTTCCCAATGGAGGGGAAAAGTCTTTTAGACAGAAATTATCCCTTATTGTGAAGAAACACACTTAGTTTATGTCCTGCAATGGCTCCTTGGTTCCAAAATTTGCAAGTTCAGACAGGAATCCTTTCCTTCCCATTTTTTCCTAATGAAAATGAAGTTATTGTCCTCTGCCAGTTACAGTTTATCTTTCAGATTTCGATTCCTATGTTTTTGTTTGAATGCTTTGGTCAAAAGATAGAACAGGTAATATTGAGAGGAAGAACCCAAACTTATCAAATCATAGGAAAAATTGCTCTAAATCTCTATTAATTAGAAAAATGCAAATTAAAACAACTCTGATGTACCATCTCATACCCATCAAATTAGATTATATGACAGAAAAGGAAAATAACAAATGTTGGAGGAATGTAGGGACACAATGCACTCACTGATTGGTAGTGCTGTGAATTTGTCCAACCATTCTGGAGAACAATTTAGAACTATATCCAAAGGCCAACAACTTACCCTTTGACCTAATAATACCACTACGTGATCTATATCCTGAAAGATCAAAGCAGAAGAAAAAAGACCCATATGTACAAAAATATGTATTACAGCTCTTTATATGATAGACATTAAGGGAATTTCCATCAATTAGGGAATGGGGTGAACAAGTTGTGGCATATGATTGTGATGTGGCAGAGAACAAAACCCAGAAATGAAAGACTTTAGAAAGAATTTATTATTAAGAAATTATTATTAGATTATTATTATAAGTCATCCAGCAGAGGGGAAGAGCCAAAAAAAAGAGATCTATTGCTGCCCTACCCCTAATGTCTATAAGTTACAACATTTATAGGATTTAAACAAAAGAATAAGGAAGTAGTTGATTGACTAACATAAAGGCAGTTTACAGATAAAATATGTGAATTTCCTTACTTTGATTTAACTGGGTTTTTCCAGTCAGTGAAACAACTCAAATCTTAAGCATTCACCTAGCATGAAACCTAAGCATTAAATAAATCTGATCTCTAAGCAACACATAGAGTTTTTCAGCTATGAACGGCTAAGTTTGAACAATTCAATAAAGTTTTCCCACAATTATGATGGAATACTATGGTGCTGTAAGAAATAACAAAGGAACTAATTTCAGAAGAACCTGGGAAGACTTACGTGAACTGAGAAATGAAGTGAGCAGAACCAGGAGAACATTGTCTTCAATAACAACAATATTTTAGTGATAATCAACTGTAAAATAGATAGCTAACTCTGATCAATACAGTGATCCACAATAATACCAAAGGACTCATAATGAAAAATGTTATCTACTCCCAGAGAAAGAACTGATGAACTCTGAGTGCAGAGTGAAACTTTTTTTCTACTTTTAAATTTTTCTTGTTGTTTTTCTCAAAACATGGCTAATATGGAAATGTTTTACATTTCATCACATGGATGATATGTATCATCTTCTCAATGGGTGTGGAATGGGGCTAGAAGTAGGCAATGAATTTGGTATTAAAAAGATTTAAAATACATGTTTTTAAAAAAAACAAAAGATTGCTTTCTGGTCCAGAAGAAAAGTCTTTTCAAACCCACATTTACTGCCTATGAGTGTGCCACACTGCATTAATAAAGACAATCTCTGATTTGCTTTTTTAAAAATAGATTACAAGGGGCAGCTAGGTGGGCAGTGGTTAGAGCACCAGCCCTGAAGTCAGGAGGACCTGAGTTCAAATGTAGTCTCAGACACTTAATACTTCCTAGCTTTGTGACCCTGGACAAGTCACTTAACTCCAATTGCCTCAAAAAAAAAAAAAAAAGAATATAAGTTGGCACAAAAAAGGGCTATATTGAATATAATCCACATCTAAAATTTGCTTACATATATCAGGAAGAAAAAATATCAAAGCTGAAGATCTGGGGCCTCAAGGGGAGCTACTGAAAATCCTTCAATGGGAAAAGCATAAAAAATAGGGGAATATAGATTTGGAGTAGAAAGGAATCTTAAACATCATTTAACTAAATCCTCTCATCTTACAGATAAAGTGTCCCAGAGACCTGAAGTAACTTGCTCAAATCACATATATAATAAGGTGATATTTAAACCCTGATCCTCTGATTGAAATTCCATTTCTTCCTTTTGGAGATGGTGTGGTCTCTGATCCAGGAGAGAGCTATGCCTGAATTTTCTTACACTTTTTAGTTGTTACTTTGGGCAAGTCATTTAAATTCTCTATTTCTTCTGCTGTTAAGTGAGGATTTATTATATATTATTATATTATATTATTATATACCTGAATTACTTCACAGGGCTGTTGAAATAATATGGAAAGTCTTTAAGATGTCAGTTATTATGTTTATATAACATGAAGAGGCTTATTACCAATAGGTTTTGGTGATAAACTTTTTGAATGGTAATTTAAAAAATCAACATGGCCTTTAGTCCCCTGAATACCCTTTAAGTTTCTGCAGTGATAGTGGAAAAATGGCAAATAAAAAATAAAAAATAAATCATAACATGTCTTTAAAAATCATGTAGTTTTCAAACCACTTATAAACATTAATTTAGCTATCACTTTTAAGTGGGAAATCTTGTCCAATAGCAAGTAAACATACAATTCACTGATTCAAAGAATGAATAAAATAAACAATTATGTTAAATAAAAGGATAACATGAAATAATAAAATTTGGAGATACAGATAAAACAATACTGGGAAATTTTATACTTTTAAATAACTTAATAAATTAATAAGTATTTTTTGCCTACTGAATGATAGACACTGAATTAAGCAGCAAGAATACAAAGACAAAAATACAATAATCCCTACCTTTAATGAGTTTACATTCTTACAGGGAGAGACAACATTTATACATATAAATATATATAAACTAGATTCAAATATTCAAAGGAATCTATAATTTTAAAGATTCTGAAGTTTCTTCTAGCAGTTGTCTTTTGTTATCAAAGAGGATCAAAATGACATTACTGTGTTAGAGTCAAGTTACAATGAGTATAACTGTGGCTGCTCAATGAGAGCATGGAATGCTCTTATACAGGTCAGGCACAAATCATCTATATGAATATTTGTGGGTGGATTCTCTAAATTTGCATATCTCCCATTTCTTTTAAGCTACATTTTGCTTTGCTTATAGAATACAGCACCTTTCTGATGAGGGCATGCCATGAGGGGCAGTAATATAGATGGCAATGATTAATTCATGCCTGCCCATCCTGCTCAACTCTGTTTCCTGTTCCTATCTTCCCAAAAATTCACAGAAATAATTACGTAACAGGCTGACAATTTTTATAGTAGAAGAAATATCTTTTCATTTAAGATTTTTTTCAATTTTATTTTCAATATAAAATTCTTTCCCTTCCTCACCAATTGAGAAGGCAAGAAATGCATTACCTGTTATACATACAAAGCAATACAAAGATATATTATCTGTGCTGAAAAAAACAGCATGGAAAAAATATGCTTTAAGCTGAGTTCATCGGTTCTCTATCTAGAGGTGGATAGCATTTTCTATGATGAATCCTTTGAAATAGTTGTGAATCCTTATATTGCTCAGAGTAGCTAAATCTTTCCCTATCAGCTGTCAATACAATACTGCTGTTGCTATGTACATTGTTCTCCTAGTTCTGCATTTCTCTAATTATTATTGATTTGGAGCATTTTAATATATTGATAGATTTTATTTCTTTCTCTGAAAACTACCTGTTCATGTATCTTTTGTTCTTTTATCAATTGGGGAAATTTGAACTAGTTTCCTATATATTTTAGAAATGAGACTTTTATCAGAGATATTTGTTATAAAAATGTTCCCCTTTCTTGCTTTTGATAGAAGAAATATCTTAATCTCCCTACCCCACCTCCTGCAAGTTAAGCTAGCTTTTCCTTAAAAGAACATTCCTCTGTTTATCATTTAGGGAATGACTGAACAAATTGTGGTATATGAATGTAATGGAATACTTTTGTGGTATAAAAACCTTACATGAACTGAAGCTGAGTGAAGTGAACAGAACCAGGAGAATATTGTATACAGTAACAACATTGTTCAATGATCAACTATGATTGACTTAGTTCTTCTCATCAATACCATGATCCCACACAATATCATTAAGACACACGATGGAAAATACTATCCATATCCAGAAAGAACTATGGCGTCTGAAGGCAGATCAAAGCTTACTATTTTTTTATTTTTTGTTTGTTATTTGTGGTTTTTCCCTTTTGTTCTATTTCTTCTTTCACAACAAGACTACTGTGAAAATGTTTTACATATTTACACACATACCCTCTATCAGATTGCTTGGCATTTTGGAGAGGGGGGACAGAAGAGAGGATATGAGAAAAATTTGGAATTCAAAATCTTATAAAAAATGAATGTTAAAAATTATCTTTATAATTAGAAAAGAAAAAATACTACTTACTTAAAAGGGGGGTAGCATTTGTCAAGGCTTGATTGCCTCAGAGTATTAAAAGCTCAAACTGTAAAAGTCACTTCATCACCTTGAAAGTGGGTCTTGATGAGAATGCCTCATACTGAAACAAGAGGGCTTCCCTCAGTGTGAATCAACTCACACTTTCTTTAGTATTTATCCTCCCTGAATATCAATCTTTTTTGTCAGCTGTTGAATAAGCTATGAGTGTCTCATTTTGTTCCAAGATTGAACCTAAACAAATGGAATATCAAGCCCTAACCCAAACCCAGCCCAGAATACTTTTCCTCTCTTTCTCCTCACATGATGAGGGTACTCATGGCAATATTTTGAGTGTCTTAACTGTGATGCTTTGCTCCTACCCTGTGATCAGCCACTTTTTTCTTCCTATCATAAACTTCCTTGATGAAATAAATCTTTTGCACCTCGTCTTTGGAGTTCCTCACTGGTTGTATGTTGCAGCCTGTTCATATCTACTTTTCCCTCTGTAATATTAATTTTTAATTCTTCAGAAAAATGTTGTATTCCATCTCTCATGCATGTTGCGTACTACATTCTGCAACTAGAATAGATTGATTTTTTGGGTGGAGAAGGTGAATAAATCAGGGTTAAGCAACTTGTTCAGGGTCATATAGCTAGTAAGTGTCAAGTATCTGAAATTGGATTTGAAATCGGGTCATTGTGACTCCGGGGACTCTATCCATTGTTCCATCTAGCTGTTCCCTAGAATGTTGATATTAAAAAGATAAGTCCTTGTTTTGTTTTGTTTTTTTTTTAATGGGAAACTTAATGTTGTAAAGGAACTCTGCAATTTCCCTCAGACAATTCAATTTCCCCTTTCTATTCAACTATTAGTCCAACTAATTTTCCAATTATACTTTCTGTCTCACAGATGTATTGATAGAAAAACTCTAAAAACTGTCCATCCGAATGAATGCAAAATCTGAGCAATGGATAATCTTCATTCCCTTCATCTTTGCCCTGTGTGTGGTCAAGTCAAACTCCTTTCAGTGACTATAGAGCTTTTCTTCCAGGATGCTATGCAATTTGCTAGAACTTGATAAAATCAGCATACTGTCATTTGCAGACAGAAACATTTAGAGAATCTCACAGGAAATAGTCCTTGGATCTAGACTCTGTACTGGATCTCCTCTATCATGGTGAACACCTTTGGGGAGGATATATTTTCCTGTTTTATGCCTTGTGTGATGTTCATCATTGAGAAGTCCTTAAACAGGGTCAGTTCTGCTATATTTTCCAAGGAATTTTGACTGATGTAGATGGAGACATTGTTGTAAAAGAGTCTGTAAAATGACATTTTGTTCTATGGAATCAAATACTTTTTAAATTTTATTTTAGATAATTAACAATCAGCACAGCATGATCTTATATTCTCTAAATTTTTCAGTTAATGATAAAATCGTAAATATGTAATCCATTGTTGTATGTTTTTAATGAAGACCAATTTGTTTCCTACTCATAACTGAATTGAAAATGTCCTAAATTCTTATATAGATATCATCATTTAAATTGGGCTGAAGGGGCCCAGGGAAGCCTACTTGTAATAGAGATATGATTCTCCTTCCCCAATGGGGACAATTTTTGCTTTTGAGAAGAGTAGGAAGACAGTTATCATGGAACAAGTGTTCCTTTATTTTCCTATTTTCAAGAAGAATATTGGGCTAGAAGTGTATCATATCCATCAAATATTTGGTTTTTAAGTCAAAATTATATTTTTCAGAGGTTCAGAAAGCACCACTTTCCCTGAACTTTTTAGGTGCAGAATGAATGACAGTTCAATCTAGGCCAAATTAGCACTCAAATTTACACCCTTATTACACAAAAAGATACTTCTGGATAACAAACAAAATATTTATCAAAGCAAGAAGGTAAACAAATTTAGGGAAGTAATACAGATTAGTTTGGGCAATAGACTACACAAGAGAAAATTTAGAGCTCTATGATTTGGGAATGAGATGAAATCTCAGTTCAGTCAAAGAGAAAATGATGTATCTCTCCTTTCCCACCAAAAGACCACACTTAGCAGGTTTGAAATTTCAGGTATTGGGAATCAAGATACATGTTTTAATACTAGATCCTTCACACATATCAATGGCTCTGAAAATCTTCCTTTGGTCCTTCAAAAGTTCATTATTTTCTCTCCTTCTTCCTTATTCTCTCTCCTCACTTTCTCAGACATCCAGCAACTGATCTAAACAAGTTTCCCTCCATACATGGAACAGACAAAGCTCAGGGGTCTTTCAGACAATCAGGAGTCATATTTTACTCTGAGTATGCAGTATATAACTAAAAAAGATTTAAAAGATCCACAAATTACTAATCCCTTAAAAAAACAGAAAAATAGAAATAAAGAAAATTTTAAAAGAAATTAAAATTTAAAAATTTAAAAAACAAAACTGAACTTCTTTTAAAGGCCAATAAAATAAAGAAACTACTAGCCAGTTTGATGGCAGGGAAATAGAATATGACAAAATGGTCAACAAAAATTGGAAAGATAAAATTTGAAAAAAATTGGAAAGGAAATAAACTTATTATTTTTCAATAAAATAAAAACTTAAACAAAAAGGATGGATATTTGTAGCAATATAAAATACCTAGATTAATAGAACAGAAGAGAAATTGAGCAGGGTATAAATGAACTCTGAAAGGAGAAAAATATATATGAGGTTCAAGTGAATTCTGTTTAACTTTTTTTTAGTTTTTTTATTTTAAAAATCTCTGCATACAATATGTATTCGATTTATATATAATTTTACTATGTTTAACATATATTGGATTACTTGTCATTTAGGGGAGGTGATAGAGGAAGGGATGGAAAAATTGGAACACAAGATTTTGCAAAGGTGAATATTGAAAAATTATTCTTGCATATGTTTTAAAAATAAAAAGCTTCAATTTAAAAAAAAAAATACCCCCCCCACACACACATAGCTTTCAACATTCACCTTTGCAAATCTTAAATTCTCCCTCCCTTCCTCCTACCTCCTCCCTTAGATAGCAAGTAATCCAATATATATTAAACATTTGAAATTCTTCTCTCTCTCTCGCTACACACACATACACACACACACACACACACACACACACAAACAAATATAAATTTCCACATTTATCAGACTGCATAAGAAAAATCAGATCAGAAAAGAAAGAAAATGAGAAAGAAAACAAAATGAAAGCAGACAACGAAAAAATTGAGAATGCTATGTTGTGATACACACTCAGTCCCCAAAGTCCTCTCTCTGGGTGTAGATGACTCTCTTCATCACAAGATCATTGGAACAAGTCTGAATTATCTCATTGTTGAAAAGAGCGATGTCCATCAGAACTGATCATCCCATAATCTTTCTATTTCTGTGTACAAAGATCTGGTTCTGCTCAGTGTACTTTGCATCAGTTCACGTAAGTCTCTTCAGGCCTTTCTGAAATCACAAAAATGGACCAATCAGATGACCTAAGTTTCAATTCTGGTTCTGATGCTTATTATCTGTGTGACCTTGGGCAAATCACAATTTTTTTGAGTTCCAATTTCCTCTCCTGTAAAATTAGGGAGTTGACTGGATGGTCTCTGATGGTCTTATTCAGCTGTAAATCTAATGATCTTACCATAATCTTATGAAAAGTAAACATAATATAATAATAACAAAATACTTAAATATCATGATTACTATGTTTTTTCTCTGAGTGATCCTGGGAAGTCTCAAACTCTTAGTGCTCAGGTTCCTCTTTAAGACTATAAGTTTTAGAAAAGAGGGAAATTTGTTTTAATAAAGGAAGTTACCCCATTTAGAAGATCTCTTTATCTAAGAATCACAGTCACAGTTATTATTCCTATCCCTATTTTCATGATTGCATCAATAGTGCATTTTAAAAAACCTGACAAAATATAGCACCCATTTATCTTTTTTTTTTTTTGCAAATGTATATTCTTTTTTTTATTATTATTCTTTCTTTATGCATGGGTAATTTTATAGCATTGACAATTGCCAAATCATTTGTTCCAATTTTTCCACTCCTTTCCCCATCCCCTTCCTCCCTGAGCATCCATTTATCTTAACAATACTAAAAAACACAGGAATAATGATCTTTTCTTAAGATGATAAGTATAATCTAAAATGAACTACCCTTATCTGTATGGAAAAAACATTTGCAAATCTTAAATTCTCCCTCCCTTCCTCCTACCTCCTCCCTTAGATTTCCCCAATAAGAGTGAAGTGAATATGTCTATTGATTCCACTGTTATTTGATTGTGATAGCCATACTAGCTATAGTAATGACAAGAAAAAGAATTTGAAGGAATAAATATAGGCAAAGAGGAGACAAAATTATTTGTATTTGCATATAATATAATGATTTACTTAGAGAATCTCAGAAATTCAATGAAAAATTTATCAAGATAATAAATTCACTAAGAGAGCACAAAAATCTGCTTTCTTTTATTTTGCTAATGGAGCCCAAGAAAAGAAGAGCTTCCGTTCAAAGTAATTTTAAAATTAATATTTAAGAGTTTAACTACCAAGACACACCCATGAAATTGCAAAACACTCTTTATATTGAGAAGGCAAATAATGGGAAAGGTATTTATTGTTCATGGTTGGGTAACAGCAATATAATAAGAAAAAATGATACTGCCATATTAATTACAAATTTAGTGTTATATGAAACTGCCAAGAGATTTTATTGTACTATATAGAACAAAGTAGGAATAATAATAAAGAAGTTATATATCATTTAATACATATCAGTAACTGTGCTAAGTTCAGTTCTTCCCTTTTCTCCTCCTTTTCCCTTTTTTCCCTCTATATTACTGACATCACAAAAGATTTGGGAAGGATAGGGAGCTAGAGGAAATTGGGAGATTACTGAAAGAAGACCTTGGCTATTATGGCTATTTTCCAGGCATTGCTGCATTGCTTTAAAAGAAAAAAAAAAGTATTATTCAGCATAAATCAAGTTTGTCACATTTAGCATATTCAGCTTTAGAAACTTAACATTTTTTGCATTTGGGGTTGGGGAAAACAAATGGGGTTAAATGATTTGCCCAGTCACACAGCTAGTAAGTCTGAGGTCATATTTTGAACTTAACATCTTCTATAATTCTAGGGCTGGTGCTCTATTCACTGAACCATTTACCTGCCCTGAAACTAACCTTTTTAAAATTCTGATGACCATTTTTCTCTGCCATGACCATAAAGAAAAATTTTTTATCATGACTTTTAGAAGTAAATTCCACAGGTTTTTATTAATGATATTTCTAGATACAGGTATCAAAAATTCTCTACATATACACAAATGTCTCAAACTAGAGTTTAACAACTACTATGAACATTGAAAAAAAATGACCAAATTCTTTCCCCCTCCCCCAAAGTTCATTATAGATTTCAGTTCAACTTTTGATAGCTTCATTGGATGTTAGCAAATGGAAATGTTTGGAAATTTAATGGTTTTTGGTTTTTACCATTTGAAGCTCATCATGTGCTACCATAAAATGACAGAGGCCTGGGATTTTCTTACACTTTTTCCACTTGGGACCCCTTTTTGCTGGAGAAATTTTAATTCAACCCCAGATATATAGGTATACAAATTACTGAAAATCATAATTTTGCTGTCCCCATGTTTAGTTATACAACCCCCATATGGGGTTGAAACCTACAGTTTAAGAAGCTGTGGTGTAGATAACAAGAAAAACAATGAACACATGTTATGGCCTGGAATAGCCTGGAAATAATGGTCTATCTAGCATGTGACTAGGTAAAAAGCTGAAAATTACAGGTTTGACAGGTCTTAGGCATTTCAGTGAGCAGGAAGTGACTAAAATGTCTCTGGACCAGTATAGTATCAGTGGAGCCTCTTTTTAGGGAAATCATGGATGATTGGGCTAGAAAGGTAAGTTAGGGTTATGCAATGCTAGGATAGGAAATGGGGATTCAAATTCTATGGAAATGTTATGTTATTTTATTTTGGGTAGGTTAATCTATGCTTGATTTTAAGCAAAACGGATTGAATAAAGGGGGAAAAGGAGAAAACTGGTAGCAGAGAGATCAGTGGTCCAGTAGTGAAATAAAGTGAAGTCATATCACAGGAATTGACTGTTCTGAATTCAAACTACTCATGATCTGAATAGAATTAAAACAAAACAAAACATAAAAAGATTATTCACAAACCCCAGGTTAGGCAGAACAAAATTAATGTCACCACAAAAGTATCCTGCTTTTCTTTTAAAGTTCTTTTTATCTTTAAATAATAATTTAATTTGTCTCCATGGAAATGAAACAGAGATTTGTAAAAGTAGGATGAATGAGAGAGAGATGTGATAAGAAAGACTACCTCTTCCTGCCAGTAGGCAATGCAACCTAGTAAGGAATGAGAGATGAAGACATCAGAGGTGTCATGTGTCAGGAGAATCACAAAATTATCAACAATTCAAACAGAATTTCTACTGTAGCCTCTGATTCCTCAGCAGCTACAGTTAATTTCTCTTCACCAAAGTACTTGGCACTTTACATCAGCATGAACACTGAAACCATTTTTTATCAGTAGAAATGGCCATTATCATGAAGTTGGCCATTGTGTCCTAAGATCCACAGGACTTTTGCATTCGACTTGCATTCAAAATCTTCTTTATATTTTGTTTCCCTCTTTAGAGTAGGGACTATCTCTGCTTTTTTATTTGTATCTCTATTGTTTAGCATAGTATTTTACACAGACTAAGCCCTTAATAAGTATTTTTTTCATTCATTCATTCCCTGGGGAAAAGTTCTCCCCATCAGATAGACAAATGAATACAATTTTTTCCAAAGGCTATGAAGCAGATGTTGATCTATTAGAGCTTGGTCAGACATCAAAAATATTGTAGATGCCAAAGTCATCCATCAGTCCTAGGCTATCAACAGTCATGTTGACTTTAGTCTTGCCACTAGACTTTAATGACTCTGGAAAAGTGAGGCTGATGACTTTGTGCAACTCTACCTCTCTTAAATCCAGTTCACAAATGAGTCAAGATATCTTCCAATGATATCATTGATCCTCTTCAAAAATGATAGGCAAACAATAGCAATAAGTTTCCTGGGATTCCTTGATAATGAGAAAAAGGGGTAAAGCATATAAAGAGTATATCTTTCAACATGCTAATTTCTAATGACTTAAATATTGCTCTTTTCTTTTTTTCCTTTTTTTGGCAATCCTCTCCTACCTTACTCCTGACCTTCCTAAAAAACTGGGAAAAAAACACGAATAACCTTGTAACAAATTCATATGCAAAACACATATTAAACTGCAAAGACAATTTATACATTGGCTCTGTCTGAAAATGAATGTCTCATTTTGCATCCTGAATCTATCGTGTTTTTGCAATCAGGTGAATAGCATACTTTATCATGAGTCTTTTAAAATTATGTCTGTCATGCAAGGATAGGCAAACTTTTTATTGTCAGGTAAGAAAGGCTTTTACATTTTAAAATTACAACTTATTTAACATTCTTAGCAGACCTGACCCCTAGATTAGAGAAATCTCTAATTTCCTGCTCCCCTTAACCCACTCTTCATTCTAAGTTATTTATTCTATAAAGTATACTACTCTCCTTTCAATTAACAACCACTTAACAGATTAAATGTTCAAGATGCCAAGTACTATGATAAATATTGTAGATACAAAGAAAGATAAAAATTAACCAAGCAATAAACATTAATTAAGCACCTACTATATGCCAGACCCTAGGCTAAGCACTGAGGATGTAAAAGAGCCTTCCATATTATTGTTCTGTAAGAAATGACCTGCAGGATGAATACAGAGAGGCTTGGAGAGACTTACATGAACTGATGCTAAGTGAAATGAGCAGAATCAGGAGATCAGTATACACTTCGACAATGATATTGTATGAGGATGTATTCTGATGGAAGTGGATTTCTTTGACAAAGAGACCTAACTGAGTTTCAATTGATAAATGATGGACAAAAGCAGCTACATCCAAAGAAAGAACACTGGGAAATGAATGTGAACTATTTGCATTTTTGTTTTTCTTCCCCCGGGTTATTTTTACCTTCTGAATCCAATTCTCCCTGTGCAACAAGAGAACTGTTCGGTTCTGCACACATATATTGTATCTAGGATATACCGCAACATATCTAACATATATAGGACTGCTTGCCATCTAGGGGAGGGAGTGGAGGGAAGGAGGGGAAAAACCGGAACAGAAGCGAGTGCAAGGGATAATGTTGTAAAAAAAAAAAAAATTACCCTGGCATGGATTCTGTCAACATAAAGTTATTATAAAATAAAATAAAATATATAATAAAAAAATAATAAAAGAGCCTTCCAGGAGTGCACAATCTAATGTGGAGATAACAATATAAACGTGCTGTATACAGGGTCAATAGGACATAATTAACAATGGAGAAGTACTAGAATTAAGAGAGATTGGGAAAAGCTTTCTATAGAAGGTACCATTTTAGCTGGGACTTAGAGCCAAGGAAACCAAGGTAGAGTTGAAGAGGGAAAGGCTTCCAGGCGTGATGGATGATGGCTAGAGAAAAGAGAATCTCCAGAGGTGGGTGTCTTCTTTGTGGAATAGACAGAAGGGCAGTGTTATTGAATCAAAGAGTAAGATTTAAGAAGGCTGGAAAGGTAGGAGGAGGCTAGGTTATTAATGTTGAACAGAGGATGATTCTGGAAGTTAGGGAGCTGCTGAGGTTTATGCAATAAGGTGGTGATGTGATCAAAGCAGTGTTTTAGCAAAATCCTCGTGGCTAACTGGAGGATGGATTGGAATGGGAGAGACTTGAGTTCATCAGACTCCCTCAGCAGGCTACTGCAATAATCCAGGAGTGAAATGATGAGGGGCTACCCTAGAGTGGAGGTGACAGCGGAGGAGAGAGGGGGCATAGTCAAGGGATGTTGGAAAAGTGGGATTAACAGGCCTTGGCAACAGATTGGATAAAAAATGATCCCTATGCTGAAGGAACTCACATTCTAGTGTGGGAGCAGCATGTAAATAACGAGGTACCTATAGAATTAATGGAGGATAATCTTAGAAAGAAAGAACCCCTGGCAAAATCAAGAAGGAAGCCAGTAAAACTGAGGCAAAAGTGACAAGTTAGAGCAGAGCATTCTAATTATAGGGGACAGCCAGTGAAAAAAAGAAAAATAAAACAAAATCTAGTCAGAAAGATTCTTGTTTACAGCCAACTGCACATTGGCTAGTATAGAAGATTTAGGAAAGGGAAAAAAACTGGGGCACTTAGTGTAGATCTCTTTCTCAAGGAATTTATCTGAGGAGGGGAGAAGAACTGTAGTATTTTATTTTTCTGATTACATGTAAAGATCATTTTCAACATTCATTTTTGTAAGATTGTGAATTCCATTTTTTTTCTCTATCCCTCCCTTAACTCCCCCCTCCTCAAGACAGCAAGCAATCTGATATAGGTTACATATATACAATCATTTTAAATATATTTCCATATTAGTCATGTTGTGAAAGAAAAATCAAAACAAAAGGAAAAAACACAAGAAAAAATCAAACAAAAACAAGAGACCAGAGTATGCTTCAATACACTTTCAGACTTCATACTTATTTCTCGGGACACGGATGGCATTTTCTATGCCAAGTCTATTGGTACTGTCTTGGACCACTGTATTGCTGAGAAGAGCTAGTTCTATCATAGTTGATCATCCTATAATCTGTGTTCCTGTGTACAATGATCTGGTCCTGCTCATCTCACTCAGCATCAGTTCATGTAAGTCTCTCCAGACCTCTCTGAAATCATCCTCCTGATCATTTCTTATCAAACAATAATATTCCATAACATTCATATACTATTATGGGTTTCTCCCATAGTGTTCTCTGGCCCTAAGAGCTTTAAGGGAAGTGTGAATTCGGATATCTCATACTAAACCCTGAAATCTCCCAAATGTGTGAACTCCAATGAGTAAAGGTGTGAACACAAGCATTGTATCAATTAGTTCTACTTAGTACCTTGTTTTTTCTGGCTCATAACATCTCCTTATAGGATTAGATCAATCATACTGAACCATGCTAAATTAGATAATTATTATCTCTATCAACTCTAATGACTTAACAGTTTGTAAAGATTCCAACATACTATAACTTATTCAGCTATTCCCAACTCATGGGTATCCCAAGTGAAGGCTTTTTAAGGATGGGGAGAGTTGTGCATGTTTGTAATAAGCAGAGAGGCTCACAGACTTTCACTTGAGATTTTCACACTCTTCCTTTATCTGCCTCTTATTTTTGCTATGCTTTTCCAATTATACTTCTACTTTTGCTGGCAAACATTGGTCTTCTCCTCACTCATATGGATATCACTTTCTTTCAGGACCTTAATATCTTTATCTAGATTACTGCTTATATAGTCTTTAACTTTGTCTCCCTGATTCAAAGGAGATGTATCTTTTCTTTTCAACTGATACTTCACAGTTGCTAAATTCATATTTTGAAAGGATTGGTCATTATTTTGTTCAAGAAATTTTGTGATGTATATTTCTGTCTAATTAATCATTTTATTAATCATGTAAGATAATAATTAATAAAAGGAGTCAGTGGTGCTCTTAAATGCCTAAGACTCATGGAACCTACTCAAGAGCTTATACACCCTTGGAAAAGTGGGTGTTCCTGAACTAATCAAGTCCAATTGGTTAAAAATGAGAAGAGTGAATATTATAATGAGAGGGGCTGAGGGATATGACAGATCACTCAGTCTTGGAAAAGTCTCTTACCCAGATTATCCCCACCTAGGTAATCTAGACAAAAGGCAATCTATCTCTATTCACACCTGGCTAACTAAAACACAATGGGCTAGATTTCACCTTAGATGGAATTATTTGTAAAGTTCTCTAGTTGGGGACAGGGGCAGAGGAGGAAGAATGAAATCTTCCACCTAGGATGGAAAAGCATGTACCTCAGGATCTGGGCAATCTCATCCAACCATAATGTCCTTCAGTAACTGAACAACCTCTAGGTTTCTGGGAAGAAAAAAAAAAATCCTAGTCCTAACACATATGAATGCAGAAACAGTGGAGCAGGGATGCTATTGGTTTGGGGGCATATGCTGGAGGGTGTAGCTCTTGGTTTAGGGTTTTAGGTCAGAGAGCTCAAGTGAAATTAGAGGTACCATTAGAGGTTCTTATACTAATACCTCTTATTTAAAAAAAAAAAAAAGAACTGACAAAGAAGAAAGAACCCCATCATAGAAATTTTCAATGGGGACAGGGAAGACTGGGGTTCATCTTCAAAGAAGAATATTGAAGTTAAAAAAGCTTCTACTCCAAAGAGTAATGTGAAATGGCTCCCTGCCCAGAGGCAAAGAATTTAAAAATCAAATGACATTTAGAAAAAAACTAAAAACAAACCCAAAAAATCCAAGAAGAAAAAGATTATTTTAAAAAGTTAACTAGAAAAGGAGATACAGAGTCTCAAAGATGAAAATAACTCTTTGAAAATTAGAATTGGGCAAGAAGAAGCCAATGAAGCTATGAGAGACCAAGAAGTAACAAAACAGATTCTAAAGACTGAAAAAAATAGAGCAGAATATGAACCATAAGAAAAATGACAGCTCTGGAAAACAGATCAAGAAGAGAAAAATCTAAGAATAATTGGACTACCTAAAATTTGTGACCAAAAACCAAAAAGAACCTTGACACAATAATGCAAGAAATAATCCAAGAAAATAGTCTTGAAATGATAGAACATGTAGGGAAAGTAGAAATAGAAAATATCCACTGATTACTACCTCAATGAGATACTTTGTGAAAAACACATAGGAATATTACTGCTTAATCTTGAAACCCCCAGATCAAACAGAAAATCTTGCAAGAAACAAACAAAAAAAATCAATTCAAATATACTGGAGCTATAATTAGAAATGTATAGAACTTAGTAGCAGCCAAAATAAAAGATCCTGAATTCATATCTACTGATAACCAAAAGAACTAGGCCAAAAACATCATATCCAGCAAAATTATCTATAATATTGATTGAGAAGAATGGATACTCAACAATTGTTTACAGATTTTCAGTTCTATCAACTAAACACAAACATAATAGAAAATTTAACATAAGAGCCAATATCAAAGATCAATTTCAACATGGACAACATGGACAAATTATTTTTTTTAACATAGGTAATATATACCATATGTTTAAGATTGACATCAACAATAAAGTAGTTCAAAAAAGTGATTGGGACAGAGCTAAGGTAAAAATAGTAATTATGTTATACAAATGAGGTGCAGAAGAATAATAGATATAGAGGCATTTAGAGGCAGGAGGAGGGCTTGTAGTTCTGAAAATCTATTCACATCAGGAATGGTTAAATAGGCAATACTACATATACCATGAAGGGTATAATCTATAAATAATGGAAAGGGATGGGGAGATGGTGAAGTAAAAAGTGAAGGGAGGATTCCATGGGTAGGGGGGTTAAGTAATAGCAAAAAAAGTTAAAAGAACAGAATTAAAGCAAAGAGTCATCAGGGATAGAAAAGATATGTGTTGTGCAAAAATGTTTGTGGCGACCCTTTTTGTAATGGCAAGAAACTGGAAACTGAGTGGATGCCCATCAGTTGGAGAATGGCTAAATAAATTGTGGTATTTGAATGTAATGGAATATTATTGTTCTATAAGAAACGACCAACAGAATGATTTCAAGGAGCCCTGGAGACAATTATATGAATTGATGCTAAGTGAAATGAGCAGAACCAGGAGAACATTGTGCACAGCAACAACAGTGATCAATTCTGATGGATGTGACTCTTTCTAACAATAAGATGATTCAGACCAATTCCAAAGGTCTTGTGATGAAGAAAGCCATCTACACCCAGAGAGAGGACTGTGGGAACTGAGTGTGGGTCACAACACAGCATTCTCGTTCTTTTTTGTTGTTTGCTTACATTTTGTTTTCTTACCCATTTTCTTTACTTTTTGATCTGATTTTTCTTGTGCAGCAAGAAAATTGTATCAATATGTTTACACATATTGGATTTAACATATATTTTAACATGTAAAACATATATTGGATTGCTTGCCAGCTAGGAGAGGGGATGGGGGAAGGAGGGGAAAATCTAAGACAAGACTATGCAAGGGTCAATGTTGAAAAATTATCCTTGCATTTGTTTTGAAAACAAAAAGCTTTAAAAGAAAAGAAAAGATATGTGTATGTAGGGGGTGTGTGTGTATGTTATATATTTACATATATATCTACATAAATATATCCTTTCTTAACTATAGCGTGCTTGAAGGGGGAGTGAAAAGGGGGAAAAGGAATAAAGTAACAAAAGTGAGCAGCTGAGAGCAAAAGAACAAATAAGAAAGTAAAAAAAAAAGATGGACAATCAATGAATATAATTTCTTCTACTAATTTAATATATATACTTTCTTGAACTGGTAATTTGTTGTTTTATATTTTGAATTTTCCCTGATGTTCTGCTGGGCACATGATGATGTTCTCTTTTATTTTGTTTTGTATTTCTTATTTCTTTTTTCTTATTCTATTTTTAAAAATAAAATAAATTTTTAAAAATTAAAAAAATCTGGTCCTAATTCAATAATTCATATGAGAGAAGTAATCATTTCTCTCAGCTTCATGATTCTCTATGACTTCCAATATAAAACATAAATTCCTGTTTGAAATGTAAAGCTATTCACAATCTGGCTTTGACCTCTCCAGGCAGATTTTACTTTACTTCCCTTGAAAATCTCTATGGTTCCAGTTAAACAAGGATACTTAGTATTCTCTGTACAAAACACTCTGTCCCTTGTGTTTAGAATGCTCTCCTTTGCCTCCCTATCTTGGAATCCCTATTATCATTTTATGTTCTCAATACAAATACCATATGAGAGCCATTATCTTCCCCCAAGTTGTTAGTGTAACGCTGGTCTCTGAAATTACTTGTATTTTAAATCATTTGTTTATATGTTGTATACCACTCATTCCCCTACCCCACTAGGGGAATGTAATAAGCTGCCTGAGGACAGGGGGAGACAGTTTCCATTTTTCTTCCTATTTTTAGAGCCTGCACATAGGAAATTATATATGTTCAATTGCATTGAACTCTCAGTTTTGGAGATATCATCCCAAAAAGAGATGTGAGTGATATATGCAAGCTTTGTTTGGCCATATTCTTGACCTGTTCTCTAAAGGGCCATTCTCTAAAATAAGAAGTTTCACCAAGACCATATAGGCCTAGGCTATATGCGGAGGGAACATCCCACAAACAAAGTCATTGCTAATTAAAAGGCTAAGAGATAACAGTGGATATCCTGAAGCAGAGTACAGAGATAGCTGGTCTTCTCAGTGAGAAGCCAAAAACACAGATGGAAATGCAGGAAAGAAAATGGCACCCAGAAGGAAACAAAAAGAAGAGCTGAACAATAAGAGAGCCTTATCTCTGTCCTTGAACACAGACAGGAGATAGTTCTAGGAGGAACCAAATCAATTCATCAATATTATTTAAGGGCTTCTTCTAGGTTCTTTAATGAAGGAAACATGCTATGGAGAGAAGATGAGCTGGAATTTCCCTCGGTATATGGGGATTTCTCACCCTTAAAATAACCCTCCACCAGGCCAATCCTTTTCCCATTCTCAGTGGTGAATTTCTTGGGGTGGAGTGGAGGATTTTTAGGGAAGGATCAGGTAAAGCTGTGCTTTTCTCCCAGTCTTGCTCCTTCTTATCTTTTGTCTTCCACTATTAAAATATCAATTGTTGGGGTAAGATTATATTTTTTGCTTTCATTTGTAATCTTGTGAATAGCACAGTACCTATTATATAGTAAATGCTTCATGAAATGCTAGTCTGGCAGAAGGGATATATGGCAAGGGACTTTTTTCTCCTCCAAAGAGTTAAGACATGAATATTTAATGTTTTATAATATTATATAACAGAATTCTGACATTTATTGACACAGGGGGAAAATATATTAATGACTTTCTGCAATAACAGTTTATGAAATAAGATATAATTAGTCTGACTGCTGAAATGATTCCCTGACAATCAAATCTAGAAAAAGCGTTAGCCTGTTGAATGTACCTCTTGTTGTAAACATAGGAGTGGCAGGCATGGATGGGTTTTGATCTTTGTGGGGAATACAGAGAGAAAGGAAACAAACATTAAGTGCCTAGCAAGCAGGTGGCAGTCACTACGTTGTCATTTACAACTATCTCATTTTATCTTCACAATTCTGTAAACTGTGTGCTATTATTGTCCCTATTTTGCAGATGAGGAAACCAAGGTAGGTAGAGGTTACATGATCTGCTCAGGCTTACCACTGGCCAGTGTCTGAGGCTACATTTGAACTCATATCCCCCTGACTCCATCTTACATATTGTACCACCAAGCTACCTCTCAGTATCTCAATTAGCAACCATTTTGAGTATACTGCCCCAGAGGATGCAGACAAAATCAACTCCTTTCCCCCAAAGAACTTATATTCTATCTGTGGAGAAATACATAAAAGTCTCTTATAGAAGAATATTTTATATATATTCTATATATAGAAGTCAACATACAAGATATGCAGGAGCACTGATAGTTTGGGTGGGAGGGAAAGGGGATAGTCAGGAAAGGTCTTGCAATAAGTAGCACTGTAACTGACTTTTAAAAGTAGGAATTCCAAGGTGTCCCCTCCAGGATGTAACCAGGAGATAGAATTATTCCAAAAGAACAGCAAGAAGGCTGGTTTAGCCAACGTGGAACCAGGTTCGTGCAATAAAGCCAGAAAAGTAGACACTAGTCCAGTTGTCAAGAGCTTTAAATGATGGTTTGTCTTTTTTCCTAGAATAGGGAGCCAGCCAAAGAAGCAGCACAGGAGAGAATCAACCAGCTACAACTCACCCTTATCAGGACTGCTTGTGGAACATGCAACCTTGAAAAAAGGAAACTAGGGCATATTTGTTATTTCCATGCTGAGAGACTTGCTACTGAACAGAATGTATTAGATAGGAGGAACAAGCATTCACCAAATTATTTCCCAGATGCAATGAACTGGCCACTAGCAACCCTCCTAAATGTTCCCACTTCTTTGCCACATCCTAGCAAACTACTTAAGAAACAAAAGTAGCATTCCTTCTCGTAGCACAGATAAGATAGGGTCTTATTTTTTTCTATTTATATACCCACAGTTTTAGCACTTAGCACTTTTTTTTCCCCTTCAAAGAAAAGGGCATCTTTAATGAGCCAAGCTAGTTAACTCATAATGGACTATTAAATTATTGGACAAACCGGCATTAAAATTTCAAAGTAATTAGGAAGAGGGAGGGGTCAGGAGAGAAATATTACCACCAGTTTAAGATTCTGCCCAGGCTAGTTTGTGAACTCGTCAATTTACTTTCTTAAACAATGCTGGCAAATGACTAACTGGAGCTGCTAATTATACAAAACTCAGAAATCATTATCTCCCCTTCAAGCCCTTAATTAGTTGCTCTTAGGAGGTTGTTTTTCTTCATAGAAATCCTCAGACATTTGGCCATATTTTTTGTACACAATTGGATACAAAAGCCTTCTCCTTTGGGTCATTTTCCTGGCTTGCTTTGGGTTTTTAATTCAAGGCGTGGAATATTCTAAAGAAAACTCATTGCTATGGAGGCAAGTGAAATAAAATTAACAGAATTCAGGCCTAGAAAGGGGGACTACAGTTATGTTCTTCATTGTCTTTACAGTTTCTACCCATATTATAAATCACTCAAAACCACAAAACAAGGAATTTTATACAGTTTTATTTAGCATTTATATTCCAGTTGCTCATTATAACAGAAAAGGGAATTTTTGTTTAAAATCACAATAATCAAGTCAACTGGGAGATGAGTAATTACTTTCACTTATCAAGTAGCAAATCCTATTAGATCCTTTTAATTTGCATGATTAAGCCACTCAAACCACTCAGGGAATGATTGTATACAGAACAGGGAACCCAACATGGACTAGTAATTATTCTTCATCCAGCAATCAGTTCTTCCCAGTGCTGGAAGTTCCACCTTATATCCATTTCAAATCACTCTGCCACTCAGAAGTTTCATGGGGGGACAGATTTCTGGGTTTTTCATCACTGTTCTTCCACTAGGACCAAAGCCTTCTGTGCTTCTGATCTCTTTATAAGCTGTAGAAAATAAAGCAGACAAATTTGATTTGATTAATTTAGCAAGACATTTCAAATTCAAGCCAGCAAGCATTTGAAATCAGTGGCTACTCTGTCAGGCATGGTCAGCATTGTAGATATAGTCTTCTCTCCAGGAGAACAAACCAAGGGCTCCTAACCCTTTTGGTATCACTTTGTATTCCCTTTAGTAGTATAATGAAAGGCACTCAAGTGCATAAAAGAAAATTGATGGTATGACAAAGAAAACAAATTCTATTTAAATAGAACTTTTTAAAAATGTCAACAAAACCTTGTCCAGTACCAAATGGGATTGTTTTCCTCAGCAGTTACTTTTTGCAAACACATTATTTTGTTTTCAATTTTATCTTGTCTTTTACTCTAAAGATTCGAGTGTTTAACTGGGGGAATTTTAAATTTGTTGGTTTCCTACCTTTTTTTCCCTAAGCAGCATCTGTATGCTCAATTCATTTCTCTTATGGAGAGATATAACACTGCTTTGGCTGAATTCCAGAAATATTTACCTTCATGTAATGGTAACCTTTTTATGCTTGAGGACTTTAGTCCAACCTCCTAGCCGAGGTTATGGAATAATGTAAAGCACCTACCTTAGTAACCACCCAGGAGCAGTATCACAAGTCACCTGAAGTCCAGATACAGGTGCTGGTCCTGGTAGCAAAGAAGAGGGTGACTGGATCATAATGATCACAGATTTAGAGCTGGAAGTGACCTTAGAGGCCATCCAGTCTAAACCATGCAGTTTATAATGTTAGGGGACAGGGACACAGAACACCAAGAGGTGGAGAAAATAAATATACATGTGTGCACCTAGACTAGGACTAACTTCATATAGGAAGTTAATCCACTCTCAGTGGTGCAAAGCACTATCTAAGGCAGTCAGCCTTGGCACTAAAACAGTGCCATGTGACAAGACCTTGGTGACGACAGTGCATTTCTCTCCCAGAAGTGTAACACCGTCACAGGCATGATGTTGGCCTGGACAGCTGACAGAAACTGGGTAAAGCCTAAGAAGCAGAGATTTGAGTATTCTTACCTGTGTCAGATTTCCTTCAGAAGGCTAGTCTTTTCAAATGGAAAGCTAGTGATATTTACCTGGCAAAATTACCCCAATACCCATTCCTACACCCAGGAAGGAATATTTACCTGAAATTCCTTATCATGAATGATCTTATACTTCTCATGGGGGCCACCAGCAGGTTTCATCCTAAGAACACAGGAAAAGAAATTGTTAATTTGGACTCAGGTGTTCTGAATTCCCATCACATAGGTTAAGTGAGAGTTTAACTTAAGTCTTCTGAATGGATTCAATCACCAAAAACTCCATTCTAGTTCCAATTCCTAAAATCTTTCGGCTGACTTGATGCTCCCTCCAAAATTAATGCCCTTGCTGATTACGCTTGTCACTGAGCAATGAAGGCAATGTGATGGCAGACTGGTGAGGTTATTCAAATTAGCATGGTATGAACCAGCTCCAGTGTACCATCTAGCCTTGGGCTGCTGCTCTCCCAGCAGTGTAACACTAACCCAGATACAGACCAACTGGGAAGCTGCCTTACTGCTGGAACTGAGATGGGCAAAGGAGGATCCCACACTAATCATGACTCGAATCAAAGAGGGCAGAAAGAGACCCCCAGGGGGGTTGGCATGCTTCCTGGGACTTGCCCAAAGGACTAAGGATAACTATCAAGTGTTTCTTTTGTAATGTTCTTACATTCCAGATCAGAATCGATCTAAAAATTTCTAAATTTTCTAAATAAGGGGAAACACACAAAAGCTGTTTTTCAGGGTCTCTGTCTTTGTGAAAAATGACCAATAAGGCAGAAGCCTGTAGACCTAAGAAATAAATAAGTGCTCCTGAATACCACCAGAATTTTAGTAAACTGAACTGGCAGCATCACACGGATTGATTAGGTGGACAGACTAGTTTCTCAAAAACTGATTACCTACTCCTTTCCCAATTCCACGTTTGATTTTCTTGTGTTTTTTTTTTTTTTTTTGAAGGGATACATGAATCTGTGATATCAGGGTGGTATGAGGAGAGACTCCTGGAGAAGAAATTCTATTTAATCAAACCACTAGCATTGTCCAAATTCTAAAAATATGTAATTGGTTGACTTTAAATTCCTCCTCCCCCCCCCTTTTACTTAACCTAATTAGCTCGGGTTTCATTTAAAACCAGTCATTTGCATAGAAAATGAGGGGGGGGCTCAGTGACAGACACCTGAGGATCCGATTTGTCAAGAACCTCAGAACCTAAAAATGAAGTTAACACCAGTATTTAAGCATCCACTAAAAGCGCTAGTTTTAATGGCTAGTTAAGATAGTTCGGAAAACGCAAAATTTTTACCCTCACGGTCCTTTTATCTTTTAGGAGGGATGATACAGAAAACTATTAATACGGCCCCCCCAAAAGCGGTAAGCAAGTGGAAAATAAGAGGGGGATGGGAAGGCTCTAGCAGCAGAGAAGGACTCAACACGTGGGCCTAATGTAAAAGCTCTGAAGGCTACGACACTATAAAATTCGAGGGTGGAGAGCACCCTAGAATCTGGGTTTGTTTCCACCCATGCCCTTTAGCGCTTAATAACAGCAGGCCATTTCTCTGCTTTTTGTAAAACAGGGGGGTAATGTGAGGGCAATGGGAACAAGCCTTGAGACTGCGGAACCTCCCACCCCCTGCAGGAAGAAAGGTACCCCTAACTTTTCCCCGCTGCCTCCTCCACCTATGTCCCCAGTCTTTTCTCCCTTTAGCCGAAGGCAGGCTTCTGGCTCCCCGTAAGGGAGCCATCACTTACCCCCACGTGTGGCGGAGCTCGAAAAGACATGACCTTACCGGCCGAGGCCACTGGAAAGAAAGACCGCAGTGAGGGCTGGGGAGCTCCGCCCCGGGTTCTACCGCAAAGGGGCGGAGCCCGCAGAGGGAGGACCCTGCGTAAAGCTCTGCAGAGGGGCGGGGCCTGAAGAGAGGGCTCTGCAGGAGGCGGGGTCTGAAGAGCAGGGCTCTGCAGGGGGCGGAGCCTGAAGAGGGCTCTGCAGAGGGGCGGGGACTGCACAGGCCTCTGCAGAGGGGTGGAACCCAAGTCCGGCTCTGCAGAAGAGCAGGGCCGGGAGCAGAGCTCTGCAGAGGGGCGGGGCCGAGCTCCTCTCTTCAGAGCAGTGGGGCCTAGGGGGCGACTCGAGAAAGCTGGCTCAGCCCCAAGATAAAGAGCACCAGAGATGCGTCTTGGCCCTGGTGGAGGTGTGCGTGTTTGCATGCATGGATGCGTGTGCGCTGGTCATGATAGAAGGGAGGCGGGCAAAAACCTGGACCAAGTTCCCCAGACCCCAGACTAGAAGAGGACATTGGGGGGAAAAAAGCCAGAATTGTACAAATTAAAGGAAACCTCAAATTACCTCGAGCCTTTCAGCTTTATCATTTCTTACTACAGGAGAGATCTGGTGGTCTTTTAGGGACAGCCCAGACGGCAGTATGACCAAGTGGACCTCCGAAAGCAGCCCCCAAACCGGGAAGACCCAGGTTCCACTTTCACTGCTCACACTCCAAGCCGCCTGATATTGCCCAAGTCATTTCACCTTTTAGGGCTCTGGGTAACTTCTACAACTATAAAGTCGCAGAGACTGTGTAGACCTGAGGTTGACAGAAAGCGTTTCTTCATGTTGAGTTCCCATAGCCATGAAAGCCCAAGTCCAGTCTTTCCACTTACTTCTCCCTCCTCCCTCCATTCACCTATTCAGTCCTTCTGAATTCATTCACCTCCTACCTTATTCAGCCAATGGACATATCTCAACCTTGAGTCCTGATCTTTAGCCCTCCTCTAGTCATTTCCATCTCTTTCTCCCCTTCTCCCTCCTTCTTCTAGACTGTCTTCTCTCAGCATGGATTAATGTAAATAGCCGCTAAGACTTTACAGGGGAGTCCCCATTCTATTTCCTTTCTCAGCACTCAATTACATCGTCCCTATGTTCTCATATCTGCTCCTAGTTTCCTTGAGGGACCATCCTATAACAACTCAAAGGGAGCATCTTTCCTTCCCTAGTGATAATCATAAAAGCTACTTTTCTCACAACAGGCAAATTCTGCAAACAGAGAACTGGAGGGAAAGGACCTTAAGCATCTAGGGGTTCCTAACCAGAGACCCCTAAGGGGGTCTGTGGATGGATTTCAGAATGTTCATGAAGTTGAGGGGGAAAAATAGATCTTTATTTTCATTTTTCTCAATCTTCCTCCTTTGGGACCTCTCTGTAATCTCTGATACCATCACTCTCTTCTTCTCTATGAAATGCCTTAGTGTCTTAATATTGCCTTCTGGAGTAATGACAACATGCTCCATTTGGCACTTAAACCCTTCATAACCTGAACCCATCCTACCTTTCAAGTCTTCTTACACCTTACTCCTGAACACATACTCTTCAATCTAATGACATTAGCTTCCGGACTGTTCTACATGCAACACGCTCTATCTCTTGTGTCTAATAATTTTCTCTGGCTGTCCCCTATATCTGGAACATTCTCTATTCCTCTCCAACTATTGACCTTTCTGGCTCCCTTTCCATTGCAGATAATATCCTACTTTCTATAAGGTGCTTTCCCCCAATTTCAGTGCTTTTCCTCTTTTAATTATTTCCTATTTATTCTGCATTAGTTTACTTTGTATATATTTGTTTGTATCATGTCTCCTCTGTTAGATTGTCTCCTTGAGGTAGGAACTGCCTTTTGCCTCTTTTTGAATCCCCAGTAATTAGCACAGTGCCTGCACATAGTAGGCACTTAATGTTTATTAACTGACTGATTCTCTATCTAGGTTTTCATGACATTACTATCCTTTGGTTCTCCTACCTAAGCCTTTCTCAAGTCTCCTTTGATGTATTTTGATACAGTTACCATAAACATCATACAGAACTCAATCTTGGACCCCATTTTCTTCTCCCTCTATACTATTTCACTTAGTGATCTCATCAGCTCCCATGAATTCAATTATAAATCTCAACCCTGACCTATTTCCTAACTTTTAGGCTTTTATCTCCAACAACTGCCTATTGAACATCTCAAATTCTGTGACTTTAAAAGTTTTTCTTTATAATATTATCACTGTACAAAAATGTTCTCCTATTTCTCCTATTTTACACTCCATCAGTTCTTCCTGGGCAGCTAGGTGGTACAGTGGATCGAGCACTAGCCCTAAAGTCAGGAGAATCTGACTTCAATCTGGTCTCAGACACTTAACACTTCCTAGCTATGTGACCCTGGGCAAGTTACTTAGTGCCCACAGTGCTCTCTCTGAGTGTAGATGGTTCTCTCCATCACAAGATCATTGGTGCTGTTAGACTTGCAGACTTTTTTCCCCCTGAAGCAACTGGGGTGTGGATCACAACAAATTATTTTCACTTTTGTTGTTGTTTGCTTGCATTTTGTTTTCTTTCACATTTTTTCTTTTTTGATCTGATTTTTCTTGTGCATCATGATACTTGTGGAAATATGTATAGAATTGCATGTTTAATATATATTGTATTACTTGTCATCAAGGGGAGGGAATGGGGAACGAAGGGAGAAAAAAAATTGAAACACAAGGTTTTGCAAGGGTGAATGTTGAAAACTATCTATGCATGTATTTTGAAAATAAAATAGCTTTATTAAAAAATTCTGCCTAATTACCTCTGGAGATGTCCATTTTAATGATTTCTTATGGCACAATAATATTCCATTACATTTATATGTTACAATATGTTTTGCCATTCATTTTCAAATCTTACCTTCTTTCCAACTTCCCTATTACTGTCAAGGGCACTATCATTCATTCAGTCACTCAGGTTTACAAACTTGATGTTGACTTTTTTTAAAATTAGGCAATCAGGATTAAGTGATTTACTCTGAATCACACAGCCATTAAATGTCTGAGGCTGTGTTTGAACTCAAGCCCTCCTGGCTCCAGGGCTAGTTCTCTTTCTGCTATGCCATCTAACATACTCTTGCCTTGTATATTGTATTATCGAGTCTTGTTTCTGTCATTGCAACATCTCTATTATTTGTTCCCTCCTATCTACTCACACAATTGCCACCCTGGTATGTGCTCTTTCACTTTATCCTTGGTCTACCACAATAGGCTTCTCATTGATCTCTCTGCCTCCTGTCTCCTATTCTAATCTATTCTCACTTCGCTGCCAAAGTGATTTTCCTAAAGCACAGGTAATCCTATCAACCTACTTAAACGACTCAACAAACTCTAAAGGTTCCTTTTTACTTCCAGAATCAAATATAAAACCCTCTGTTTGGCACCTTAAGTCTTTTACCACTTGGTCCCTGCCCACCTTTCCATCTTTCCATTTACATATTCTAAAGTCCAGCTACCCTAGACTGCTTCTGGCTCTTTAAGGTGGCACTCCAACTCCCAAATGCCTATTTGGCCTCCAAACCTACAGTGTTCATCCTTGCCTCCTCGCTGCCTCCGCTGCCTTCAAAATTCAATTAAAATCTCACATTTTATAAAAAGTCTTTTCCCAACCTCCTCTATCCTCTTAAGTGCAAAGATGGAATTAGGAAGACTTCTTTTCCTGAATTCACATCTGGGCCTCAGATATTGACAAGTTGTATAACCCTGGACAAATAACTTTTAACCGCCTCAGTTTCCTCATCTATAAAATGAGTTAAGAGAAGAAAATGGCAAACCACTCCAGTATCTATGCTAAGAAAACCCAAAAAGGGTCATGGAAAGTAGGACACGACTGAAAAAAAAAAAAAAACGACTAAGCAACAAGGGTTGTAAAGATCAAATCAGATACTCTTTGTAAAGTGTTTAGGCATTATGTAAATATTAGCTATAAATATTGGATATCTAGGTGACTCATAGTGGATAGAGTACCAGGCTTGGAGTAAGGAAGATTTATCTTCCTGAATTCAAATTCAGCCTTAGACAGTTATTAGTTGTGTGATCCTGGGCTATTCACTTAACTCTGTATATCTCAATTTACTCATCTGTAAAATGGAGTGGAGAAGGGAATGGCAAACTACTCCAGTAACTTTGCCAAGAAAGCCCCAAATGGGATCGTGAAGAATCAGATACAACCGAAAACAACCACCTTCTCTGTAAGATTACTTTCTATTTATAACTTGCATGTAAATAGTTATTGAGATGTTGTCACTACTCATTAAAATGTAAATTCTTTGAGATTAGGGACTATGTTTTTGCCTTTCTTTGTATTCCCAGGACACACAGTGCCTGGCACATGATAAGCATTTAGAGTTTGTTGACTGATTAAGGAGTAGCAAATAGGCCAGAGTAGCTGTATCATAGAATTCATGCTTGGCAGTAAGGTACGACAGGGTTGGACAGGTAAGCAGGGGACAGATTATGATAAAGCAGAAAGAGAAAGGGAACAAGAATTTACTAAATGCTTACTTTGTTCTAGGCACTGTGCTAAATGTTTGATAAATATTATCTTATTTGAAGAGCTTTCCATGCCAAAGAAAAGACTTTATATCTAATGCTGAGGGTAATATGGAGCCATTGAAATTTATTTATTGGGTTGGGAGGAAGGGACAGGATGCTCTATGTCTAGTCAAGTGTAGGAAACCAAAGGCAAAGGGAAATCAATTGATAGTGATAGGTGATGAGGACCTGATCTAGAATATTGGTTGTGAAAGTGGAGAGAAAGAAACATAAATGAGAGAGATAGTGAAGATAGAAACAAGATTTATCAAAAATTTGGGTCATGGCAGAGTGAGAGTGAAGAATCCAGAATGATACAGAATTGTGAAGGTGGGTGATTTGTATGCTTGTAGTGTCCTTGACAATAATGGGGAGACTTGATAGAAGGTTGGGTTTGAGAGAAAAGAGAGTGAATACTGTTAGTGACATGATGAGTTTGAGATGCCTACAGTACATCCAGTCTAAGGTGAATTAAACACATTAATTATACAATCCTAGGTTTAGAGTTTGAGGGAATTAGAGATTTAATCATCTCATTTTACTTATGAGGAAATTGAAATTCAAAGGAGTAATTAAAAGCAGGATTTAAATTTCTAACTACAAATTCAGTGCTTTGTATACACTGACCCATGTTCAAGGAAATGTAAAGCACTGTGCTGGAGATATAAAAACAGAGAGAATTAGACTATACTGGGCCATGCTCAGGCCAAAGTCAGTAATTCAGAAAAAATCTTGAGGATGAAAAGCAATGAAAACAAATTTATTTGGGGTAAAGTTAAAAATTCAGATAAAATTATTTTCTTCTTCTACCTCATTCACCATGACAATGACAATGCTAGATCAGAAATACTGGAACACTAATGCATTGTTGGTAGAGTTTCTAACTGATCCAGACATTCTGGAAAGCAATTTGGAACTATGCCCAAAGGCCTATAAAACTGTGCAAGTGCACTACTAAAATAGTAGTACTTGAAATATTGACTATATCTCGAAAAGATTATAAAAGAGGGGAAAGGACCCATATTGCAAAAATATTTATAGCAGCTCTTTTTGTGTTGGCAAGGAATTGGAAGTTGAGGAGATGCCCAAAAGGGTGTGTAGAATAATGGTAGTGGGACAAGGTGTGTAGATTAAGGGAAACGGGATATAGAGGGAAGAAAAAGATGAGAGAAGAAAATAAAGGAGGGATCCATGGATGGGGGAAGGTTACATAATAGCAAAGTAAGTTACAGAGCAGAATTAAAGTAGAAGAATTAGCAGGGATAGAAAATAAGAGATAAACAGAAACACAACAAGGATCAGGAGTAGAAAAAAAATAGACCTAATAATCATTGATCTTACACGAAGTCAATTTTAAAGATTCAATCAAGAGAGAAATCTATATTATATGTCAGCCATATTATTAATGTTTTAGATGCATGTCTACATATGAGTAGCATATACTATAAATGTAGTTGAGTATATGTGGATGTGCATGTAGGTCTATGTATGTATGAATATGGACCAATGTATATGTGTATAGGTCTGTGAGTGGGTGTGGATGTGTAACTATATACACATATGTACATATGTATGTATATATATGTATGGGTATATATAAAAATATAACTGTGCTTAACTGCAACCTGCTTTGGGGGAGGGGAAGTAGAAAGGGGGAAAAAAAGAATAAAGTAAAAAGTACTCAGCAGAGAACAAAAGAATAATCTTCAAGGAAGAAAAGAAAAGATGAACACTCATGAATATAATTTTCTCTATTATAATATGTTTTCTTTCTTTTTCTTTTTCTTTTTGGCAAGGCAATTGTTGTTAAATGAATTGCCCAGGGTCATACAGCTAATAAATGTTAAATGTTTGAGGCTGGATTTGAACTCAGAAATTCTTGACTTCAGGGCTGGTGCTTTATCTATTGTGCCATCTAACTGCCCCTACATATATTTTCTTGAAATGGAAATTTATTGTTATAAATTTTGAATCTTCTCTGATGTTCTGCTGGGCACATGAGGATGTTTTGTTTTGTTTTGTTTTCCTTTTTTGTTTTTTCTTATTTTGTATTTAGTTCAATAAATTTAAAAAATATATATCTATAGCAGCTCTTTTTGTGATAGCACAGATTTGGAGATTGAAGGGATGCCCATGAACAAGTTATGGTATATAAATGTAATGGAATATTATTGTTCTATAAGAAATGATGAGCAGGATGATTTCTTTTTTTTTTTTTAAATAACTTTTTATTGATAGAACTCATGCCAGGGTAATTTTTTACAGCACTATCCCTTGCATTCACTTCTGTTCCGATTTTTCCCCTCCCTCCCTCCCCCCCTCCCCCAGATGGCAAGCAGTCCTTTACATGTTGAATAGGTTACAGTATATCCTAGATACAATATATGTGTGCAGAACTGAACAATTTTCTTGTTGCACAGGGAGAATTGAATTCAGAAGGTATAAATAACCCGGGAAGAAAAACAAAAATGCAAGCAGTTTATATTCATTTCCCAGTGTTCTTTCTTTGGGTGTAGCGAGCAGGATGATTTCAATAAAATCTGGAAAAATTTACATGCATTGATGCTAAGCGAAGTGAGAACTAGGAAAACATTGTACACAGCAACAGCAAGATTATGTGGTGATCAACTATGATAGATTTGATTCTTCTCAGCAGTGCAGCAATCCAAGACAATTCTAAGAGACTGGGGATAGAAAATGACATCTATTTCCAGAGAGAGAACTATGGAGACAATGTGGATTGAAGCATATATTATTTTTACCTTTTTTGTTTATTTGCTTTTCTTTCTCATGATTTTTCCAATTTGTTCTGATTTTTCTTTCACAACATGACTAAAATGGAAATATGTTTAAAATTATTGTAATATCTATTACATTGTTTGCTGTCTTGGAGAAGGGTGAGATAAAGGGGGAGGGATAGAGAATAATCTTGGAATTCAATTCTTACAAAAATGAATGTTGGACATTTTTTTCACATGTAATCAGAAAAATAAAATACTATTGATATTTTTTTTAAAAAGGCATTCTTGTCAAGGACAGTGGGAATTCTGCTAAATCAAATCAGTTGAAAAATCCCCTCTTACAGGAATTCATATTTCCCATAGATATGGGAAAGATAATTTAATCTCTTCCATAGAGTAAAAAATAAAGTACTTCTTAATAACTCCATACCTTGACCTCCAAAGACCAAAGTGAAAGAGCTATCTGAACCATACCAAAGGAAAAGAGGCTTATCAATTAAGGGAATGGAAACAAATCAACATATTGGTCTTTTCTGAATATCTCTTTGCCTTCTGATCCATTATCTTTCTGTCAAGAAGTGGAATGAATCTCCATCATCAGTCTTTTACAGTTAAGATTGCTCATTTCTTTGATCATAGTTCTTAAGTCTTTCAAGGCTATTGTCCTTTACAATGGATAGATAACTTGTTTTCCTGGTTGACTTCAAATCACTAATTATATAAGAAATCCAAATTTACTCTTAAGTTTTTACAAACCTTGGCAAAAATGATAAAAATGGAAAACTACAATTTTTGGAGGAGCTTTGAGAAGACAGGAGAAGTAATAGCTTATTGATTGAGTTGACCAGAACTTGTCCAGTCATTCTGCCTATTCTTATTCCTTTAATCTCTTTCTCAACTCTTATTGCCAAAGCTAGCATTTCTAATACAATATTAAATAGTAACAGTGATAGTGGGCAATCTTGTTTCACTCCTGATCTTATTGGGAATGGTTGCAGTTTGTCCCCATTACATATGATGCTTACTGCTGCTTTTAAATAGATGCTACTGATTGGTCCAGTCATTCTGAAAGTTATTTGGAACAATATCCAAAAAGTCATCTTTATCAGAGAAATTTTCTGCAAAGATTTTTTTAAACCATTAATTCTTTTTCTGCTGATTTTAACGTGACTGATTTTGTGTGCATGGAAGCTTTTTGTTTTTATCTCCTGTGATCTTCCTATCTTTTCCTCTCTATCTGTTGCTGTGAATGGGATTTCCTGCCTTGCTCCTCTGATTTATTTTTGGTGTGACCTTTTATATCTAGGTTACATATCAATTAAGAGGCAGCATGGCACATTACATGGCCAACATCAGAAGAATACCCTGTTTTAAGTTCTGCACTTTACAACTACTAGTGACCCTGGGCAAATAGTAATTAATCCCAGTGAGAAATTACAGGCAATTCTCTAAGCTGATAAGTTGCAAATAAAGTGCTTCTCTATGTTAATAGAAGAAATTTCCTTATCTGCTACTTCCTTACACTGATAAAATCCCATATATCTATTTGTAACTCATTAGGGAATATGGTATTAACTGCTTGGTCTAAATCTAATTTCAACCAGACTGTTTTCCAGTTTTCTGTTTTTGTTGAATTGTAAGTCCTTATCCCATAGATATTTGGGGATTAATCAAACACTGGGCTACTTAGTTTTTTTGCTTTTATATGTTGTAACCCAATTTGTTCCACTGACTGACTTTTCTAATTTTTTTAATAGAACAATAAATTCATCAATAGAGTTCTTGTTCAAGTGCTACTTTATTCAAAAAGAAGTTTTTCCTGATTCTACCAATTGTTAGTGCTTCCTCCTCCTCTCCCCCTCCCAATCACCTTAAATTATTTATCTGTATAACTATCCTAAGAATAGCTAGGTGGCCCAGTGGATAGAGCACTGGAATTAGGAAGACTCATCTTCATGAATTCAAACTCAACCTGGGCAAGTCATTTAATTTTTTCTCAGTTTCCTTATCTGTAAAATGAGCAGGAAAAGGAAATGGCAAATCACTCCAGTATGTTTTCCAAGAAAACCCCAAGTGGAACTATGAAGAGTCAGATATGACTGAAAAAAGACTGAAAATAGCTATCCTATATTTGCTTATTTGTGAACATTCTGCATCATCTCAATAGAATGCAGGCTCCTTCATGGCAACAACTACCTAAAGTTTCTCTTATAATCCCAATGTCTACCACACCTCCAACATATAGTAGGAGTTTAATAAATGCTTATTGCATTTATGTATTGATGTTACCTTTTAATTTCTAGATATACTACCCACAGTCACAATGGCTATTGACCTTGGGTGAATAATTATCTTTTTTAAGGACAAATTGCTTTGGCATTAAATATTTTCCTTTCCTTTCCACTAAGATATAATTTAGAGTATAGAATTGTCCTCAGAATGTGGTAGTGCATAGAAGAAATGAATGTTTTATGTCTGTAAAAATGGCCCAGAAATAAAGGTCTGTGTTTTCAGGGCCTGAATATGATTTAATTCAGTAGTCCCCTTTCTGCTTGTCCCCTCCATCATTGCTTGCTCTTGGAATACAAAAAATTGGTCAGCACTTAGGTCTCCACAACAAAACAGAACATGTATGACTCGGTGTATTGACTAGACAAATGGGTAAAATGAGGATCAGAGAAAGAGTCTGGTATGAACATTTCTAAATTCATTTCTCTAATTCTCTGAGACCTGGATATCCCACCCATCTCCCCCCCTTGAGGCCATCTATTCACCAGCCACTTTCTGGGTATCAGCTGCTGCCCATGGCATCTGTCAGCATATTTTATGATCAAACCTTTTAGTGCTTTCAAAATGGAAAAGCGAAACCTTTCACTGGCTTCCAGTTCTTCCCTTACTTCCCTGCAAACAATCCAAGACCCCTAAACTCATCATAGAGAAAAACCAAAGGACTTGTGGGAGAGGAGTCCCCATGAGGAAGAAACAATCCTAGATAATTCCTCATTTTTGTGGAGCTGGCCACATGCTCCAGTTGGAAAGCTGCTTGCATAAATACAGTAATTAAAACAGCCACATGATCAATGCTGGGCTAGTAGGTATAAACTCTGTTTTGCAGATAAATAGGGATGGGGCTGAGGGGCTGCTGCTGTAATTGATGCTTGCATCCGGCTGGCACCATGTGTTCATAAAGAAGGGTTATGAGAGTTATAAAACAGGGCAGATTGGGTGAATAATTGTCCTGCAGTGCTCTGTTTAGGGAGATATTGCTTTGGCATCAGATCTGTTTTCCTTTCTTTCCCTTCTAACTAAGATACAGTTGAGAGTGCAAAATTGCCTGGAGAAATTGTAGAGGGAATAGGATGAATTGGTTTTTGTGTATATAAATTATGGCCTAGAAATAAAATCTGTGTTTATATGGACTGAGTTCAATCTCAGGGGGCTTTCTCAATGGTTCTCTTTGGAGCGAACCCTCAACCATGGTTTGCTCTGGAAAAATAAGAATCTGGTTCCCATCTAAGTCTTTATAACAAAAAATTAAAAGAACTCTCAGATCCATGTAAATAATCAGATAAATAGTAGTAAATGAAATAGAAAAGAGGCTTTATGTTAACCAATAACTTAATTCATAAGTATCTCTTCTTCTTTCTTTTAATAAACCTTTACCTTGTACAGGGATCTATAAGTTTTCTGGATTTAATCAGTAAATAAATGGATAAAGCCCACTCCAAAACTCCAAAGAACTTGGGGTTGCTAAACAGTGAAGCAAGCTATTCCTTCAGGGACTTATGCAGTTCTCCATACTTAGGGTTTTACGGTTTTTTTCCCTCAATAGTACTTTATTTTTCCAATTATATAAAGATAGTTTTCAACATTTTTTACTAGAGCTTTTTTTCCCCAGAAACATGCATAGATAATTTTCAACATTCACCCTTGCAAAACCTTGTGTTCCTCTGGAAATGAGTATGGACCACAACATAACATTTCCACTCTTTCTGTT
Organism: Antechinus flavipes; assembly: GCF_016432865.1. Lineage (NCBI taxonomy): Eukaryota > Metazoa > Chordata > Mammalia > Dasyuromorphia > Dasyuridae > Antechinus > Antechinus flavipes. Next base: position 388,184,727 of record NC_067399.1, on the reverse strand, counting down.
ATTGTTTGCTTACATTTTTGTTTTTTCTTTTCAGGTTATTGTTACCTTCTTTCTAAGTCTGATCTTTCTTGTGCAACAAAATAACTGTATAAATATGTATACATATATTGTATTTAATATATACTTTGACATATTTAACATGTATGGGACTACCTGCCATCTAGGGGAGGAGGTGGAGAGAAGGAGAGGAAAAATTGAAACAGAAGTTTTTGCAAGGATCAATGTTGAAAAATTACCCATGCATATGTTTTTGTATATAAAAAGCTATAATAAAGTTTATATATATTTAAAAAAAAAAACTTGTGTTCAAAAAATTTTCCCCTCCTTTTCCCACTCCCTCCCCTCGATAACAAGTAATCCAATATATGTTAAACATGTACAATTCTTCTATACATATTTCCACAATTATCTTGCTGGACAAGAAAAATCAGATCAAAAAGGAAAAAATGAGAAAGAAAACAAAATGCAAACAAACAACAACAAAAAGAATGAAAATCCTATCTTGTGATCTGCACTCAGTCCCCACACTCCTCTCTCTGGATGCAGATGGCTCTTTTCATCACAAGACCATTGGAACCGGCCTAAATCATGTTATTTCGACATTAATTTTATAAGATTTTGAGTTCAAATTTTTTTCTTCCTCTCCCTTGCCTTCTACAACTCTCCCCAAGACAGCAAGCAACCTGATATATACTTTTCAATGTACAATCATTTTAAATATATTTTCATATTAGTCATGTTATGAAAGAAAAATCAGAATAAAAAGGAAAAACCATAAGAAAAGCAAACAAACAAACCAAAAAAAAAAAGGTGAAAATAATATACTTCATAATATGAATCTGCATTCAGTATCCATAGTTCTTTCATGGATGCAGATGACATTTTCCATCCCAAGTCTGTTGGAATCATCTTGGATCACCATATTGTTGAGAAGTTCTAAATCTGTCATAGTTCTTCATCACATCATCTTGCAATACATTGTTCTTCTGGCTCTCCTCACTTCACTTAGAATGAGTTCATGTAAGTCTTATGAGGTTTTTCTGAAACCATCCTGCTGCTCATTTCTTATAGAACAATAATATTCCATAACATTCATATACCATAACTTATTGCTCAACTGATGGGCATCCACTCAGTTTCTAGTTCCTTCCCACAACAAAAAGAGCTGCTACAAACATTTTTTACACATGTAGATCCTTTTCCCTCTTTTATGATCTCTTTATGAGATAGACCCACTAGTAGCACTGCTGCATCAGAGGGTATATCTGATTTTACTTTCAGATCCCTGGTTAGAAAAATATACTTAGAAAACAATAATTTACCCCTAGACCTCAACAGCTCACATGACTCATTTTACCAATGAAGGATCAAACTTAGATTTGTTCCTCTGCAGGATGGCTCTATTCCTCACCACTGAGGAGGCTTAGTCTTGGAACTCCTCCTCTGCCATTGAATTCCTGCAGCCCCTTAGCACTGCACCTTGCTATTTGGCTGCTACTTTTGTCCACTGCTGTCTCTGAGGTCCCATGCTTCGCTGGTATAAGTGGTTCCCTGGATGGATCACCTGGCTCTCCCTCTACAAGGAAAGGTAGTTCCCTCTAGAGCATCTCTACAGATATGAACTCCAGGGTTTCTTTATTTCTTTTTAGTTTCTAGTCTCCTTTAAAATCCAGGCCCTAGCCATGACTATTATTATCAATGCACTATTACTGTGCATTGATAATAATGAGCACTTAGGGTAAGGAATTCTTATCTTATCAAAGAAATAACTTTCTCACAGGAATTTCACGCCTCCTTATCATAATGCCTTTGAGGAGGTGGGGGTGAAAAGAGAAATACCCCATCAAACCGGAGATAATCACTGATTATCTGGAGACTCACTCATCATGTAGGGGGTGGGATGGGAATAGGGAGTTGGGAATAAGTGGAAACCCAGATAATTGGGAAAGAGCCATAAACTAGGGAAAGTAAGTGATAGAGTAACTGATTTTCCATCCAGCAAAAGCTACATGCCTAGTACATACCTAAGGATATGACCAAATTTTTTTAAAAAAATTTAATTTATTAATTTAAATTATTCAAATCAAATTATTTTATTCATTCATTTATTTATTTCATTGCCCTTTTTATTAGAATCTTCAGAATTTTCAATTGAAGAAGTACTCACACTAGCCATGCTCACTTCTAACCTAGTTCACCCTCTGATTTTCCAAAGTACTTTCTACTCACCCCCACCCATCCATTCCTCTTATCCCTTTTATGTGATATCTTTTTCCATCGGACTATAAGCTCTTTGAGGTCAGGGACTGACTTTCTTTTTGTTTAGCACATAGCACACTGAGTTTCTATCATTTAGTAAGTTATTAATAAATAATTGTGAGCTCCCTCCTTCCCTCCACCCTCTCTCTCTCTCTCTCAATGGATTCCATGGCCCTAATAGATTGGTCTTTTTTTTCCTGTCCTTACTCTTTTACATTGTGGACCACTCCTTCCTTTAGCTTAAAAAATATGTTTTGTTATCATTCAGTTGTTTTTTTCAGTCATGTCTAAACTCTTCATGATCCCATTTAGGGTTTTCTTGGCAAAGATACTGAAGTGGTTTACCATTTCCTTCTCTAGCTCATTTTACAGATAAGTAAATTGAAGTAAATAGGTTTAAGTGACTTGCTCAGAGTTACATAGCTATTAAATGTCTGAGACCAGATTTGAACTCAGGAAGTTGAGTCTTCTTAATTCTCAATTCTGCCTTCTATATGAAGTAGTTAAAAAAAAAAAGACACCAGAAGTAGTAATATGAAATAGATTTGGGAGAGTATAATTGTAAAAGAATATTAAGTAAAAATAGCATAATAAAGATTTGGTTATAGTTCAATTGATCAGAAGAAATCAAAACAGACATTCATCACAAATTACAAAGGTTTGCTATTTTATTTAAGTGAAAATAGCTTCAAGGGTTCAAGCAAATTCAGCTAGGCAAGGCAGTCATACTGAATTAATGTTTTGCAGCTCGGGGAACACAACTTTTAAAGCCTCAGGGGAGCAGAGGCAGAAATAAGAGGGAGGAACCAGGGAAGAGTTTGGGGACCTAAAGGTGAGATCAAAGAGGAGCCAGGTGGAATACACCTGGTTTACCAGGTCCCAAACCTGTCTAAAGATGTAGCAATCATAGGTTGTTGTGACTGTCTTTAAAGATATTGCACAGTTTCAGGGGTTAGAGTTCTAGTTAATGGAAAATTAAATGGATTGATTAAGAGTTTGACCGCATTATTCTTTACAAATTCTATACCAGCTTCCTTTTTATACACTTTTGTGCACTTGATTATGGTTTATAATAGTAGGATGGGCTGTTTTATAGCATTTCCAGATAAGGAAAGAGAAAGCTGGTTTTAGAGTTCCCATCATATCCATTTTTTAAATTATTGTGTTTTCTGGATACAACATCTCCCATACACATCTTATCTTACAATTGAACCATCCCATGTAACAAAGAAAAATAGATAATTTTAAAATAGTGATAGCATCTAACAATGTACACAGTATTCTTCCCTAAATAGCCCTCTCTGCTAAGCAGAGGGACATAAGTATATTTCCTTATCAATAGCTTCTCAATACCCACTCCTCTCCTAGTAATAGTTTCTTAACTGGTTTTTCTGCCTCTAGTTTTCTCCCCTTTCAAATCTATTCTCCCCAGAATTGCCAAATTAATGTTTCTGTAATAGTTATGATGCTATCACTCCCCTGTTCAAAATCTTCCATGTTTCTCTTTTGGCTCTAGGATAAAATACAACATTCTTTGAATGGTATTATTTAAAGCATTCCACAAATTTTCCAAGCTTCTTTCAATTTATGGTATATGAAAATAATGGAATACTATTTGCCACAAGAAATTCAAAATAGATGGTTTCAGAGAAATATGGGAAAATTTGGAATCTTATATGAGTGAAGTGAACAGAACTGGGAGAACAATTTATACAATAACAACAAAGAAAAATAACTTTGAAAGACTTGAGAATTCTGATCAATATATTGGCCATTCAAGATTCCAGAGGACTGATGATAAAATGTTATCTACTTTCTGACAAATGATCGCAGATGTTGAATCATAATATATTTTTGAACATAACTAATATGGGGATTTGTTCTAATTGATTACAATTTTATTTTAAAATCATAAAACATTTATTTTCTGTTTTATCTAGCCACCCCCATTGTGATAAAGAAAGCCATTTACACCCAGAGAGAAAACCATTTATACACTGTGGGAATGGATTGTGGATCACAACATAGCATTTTCACTTTTTTTGTTGTTGTTCACTTGCATTTTATTTTCTTACTCATTTTCTTTCCTTTTTGATCTTGTGCAGCAAGATAATTGGATAAATATGTTTACATATATTGGATTTAACATATATTTTAACATGTATAACCTATATTTGATTGCTTGCCATCTAGAGGAGGGGCAGGGGGAAGGAGGGGAAAATTTGGAACACAAGGTTATGCAAAGGTCAATGCTGAAAAATTATGCATGCATATATTTTGAAAATAAAAGGCTTAAAAAAAAAGAAAAGAAAAAGAATAACAAAATGCTTGTAATCAAGGAAAATAAATTCCTACTTCTCTAAAAATATATATTTCATTCAGTACCGTGAGTCAATCTATCAGTAACTGAGTAACATACCTTTATCATTAGTTCTTTGGAATAGTGGCTGGTCATTGCATTGACCAAAGTTCTCAAAATCTTTAAAAGTTGTTTGTCTTTAGAATGTTGTTATTGTTATATTGTTATAAACTGATTCTGCTCATTTTACTTGGCATCAAATCATAAAATTCTTCCCTGGTTTCTCTGAATCCATCCCTTTTATTATTTCTTTGACTCAATTATATTTAATAATATTCAGATATTATAATTTGTTTAGCCATTACCCACAATTTGGTTGAGGAAGGAGTTATTAGGAATGAGGGAATGGGGATAAGTTCCCTTCAAAATTAAACAAGACCAAAAAGAAGGCCAGAAAGAATCATAGACCAGGAGTACAGCTTTGAAGTTGAAATGGTATTCTTAAAAAGAAATGCAATTTTTATATCAGGAATTCTTAAGGTTTTTTTTGGTTTTGTTTTGTTTTTGTCATGGACCCTCTGGACCTCTTCTTAGAATGTTTTTAAATGCATAAAATATGTATTTATAGGATTATAAAAGAAATCTCATATTATAAAAAATCAAGTTCATAGACCCAGGGTCACGGTCTCTACAATAGAGATTCACAGTTTCATGTTCAATCCTCTCCTTCTGTTCTACAGTGTATATGAAAACACTCATGCGTGTGTGTGTGTGTGTGTGTATGTGTTACAATTTTTTAAAAAATGGATATTTTTCAAGGTTCTCTATTTAGAGACTCCTTAGGCTTTTCCTCTTTATTTTCTATACTCTTTCCCATAGTGATTTTATCTACTTCCATGACTTCAGTAATATGTAACTCTATATACACCAAAATATTCATAGTAGCTTTTTTTATGGCAGCAAAGAATTGAAAACGAAGTAGATATATATCTACTGGCGAATGACTAAATGAATTGTGATACAATGAGTATAATAGGTATTATTGAACCACAAAAACAAATAATATGAAGAATTCAGAGAAATACAAAAAAATTTATATGAATTAATACAGAACAAAGTAAACATAACCAGGAAAATAATATAAAACAATTTAAACAAAACTTGAATGAAGAAAAACAAGTATTAAGTCCTTACTTTGTGCTAAGGTTATGCTGCATAATTAAATTTGCATAATTAAAATGGCCAAACATGGTACCTTTCTTTTCTCAATATGGGAAACCTTAGATATGAATTATACTTAAGCTTTCTATCACTTATTTTCTTGGGTTTCAAGGTAGGAGTCTAAAAAGACAGAATTTGAGAGAAAAAAATGTCTCATCTCTTTTTTTCAGAATCCAAGCTTTCCTAGCACTAAACCTTGGTCTGCGTACATGAGTCCAGAGTTAAGGTGGACCTCATTAGAGAGAGGGTGAAATGGGGGCACAGCCTACCAGCTCAGAAACAGTTTTAAATCTTTACTCAGATAATCAAGCCTGGATCATTTTATGAGACTTTCTTAATTGTTGGAGAGAATGCTGATGTGATAGTTGGTGATTCTGTGAGAGACAAAGCTTGAGAAAAGAACACTGGAGAAAAGATTCTTCATTCTTTTTGGAGAAAGACAAACTCTTGGGATTGAGATTTCAGTCTCTTCTGATTGAAAAAGAAAAAGAAAAAGAAAGCTTATATGAAGATATGTAAAGGAAGCCAGATCCTAAACTTGCCCTTCCCTTTCTAGAGATTCTGGAGAATTTTCCCCTGAATGATAAATATCAGGATCTTTCTCTTGGTTTGGTTTTATCTTCCTCCCATCTAAAAATCCATTCACTTATTTTATTTTCTAGTTTATTTTAATCTATATAACTAGTCTGATTTCTTGTGGCAATCTGCTTGGATAAAATGAATTTCCTTACTATTTCACTATTTGTGTTGATTGTTTATATAGTGTATACTGTGTTTAAAAGGAAAGAGTTAAAGGAGAGGGATAATCATGTCAAAATATAACAAAATATAACTTCTTCTCCAAAGAAGTAACAAAAGAGAATCTAGTAAATTTTTGTTCTGAACTAATCATGCTCTTTGATTAGCAATATTTAGGGAAGGCAGATAGATCTACTTCTAGTTTATGCTTCTTTCTCTCAGAGGAAAATAAAAAAATCTGTCTTGTGGTTCTTCTCAAAGCAAAATCTCTGTCTCCTTTGGACAGGAAAAGGCAATATTCCAGGGATATCTATAAATGCCTTCTTTTTGAGTTGCCTCTCTATTTAGACACCCCATGTGGCTATGTATACATGGGCAACACCATATCTTGTATTTGGTGTGGACATCTCCATTGATAACCACATTGGGACTCTGGTAATGTGGCCTTAATGGGAATGTGACTAAGAAAGCATCTTTGCCCTGAATATAGTGCCTTACATAGAAGTAGACACTTAATAAAATGTTCACTGAATTGAATACAATTTCTTCTTACCCATTTTAATGCTTGGAATAATAGCTCACATTTAAACAGCATTTAAAGATTTACAAAGTATTTTACTCTCAACAGTCTTGTGATATAGATAGGCAACTAATTTGGTGACAGTATGAATAAGTAAATAACAATAATGTTCCTCTAGGTCTCACAAGTATGTTGCACACTGGAAAGAGCTCTTGTACCAGGATTTAGAAGATATTTGGGGTTCTACTCACAGCATTGCCACTGAATCACCTGCCTTGTTACATAATTTCTGTAGTTCACAATTTCCTCATTTGTAAAAATAGTTTGTGTGCATCAGAACATCCATCTCTTTCAGATCTAATATTCTATGAGTCTAGGAATGTCTGCAGTCTTATGCATTTTTAAAGCTTATTCAAGCAAAACTGTAAAGTGACCTATTTGGGGATATCTCTGATTCCAGACCCCTTCTCATTCCTCTGCATTTCCCCCTTTCCCCTTCTCTTCACAATCTGCTAACCTCAAGGCCAAGTTTTCCTTCCCTGTCTGTTACACCTGGACATATTAAGCCACTGTGACATCAATGGGAGGATGTGTTACTTTCCTACTGCCTCAATTACCCTTATTTCCCCATCTATATAGAAGGCAGATGAACCAGACTACTTAGCAGCTGTCTTTTTCCTGCTTATTTGATTTTTAGACCCAACTTATTTGCTGATGTCCACATCCTGGACTTGATCACCAACCTCCCCCCCAACTCCTCCAACTCCCCGTAACTTCAAATTGGTCCACTGACAGAGGAACCATTCGCCGGAAATTCATTAAACTGAACACTTGGGAAATTACAGAGGAGATTTCACTTGTCACTTTGCCTCAAATATAGAAAGTAATTTAAAAAGGACAACATCCAGCAGCTATTTTTAAGTTGCTTGTTTGTGCTAAGTCTTCTTTTGCTTGTTACATTACTGACTCTCTGCTGGCCATCTTTGCCTCTTCTTCCTATCTCTATTAGTCCTCTCAGGTCTGGACTGTGCTCAAGTCATTATTTCACTGTCATCTCTTTGCTGTGTTCTTATAATTCAGACAGAATTGAGGGAAAGGGCTTAGTGATTAGAAAGTGTCCAAGTTGGACCATGAGGAGTATTGACTAAATTATTGCCATAACAAGTGCTTATCAATGTTTGGTACTATATGAAGCATTATCCATTAAAAGTTGTTGGAGGGAAGGGAATAAATAAATTCATGAGAGAGACCAGGTTATAAAATAATTCCTTAATCTATGGATTCTTCCTACTTATTCTTTGACATCTGGTTCTAAGGGACCTGAGTGGTTTTCTTTTAAGGCTTCTTGAAATATAATATCAATCTTTTTTTGTTCTTATGATATTTAGGTAGTCCATGATTTTCAAATTTTTTCTCCTTGATCTATTTTTCAGATCAGTTGTTTTTTTAATTTGAGAACTTACCTTGTCTTCTATTTTTTCCATTTTTTTTAAACTTTGTCTCAAGACACATTAGCTTCTATTTGGTCCATTCTCATTTTTAGGGAGTTTATCACTTGACCTGATTTTGTTCTTGTTCTAAGCTGTTAATTCTCTTTCCAGTTATTTCTTCCATAGCTGAAATTTCTTTTCTATTTCATTTGCCTCTAGCACTTTTTTAAAAAATTAATAAAAACATCTTAAACATAAAAAAAAAATCAACTCTTCATTTGTTTCTGGAAATTCTATTTGAATTTGTGCCTAAAATGTGTTTTTTCTTTGAGCCTTTCTTGTAGATGTTTTAGAGTCATTTTCTTCTGGATTTATATCTTGAACATCCCTTGAACGTCACCATAATAACTCTTTATGGTGGGATTATTTTGATGTTTGATTATTCTTTCAGCCTATTTCCTGATATCTAATTATTTGTAAATTATTTTCAACAGCTTGCAAAAACTTTCTTTTTCTTTATCTGTTTTATTTCTTGCCAGAACTATTTGTAATAGTCTCCTATAGGTCACCGGAGTTTCAAAGCTATGTCTATAATCAATTCCATTTCAATATTTCTGGAATGGCTGTTCAGGGGATTTTCCCCAATAAATTGGATGTGCTTGTGAGCCTTTGTTTGAAACCTAAGTCAAATATTACTGGTATGACATAACTTGGACTCTTGGGAGGTTGAGCTATATTGAAAGCAGTCACTTTTATGATGAACTGAGTGGTACAAAGGATAGAGTACTAAACCTGGAAGGTTTAGGAAGAATTATCTTCCTAAATTTAAATCTGGCCTCAGACACTTCCTAGCTGTGTAACCCTGGGCAAGTCACTTATTCCTGTTTGCCTCAGTTACCTTAATCTGTATGCTAAGAATTAGGTGCCTTCTGAACAACAATGATATAAAAATGAGGCAACAGATCTCATTCAGCCCTTTGGAGCATTTCTCTTTTTCTTTCTGCCTTTTCTTCCAGACTGTAGCAAGTTGGAGGGTGAGGCAATTTCTCTCTCTATCCCAAGAACCCAGCAGTTAATGAATGCTTCAGAGCAGAAGGAATAGGAAACTTTATCCTTTGAACCCTAAAGGGAAAATTTCTGACTGTCTTTTGCCCTTTTTGAGCACTGTCAACACCAGAGATCTGGGAATAAACTTTGCAAACCCAAAAGAGATGACAACAACTTAAACAGTGGAGAAATATCTTGAAAAGTAGCAGGCGCAAAAGTTTATAAATGTTTGTCCATGTGTTCACAGAGGGTGCCATAGAGAGATCATTTCTGAGCTCCTTCCTGGCTTTGAGGAGGAGACATCATCATTCTGGGGATCTTTGGAGTTAGGGCCTTGTAAATAGGAAAACAGAGCTGCTGATATGTCTCTGAGAAAAACAAAATGAAACATAGCCAACATGTTCTTTGAAGACAAAGAAACAGTAAAGCATAAAAACTTATACTGGGGTGAGGGTGGTGGGGTGGTGAGGTAAGTATGGAGACACAGAAAACCTGTACTTTGCTCCTTCATCTGGACAATTTGGTTGCTTGTCCAAAAAGCTGTTTGCTGAATGTAGGGAGTCCAAACTATGATGGTACTGAGTCAGAAGGATTTTAGGAACCAAGAAGTATAGGTTTCACTGGGATGAGAGAGGAGAAATTTTGATTATTTATTAACTTGTGAGTTCTTTATGTATTTTATTTACTTGTTTATAGGTTCCTATGAGCATTTGACACCTTCATTTTCTGTAGGTTGAAATAAAATTTTAAAAAAGTATACCTCATTGACATACATATGTGAGGAGATCTTCAGTGTTAGGTGTGGGTAGCAGAGGAATTGATCTCAGAGCAGACAGAGAAAAGGCACTGATAGAGATCAATTTAGTTCCATGGTCCCACCTTCCCGGAGGTCATCCAATCAGAAATCCAAGTTATGTCAAACTCCTGGGACCCACTCTCTGTAGAGGTCTCCAGTAGCCTCACCTTGCCATTCCCTGTCAAATCCCACTTATGTCCCTTAGGTTAAAATTTTCCTATAAAATCTATTAATGGATCATCCCATGGCTGCGGCCTTCCTTCGCATCAGTCCACCGGGACACTCTGCCTTGTGCTGTCTTTCCCCTTCCCCTTCTTCTGTGCCATGTGGTATTTCCCCTAACTCCACTCTGCTTCCCAAACCCACTTCTCCTTCCAGCTAACTCTTTTAGGGTGCTGAGTCCCTTTCAGGATTCAGCCTGCCAGCTAAGGGCTTGCCCCAACCTCATGGGGGGCTCCCTTTCTACTGAGGAACTTTCATGAGCTCTCCCACTCTATTTCATATTTACCCTTCCTAGTATCTATTATATCTTTTCATTTTGTCTGTAAACTATTCCCTGAGTAAGTCTACCTTTTGCCAAAGAGAATGGCCATTGGGAATTCTTCACATGACTGAACCCTAACTTTGGGGGCCTGCCACCATGTGAGGCCTAACCCGCCATCACCCACATCACACTGATCCTTAGACCACATCATGTGTATATGTATATATGCAGATAACCACTTGTATATGTTTACTATGCATATGTGTCTGTTTCTTCCTCTCTCCCTATCCCTTCTGTCTAGCTTATGTTGAAGCTTGTATTTGCAAACACACTTTGAAAATTAATAAGAGGAATACAAATTAATGCAATTATGAGGTTTCATATAAAACTGAGAAAATCTGGTACCTATCACCTCACACCTCTCAGATTAGCTTAGATGATAGGAAAAGATAAATGTTGGAGGGGATGTGGGAAATCTGGGACACTAATGCATTGTTGGTGGAGTTGTGAACTGATCCCACCATTCTGGAGAGCAATTTGGAACTATGCCCAAAATGTTATGAAACTGTACATATCCTTTGATCCAGCAGTCTCTTTACTGCGCCTGTATCCTAAAGAGATTTTTAGGGAGGGAAAGGGACCCACATGTGCAAAAATGTTTGTTGCAGCCCTTTTTGTAGGGGCAAGAAACTGGAAACTGAGTGAATGCCCATCAGTTGGGGAATGGCTGAACAAGAACACTATATTATTGTTCTATAAAAAAAAACAATGAACAAGCTGATTTTAGAAAGGCCTGGAAAGATTTACACAAACTGATACTGAGCCAAACAAGCCGAACTAGGGATATATTGTGCACAGTAACAGCAAGATTGTGTGATGATCAACTATGACAGGCATGGTTCTTCTTGGCGGTTCAGTGACCCAAGGCAATCCCAATAAACTTTGAAAGAAAACACCATTGGCATCTAGAGAGAGAACTATGGAAACTGAATATATCAACACATACTATGTTTGCTTTTTTTGTTTGTTTCTCTTCTGTTTTATTTTTCTCTCCTGTTTTTTCCCATTTGTTCTGATTTTTCTCTTTCAATGTGATTCATGAGGAAATATGTAAATAAAACATGCCGGTACATATATAACCACAAAAAAAGTTGTTTTTATTTGTAACTGGGGGAAATAAAAATTAAAAAAAAAAGTAAAAATGGGAGACCTTTTTCAGTCAGTATGAGCCTAGAGGCTATGTTGTTCAATCATTCAGTTGCTTCTTCATGATCTTGTGGACCATAGCATGCCCCTATTGTCCATGGGATTTTCTTGGCAAAGATACTGGAGTGGTTTGCCATTTTTTCTCCAGCAAATTAAGACAAACAGAGGTTAATTGATTTGTCCAGCATCATACAACTAGTAAGCGTCAAATTTGAACTCAGGTCTTCCTGATTCCATACCCAGTTCTCTATCTACTGAGCTACTTGACTTATTTTGTGTAAATGAACTTTTATCTATAAGAGTACCTTCCAATGGTGCAGATTGCAGCCTATCTATAACTGCCTTTTCCTGCATCTTTCTATAAATCCTGGATCAAATAATTGTTGATCTCTAGATTTCTTGACATTTTCTAATACCCACAGAAAATATAAATTGTCCTTGCAACATGCTTGATCCATTTTTTTTTCTGGCAATTCATTTTTATTGTTCAGAGAATTCTACTAGTACTGGGACCTAACAATTGCCATTTGAATAATCCTCAATTTTAATTCTTTAGAGACTATGCTATTCTTTGACTTGCTGCACATAGGGTAACCAGTAGAATATCAAAGGATAGGGGTGTATGAGGTAGTCAGGGAAGACCATTACCTCTGGTCTGAAGGCTTGCCAAATCCTTTGTAGGACACCTTGGGTGTCCATCTGTCACCCAACTCTCACCCATGGTTCCTAGAAGCTGTAGCATGCACAGCAGTCACATCCTGGTCAAACCTTCTTGGCAGACAGGCTGAACCAGGTTGCAAGTAACAGACAAGCAAAACCCATCATTTAGTCAGGAGGATGTAAAGACTTCCCCCAGTGGAATGGGCAGATGGCCTTATAGCCATTAAGGTGGTTGATAAAAACCCTGTGGAATCCTTAAGAGGTGGTCAGACCTCTAAGAAGCCAGGGTCACTCACTGTATTGCCAGGGTCATTCCTAACATCCTAACTTTTGTTTCTTGCCACAGGTCTTATAGAATTCCTCAATGGAAAGTAAAGCTCATAACTGTGCAATTCTGTCTCATTAATTTCAATTCACACAGCTTATTTTATTTGAGCAAAAACTTTGAATTTTATATTATTGTGATACTTTATTTTATCTTTTATGATTTACCTCTGCCTTTTGTTTGATTAATAATTCTACTTGTAGCCAAAAATGTGAAGGGACTTCCTTGAATTTTCCTCTAATTTTTAGTGCTGTAACCTTTAATATTAGGTGATATGTCCTGTTGGAACTTATTTCTGGTAATTGGCATAAGATGCTGACCTAAACTTATTTTATGTCAAACTCTTTTCAAATTTTGTGGGGGTTTTTTTCTTTTTAAAGTCTTAATAGTTTTTATTTGTGGGGTGTATTGAATGCTGGGCTACTGAGTTTGGTTTTGATTCTTGCTTATCTAGGCTATTCCACTGGTTTAGTTTTTGGTGTTTAAAAAATTTTTTTTTTTTTACATATCAAGTAGTATTGATGATTGCTGCTTTATAATATAAACTGAAGAGGAAGGGAGCTGCCATTTGTTAAGTACTTACCATGTGCCAGGCATTGTGCTCAGAGCTTTACAAATACTATTTCATTTGATTCTCACACAACAATTTTGGGAAGTAATTGCTATTATGATACCTATTTTATAGATGAGAAAACTGAGGCAGACAGTGGTTAAATGACTTGCTCAGTGTCTCACTGCTAGTAAATATCTGAGGCCAGATTTGAACCCAAGTTTTCTTGACTCCAGAGCTGGACCATTAACCATTAAAATTCTCTTTAACTCTCATTCATGGGAGACATCTTGTTGAGAGGAATGTCTTTTTTTTTTTTTTTTGAATATTCAGTATACAGTAAGGTTTTGTATTTTCTGTATCTTTCAGCCAGTTACATGTGACTATAAAGATGTGGTATAGAGTATCATTTGTGAAAACCTATCTGTTCCTTTCTCAAACCTTTGTCTAGGACGCCCTGTATATACATATGTAGATTTGTCTTGTAATGATAGGATAGTTGACATATATTTAATAATATTTTCTTTTTCTTCCTTTTTTTTAATCAAGGAAAATTTATTAAAGAAGAATCTTAAGAAATTATCTCTCTCTTTTTTTAAAAAATAGCTTTTTATTTACAAGTTATATGCATGGGTAATTTTACAGCATTGACAACTGCCAAATCTTTTGTTCCAATTTTTCCCCTCCTTCCTCCCATCCCCTCTCCCAGATGGCAGGTTGACCAATACATGTTAAATATGTTAAAGTATAAATTAAATACAATATAAGTATATATGTCCAAACCGTTATTTTGCTGTACAAAAAGAATTGGACTTTGAAATAGTGTACTATTAGCCTGTGAAGGAAATCAAAAATGTAGGCGGACAAAAATAGAGGGATTGGGAATTCTATGTAGTAGTTCATAGTCTCCTATGGGTTGCTGGGTGTAGCTGGTTCAATTCATTGCTGCTCTATTGGAATTGATTTGGTTCATCTCATTGCTGAAGATGGCCAGGCCCATCAGAATTGATCATCATATAGTATTGTTGTTGAAGTATATAATGATCTCCTAGTCCTGCTCTTAATAATATTTTCTTAGTTTTTTTAAGATAATAATAAAGCCAAAATTATTTTTCCAAATTTTTTTTTATATTCCCTTCAAAACATTGTGACTGTCTCATTTTAGTTTTCTCTGGAATTAATATGGTAAAGAACATTTCCCACTCTCTAGACCAACTCTCTCCTTTTTCCCAAATGAAATTCTTCTTCTTTTTTTTTTTAATAGCTTTTTATTTTTTAAAATACATGCAAAGCAAATTAAGACAACTCTGAGATATCACTATACACCTGCCAGATTGGCTAAGATGAGAGGAAAAAATAATGATGAATGATGGAGGAGATGCGGGAAAACTGGGACATTGATTCATTGTTGATGGAGTTGTGAACGAATCCAACCATTCTGGAGAGCAATCTGGAATTATGGCCAAAAAGTTATCAAACTGTGCATACCCTTTGATCCAGCAGTGTTTCTACTGGGCTTATACCCCAAAGAGATACTAAAGAAGGGAAAGGGACCTGTATGTGCCAAAATGTTTGTGGCAGCCCTGTTTGTAGTGGCCAGAAACTGGAAAATGAAATTGCAGTATATGAATGTTAAGGAATATTATTGTTCTGTAAGAAATGACCGGCAGGATGAATACAGAGAAGCCTGGAAAGACTTACATGAACTGATGCTAAGTGAAATGAGCAGAACCAGGAGATCATTATATACCTCAACAATGATACTGTCTGAGGATGTACTCTGATGGAAATGGATTTCTTCGACAAAGAGAAGATCTAATTCAGTTCCAATTGATCAATGATGGACAGAAGCAGCTACACCCAAAGAAAGAACACTGGGAAATGAATGTAAACTGTTTGCATTTTTGTTTTTCTTCCCAGGTTATTTTTTATCTTCTGAATCCAATTCTTTCTGTGCCACAAGAGAGAACCGTTCGGTTCTGCACACATATATTGTATCTAGGATATACTGTGACATAATTAACATGTATAGGACTGCTTGCCATCTGGGGGAGGGGGTGGAGGGAGGGAAGAGAAAAGTTCGAACAGAAGTGTGTTCAAGGGACAATGTTGAAAAATTGCCCTGGCATGGGTTCTGTCAATAAAAAGTTATAACTATTAAAAAAAAACAAAATAAAAAAATACATGCAAAGATAGTTTTCAACATTCACCCTTGCAAAAACTTGTGTTCCATATTTTTCTCCTTCCTCTTCTCTTCCCCTCTCCCCTATATAGCAAGTAATCCAATGTAGGTTAAACAAGTGCAATTCTTCTAAAGGTATTTCCACATTTATCATGATAGTGAAGAAAAATCAGATCAAAAGAGGGGAAAAATGGAGAGAAAAAAAAAAACAAGCAAGCAAACAACAATAACATAAGAGGTAAAAATACTGTATCGTGATCCATATTCACTCCTATAGTCCTCTTTCTGGTTGCAAATGACTCTTTCCATTACAAACCTATTGGAATTGTCTGGAATCACATCATTGTTGAAAAGAGCCACGTCTGTAAGAATTAATCATCATATAATCTTGTTGCTGTGTACAATGATCTCCTGGTTCTGCTCATTTCACTCAGCATCAGTTCATGTAAGTCTCTCTAGAACTCTCTGAAATTATCCTGCTGATCGTTTCTTACAGAACAATAATATTCCATAAAATTCATATACCACAACTTATTCAGCCATTCTCCAATTGATGGGCATCCTTCAGTTTCCAGTTTCTTGCCACTACAGAAAGGCTGCTATCCCAATTGAATATCATTAAAATTCCTAGTAATATCTCTGCCTGCAATACAATCTAGTTCTGCACCTCTGAATCCTTATATAGATACCATCTCTGGTCTTACTCCTCCAAACTTTCCAGCCAATTAGGTCAACAGAAGGTGGTTGCAGGAATTCTCAGGGTTCTAGAGATAACTCTGTGGGTAGTTAGCCTCCTAACACAGCTCATTCTTAACTATCATAAACAGAGCCAGTTAGTTCTTAGCAAAGGCATTTACTCAAATCACATGGCCCGATGAGTAGTGGTGGTGCAGTGGGTAAAGTGTCAGACCTGACTTCAAATCTGATCATTGATGCTTCTTAGCTGTGATCTGAGAAGTGATTTCACATTTTGCCCCACTTTTTTCCCTTATAAAATGGGAATCATAATAACACTATCTCCCAGGATTGTTATAAGGAGCACATGAAATAATAATTTTAAAACTCTTAGCCCAATACCTGGCATAAAATAAGTGCTATATAAATGTTAGCTATTACTATTATACCTTGGGACTAATTATGTCCTTTTTTTTTTTTTTTTTTGAGGCATTTGGGATTGAACAATCTGCTCACAGTCACACAATTAGTAACATCAAGTATCATCTAAATTCAGATTTGAGCTCAGGTCCTCCTGACTACAAGGCCAGTGCTCTATTTACTGAGCCACCTAGTTGCCCTTAACTTTCATTAATACAGAGTCCCTGGACTTATTCTTCTATAAGTAATCTTAAGTAATCTTTAACTACTTTCAGTCACTTTCTTAGCTAGGTGGTACTATACCTTTTTTAACTGGAGAGCTATAGTGCTCTTTCAGTCAAGATACTGATGTAAATTTATTAAAAAAATATATATGTATATATATATTTTTTACACTAATCTACATTTAGCCTAAATTTAACAGAAGCCTCTTCTCTGGTCTTCTCAATACCTGAGCTCTAAATTTTGTTAACTCCAGGTGAGAGGTGGGAGGGGTCTAGCTGTTCAGGCTTAGTGATGGCTTTCTGCTCTGTTACATTTCCAAAAATCCCATTGGGATAAAGGTATTGAAGTAATCTATCCTAGAGTAAATTCATCATCTTATTGGTTTCTTCCCGGCAACTGTTTGAATCAAATCTCATATCTTTTCTAAGTTATTAAATGCTTTCTTTGTACCTTTTCTTTTTATCATTTCAATGTCGGCTCTAATGGAGCACACTTAAATCTTTCTTCCTTCACAACTGTGCTCAGGGGTGAGCTCTTAAATGAGTCTTTCCTCAATCTTCCTATTTGTTTCTGTTCTCTCCTTTCTTAATTTTTTAAATTTTGCTTATTTGTGTACATGTTATATCCTTTCCTTTCTCCAAGCTCCTTGAAGACAGAGACTATTTTTTTCCCCAACATATCTTTAAAAATCCTCTTTTTAAAAAATGTCTCTTTTTAAAGGAGTAATCCTATTTCATGGACAAGATATAATCTCAATTTGGTATTTAAAGGTCCTTTACAATCTACCTTTAGCCTACTTTTCCAGGATTATCACATATTGTTTCTTTTAATTTATATTTCATTCCTACCAACTAGGTTTTCTTATTATTCCCCTTAGAAACAAACAAACAAACAAATTTCTATATTCTACTGATGTGAAAATAAAGTCACCAGAAGTGGTAATATGAAATGTAAATATGAAGTAGATTTGAGAGAGCACAGTAGTTAGTGAAATGGAACAACTATGACAAGACATCCATCACAGCTACCAGAGATTTGTCATTTATTTATGTGAAATAGCTCACGGGCTCAAAGCAATCACAACTAAGCAAGACAGAGTTCATTGAGCAACTTGCTTTTGGGGAGACAGGACTTTTAAAGTCTCAGGGAAGACAGAGGAGTCAGGAGACAGGATCTAGGGAGTAATAAGAATATGTATTGAGAATGTCTTAAAGACATTCTGGGAAAACTGAGTTCCTATCATGGTTGAGAATAGGAACAGAATAGGTTTCTTTTAGCTGTTTCTGAGAATAAGTTGGTCTATCCCACAAACTGGTCTAGAATTCAGTGTGAAACAGTGAATCTTATCCAAATTAAAATCAGAGACTTTTGAGGTTAAAAAAAAAAAGGCAAAAAGAAATTTATTAGACTCCCAGGAAAAAGGGCAACTCCCAATAGACAAAGTGACAGTAAAGGAGTACAAAGCACAAACTACAAAACACAAGATTAAATAGACTCTGAAGCCCTCCCTGCTTTCCCCCCCACCTCCCCACCTTTTCTCCCATTGTCTAGGGGAGTTGGGGCTTATATTCTAAATGGAAATCTATCAAACAAAAGAATAGTAGTAAATAAAAACTCTTAAATTTTCCCAGAAGAATAAGCAAATATTTTTGGATGGGAGAATTCTGTTACCTCAATTCCCAAAGCCACCATCTCCTTTAAAAGAAGCACTTAAATGCTAATTAAGAGGTGATGGGAAACTAGGGGAAATGTTAGTCCAAAACAACTTGCAGCTTTTTAGCTGTAGCTCAACTTGTTACAGTAAAGTCTCATGACCATATCCCCATGAGAGGTCTTCACTCAGTTTATTCTATACAGTTCCCATCATTATCTCTGTGCTTTTGCAGAGGCTGTGCCTGATTCCTAAAATACACCCCTTCCTCACTTCTACTCCTAAAAATCCTTTGTTTTCTCTAAAGCACAGCTCAAGGGCCATCTATGAAAATTCTTTCCTTACTCTCCACACTACTTATTTCTACTTCCAGCTTTCTTTGGTTTTTAGTATAGCCTCCTCTGAAAAACTGCTCATTCTCACTCATAGTTTAGGTCCTTATCCAAAGGTCAGTATAGCCCATGAGTCAACATTCATAAAAATATAGCTTGAAAGTCCCCACCAATGAGATTATTTTTGAGAGAAATTATTCTTTTTCTATAAGTAACCAGTTATTAATATTGGAGTCCAAGTCTTTTTCTTTTCTTTTTACTTCCTAATTTAAAGACATGTCCTAACATTCCAAGAACATTCTCCTCTATCCAGGGCAGATCCCCAACCAAAAAGGGGAATTTATTTCTCATTAAAGGGAATCTACAGCGCTGAAGTCAGGAGGACCTGAGTTCAAATCTGACCTCAGACACTCAATACTTCCTAGCTGTGTGACTCTGGGCAAGTCACTTAACCCCAATTACCTGGGAGGGGGGAGAGTAATCTACTTTAAGTGAATTCTTGCCCATTGTTCAATTTAAATAGTCTGGGTAGAGACAGATTCCTTTGTTCAGATAGTTGATAGCATAAGAGTCTAATCAAGTTAACAGCTCAGCAGGAAGGAGCTGAAGACTTCCAATGACCTCCTCATCCACCCACTCACTGATTGTCACTAATCAGGGTTGATCTCAGCCTGTTGGAGACAACCACTTTTCCAAAGTGTTAGATGGTCTCTATGGTCACTGAGAGAAACCACTAACCATTAATTTTTAATTTATTAAATATTATTTATAATTTATTAATTACTATAGTAATTATATAAATTTATTATAAAAGTTAGTTAGTCTAATTATTAAATTAATTATTAGCCAGAAACTGTCTCTTAGGATTTTTTTATTCCCCACTTTCAATAGTTGGCCAGTTCATGCAATTACTTCATAGCAAAAACATTTACTGTAATGACATGATAATAACAATAGTAACAACATATCTTTCCCCATCAAACCTCTCATTAGTGGGAAGAATAGATGCCCACAGAGATTACAAGGAAGAGAACAGGGATAGGGTACACATAACGACAAGGCACATGGGATAAATAGCAAATTACCTTTCTCATGCTGCAAAGTTGCTGATATGCTCTAATTTCTCCCTCCACCACTGACTACCATTCAGAATTTCTGGATCCACTGAAATCCTGACCTAAGACACAACTCTGGTCTTTTTTCCAACTTTGATTGTGCAGCTGGACTCCTTTGCAAAGATGAAGAGAAATAACCTCAGAAGTGCATTTTCCCCTCAATGGCTGGCTTTCTTTTTCTTTTTCTTTTTTTTAAATTTCAAAATGATGGGAGAACCCCAATACTGTCTTGACTTGGGGGGGGACCATGAGGTAAACGCTTGAGAAACTCCTTGAAGGGGAGAAATTCTCCTTGAACCCTCAGAGACAGCTCTCCCCTGAGAAAGACCCGCCCCAGGGAATCAAATAGTTTCATTCTGTTATCCTGGAGGAGACTGCACACCCCCTATTGATAACACTCACTACTGATTACACCCCCTATTGAGTAGAAGATTAGTTTAGGACTACTCATTCAATTGGAAAATTTCTATTCCATTTGAAGATCTCAGTCTGATTTCAACTCAAACTTCCTCCAGCCCCCAATCAAGATAAAATAATTTTCTGCTCGCTCAATTCTTTGCAGAGGGCCAAAGTAGGACCATGTCAGGCCAAGGGACCTCTCCTTGGCAAAGCTGCCTGCGAGGACCCCCTACCCACTGAGAAGACACCCTTTAACCCCTCTTTATCTCTCTGCCAGGATTCCTCTGCTAGACCTTTACTTTGCTGTCAGGACCTTGCCACTGAGGAAGTCAGCCTCCTGGCAAAAGCTGACTTCTCAGTGCCGATAAACTTCTTTTTGCCAGTCTAACATTTCAGGTTTGTGAATTCTTTTATGAAGGACCTGCACCAACCCACAATTCTCTGTCCTGCGCCGAACCTCATCAAAAACACACGCATAGATAGTTTTCAACATTCACTCTTGCAAAACCTTGTATCCAAATTTTTTCCCTCCTTTCCCCCATCCCTTCCTCTAGATGGCAAGTAATGCAATATATTAAACATGTGCAATTCTTCTATACATATTTCTACAATTATCATGCTAAACAAGAAAAATCAGATCAAAAAGGGGAAAAAATGAGAAAGAAAACAAAATGCAAGCAAATAACAAAAAAAGTAAAAATACCATGTTGCAATCCATACTCAGTCCTCACAAATGGCTCTCTCAATCACAAGACCATTGGAACTGGCCTGAATCAACTCACTGTTGAAAAGAGCCCCATCCATCAGAATTGATCATCACATAATCTCAGCGTTGTCTTAATTTGCATTTCTCTGATCAATCGTGATTTAGAACATTTTTTTCATATGACTAGAACTGGTTTTAATTTCTTCATATGAGAATTGTCTGTTCCTATCCTTTGAACAGTTATCAATTGGAAAATGGCTTGAATTGTTATACATTTGAGTCAATTCTATATATATTTTAGAAATGAGACCTTTTTCAGAACCCTTGGATGCAAATTTTTTTCCTAGTTTATTGCTTTCCTTCTAATCTTGTCTGCATTGGTTTTGTTTGTACAAAAACTTAATGTATAATAAACAAACAAGATAAATAAAAACTTTTATAATAAAAATTATTCATTTTTGCATTCCACAATGTATTCTAGTTCCTTATCCACAGATATGAGAGGTATGAGAAATAAACTCTCCTTTGTTCTTCTAATTTGCTTATAGTATCTCTATGTCTAAATCATGAACTCATTTTGACCTTCTCTTGGTATAGGGTGTTAGGTGCTGGTCAGTTAGCTGCTGAAAGTGACTCCTTTTTGGAGCTGACATCTAAAGCACATATTTTGCTTTTTTCTTTTTCTTTTTTAAATTTATTTTATTATAGCTTTTTATTGACAAAACATATGCATGGGTAATTTTTCAACACTGATCCTTGCAAAACTTTCTGTTTCAAATTTTCTTCTCCTTCCCTTATCCTCCTCCCCTAGATGGCAGGTAGTCCAATATATGTTAAATATGATAAAATATATGTTAAATCCAATATATGTATACATAATTTATACAGTTATCTTTAAAGCACGTGTTCTACCTATTTAGGCAAGCCTGAGCCTGGGCTTGAGGCTACCTCTTTTGTACTTGTTGTTTTGTTAATTGATTGATTGATTAAGTCAAATCAAACATTTGTTAACTTCTTACTATGTGCTAAGCTTCATGTCAGTGATGGATTTTCCAAGCTTGCAGACAACTTTATGGGTTTGAGAGGTCTAAAGTCTTAGTCTGTGGTAGCAGGGAATGGCATTGGGAGAAAGCCTGAATTACTACAAACAATCTGGGAGTCAAGCTATTTCCGAGGCAGCAAGGAGGAGCACTCACTCAGAGGATGATTTTGATTAGACCTTTTGTTCCCTTTGTTACCTTTAGGTAACCTTTTATTATACAATTCCTGGTGAATTCTTAGAATTCTTTGATTGGCAAAACCATCATAAATCCACAGTTCTTGTATCCCATTAGAAAGCCAAGTGATGATGTCAACCCCTCCCCTCCAGGTGATATTTATCCTATAAAAGACCTACTCCTACTCCAAAGCCCTATTAAAATTTTTTACCCCCCAGCCAATGTTGTCATCCTCCCCTATTGGTGGCTTCCTCCAGATTGTGTTTCACTAGGAAACTTAGCTCTTATCTTTCTCTAATTAATTGCTAAAACTCTGTTTCTTTGCTAAAAACCCCAGATAGATTTAGTTTCGCTTAGCTGCAAAATAAAATCTTTGCTTCTTGATTTGTGGAAAGTCTAAGCCTACAAATTCCTTTGAAATATCTCATGACCTTTGAGACTCCAATATACTTCTGGGGCAACACTCCCTTCTCCCTAACACTTGGTGACTAAACCCCATCATTTGGTGGCCCAAACAGTGCTCCTGAAACCCTAATTGACTGGAGCTGGACACTGATGGAGGTGAGGTATGGGATATCATATCCCATATCAGAAAAGATATCATTGGGGACAGGGGAGCTCAATCCGTCCCTGACTTAGAAGACATGGACTTTTAAGGAAACTATAGACAGAAGGTGAAATAGAAAATGTCCAATCAGCACTCCTCCAATCTGCTTCATGATATGATGTTAATAGCCCAACCTTCTGGTAGTAATAGTAGTTAAAAACTACTGATTGCTTAAGTCTTACCAATGTTTGTTGTAAATCTTTTACACTTTTTAGCATTTCTTAAATTTGTTTAGAAATTAACCACCATATAATTCCATCCATTAAGTAAGAAATTTCAGAACTCCTAAAGGAATACATTTTCTACTCTTTTTTCCTACTAACCAAAGTCTAAAAAAGACCCATTAGAAGTGAAAATATGCTACTTCAAAGTCTGAAAGATATTTTTACATCTCATTAACTGTTATTTTCCCTTAACTTAATGCAATTTAAGTTACAAGGACTCAACTAACTGGTGGTCCCTTGGTCAACTTTAATATTACAAAGGTGATCAAGGGAGCCTGTCTTTAAAAATAACACTTAGCACAGTGTTTGACATATAGTAAATACTATATAAATGTTAGTTTTTAATTATTGTTCTTTTTGTTAGATAGCCCTAGTTATATACCTAAATTTAAAACGTATAAAAGTGACTCAGCTAGATGAGGCAGTGGTTAGAGCACTGACCTTGAAGTCAGGAGGAACTGAGTTCAAATTTGATCTCAGACACTTAATACTTCATAGCTGTGTGACCCTGGGCAAGTCACTTAATTCCAATTGCCTCAGGGGGAAAAAAATGAACAAGTTCAATAGGGATGATTGGGGGACTCTACTGCTGAGCTCTTTAAAAGAGTTATGTCAAGCCCCTGAGATTAAATTTTCCTTATAAATCTGTCCACCATCTTTGCTGAATCTCTTCTGGGTTAGTCCACCACAGAGGCTTGTCCTCCCCTCTCTCATGTTTCCATGTGGCTTTCTCTTTTAATAGCTTACTGACCCTTTTAGGGCACTAAACTCCATGGATTAGCCTGCCATTCAATGGCATATTCCCATCTCATGGCTTTCTCTAGGTTAATTGTGAGTTCCACTGGGGAACTTGTCTTGTCCGGTCTAAATTGTTAAAAACCTCTTTCACTTGATAACTATATGCTCTCCTAAATCTATCTCATGTTTATTTTACCTCTTCATTTCATCCATAATCTCTTTCATCATTTAGTGTCTACCTCAACTTCTTCAGTTCCTTAATACTGATTTATACCTGAATATATTTTTCTCCCATAAATTCCTTAAAGGGAAGTAAAACAAAATTTTTTTTCTCTCAAGATCCTCTGCTTCTAGCAACAGTCTTGGCACATAATAGGAGCTTAATAAATGTTTATTGATTGATTAATGGCTTCTCAGTGGTCCTGGTAGAAATGGTACTACCTGCCTTAGGGCTATTGTGAGGAGAGTGCTTTACTTTACATGATCAATAATTGTGAGTTGTTACTGTTATTAGTTTGCCTAAAGAATGTGTGATTGAACACAAAGCTTTTTTATTTCTTTCTTTCCTTTTTTCTCCCAGGCATGTTCTTGGAGGCGGAGAAGGAGGGCAATATGTAGTGTTTTATTGTTCATAAATGTTGGAGTAGAAAAAGAAATGAAAAGAATTTAACTCAAGCACTCAATAAACATAATTAAGTAGCCATCACATTTGTTTACCTGACTCCTACTCTGCAGTGAGTAATAAATCTCTCAGGAGTCAGGCAAGAACTAGGTCTTGACGGACAGTAACAAATAGAGAAAATTTAATGTGTACCTCAGGAATCTCAGATGAAGAATCTGAGGCAGCAGCTTCTAAGAAGCATGCCAGCTTCATTCAAAGGCCACAGAAGAGATTCTATTTCCATTTTCCTCTAGTGGGACAAAAGTGCTGACTTTGGCCACTTTAAGGATTTTTCCTTTCTGCTTTAAAATTGCAGGGCCCATTTTTCACTCCTCCATTTTGATGAATCCTTTTCAAAATCTTTTCAAAGAACTTAATTTTCTTTCCTCCCTGTCTCTTCTCTTCTCCTTAATTCTATTTTCTTCTATTTTTTCTTCTATTACCCTCTCCTGTTTTCTCATTTTCTCTTATTCTCTCTTCCTTTCCCCTCTACTTTCCTCCCAATTTCCATTTCAGCAGTCAACTTAGCTCACTGGATCTTGTCACCCAAATGCAAAATCACTTTTCAATATACATTTTAAATATAAACTTTTTTTTGATATCTTTTGTTTTTATATTACCTATATTTCATAATACATTCCTTTTCCTTCTTCCTCTTTCATTCCTTAGAGAATGAAAAAGTATCAGCAAAATTAATCAATACATGGCAAAAAAATCTGACATTATATACAATATTCTCTCCCATCTGGGCAAGAAGGCAGGAGTTTGTCTTTTCTCCATTCTTTTCTTTTGGGGTCAAGATTGGTCATTATAATGGCAATACATTTTGTTTAAATCCTGATTTTAGTGCTAACTCTGATTTTGTGATGTAGGACACCTAAAGGACAATAGACACATAAAAAGAAGCTGAAAAGGGGGGAGAAGAGGTACCTTTGAGGGGGATTAATAAAGTCCCTAGAGTCAGGAATGCAACCTGGAGAGGAAGGAAGACATGAATAGTCTGGGTATCCTTCATTAAAAGTTTTTTTTGGGGAAGGAAATGGCTGATCTGAGGGTAAAAAAATCATTAAAAATCCATGATGTAATCTCAGAAGAAACCTTCATCCCTTTGTGAAAATTATCTTCTTCACCACCTTCCATGCATTCCCTTCTCAATGTGCCTTCAAAATCTCTATAAGGCAGATATCTTCATTATATAAATTTGTAACTTGGGGTATAGAAAGATTTTTTACCAGTTGTGTATATCTAGTACAGAATGGAGTTCAGACTATTCTGACCTTTATTTCAGGACTCTTCCTACTAAACACTATTATGTGTTATGATCACTGATCACCTATTTCATAATGTTATATAAAAAGATGAATCCAAGAGAAAAGTGTGGCATAATACTAAATGGAATGATTGAAAAACAAACTCTGGATGGTCTTTTGGTTTTCCTTTCCTTTTCTTTCCTCTCTGTCTCTGTTTCTCTGTCTCTCTCAGCTACCTTCCTTTGGCTTCCTATAAAGAATAGTCCTATTGATTAGCTTTCTTTCCCGCCCCCCATGTTTGAATTAACCATGGACTTGAATCAAACCTAAGCTTTAGGTTCCAAGGGAAGTGGGAGTGGGAGTATAAACAGAAGAGAGTTTTGGGGGGGAGAGAGGAAAGCTCTTTTTAATTTTTTTTTTCCCCTGAGGCAATTGGGGTTAAGTGACTTGCCCAGGGTCACACAGCCAGGAAGTGTTAAGTGTCTGAGAGCAGATTTGAACTCAGATCACCCTGACTTCAGGACTTCAGGGCTCTATCCACTACATCAACTAGCTGCCCTTTGACCTTTAAAGGCCACAATTCCTCAGAATGAAACCTGGAGTCTGAATATGGGTCCAGTGCTGAGCAGGAACCCTTACTGGACAGAGAGTGTGCTTTAATTCCCCTAGACCCACCAGTGGTTATTTGGATTGCTTCACTTATAGTATAATAGGAAAAAATAGCATCCTCTGATATATAGAATAATGATCATTGAGAAGAGAAGATTGGGTTCAAATCCCCTCCCTAGATGAAGATGGACAAGCTCTGAGCTTCAGGCAACCCTAAGTTTTAACAGAGTATTTTTTGTTGGTGGATAGATCTTTGAATTAATTGACTCATATTTATAGCATACTTTGCATGATATGTAAGTTGGGATGTGATATATATGACACCTGGGAAATACAATATGGGAAGGATAATAAAGTAATACAAGATTCACAATGAATGAAATAATTCATCGTGAAAAGAGGAGAGCAGAAATTGCTTCCCAATCAACCATTCATTCAACAAATATTTTGAGAGCCTTCTATGTGGGTTAGATAGGATGGGGCTTATAGGTATTGCACATGATGCCCTTTTGGATTTTGTTAATAATCAATTAATTTAAACAATAATGTCTGATTTTTAAAAATTTCCCCAAATTTAAAAGTGTAAGTCATATTTTAATTATTTTTGAAAAGCTTCACCAGTTTGCACCTGACTCTCAGGGAAAAAAAAAAGTTTACCTAAGACAAAACAATAAATGAATTTGATATGTAGAATTTGCTGAATTCCTAAGTATAAATACTCTGAAAATTTAACAATTGCCTCTCATAAGCTAGTTAGCATGAGCTAGCTTTATCATACTTCTGCCCTGATTTCCTTTTATCTTGGTTTAATTTCTTATGGCACCTTAGCTCATTAAAAATCTATGATATAATCTCAGAAGAAACCTTCATCCTTTTGTGAAAGTTGTCTTTTTCACCATCTTCCATGCATCCCCTTTTCAATGTGCCTTCAAAATCTCTCTCTCAGCCCACGTAACCTCTCCTGCAGAAGGCCGACCCCAATTTCTCCAATTGTTTGGTTCCCTTGCCATACTAAAATTACTTTGCATGTATCTTATATTTGGGCAGGTAGGTGGCACAATGGATAAAGTGCCAGGCCTGGAAGCAAAAAGATTTGTGTTCATGAGTCTAAATCTGGTCTTAGATGCTTACTGTGTGGCCCTGGACAGTCACCTAACTGATATGTCTTAGTTTCCTCATCTGTAAAATGAGCTGGAAAAGGAAATGGCAATCTATTGCACTATTTTTGTCAAGAAAACCTGAAGTGAGGGATCACAAAAGGCCAGACATGACTGAAAAAACAATAGCAAAAATAACAAAAACCTTGTATTTACTCTATTGGGGAAATAACCAGTAGAGTATAAAGAGCTCTGCAAGGGCAGGGATTGTTTCATTTTTTGCTTTTGTCACTTCAGCACCAGACACAATGCTTGTCAAATGAATGAATAAATTTATGAGAAAGAAAAAAAAAAGCTTTTTACAGAGGCAATTTCAAAATGGAGGCTTGAATCCTTTTGGGAAATTTATCCTTGCAGCAAGACTGCTATCAAGGGAATCTTCATCCCTGCCCTTTTATCCACTCACTCCTTCCCCAGTAGGGGGTCATCACCATAACCTATTAAGATCTCCTCAAAGGATCACCTGGACCAGAGGAAAAAACTGACCTGCTGGAGAGTCATGAGATCTAGGAACAGAACACTCACCTGTCTTTCAGGTCAGGAGTGAGGTCTTTAGGAGACGAGTGGGCACTCCCTCCAGGATTGTAGAGTCTATCTCCCAAAACCACATTCCCTGCGAAACCCTAGCAGGCTCCCGATTTACTTGTTAAAATGGAATTCTCCTTCCCTAAGCTGAGCACCAGATGGCATCACAGGCTCAGGAGCGGAACCAACAAGGCTGTGAATCAGCTTTGACAAATGGCACTTGAAAGGGGGTCTACCCTGACTTAGCATCAGGAAGGACACTGGAACCTGAAGGAGCTCCCTGGCTCAGAGACCTTCAGGTTAGGTTTCTAACCTGAAGGTTAGGTCCCAGGCTTCATCAATAGGACAGGTGCACGTGTCAGAGAGCCAGTCCTGGGCTGAGACCTCCAGCTGAGGAGCTATGGAATCTTTCCAATGAACAGAACAATGAACCAAGGAATTGGAGATCTTAGAATAAATAATATTAAAATAAGTCTGTTTTCTTGTCCCAGACCAGTGATTTCTCATTCCTAGGGATCAACTTAGTCTGAGTATAGTTCAAGGGCAATGCATGCAGACTAGATGATGTGCTGGAAATGGAGAATACAGCCAGTTTTCCCCAAACTAGAATATAGCTCTCCCCATCTCCATACTCCTTTGACCCCTCCTTTCTCCTTTCCTGCCCCTCCTCCCATGGCTACAGTCTGTCAGAATAACCTAGAAGCTCAGTTGGCTCCAGAAATATTTGGGGTTGGGGAAATTGAAGGCCCTTTCAGTGGTCTAATAGAGAAGGCTCCTGTCAAGAGACCCACCCTAAAACAAAACAGAACAAAAAAACTACCTTATGTTGAATATCTTATTATTGAGCTAATCTTAGACTCTGTTGCTGCCTCGGTCTCTTCACCCTCCTACCCACTCTTTTTCCTACTGGTAAAGATGGAGGGAAGCATTTTAATCTAACTCTTCCCCTCAAATGGTCAACAGCATTGCAGATAAAAACTCCATTTCCAGCTCCTTCAAGAACAGCTCCCATCTTCCCTTTCTTGTTGTTTCTGCAAAATGACTGGAGGTCAGCTAGTGCAGGCATTGGTGGAGGAAGCTTGTTGTAACCAGGCAACCCTGGAGCTCTAACTGATCCCCTTGGAGACAAGGTTGTGCTAGAGGATGCTGTATTTTTCTGATTTTTTTCATCCTTTGCCAGGATCATTTAGTCAGGGGTATCTCACCCACCAGAATTTGCCCTAGCCCCTGTCCTTTACCACACCTCCTGCTTTCCTTTCTTCTCTTTTACTTCAGGGAATCTGCCTATAAACATTTTAAAGTTTTCCATTCTTTTCATAAATTCATTATTAGAAAACTGTCCTCTTATGCTTGATCCTGTGGTTCGCAGATGGGTTAAGGGCTGAAATACTGGACAGTCTGTCCGTATTCTAGTCAGAAGCACTGATGGTGTCCTAGACCTTTCACACCAACAGGTAATATTCTGTTCATTCTCAGCTCCCTTTGGCTGGATAATATAGGAGGTAGCTACCTCTATAGGCCTTCCCTTTCTTTTTTCTTTCTCCTCCCTTCCTTTCCTCCCTTCCCATTCTTACATTCTTTTAGCTTCTTTCCTTTCCTTTCCTTCCTGTTTAGTGGATTTCCATTTCATATCTTACTGCTTTCTAGACAACTTCCCACCACTTACTGCCCTTTGGAAGGGTAATCCTTCCCCTAGAATTCCCAGCCCCATTCTGAGAACGAGTAAAATAACATGGCTTTGAAAATTTGTTTTCATACCAGACTCCAGGTGTGCCTCTGAGTGACATATGGAATAGGTAGAAAGAATGGGATGGTAGGGTGGGATAGGAAATGTTTGAGCTGTAACTAGAGATTTTCTTTCAATAACAGAAGTAGAGTGAGGAGGTAGCACTTCAGACAGTCTGATGGAGGATGTAGTTACATTGGGAGCAGAGGCCCTTTAATTCTTACCCCTAGAAAGCAGTGGATAGATTAGAGCCCTGAAATCAAGAAGATCAGAAATGAAAATGAGCCTCCAACACTTCCCTAGCTCTGTGGTTCTGGGCAAGTCTGCCCCAGTTTTTTCTTCATTAAATCAGGATAATAATAGGACCTACCATTTATTGTGAAGATGATATGAGATAATATTTGTAAAGTGTTTTGCAAACCTTAAAGGTAAATATTAGGTTATAAACAAATATGGATTTGAAAGGGCTGAGGCACCCTAGCAAATGCTGATAGAAGACCTTGAGGGAAAGGGGGGGATGCTGGTCAATTCTGAGAACTGTTTCCTCTGGAACAGAAAGTATACTGCCCCCAAAACTGGAAAGTAAGTGGATGCCCATCAATTGGGGAATAGCTGAACAAATTATGATATATGAATGTTATGGAATATTATTGTTCTGTAAGAAAGAACCAGCAGGATGATTTCAGAAAAGCCTGGAGAAACTTACATAAATTGATGCTAAGTGAAGTGAACAGAACCAGGAGATCACTATACACAACAACAAAATTATATGATGATCAATTCTGATGAATGTGGCTTTTTTTTCTTTCTTTCTTTCTTTTTCTTTTACTTATTTTTTTATTTATAATAACTTTTTATTGACAGAACCCATGCCAGGGTAATTTTTTACAGCATTATCCCTTGCACTCACTTCTGTTTTGATTTTCCCCCTCCCTCCTTCCACCCCCTCCCCCAGATGGCAAGCAGTCCTATATATGTTAAATATGTTGCAGTATATCCTAGATACAATATATGTTTGCAGAACCGAACAGTTCTCTTGTTGCACAGGGAGAATTTTTACCTTGGTTCAGAAGGTAAAAATAACCCGGGAAGAAAAACAAAAATGCAAGCAGTTTATATTCATTTCCCAGTGTTCTTTCTTTGGGTGTAGCTGCTTCTGTCCGTCATTGATCATTTGGAACTGAGTTAGATCTCTTTGTCAAAGAAATCCACTTCCATCAGAATACATCCTCATACAGTATCGTTGTTGAGGTATATAATGATCTTCTGGTTCTGCTCATTTCACTTAGCATCAATTCATGTAAGTCTCTCCAAGCCTCTCTGTATTCATCCTGCTGGTCATTTCTTACAGAACAATAATATTCCATAACATTCATATACCACAATTTACTCAGCCATTCTCCAGTTGATGGGCATCCATTCATTTTCCAGTTTCTAGCCAATGTGGCTCTTTTTAACAATGAGATGACTGATGCCAATTCCAATGATCTTGTGATGAAGAAAGCCATCTGCACTCAGAGGGAGGACTATGGGAACTGAATGTGGACTGCAACATAGAACTTTCACTCTTTCTGTTGTTGTTTGCTTGCATTTTGTTTTCTTATTTTTTCCATTTTGATCTGATTTTTCTTGTGCAGCATGATGTTTGTGGAAATATGTATAGAGGAATTGCACATGTTTAACATATATTGGATCACTTGCCAGCTGGGGAAAGGGATGAGGGGAAGGAAGGGAAAAATTAGAACACAGATTTTTGGAAGGAGTGAATGGCTAAAATTATCCATGTATATATTTTGAAAATAAAAAGCTTTAATTAAAAGATAAGATCTAGATATAATAATATATATAAAAAGGTAAATATATTGCCCCTTTGTTGATACATTGGGCCCGAGCCCTTTTTGCCCTTGATAGTTCTAGCTATGGAGAATATTGCTGAACCAGAAGGAAAAAACGAATATGGCATCAAATAAATCACTTTTCAAGGAATTACAGCCCACAGATGAGTGCTTGGTAAAGAGTAAGAAGACATTCTTTCCTCACAAGCAGATAGAGGTGGTGAAAAGAAGGAGGGAAGGAGCAGACAAGCTTTAGGGAATATGAAGCTGATCTCTTTTGATTCTCCCCATTTTCTTTTTCTTCTCCTGACTCCTTAAAGTCCTTAGGTCCTTAAGGTCCTTTGGAGGGAGGAGCTGCTACAAAGGTTACTCAGAAGGTCTATTCAATTCATTTCAAATAAGAAAACATTTATGAAGCCATTATTGTGTGCTCAGTGAGACACTAGCACTGAAAAGATATTTATATAGCCATGGTTTATAAAACACATTACATAGGGAGGTCCCCATTACAGACACTGGAGATTTTTCTCAGTACTTCCCATTGAAGACTCACAAAATTCTTATCCAATTCTCAACCCTGTTTGGGTATTATTTTGGGGAGCCACTCACCTCCCCTACACATCTTGTACTTTGTCCAGGCGTATAGTGATACTGGACAAACTCTGAGCATAATTTCTGATATTTCAGACAAGTTGAGATTGCAAAACCCAGAAAGTAATTTACCTTCTGTCATATTTCCCCTAATTTACATTTATTGTAAGTTCTGTTAAATAGCACATAAGGAAGGGAGTGTTATGGAATCGAGGCTGTAATGAAGCCTGAAGGGACTGACTCATTCTGAGAGAAGCTGTGAAGGTCAGGGATCAAGATCTTGTTTGCCCCCTGTTAGTTCCAACTCAGCTCAGCTCTCAAAGCTCAGAGAAGGTTAGTCATCTCTAGTTTCTTCGGGGAGCTCAAGATACCAATCACATTTACTTACTCCAAGTCCTTTTTATTTTCCCTGAGGGGGAAAGGGGCAGCAAAAGGGCCTATTTTGCAAAAAAGGCAAAGCCCAGGTATGGCCCAAGCACTGGGAAAAAAAGATGTGGCACGAATCTAGGTTTATAGAAATAAACAATTGTCAGAAATAGACAATTGAAAAGACAATATTTAGTACAATTTATGAGATCATCTGGGATTCAGTTTAATTATTTCAACAGTGTAAACAATGATATTAAGATAAATTATAATAATAATTGGTATTTATAACTTTACTTACAAAGCACTTTATATATATTACCTTATTTGACCCTCATTTCAATCCTGTGAGGGATTTTAGTGCTCTATAGATGGAGGAAATTGAGCCACAGAGAAGTTGTTGCCCAGTCACAGGGCAGCTTGATAGAGCTGGGATTCAGGTCAGATACCTCTGACTTCAAATATAGTAATCTTTTCATTGAATACCAGAGAGAGAGAGAGAGAGAGAGAGAGAGAGAGAGAGAGAGAGAGAGAGAGAGAGAGAGAGAGGAGAGAGAAAAAGAGAGAGAGAGAGAGAGAGAGAGAGAGAGAGAGAGAGAGAGAGAGAGAGAGAGAGAGAGAGGTAGAACATGAGAATGAGACAGACAGAGAAATAGCAAATAAGAAACAAAATGAGATTAAGGGGAGAAAAGAAGAAAAAAAAAAGAGATGGAGTTGAAGGGAGTGAATGTATTTGTTCTCTTTAAATAAATATTACCTAATGCCAGGAGACTTTAGAAAGACTTCACACCAAAGTCTAGGTTCAATGATAACCTCCTAGAATTCATTCCTGATGAATTTCATGCCCTCTTATACTTTTGGACTGAAAGCAGAAGGATGGAATAAGGGAAATTCCCAAAGAAGCTTTTCTTGTCCCCAGAAAAATGGGCATCTACATATTTCCAATGTTCAGCATCTCCTATATCTCTTTTGGTTCTATTCTGTCAGGTCAGAAATTCAGAGATTTTAGAATCTCCCTCATACCTCATAGCTAAGTAGTGCCTGCTAAATAATCTATCAGCAGCCAACTCCATTTCCTGCTGAATAATTCCCTTTCCTTCTCAGCAGCCAACAATTATGAACTGGCAGGTGACTACCTTTTTTCCCTCCTTCTGTCCCTCCCTTCTTCAAATTCTTCCCAACCTCTTACTCAGCAAAGAAGTATTCATCCTCTTTCCTCCCTAACATGAAGGACAGCAAGGGAATCAAACAAATTACCACAAGCAAACATAACATTTCCACTGGATTCATTCCTCTCTGGGAAGATTGATCAGGGTCTCTCACCCTGCATTGTTATGTAAATGTGGTAATGTAACTGAAATTTTATATTCCAGGAGTCTGAGGAAAAAGTAACGCGAAAAAAGACAATCAATTTTCCATTGAGGCTCTGTACTGGTTAACTCTCTTGACCTATCTGGAATTCTCCTATTGTTCCTCCTAGCCCAAAAGCTCTGAGGCAACAAGGGCAACATTTAAACACTGATATTTTTATCTCCTTTCCAGAACATTTATATTCAGAGGAACTGAAGGGCTTTTGAATGGATTACTTCACTTAGGATCACCAGGCTCTTGATCTAAAGCAGGAAATGATCTCCCAGGTCATCTAGATCAGGTGTAAAATATGAGGTAGGTGATGATGGTAGGAACCAAAGCTGAAGCTCAGTCATGTGAAGAATTCACAATGGCCATTCTCTTCGGCAAAAAGTAGATTTATTCAAAGGAATAGGTTATAAAATGAAGGGATATAATAGACATCAGGAAAGGCAAATATGAAATAGAGTGGGAGAGAACATGAAAGACAAACTCCTTAGTGGAACTCACAATTATCCAATAGAAAGAGCTCCCAATGGGGTGGAGGCAAGCCCTTAGCTGGCAGGTTAAATTCTGAAAGGGACTTAGAACCCTAAAAGAGTTAATTAGTTGTTAGGGGAGGGATAAGGAGAAAGTCAGACCATAGGGCTGACTGTGTAGCAGAATGATCCAAAGGAGGGCAGCAGCAAAGCCATAGCCCATATATGGAAAATTTAACCTCAGGGACATGACTGGGACTTTTGACGGGACATGGCAAGGTGGAACTGCTACAGAAGATGGGTCTCAGGATTTTGCCTGGATGACCTCCCCAGAAGGTGAGACCACAGAACTAAACTGATCTCTATCAGTGCCTTCCCCCTGCCTTCCTCAGGGATCAAATCTTTAGTTTCTTTCTGTCTGACACACCATTCAGGATCTCATCAAAATATGCAGGGCACAGGACTCCTGAGTGCAACCTGAATCAGATTAAAATTTATATTTAATAAAGTAAATATAAATGAAATAGAGATAATATTACATTTAAAAACCAAATCAGCATGTGGTGTACAGATTATAGTGCTCTCCTTGTCCCTACACACACACACACACACACACACACACACACACACACACACACTTCTATCTGAGGTTTACATCATTGATCTAGATTAGACTAATCTAAGGCTATACAATTAGTAACTGGAAGAACTGGAATTTGAATCTAAGTCTCTTCGGGATGTGGTGGGAAGCATCCAAAAAAAAGGCAGTTAGAAAGAAGCAGAAAGGAGATTCAGGAAGAGAGAGTCAGTCTTTTATTCAGAAATCTTTCCTGGATCCTTGCTGTCTATGCAGGCAAGTTCAAAGTTTTTTCCCTACGTTGGAAAAAGCTTATGCTTTGACCTCAAAAGACTTGAGTTTGAATTCTGACTCAACTATTTATTCTAGTGACCTATTTCAACCTTAGTCTTTCTATCTGTAAAATCAGCGTTGCAGATTGAATGATCTCTGAAGTCCATTTCATTTTGAAATATTGAAACCTAATAGTTCTATTGTCTCTTCTGCAAAAACAGCTTTCCTGCCAAACACTCCATTATTTCTAATTCTATTCAAATATAGTCATTTTTCAATTATCTAAGTTAACAGATGAGAAGTGTAGATAATACCAAAAAGTCTCTTATGTTTGGTTTAACAATTCACATGAATAACAATTCAAATGTATGCAGAGATCTGGAATTAGTTGACTCATAGAATCACAGAATCAGAGCTAAAAGGGATAGCTGATCCAACTCCTTCATTTTACAGATAAGGGAATTTAGGCCTCACTAAGCCAAAATAATCTTTCTCTCCTCTGAGTTCCTTCTACCTTACAAATGGTATATGATGATTTGTACCTTAGTTTAGCTTTCCACTAAGATTGTAAACTAGCTCCTTGAAGATAGAACTGTGTTTTATTCATTTATGTGTCACTTATAACTCTTAGGATGGTGTTTTATAATTGTATAGGGGCAAGATAAGATAAAAAAAGGTAGAAGAATAAGTAGTGTTCAGAGAGTTAAAGATCCATTCCATCTTTATATTTATGAATCTCCTTAACCCCACCTCCATGCTAATTTTTTATTCCTGCTGAATATTAATAATATGTTACACAAGTAGAGAGAAAATATGGTGTACTAGTTAGGTGTTAAGATATACAGTCAAAAGACTCTAGATTTGAATTTAGCTTTCAGCTCTTATGAGGAAGGCATTCATTTTGATTTTCTGAATTCTGAATTCAGTAAAATGGGGTTAAGAACCTCAATGTAGTATCTATCTCAGAAAGTTGTTGCAAAACTCAAATGAGATAACATATAAAATCTTTTACAAAATTCTACTCAGATTCCTCACCAGGATAGAGAGGTGGTTTTATGTCCTTAAAGACTTTTCAAATAGAATTTAAGTTCTGTCAGTCTCTACAGTGCTGGAAAGGCTTTGAATACAATAGATTTAGTTGTCTGTTTACTAAGGACCAGCTTGGTTAAAAGAAGAGAACTTCAGAGCAAATCAAACAAAAACCAAACTATCACTTCTTCATAGATGAAAACATGATTCCAGAGGATGTAGTGGGTCTCTTGGACTTTTATGAGGATGAGGTGCTTTTTTTAAAGGAGGATTTAGAAATGGAGAAATGTTAATGGATTCTGCTGATTACTTAGAATCACCTGTCATCCTAACTGGCTGCTGCTTTTTGTCATCTATATAGCACCAGGACTTGGACAAATTTGGACTGATGTTATCTTGAGCTTTATTTATTTATTTTTACCTTTAAAATAAAACTCATTTAACACCATCCACCTTTAAAAAAAATGGTGCAGAGAGAGACTAATCACCAGTGTTCTGGACATATGGTGATGAATTTTTCTGTCATGGCAACTCATGAAACAAAGAAAAATACGAATGATCCACAGTGTATAATTTAGATTGGGTATTAGACTTACAGTCAGAAGACCCTGAGGAGGAAGTAGAGAAATTCTATAAAGAATTTGATAGGACCCTCTTTATTAAATCAGCAAATACTCAGATACATGGTGATTTCAGTGGAAACAAGGGTGAAAAAGATGAGGATGACAGGAAATATATGGGAAAGCAGGATTCAGGAGAAACAAATAAGGAGGCTTATAAAAGCCTAATGATTTTATATCAGGAGTATGTTAAAAGAATTGTAGATGTTAGATATGATAAGTATTAAATAACATAAAAAATGAAATATATTTTAAGGAAAAGGAAAAGACTAATTATCGATATGCTTGTTATGCCTAAATAAACTCATTGTGTACAGAGGACCAATTTGTCAGATCAAAGTTCAGAATTAGTGAAAAACAAAAGAAACAATAATAAGGAAAAGATATGCTGTACAATTCAAATAACTCAGTTATAAACTCTTTTTTGTTTGTTTGTTTTTGTTTAGACAATTGGATTTAAAAGACTCGTCCAGGATTACATAGCTAGTTAAGTATTAAATGTCTGAGTGGAATTTTTGAACTCAGGTAGACCTTCCTCCATGGCTAGTGCTCTATTCACTGTGCCATCTAGCTGCTCCAGTCATAAACTCTTTAAACGAATAGTCAGTAAAGGAAATGGTTATCAGAAATGTCTCTGATACCAAATACAAAAATTTAATACTGAAATTTAAGTACTGAAAATCTATTGCTATAGCAAGAAAACTAAAATTTTTAAAAAGTCCAGAAAACATCTTAGTCAACGAACATTTGACTTGTTTGTCAAGGTAAGAGAGACAGAAGCCAAAGTCAACACTAATACAGAATATAAACTTTTTGTCAAATCTCACAGAGGAACAAAATAGGTAATAATGAGCAGTTTATAAGATCAATTGTCTTATAAATCAGAAATAAGTAGTGGTAGTAAAGACAATATAAAGAAAAGTCAGTGAGAGATACAAGTAAGCAAAATCATCTCAAGGGCATTAGATAGACAATAAATAAAGAAAAATAGAGATCTGAAAAGATTACTACTATAAGAAACTGAGTTTGCCATCAAGGACAACAGAACTAACACTTTTGAACCCTCAGTTTGCAGTCATAAATGTGATTATAGGGGAGATATAAGTGAAAACCAAGATAGAAAAAGAAGCCAGATTAAATCTAATATATTTAAGGGAGAGCCGCATTGAAGAAGATTCAATTGACAGGATTGGCAGATATGGATGATGAGACCATATATTTACTTAAATAGTTTAAGATTATATTGGGCACCTAGATGGCACAGTGGAGAGAATGTTGGACCTGGAGTCAAGTCCTGAACTCATCTTCTTGATTTCAAATCTGGCCTGAGACATTTACTAGTTGTGTGATCCTTGGCAAATTTCCTCATCGGTAAAATAAGCGGGAGAAAGAAATGACAAGCCACTTTAGTATCTTTGCCAAGAAAACCCCCCCAAAAGAGTTGCAAACAGTTGGACATAACTGAAGTGACTGAACAATAACAAGTATATGAAGTGCTTTGTATATCTTAAAAGCACAATTTAAATGTCAAATACCATGATTTGTTCTGTACTCATGATTGTCATTTATTAAACTGCTAAGTTGTTAGCCCAGTCTTATTAACTGAAGTAAAAATGGTATCCTGTTATAATTCCTTCTACTCCCTCCACTCCCATTTTACCTCAGTTCACTCATTGCTTAGTCCATTTCACTGTACCCTTTGGGTCCTACTCAACAAATTCCACCATATTCTTGAATTTTTCAATCAACATTCTTTGCCTCTGTTTCAATAGAAACTTGAATATAGAAATAGAAAGCTCCTCCAGGAGATATCACATTCCTTTCAACTCTCTGATTGTCTTCCTTCCTATCACCATTATTAAGTACTTATTTTATGTTGAACATATTGCAGAGCACTGGAGAAAGACACAAAAATTAGATAAGATGTGTTTCCTGCTCCTATGATGCATGTAATTTAGCGAGAGGAAGTCATAAGCACAGATAAAAATGATATATAATATTGCATGTAAGTGCCTTAGAGAATTACAAAGTCACATTGTATGTGAAGTCCAAGGAAGAAGGTCATTAATAACCAGGGATAATCAAAGAAAATTTCTTGGAACGCTTTCCTTTGATGACCACTCCATTCTTTCAATCCTTTTAGAGAAAAAGAGTGGGCATAATCCTTTCTTCCCACTGCTGCTTCAGACCACACTATTACCAACACCTCTCAGTGATTTTTTTTTAACTTTTCAAGATACATGCAATCTACTTTGCCCCCCTGTTCCTATTCTTGCTGCTGTTATTCACCTACCTCTAGGTTGTTCTTTCAATTTTTTTGTTGGCTTTAAAGTACTAGTTCACGCTCTTCCTTTCCATGGCATATCTCCACTCTTGGGGACAACTCAATGTGGTCATTATATCAGGAACAATCTGCCTGTACAATTCTTCAACCTCATGAATGTCTACAACCTCCTTCTTTTATCTTTTTTTTTTTTTAGCCATCTGAGATATACCCATGACTTATCTAATAATAATAATAATAATATATAACTAATATTTACATAATGCTTTGCAAAGTGTTTGTTAGATCATATCTCATT
The DNA here is from genome assembly GCF_016432865.1 of Antechinus flavipes. NCBI lineage: Eukaryota > Metazoa > Chordata > Mammalia > Dasyuromorphia > Dasyuridae > Antechinus > Antechinus flavipes. Next base: position 388,145,071 of record NC_067399.1, on the reverse strand, counting down.
TGAGTCTCACAACAATCCTGGAAAGTATTATTTATATCCATTATACTGATGAGGAAATTGAGGTAGACATAGGTTGAGACTTAGAGTCAAATGGGTAGTATCTGAGAAAGCATATGAACTCAGATTTTCTTTACTCCAGGTTTATCATTCTATCCACTGCACTACCCAGCTACCTATTAAAATCACATAAACCTCAAGATTCCAATCTTTGACATTTAATTCTCTGACCATTACTTCCTATTCTTCTAACATATTCATAACATATCCTTCACTTATCATGATATCCCTTGATCTCTTTACGTGTATGAAACACCATTCTAAGAGTTATAAATGACACAAGTTGAATAAAACAGTTCTTTTCTTCAAGGAGCTGGTTTACAATCCTAGTGGGGAGCTAAACTAAACATTTGTAAGGTAGTGTGGAAGGGTAACAAAAAAAGTATGGAGAAAGAACTTGGAGGAGAGGAAGATTACTTTGGCTTAACAAGGCCTAAGTTTCCTTATCTGTAAAATGAGGGAGCTGGATCAGATATCCCTTTTAGCTCTGAATCTGTGATTCTGTGAGTCAGCTTGTTCCAGATCTCTGCATACATTTATGTGCATGTAAATTGTTCAACCAAACACAAAAGACTTTTTGTATTATCTGTACTTGTCTCATCTCTTAACTTAGATAATTGAAAAATGACCATATTTGAAATACAATTAGAAATAATGAAGTGTTTGGCAGGGAAGCTGTTTTTGCAGAAGAGACAATAGAACTGTTGAATATTTTAAAATACTTAGTAATTAGCTATATAGTAGAAAGAATCCTGGCTCTGGAGACAGAGGATTTGGGTTCAACATACCCTTCTATGTTTGCTACCTGTGTTGCTTTATACAATTTATTTAACCTCCAGAGTTTTAGTTTCTCCATGTGTTAAACGAGAGAGCTGGACTAAATGGCCCATGAGGCCCCTTTCTGTAATTGATTTGTGATCCTAATCCTTGTGGGTATAAGTCTATGATATCCTGACTCAGATTTATGTCCCAGTCCATCTGCACCATTTTGCCTTCACTTACCTTCATACCCAGCATTGAGATTCCATGGTCTGCTACTTTAATGTTTTCATTCCCCTGATCCATCAACTTTCCTGACTTATAGATTCTCATCCTTGGCTAACCTCTGCCATCTGGTTCCTATACTTTTGGTTCAAAGCTGTTAAGTATTATTGGAAAAAAATAGGAAATCATTACATAGAATCTTAGCTGGAACTTTCAAATTATTCCTGATATTTCATCCTCTTCACTTTGTTCCAAGCACACAGGTTCTCTAAACATTTTCCTTAACATTATGTTTTCATGGAAAGTGAGGACTTAAGAGGGGATCATATGAACATTGCTAGAAGGAATTCTGGTACAGAGAAAAGAACTCTAGCTTTAGTCAGAAATACTGGGTTAAAATTTCAATTGAGTTCCTTACTATTTGTATGTCCATGGACAATCTCTCTGGGATCTCAGTTTCATAATTGTAAAATTAGGGGTTTAAACCAAATAATCTTTGAAGTTCTCCTAGCTCCAGATCTATGATTCTAGAATTTTATACCCTGGAGTTAAAATCCTCCATAATATGTGTTCCTTTAGGCTCTATCTTTGGCCCTTCTTTCTTTATATTTTCTTGCCACGCTATCTCATAGTCAGAGACCAAGGATTCCCTGGGTCCCCAAAGAACTCACAGAGGAGTGTTTCTTCTTGACACTGGAGCCTCAACATTGGGAGCATTGACTTGGTCATTGGAGACCAAGCTCTAGGACTTCATTGATTCCTATCTTGAACTGTCACTTGTGAGAAATAATTCACTTGGATATTTAAATCAATTTTATTTAAATCAATATTAATCAATTTAATATGATTATATAAGGATGGTGACTATAAATATTGTATATTAAGCCCCAGAACTCTGAGTTGCAGATTGTAAGTTTACTTACTTAATTATAAGAAGCCAACCAGAGCCCTATACACTTATTTTTCCTTAATTTCCATCATGGTGATCAAGCACCATGTGGTGCTTGGTGAATCCTCTCTACCCCTACTCTGACATGTCATTTTTGGTTCTCAAGAGCATGGTCTACCAATTGATGAAATTCTATATTTTGCCATGCTTTTTTGTGTGTGGCATATTTGGGAATCAAAACATATAAAAATAAGATCCTGGAAGAAAGGGGCATTTCAGATCAGAAGGAAGATCTGAGTTCCACTTTATTTGAAGGGACCATGGATCCTTTAACAAAGTGTCATTGGTTAAACAAAGGGTTTAAGGGATTGTTCTAACCAAAGCATGGAACTTTTGATTACTTAGAAAATTCTGAAATTTTATTGAACAATCTACCCACATTAGTTTAGAACAAATGAACTATTAACATTACTAAATTCTTCATCATTCTCTGAACCACTTTGCTTCAGTGGTTTTTCTTGTGAGTTGGGCAATTATAATTTCCATATTATTGGTGACACAAAAGGGATTGTGATGTGTGGATCTCAATCATTTTAGGCCAGTCCTTCAAGGGACCTAGACGGGAAGTGCATACCTGGTGGAATTTTCACCAATGGCTCCCCTTTGGACATCAGCTCTGGGAGGCTACATCCCCCTAATTGTCTGTACCCAAATTCTTGGAGCCTCAGTTTAAGTATGTTCAAGGTTAGTGTCTGTTTTATTTTACCCTAGATCCATTTTCTTTAGGAAGGGTCCCAACTGAGCTAAGAGGAACTAATTAAATTTCTGACCATTCTGTCTAAGTTTATAAGCTCTGGAGCACTTAAATAAATTTTTATATGTATAAAAATTATGTGCTCATAATTTTAACTTTTTAAACATAGGCTACTGTTTTTTCTTGCTTCATATTTCATACTTTCATTTTGTTAAAACTAAGAAGATTTTTTTTAGCCAGCTAGCTAGCAGCTAGAATTTCTTTTGGCAAGGTAAAAATAGCTTTTTTTTCCTTTTGCCTGTTAAATTCTTTTAAGGTTATTTTCACTTATATTCCTAGGATTAAATCAGTCCCTGAGAATCAAAGCTAAAATTTTAGGAAGTTTTAAAGGAAAGTTGGTATATATTTTGCTGAATATTCATTTATACAGGACTTTTAGATCCCAGTTGACCAATTTTAGAATCCTAGAGGTTAAGCCCAGCAATTAAGAATTGAAAGTTTTGGAGAATTTGCCAAAATAAATTCCTGAATATTACAGTATTAGCTGTGGAAAAAGAACTTCCAAATGGGTGAAACTCAAGACAATAGAAGAGTGCTTCCCATGAACCATAATGAATGATTTTCTGATGACTTCAGTAGGGAACTTTTCAGATGGAATAAGCCAAAAGGCAGGTACTTTGAGAATCTAGTACAATTTCCTCAAGAGAAGTTCTTACAAGGAGTACCACTCCTGGTTGGAACATTCTTAGGAGAGGAGTTAGGAATAAGAGGAAAAATACATCCTAGAGAGCCCCATTAGGACAAGGATGGACTTCTATCTGGGGATGACTAAGAAAGAACTATAAAGCTGAGTAAAGTTTGGTTTGAGAAAACAAAGGGTTTAAGGGATTGTTCTAACCAAAGCATGGAACTTTTGATTACTTAGAAAATTCTGAAATTTTATTGAACAATCTACCCACATTAGTTTAGAACAAATGAACTATTAACATTACCAAATTCTTCATCATTCTCAGTTTTTCTTCCTGTGATTCTGTGATTATATTTTAACAAAAAAGTTTAGAGGAATGGAACTTTAATCAGCTCTTGTTTAGTTATCAGGGACTTTTTCTAGATATAAAATGGGTGAAACCAATTGGCAAATTTGACTAAACTAACTTTGTATTGTTTTTTGTTTTGTTTTGTTTTGTTTTGTTTTTTTACTGATAAGATTCTAAAAGCATTAACATAATTAGGAAACAGAAGAATTATCTTAGGATCCCATCAACAAGATGGTCATAATTTCTATATTTAATAGAGGACACAGTTAAGATCTTGAATTCAAAATCTCCTAGAGAAAAATTTGAGAGAAGTTCAGTTCTGATTTAATGTTGTGTTTTGTTATATGTTCTTTGTATGTTCATTTTGGTAAATTATGAAACTAAGTTTACAAGTAGTGAGTTTCTTACTTCAGATAGAAAGGGAAAGGAAAGAGAATGGGAAATAGATGTTTGTTTTTTTCCATGCTTTGTGCTAATCCAAACTAACAGATATTTTACCTATGCTTTTTCTTTTGGTATGATCAACCAAAAGAAACAAATTATAAAAAACAAACAAACCCAAAACCCCATAAAACTTTCCCAAAAAGTCTTAAAAAGAAACAAATGTCTTTTTTTCTGTTTCCAATACTAATTATATTGCATATTACTGAGATAAAAGATACTGAAATTAACTGAAAATTAAAAAAAAAAGATTGAAAACCAAATTTGTGAGAAAAAAAAGTCAAATTTCTTTCATTTAAATTATAAACTGGATGCATTCGTTAAGCTTGTGGGTTATTGGCAAACTTTATAGAGTTTAATGAAAACAACAACAAATGCACAGATCAGTTATTTCTTAAAAGATACCTTTAAAAAATGACTAAGGATTGATTTAAAGCTGGTTTGCATTTTAAGAACTATCTTTTAGTTGTGGATAAGTTCAGGAGAGATTCAATGAAAAAGAATTCTGGGAAGTGTTAAAATAAGAAAAACTTTGGGAATAGTATAGGTGAATTTAGAATAAAATTCTCATGAACTTAAATAATTTCACAATTTGGAATTTAAAAAGCAAATACATTTGCTAAGCCTGAAGAAGTTTCAGCTAGCCAATCTCATAAATCTGATGTTTGGGTTATCTGTGAAATTGATTTTAATTTTAAGGTAAAATAAAGGTATGCTTAAAAACTATACTTTTAAAAAAATAATATTTAAATTTAAATATTAAATAAATAAATAAGAATAAGTTTAAAGTAGGAAGGAATTTTTATTATAAGAAGGCAGAATAAGGAAATTTTAGGCCATCTTCAAAAAAGAATAAAAATGGGACCATCTTCAGAAAAAAAAAAAAGAAAAAAAAGAAAAAAATTAGTGTTCATTTATCATTCTGTTGTTCACAGATTTTTAAACAACCAATCTGAGGTCACAAAGCAAGTCCCAGTTGAGCTTCCAATTGAATATGAATTCCAAAGAGTTCCCAGAAAAAGGAACCTTATTTTGAAATCAGAAAACAATTGATAATAAATGAAATATAATGATACCCCTGCAGTTTAAATCAATTGCTTAGATAAATTAGAAACCCAGTAAAACTTGTCTTGAAATCAATTGTTTAGTGAAAATAAATTCAAATTGTATAATAAGGCTATAGTAAGCTAGAGAAAGAATTATTGAAGATATAATTAAACAATAATATCTTTTTAAAAAAATGATAGGTACAGGAATAAATCCAGTGCATACACATCAATTATAAAAGATGCTCAGATTATAAAAGATCAAGTTAAAACGAGCATAAAATGTATAAAAGTATAAAATACTGAAATTTTGAGAGGGAAAAGCAGAATTTGCAAATTATTTTATAGCAAACATTTTATAGGATGAAATAAGAAAACTTACAATATTAAAAAATTCTTATCTGTTGGAAGTTTGCAAAGAAATAAAAGAGTGATTTGGGATCTCTACTAAATGATAACTTATAATAAATTAAGTTAAGAGAAACAAACTTAATTTTTGAATGAGTTGAAAGGAAATAAAAAAAAAGTTATACTTCGAGCCCTTCAAAAAAGTATAAACTCCATCAAATAGTTCTAAGTATTATAATTCCTGTTAATTCTTTATGAAATCAAACTAGTTAATACTTTGAAAATAGAAATTTTAAATCAAGAAATTATTATACCAAAAAACAAAAGCATTTTTCTTATCCAAATCATTGTCAAAAAGTTTTTAGAGTATGAACATATTGATGATACTGGGCTCTCTGAAATTTTAGCAGTTAATGGCCTTTGTAGAAGTTGAGATTTTTTAAATTATTGAACTAAATTCCATTTAGATGAATTCAAATTTAAATTAGTGTAATAAGAATTTCTGATAATTTGTAACTATTAAGAATTGAGCTCTTCTTTTGATAAGAGACAAATATAAAATTCCTAACATGGAACTTATGGTTTTGGAAACTGTTAAAATTTCATAAAAGAAAGAGGCCATTAGGAATAAGGATCATTCAGTCAACAAGCAGCAAAATGAAGTTGCCTTTGAAAAAACTGCTCAAGTGTTTCATTAAGAGGGAATAATATTTTCTTGAAATGGAAATTTATTGTTATATATTTTGAATCCTGTTGTGTATGTTCTGCTCTGCACACGAAATATTTTTTCTTTTTCTATTTTTCTTTTTATTTCATTTTTTCTATTTCCTATTTAAGCTTTAAAGGAAAAAAAGGAAAAAATAAAGAAAAAACTGAACAATGGTAGCCTAAAACTGAATATTTTAATAAAATATTGTAATATTGACTTGTTTTGTGCATCCACTTGAAAATAAAAGTTCTCCTTGAATGCAAAAACAAAGAATAATAAAGAAGAGAATAATAATAGTCACTATTGTGAGAAGAACAGGCAAAAACTTTTTAGGGTATCAATATCTGTGACATTCCTGTGCAATAGTTGGGCTTTGGCCAATCCCCTCAAGCATTGCCAAAATAACTGGATTAATACTTTTCTAGATAAAAGAGATTTACTTTGAGGAAATGGATGGTTTCTTCTCCAAAATCGTTCTATTTTCTGAAATCTGTGACATTTTACAATGAGGAACTTCTTGTACTGAATGAATTCTGTTTTCCAACCACTTACAAAAACTTTCCCACCACTTAACCAAAAAATTAGTAGAGGTATTAAAAAAAAGTTGGAATCTATTGCACTAAATGTAAATTCAGGTTTTGAAAACAAAGTTTTGGAGTTTTGAAAAGGAGATTTCAAGGAGGGTCTTAATCCCACTGAAATTAAAAAAAAAAGATTTAGGAATTTTTTAAAGCAATGCCCTTTGATTACTGCTGCATTTCTTCATTCCTCAATCAATATAAGACTACAAAATAAGCTTTATAAAGTGCATGCTAATTAATTGATTATAGAGGAAAGCACTGTGTCTTTACTCTGGTTTAAATAGTTATTTTAAAGGATTAATAATTTAGAAAATTTAAAGAAATTGATTTTATTATAAGAAATTTTAAAAAGCATTAATGGGAAGTTGAGAGTGTCACTGTGATTTTTTTTAATATAAAAATAACAGAACCTTGAATTATTCCCTAGTTCTAAAATCACAAATCTCTCTGATACAGCTTTCATGGGGCAATTGTGTCCAGATATAAGCCACTTGTCTATATGCACTCTGTTGGGGGTCTCACCTCATCATATTTTAGAAATGTTCTGATATTCTCCCTTTGGCTTTATCTATAGACCAAGGTGGAGAATGATGAAATAGATGAAATTTATGAATGAGAGTGTGAATAGGTGGAATTAACAAATAGATGAAATTTTAGATGAAAATTTAAGACTTATATATGGGAAAATAACAATTATCAAGCCCTGAGTTATAATTAGTGAAATTTTGCTGTTTGATGAAGTTTCTTAGAATTTTAATTTACTGCTATTCTACATCCAGGTATAAGTGTCTGATCCTACGTAAGACTGTTGATCATCACTTAAGGGAGATGTCCTTTGTTCCTGAAGTCTTAGGACTGACACAGGTAGATATCCCTAGAAAGTCAAGAGAATGATCTGGCAAAGGTGAAGGTAGAATTCTCTAGACCTATCCTTATTTTGGTAAATAAGAAATTTTGCTCCCTCATTAATTCTGCGTCTGACTATATATATACTAATTTGCTGCCCATGTCTTAATCTAAAATCAAACAGAACCAATCAAACAGACAAATGCTATGTCCCTTCATTTCTTCTCACATAGCAAATTCCATTGATAAGGGTAAGTATAAAAGAAGATAAACCTATTGGTGATTTTTGGTTATTATACATGTTAGTATAGAAAAGAATCATTTTGGATTATCATTTAAAAAAAAAATAGAGATCATGAAACCTTACAACTAGTGGGCTATTTAGTTTTATAAGAAATCACCCCATAATATTCTTTCATTGCATTAGTGGATTATATGATTAGTAGAAAATGTCACATAGTGGAAAATGTGGCATAATTTTCAAAATTGAATTAAGAATTTTACATGTAAAAATTGTTTGAAACATGTATCTAATATTATTAAAAGAGATAAAGACTCATTTTTCCAATTCAGGTCCTCACAATGCAATAATGGAAATTCTTTCCACTTTCAGGTGATTGTATATTTCTAAAATAATGATCCTTCTTATAGCTCTATTTTATATTGAGTTGTCTTAAGTCTTGGCATCTGAGAAACAGATCTACAAGGAAGAAGCCTTTTCAGAGCTGACCTAAGAAGATGGCATGTTTTAGAAATGTAAAATTATAGATAGACCTTGAACTTAAAAAAAAATACATCAAAGATATATGATCCTTAATAACTAAATCCTCTTAAAATCATGAAGCTATTATAATTGAAACTTGCTATTAGATCTCATAGGATTATAAATGATATTATTCTGAATCTAATTCAAGATAAGATTATCAAGGAATTCTAGTAGGCCAATGATCCATGATGCCAGTAAACCTATGGTATTGACATCCATAAATTACAGGTGGAGTTATCATAAAGAAAGCTGGGAGAATGACTGTTGGCATAGGCTAAGATAAATTTATCTTAACTCAGTTTACCCAGTATGACACTTTTTAAATGGAAAATATTCCATTTTTTAAACCTGTCTCAATAAAATCGGCTATCTGCACAACTCTAACCTGGAATTGACATGAAGTCAGGGAAGCATTTTTCCCCTTATTGTACAATATTCCAATTTTCTTTCTTTGCCAAATTTCAATAATAACTGCATGTTAACAGTATAAATACAATATTCAATTCTTATTTTCATAAGATAATACTGGAGTACCTCTGAACTATTATAAGAAGATACAGATATAAGAATTAAACCATTCAGCCTAAAATTTTAGTCCTTCCTAAAATTAATGTGAGAATAATTGGGAATAAATGATGAAACAATTTATGGGAACAAACTGTTGCTTTTATTAATTATTAAGTCTAAAATAAACATCTTCAGGTCCGATTTGAAGAAAAGACTATCTAGTGTTACCAAAATGGGAAAAGCCCATTTTATTTGGGTTTATTATTCACCTGGATATTGAGCATGCCTTGAAAGACAAAAATGTTTTATTATAAATAATTTCTTTGATCTATATTGCCTTGAAATTGCTACTCAATATTCTTATGCATCTCATCCCAGAACTTCTTCTGACAATTTCAATGATCTTAGCAACTTTTAAATGAATTCAAGTGTTTATTAGGGAGTCATCATTGCATTTTTAAAAAGTGTTCTGTTAATAGTTTCCTAACAGAATCTCATCCTCCAAAGGGAGGAAATAAAGGGGAGAAATGAGCAACTAAAAGAAAATAACAAGAAAAAAAAAAGAATGAAAAATTTTCATTTGGTCCCAATAAACAGTTGTAATAAGATTAAGTAATTATATCTGACAAATATAAAATTTGGGCTCAGATTTAAAAAAAAATTTAGTTCTTATTTGAATTTGCCAGCCTAAAAATGTAAACTTTGGTCTAGTGATGTTCAAATTAATGCTATTAAGTTTGGGTTTAGCTTTTAACACCTGACCTGATTATTGTCAAAGGAGAATTGCATAAAAATCTATTTTGTTAGAGATTGTTAACAGAGAAGCGGATTTCTATAAGTGACCTAAACTGGGAAAAGCAAATTCACTAGAAGTTGCACTGAAACCCTTCTCCTTCCTGTATTCCTGAAATGAGAGATCTCCAGAAGACCACAGTATTATATCAGAGGATGTTTCAGAAACTAGACAATTGCATGAGATGAGAAGCTCACACCTTCATCATCATCATCTCCTCCACAAATGATTGCTAATCTATCTGCTCCCAAATATGCAACAACAACAACAACTCCTTTTCAGTTTTCTTTTTCAGCTTTTGCTCCATCACTGACAGCAATGACTGCTAATTTCTTTGTTCATGGAACCCAACGTGTTCCTTTTTTTCTTTCAGTCCCTATGCTATAGACACCAGATCTGTTTGTGTTGTCTGCAGGGATATTACCTCTCATCATCATAATGGAATGACTGTCAAAATTGCTTGAATCATTTTCATAAACTCCATGATTTCCAGAACCTGTATGTAAGGAAAATGATGCTTGTGCTGTTGCATTTGAACAAATGCCCCCCATATCTCCATTTTACATATCTTGTAGGGCATGTTTTGCTGGAAGGTACTTGTCCCTTGTGATCCCTAGTGAGAGAGTTACCTCAGCCATTTATTGTATATTTAATATATTATGAGTTAATGTTTAATTAAATGGAACATAATCAGTGTAAGTTGTGCCAATTTCCATCTTCTCTAATGTCATCTTTGTACCTCAGTAAGGGGATTGCCCCCTTCAGGTTTTATGTCATCCTTGGAAGACTATCTTCCATGTATTTAGAGTGTAATAATCCAAAAAAAAAAAAAAAAAAAAAACCTGGGGTCTTTCTGTGGTTTGAAGTAGAAGAAGAAAGAATTTTTTTGGACTCCTGTTCTATTCTGATCAGTATTAAATGATTGCATAGAGATAGTAATTATAAATTCTGTATATTGGGCCCTAGAACTCTGAGCTGCAATTTGTAAGTTCACTTGCTTAATCATAAAAAAGATAACGAGACGATCTCCACTCTTATTTTTCCATTTCATAGCCAACAATCCTGGTGTGGTGGAAGTGACTCAATTACATGGAAAGTCCTCCAACTTGATTTTGTATCTTTGGACATCTCTCTCTTGTCCAACGTGAGCAAGTGATCATCTTATGACCACTTAGTCACTGGAGATGCCATATGCTTCATCCAATCTGTGATCCCCTCCATCAATGTCATTTTTGACCTTCGAGAGTATATTCTATTCTATCAACCAATGAGAATCCATATTTTGCCATGCCTCTTTTCCTACTTTGGTATTAAACCCTACCAAAATAAGAACATAGAAGAAAGGATTATCTCAGATTGGGAGGATGACGTGAGGTCTACTTATTAGAGGGTACCATGGACTTTTTATTTTTTAATTTTAAATAATAACTTTTTATTTTCAAAATGTATGCAGATAGTTTTCAACATTCATTCTTGCAAAACCCTGTGTTCCAAATTTTTCTCCCTCCACCAGGCAGCAAGTAATCAAATATATGTTAAACATGTGCAATTATTCTATACGTATTTCCACAATTATCATGCTGCACAAGAAAAATCTGCTCAAAAAGGAAAAAAAAGGGAATGAAAAGAAAAAGCAAGCAAGCAACAATAAAAAAGGTGGAAACATTACATTGTAATACACATTCAGTCCCCATTGACCTTTCTCTGGATGCAGATGACTCTCTCCATCATAAGTCTATTGGAATTGGCCTGAATCTCCTCATTATTGAAAAGAACCATGTCTTCAATAAAGTGCCATTGGCTTAGCGCTCTACCTCAGTGGTTTTTCTTGTAGGCTGGGCAATTATAATCCTGACACAGGTAGGATTAGATACCTATATTCCATCTTACTGCTCTGTGCTATTACTTAGTCTTTTCTCTTCATCCTTTCTACCTTTAGCTCATGGGTAGAAAATCAATTCAACAATACCATTGCTACTATGAAGAGAGGGATAATATACCATTCTCCCACAGTTTCACTAAGAATCTTGGTTATTCAGACTCATAGGCTACTTCCCACTTCCTCTTAAACATCCATGTAAGTCCCATCCTTCCAGTGACCCTATCCCACTTTGCCTTCCATTTTTGTCATTTCCTGTGGAAATCCCATCCTGCAGTTAATAAATTATTCTTCAGATATGCTGAAAAATTAGGTTTGTTTAGTTTTTTTTGTTGGTGAGGCAGTTAGGGCTAAATGACTTGCCCAGCTAGTAAGTGTTAATTATCTGATACATAAATATCAAATTTGAACTCAGATCTTCTTGATTTCAGAGTCAGTGCTCTGCTCTATCTAGCTGCTCTAAACAATTAATTCTTCAAAGAAAAATCACAAGTAATACTAGTAGTCTGAAAGTGTTTCAAATCACTAATAATAAGAGAAGTGTTTCTTTCCCCTTGATCTAATTTTTCTTGCACACACGATGAATATGGAAATATGTTTAGAAGAATTGCACATGTTTAACCTATATTAGAGTGCTTACTGTCTAGGGAAGGGAGGAGGTGGGGAAAAAAGGAGAAAAATTTTCAACACAAGGTTTTGCACAGGTGAATGTTGAAAATTATCTTTGCATGTATTTGGAAAAATAAAATACTATTAATTATTTTAAATAATGAAGTGCAAATCACTTAGGTTTTATTTTAATGCCCAGCAGACTGGCAAAGATGACAAAAGGTGGCAATAGTCAGTGTTGGAGGGGCTGTAGAAAGACATTGGTGGAATTGTGAAGTGGTACAACATTTTGGAAAGCAATTTGGAGCTATGCAAAGTGACTAAAATGTCCATTTTCTTTGACCCAGAGATTTCATTCTTCAGGAAATCATTAACTTTTTTTTTTTAAAGGCTCCATATACACAAAATATTTATAGAATCATTTTTTGTGGTAGCAAAGAACTGGAAGTGAATTATATGTACATTGATTAGAGAATGGCTAGCCAAACAGTGGTACATGAATGCAGTGGAAAATTACTGTGCTATAAGAAATGACAAACATAATAAGTGCAGAGAAACATAGAAAAAGCTGATTCAGGGTAAAAAAAAAGCAGAGTGAGGAAAACAATACATACAACTACAACAATGTAAATAGAAAGAACAACTACCACAAAAAAATGAAACTAAATGTTTCCAGTTAATAAATGTACCCCCACCCCCATCTGAACAAGCCTGGCGTAGCTGTCTGAGAGGGCTTTGAAGTTGCTAAGCTGAATATACGTAAGGGATGTGACTCCTGATGAACTGAGAGAATGATGAGACTCAATGTTGTGTGAAAGGAGAAAGTACTTTATTTTGTTGAAAACACTTTAAGAGAGGACCTAGAGAGAGGTCCACTTCAGGGATCAACAAATCATCCTCTGAGGGTCAAATCCAACCTGCTAACAGTTTTTTGTTTGTTTGTTTTGTATGATCAGTATGGTCAGAAGGATGGTTTAACATTTGTAAAGTCTTATCACATTTGAAGAAGACCATTCTTAATTTATGAACTCTACAGAAAGAGGCAACAGCCTTAATTTAGCCAATGGGCTGATGTTGGCTGATTCTTGTGCTACAGGGAGCCCTTGGAGCTACAGATGGAGTCTGAATAGACTTCCCAACATATGGCTTGACTTCTGGCACTGACTCCAGATGACTCTGGAGGACAGAGTGAAGCTGATGACTTCACACAGCTCTGTCTCACTTAAGTCCAATTCCCGTGCAAGGCAAGAAGTCCCTCTAGTGATATCATTGGTCCTCTTTAAGAACTAAGGACAAATGACAACAAAGTGACTTCTAGCACCTGCAGCCCTAGAGATTGCTGAGAGAAGATTCCTAATAGATCATTCACTCTTCTTGGTTTGATATAAAATCTTATACCACTCACAACTAAAGATTTCATTCCCTTTTATGCCTTCTTTAGTATATGCTAATATGTAGGCCTTGTCTGACTTCCATTGGCTGCTTTTTGTTTTTCAAAAGAGGATTTACTAGTTATTCAGAATGGTTAGAATTTGGTGGGAAAAAAATAGGTTGGCTAGCATAAGTTAAGGACATCCCTCTTCCTTTCAGAATAATCAGAGAAGTGGCTTCTATTCTTAACCCAGACTCATACTTTTAGGCTAGAGATATTTAAGGGATAGAAATTATGGATGTGTCTAGTTCCATATTCCTCTTGGAATCTGGAGGTGAGAACATGCAAATTCTATGGTCCTGGATCCTGGCTGCCCCTCTCTCCATCTAGACTACTGGTATAGCCCACAAAGGTGGACTAGATGTCAGTTCACATCTAACCATGTGATCCTGGATGCTCCCTCTCTCTTCTCCCCCTGCCCTCCAGTCTCTCTGTCTCTCTCTGTCTCTCCATCTCCTTCTGTCTCTCTGCCTATCTGTCTCTCTCTGTCTCTCTGTCTCTCTCCAAACTCACAAATATATCTATTTTACATAACCAACAAGCTTGGCCTTGGGGAAGAGATATAAGAAGATATACTTGTCTCTATTACTTTGAAGATCTCTGGGTTCCACATATATAAGAATGTTTGTGGCAGTCCTCTTTGTAGTGGCCAAAAACTGGAAATGAATGGATATCCATCAATTGGAGAATGGCTGAATAAATTGTGGTATATGAACATTACAGAATATTATTGTTCTGTAAGAAATGACCAGCAGGATGATTTCGGAAAGGCCTGGAGAGCCTTACATGAACTGATGCTGAGTGAAATGAGGAGAACCAGGAGATCATTATACACTTCAACAACAATACTATATTAGGATGTATTCTGATGGACGTGGGTATCTTCAGGAACAAGAGAATCCAAATCAGTTCCAATTGATCTGTAGTAAACAGAAATAGCTACACCCAGAGAAAGAACACTGGGAAATGAGTATGGACCACAACATAGCATTTCCACTTCTTCTGTTTTTGTCTGCCTGCACTTTTGTTTTTTCCTTCTCAGGTTATTTTTACCTTCTTTCTAAATCTGATCTTTCTTGTGCAACAAGATAACTATATAAATATGTATACACATATTGTATTTAACATAGTTAACATGTATAGGACTACCTGCCATCTAAGGGGGAGAGTGGGGGGAAAGGGGGGTAAAAGTTGGAACAGAAGTTTTTATAAGGATCAATGTTGAAAAATTACCCATGCATATGTTTTGTCAATAAAAAGTTATAATAAAAAATAAAATTTAATTTAAAAAAGAGTGGTAACACAGTCTGAAACTGGCAAAGAAGACAGAACAAGTTGGGCAATGAGGTGGTACAATAGATAGAGAGCGTGGCCTGTAGTCAGGAAGACTCCATCTTTTTGAGTTCAAATTTGACCTTAGATACTATCTCTGTGACTCTAGGCAAGTTAAGTCCCTTAACTCTGTTTGCCTCTGTTTCCTTATCTGTAAAATGAGCTGGAGAAGGAAATGGCAAACAATTCTAGTAACTTTGCCAAGAAAACCCCAAATGAGATCACAAAGAGCAGGGCAGAACCAAACAGAATAAATATTTACATCATTATACTGGCAGTTCATTATAAAACCCATCTTGGTCTTTTTCCAAACTTCTCTTTGGGGTTAGGCTTGATCTTATTGTCAGTTTTCATGCAAATTCCTGAAGAATGAGACAATTCTGCTTCTGTTGCTTTGTGAGAACTCTCTTAATCCTTAAAGTTGTGTGGAAAGACTTGAGAGAGTTCACTACCATGTCTTTACCATAGTGGTGGAGCAAGAGGAAAAAGTGGGACTTCACTTTACAAGTTTATTTTCCTTTTATCCCAATTCCTCAACTTTCTCAACTTTTCACTTGTACCTTCTCTGTAGGGCAGCCATATTCAGGGGTGGTAATTCCATTGATCCGGTCATCACTCACAAGTGTTCTGCTCTCATTAGCTATAAATCTGATATTCTTCTGTCTAATCATAACTTCTTATACTCTGTGTTTCACTCCTCCTAACTATATTCTCTGTTCTTATTTTAATCTTAACCATCCATATTTACTTTTCTAGACCATTACCTCTTATTTATTCTTACTTTCTTCTTTTTCAAATCTTGACCTAACTAGTGGCAGCTTGTGATATGATATTGCCAGTGATGGCTTTCCAGTACCATTTTGGATCTCATAGCCAATGGCCCATTACCATTGATTTCCAGAGAGAATCCTCACCACATAGGATCAGTTTTGTACAAAATACATGCTGTTTTTAAGCCATTTTTTGGTAAGGTTAATTTTTAAAAATTTATACATAAAAAAATAAAAAAATCTTTGCCTGTTAGCTAATTAACTTGCATGGTCTTTTATCCTTGAATCTCCTATCCACTTTTCTGTCATAGCTTGTACCTTTCCAATTCCCAACCCATCTACTTTCTCTACTCCTATATTCATACTGTTAAAAGCAAACAGAGTAAGGTTACACAGCCATGGTAACTGCATCCACTTTAAATTTGTTATGTAATCTCAGCTAGCCTTTCTTGACTGCCTCTTTTCCATTCCCTTGAACATTTGTTCCAAACCTTCTGTTTTCTCCTTATGTCACCTACTAGTCATTCAATCTTCCCTTTTATCAGATGATATTACTAATAACTTCACTAAAAACATTGAGGCCATCTGACCCCTTTTCTCCAATTCTGTACTTCATATCACTTCAACATCATTTACTATTTCTTTGCTCCTAACCTGGAGGATGAAGTAGTTGGGTTTTTTAATACTTTGGGACAGTTCTTTTTTTTTAATAATAATTTTTTTTTCAAATACATGCAAAGATAGTTTTTTTTAACATTTATCTTTGTAAAACCTTGTGTTTCAAATTTTACTCCCTCCTTCCCTCCTTCCCCCTCCCCAAGACAGCAAAAAAAAATCTAAGATAGGTTTAACATGTGCAATTCTAAACATATTTCCATATTTGTCATGTTGTACAAGAAAGATCAAAAGAGAAAAAAAACCACATGAAAGAGAGAAAAAACAAGCAAACAAACAACAAAAGATGAAAATCCTCATTCAGTTTCCATAATTCTTTCTATAGATATAAATAGCACTTTCCATCACAAGTCTATTGAAATTACCTTGAATCCCCTCATTGTTGAAAACAGCCACCTATCACATTTATCAGAGGTGATCATACATAATCTTGTTTCTGTGTACAGCGTTGTGTTGGTTCTATTCATTTCACTTAGAATCAATTCATGTAAGTTTTTCCAGGCTTTTCTGAAATTAGCCTGCTTATCATTTCTCATAAAACAATAATATTCCATTACATTCATATACCATAACTTATTCAGCTATTCCCCAACTTATGGGTATCTGCTCAACTTCCAGTTTCTTGCCACTACAAAAAAAGCTACTACAAACATTTTTTTACACGTGAGTCCTTTTCCCTTTTTTATGATGTCTTTGGGATACAGATCCAGTAGAGATACTGCAGGATCAAAGGACATGCACATCCTTTTAGCTCTTTGGGCATAGTTGAAAATTAATCTCAAACCAGTTGAATCATTTCACAACTCCAACAACAATGCATTAGTGTCATAGTTTGAAGAAGTCGTTTTTAACCTGAAAATATTATCTTATCATCTTGTGCCTTTGATCTCATTTCTGGCCTCTCCTTTCTTACTAGCATAATGACCTTTGGTTCATCTTGTTAACCTGCAATAACTACTCACAAAGTAGTAGAACAAAATAAATTTATTCTAAGTAAAGAAACTGCAATTTGAGACACCATGTAGTATTAAGGTATTGGGATATTTGCCAAGGACAATCAGGCAAGGTGATTATATTATGGTTAATCAAAGAAGGAGAGGAAACTTGGCCATGGAACAACAGGAAGCAGGATGTTTACTATGTCAGCTGGAGTTCCATCAAGTAGATTGATACCAAGCCGGGGATGGGAAACAATAACATGATTGGGCATATGGGTCATTCTTTCAGTCTGCACATTAAAGTTCCCAGGAAGACCAAGAGGCTGATCTCAGCTGATTTAGGCTGCTTTAAAGTGGGTGACAAAGAATTTGAAAGTTCAGAGTAAAGAAATGTGTCAAAGGTCCCATAGCTCTACATGAATCCAACAATCTCTTTTCTAATTATCAATATCTCTGTATCTGGTTATTCCTCTACTTCTGATAATAAACATAATCAAGCCTACCCCTTCTCTAAAAAACAACTTCATTTAATCCTTCTATACTCTTCGGCTGACATTTTTCCTTCTCTTTATAAACTCTTTGCTGCCATTGCACCTTTACAGACAAAATTCCTAAAAAATGGACTCTTTCTGTTTTTCATCTCATATTCACTTCTCAATGCTTTATACTCTAATTTCTGATCATGTCACTTAAATAAAACCATTCTCTTCAAAATTACTGAAAATTCACAAAGTAAATGGATGGGGAATTGGAAAGATATAAGCAGTGACAGAAAAGTGGTTAGGAAATTCAATGGTAAAAGACCATGTAAAGCTGAATTGGCTATCAGGCCAAGATTTTATTTTATTTTTTATGTGTAAATTTTAAACAAATTAACCTTATCAAAAAAACTTAAAAAACAAAATATATTTTGTACAAAACTGATCCTGTGTGGTGAGGATTCTCTGTGGAATTCACAAAGTATAATTCATTAATGACCTTTTCTCAGTCCTCACTTCTGAACCTTTTTTCAGTATTTGAAGATGTTGAGCACTCCCTCTTCTCGTACAGAGCCTGTCACACACTTCTTACTGGATTTATATCATACGGCTCTCTTTTGTTTTCCCTTCATTTACTTGCAAGACCATCATACTTTTTCTGAGACTCTGGATATGCTCCCAGGCCTTTGCCCTGGGCCCTCTTCCTTTCTTCCTTTATACTTTCTTGTTAATCTTATTAGGACCACGAGTTCAGCTATCACTTCTATGCAGATGAAGTTCAAATCTATATATACATCTCAGTATTGTCCTTAAACAACAATCTCACATCATCAATTTTCTATTTTACATTTCCAATTAGCTCTCATAACTATTTCAGATTCAACATGTCCAAAATAGAATTATCTTTTCCCTCAAATCCCCACTTCTTCCTAATTGATTTCTTTTGCCTTTTCTGGCACTCAGACTTCCAATATTAGAATCATCTTTAATTCTTTGAAACCAATCGGTTGCATCAAGTCAATTCTATATCTAAAATACATGTTCAATATGCCTCCTCTCTACATATATATATAATTTTATATATATCTTAGTTCACATTCTCATCATCTCTCACCTGGACTATTGTCATCATCTTCTAATTGATCTTCCTGATTTCATTTTCTCCCTTTTCCAATCCATCCTTCACATAGATCACTAATAGATATTTTCAAAGTACAGTTCTGATTATATCGTTTTCCTGTTTACAAAACTTTAATGGTTCCCTCTTCCTTCTGGGTTAAAATACAACTTGCTTCTTTTTTGTGAAAATATTTTATTTATTTATTTTAAAATTAAAGCTTTTTATTTTCAAAACATATACATAAATAATTTTCAACATTCACCTTTGCAAAATTTGTATTCCAAACTTTTTTCACTCTCTCCCCACTACTCCCTCCTTTAGATGGCAAATAATCCAATATATGTTAAACGTGCAATTCTTCTATACATATTTCCATAATTATCATGCTGCACAAGAAAAATCAGATCAAAAAGGGAAAAAAAATGAGAAAGAAAACAAAATGCAAGCAAACAATCAAAAAGTGGACCACTCTCAATCTCTACAGTCCTCTCTCTGGATGCAGATAGCTCTCTTCATCACAAAGTTATTGAAACTGACCTGAATCACCTTGTTGTACCATTTGGTTCTTAAAGCCCTTCACAATCTAGTTGCAGACAACTTTTTCAGGCTTATTGTATTTTTGGTTTTATGTAACCTACATTTCAGCAAAACTGGTCTGCTTGTTGTTCCTTATACATAACTTTCCATCTCTTGTCTGTAGTCATTTGTTTAGACATCCCTGGAATGCATCACTATTTCACAGAATACCTATTTTCCTTTAAATCTCATTTCAAGTGTCATTTTCTAAAGGAATCTAAACCGATTACCCCAATTGTTAATGCTTTCCCCTCAGAAATTTTTATATAAATATCTATATAATTTGTCTTCTTGTAGCTTCCCCACAGAATGTAATTCTGAGGGAAGAGACTATTTTATTTTTATCTTTATATTCCCTGTGCCTCATACAGTGTCTGTCACATAGGTCACTTACTACATACTTGCTGAATAAACTAAGATCACATACTCACATGGCTTAAATTATTATCATGCAGATAATTTCCTAAATCCACATCTCCAAATTTTCATTTGTTTTCTGAGCTCCAGAATTTCACCTCTAACGCCTGATAAAACATCTCTACATTGATGCCTCATGGGAACTTTAAACTCTTTTTTTTTTTTTTCAAAATTGAGTTTATTATCTTTTCCCCAAAATTTGTTACTTCTTTTATCTTCATTTTCTGTCTGAGTCACTACCATTCATTTTGTTTTCACTGTTCATCCCCTTGGTATTATCTTTAGGTTTTCTTTCTCTTTCATCTTTCACATCCAATCAAGTACCAAGTCCTATCAGTTTCATATCTACAACATCACTCATCTATCCTTTTCTAGCTATCCCATTGTTGTCATCTTAGTACATACAGTACAGAACTTCATAATTGTCCATTTATATTATCACAATTGTTACCTCACAGATATGCTTAACTTTGCTTTCTGCCTGGCCAAAGCATTCTTTCTACATCTTCCAGAACATAGACCTATTTTACATATAGATCTGATTGTATTGTTACTCTCCTCAAAAATCTTTAGCAACTCTTTAATGCCTTCTGAATCAAATTGAGACTCCTTTATCTGGTATTCAAAATCTGGCACAACTGGGTACCCCTCTACTTTTCCAGGCTTATTTCATATTACTCTATTGATTCTAAATTCCAGCTAAACTGAGATCCAGCTTTGTCTTCCAAATCTTATATGATGTTACATCACTGTGTTTTTGCTCATACTATCTGCTGTGTTGGCTTCCGCTTCTCCCCCTCTTCATCATCCTTAAAGTCCAGTTTTTTGGATGCCATCCCCTCAGGAACCTTCTTTGGTCCCTAAAGCTGATAGCAACTTTTTTCTTTACACCTCACATAATATTTTTATTAAAAGGTGGTGGGTAAAGCACTAAACTTTATGTCAGACAATTCTGGGTAGAGAAATTGCAATATATAATGATAGTGATTGTTGTTGCCATTTGTAAAAGAGGTAAAAGGGACAAGAAACTCAGGGAGAACAATGTGATTACTGGTAAAGAACCCCACTTCTCTGATTCTGATTGCAGTCTACCATGTATTTCTACTATCTCAACAACAAGCATTTATTAAGCATTTACTACATGCCAGGTACTGTGCTAAATACTGAAGGCACAAAGAAAGGAAAAAAGCAAAAAGCAAATAGTCTCTGCTATCAAGGAGCTCACATTCTAAATGAGGAGATAAAGTATAAATGACTACTTACAAACAAAATATATACAGATAAAATGGAGATAATCTCAGAAGGTAGGCATTAAGATTGAGGGTGGGGAAGACTTTTTAAAGAAGGTGGGGCTATAGCTGAGACTTCAAAGCAGGCAATGAAGCTCAGAGGAAGAAATGAGGAGGGGAAATCTTCAAGATATGGGGGACATTCCCCAAATTATGAAGATGGAACATATGCAAGGAATACCACGGAAGTCAGCATTACTGTATCTCACAGTATAATGAAAGGGGATAAGGTTAAAACAACAGGAAAGACAGTCTCAGGGCTTTTTGTTCACTTTGGGCTATAAATTTCTCTGCTGAAAATTGTTCCTGCTTATCAGCTTCAGCTGGCTTGAAAATATAGTTGTAAATTGCCCCCAATATTGACCTTCCTATCCCTTCCACCTCCCTTTACCTCAAACTGAGATGGGATTTGTCTATCCTTTCCACTGAGATGCTTATCAATCAGAATGAACGTTAACCATGAAACAAGTATTAGTAGCTAATAGTTTTCTTTTTATAAAAAGGGAAATAAATAACAACAATGAAATAATAGTGTAAAGAGGAAAAGGTCTAATTCATGGAAACACATGTACCCAGTCTTCTCTAGTTGCAGCAGAAATTAACTTATTCAACCTTTCCTTTGTGGAGAACTTACAAAAGTGATGAGAGTAGCCTACTTTTCCTTACTTAGAGTCACAGGAGAAAAGAACACTTAGGTTATCTTACCAAACATGGTCCATATGAGCAGAGCAATCTCAACAATAGTCACTGAGGGAAGATTGAGGAGCATCCTGGCTCCTGTCCACATGGTCCAAAAATGGAAGATGGTTTTCTAACTTTAATTCTTGATTCAGCTCTACTCCTTCTGGCATCTTTCTACCCAGAAATCTTCACAAAGCAGTCC
The DNA here is from genome assembly GCF_016432865.1 of Antechinus flavipes. Lineage (NCBI taxonomy): Eukaryota > Metazoa > Chordata > Mammalia > Dasyuromorphia > Dasyuridae > Antechinus > Antechinus flavipes. The sequence continues at coordinate 388,122,914 of NC_067399.1, read as the reverse complement.
CAGAATTCCCAATTCTAAAACGTCACTAGCTGATGAATTCTGGGGAGATAGCTGTTGGAGTGTCTCATCACCATGACAACACAGGTTACACAAAGAAGCTGCCTCTGTACCAGTGGGAGTAGCTTCTATACCTATATTTTACCAGTGTGATGAAATCAATATTGAGAAAAAAGAGAGAAAAAAGATATGTAGATTGTGATCTTATTACAAGTTCTACAAGGTCAAAGATATGCTTTTTTATTTTTTGTTAATATATTTAATTTTTTTTACATTTAATCATAATACCCAAATCCTGTTCTCAAGAGCTTTTAGTCCAGCTGGGGAGAATGACATGTCTTTACATGAAAACATTACCAGTAACAAGAATATAATTAAATTATGTAGTATAGATTCTGAGTATAGGGAAAATGCCAAGGAAAAGCACAATTGCTATGAGATAGAAAAGCATGGGCTTCCTGGAAGAGGTCAGATTCATAGTGAGCTTTAAAAAATTTGGTCAGGCAAAGAGAAGAGGAGCTGTGGTATGGTAGCAAGAATGTTGAATTTAGAGTCCAAGAATCTAGGTTCTCAGACTCTAAATTCCCCTCCCTCCATTCTGCTATTTACTACCCAAATGATATGGGAGAACTCTTTTCACTTGCTTGGTCTCATATAAAATTTTTCAAGTGAAGAAAATGCTTGTGATAATGAGAATTGGCTAATAATAAAAGCTCACATTTATATTTACTTTTATGAAAAGTATCTTTTTTTGATGTTCAAAACAATCCTTTGAAATAGCTTTATTAATTTACCCACTTGAGGTTCAAAGAAGTCAAAAGGCTTACTCAGGATTACACAACTAATAGGTAATCACACAACTGGATTACACATCTGAATTGCACAATTTATAAACTTCTGAAGTAGGGCCCAGGTTTTCTTGAATCCACTTTCTGTGTTCTAGTTCATGCTACTTCTCCTAAATTAAAAGATTTAAGATGTATGGAATAATAACAACTGGTATTTATATAGCATTTATAAAAATATTTATATATTTAAAGTAAATGTTTGAGGTAGAATTTGAACTTAAGTCTTCTTGACTCCAGGTCCAGCTCTCTATCCAATGCATCACTTACTTGTCTATATGCAAATACAGTCTACAATATTTTCATATGGAAATTTATCTGATATAAATAAATTGCTATTATGAGGAGATGTTTAAAAAAAGAATCTAAAAGTCAGCTTAGTCAACAAACACTTGATTTGACTTACTAGCCAAATGGAGAGATATGGCAGCCAAAAGCAATATTAATTTAGACTATAAACTCAATTATAAAAGCTTACAGAGAAGAATGATCTAAGATTATGAGCAGTATTGCCTCATAAACTGAGAGAAGCAGTGGACAGTAAAACTGGTTTAAAGAAAGTTTGGTGCAGAGCCAAGAAAACAAAATTATATATGACTATAAAGGAAAGAAGAAGCAGTATACTAAATGAAAATAGTGTGAAATTATAAAGAACACATATGACTCCAAAAAAGAGATAATAGAAGATGGAAATCCACAAGTGTTACATATATTTTCAGACTTTTTAATGCACCATCAGTTATGTTGTTTTTTTCTTTTTTTTTTGTTTTTAATCCTTAAAAATAATAATAAGTAGTTTGATATAGTTTATGCATATGAAGTTATATAAAACATATTTCCACGTTAATCATGTTATAAGAAGACACAGACAGAAAAAAACCCAAGAAAAATTTTTTAAAAAGTATGCTTCAATTGGCATTCAGACTCCATCTGTTCTTTCTCTGGAGACATCATTTTTTGTCATTAAGTCCTTCAGAATTGTCTCAGATCATTGTATTGCTGAGAATAACGATTATTTACAGCTGATCATCATACAATATGGCTGTTACTATATATAATGTCTTCCTACGTTTGCTCATTTCACTTTGCATCAGTTCATGTAAGTCTTTCCAGATTTTTCTGAGAGCATTCTACTCATCGTTTCTTAAAGTACAATAATACTCCATTATAATCATATACAACTTGTTCAGTTATTCCACAATTGATGGATATTGCTTCAGTTTCTAATTTTTTGCCATCACAAAATGAGCTGCTTGTACATACAGATGGTTCTTCTTCTTCTCCCTTTTTCCTTTTCTTCCTCCTTTCCCCTCTCCCCATCATGCTTATAGATCAAACTGAAATGACACTAAAGAGAACAAAGGTGAAAGAAATATGTGGATTAGACCAAGTATATAGAAGGGGATATGTACTAGAGGTGACATAACTGTGAGAATTTCAAGTGACTAATTCACAAGGTAGTTGAAGGAAGGGAAGACAGTAAAGTTGTGTGTGTGGGGAGGTGCTTAACCTTTATTAATATATTTTTAAAAAGTAACCAAGAGAGCAACCACAGCTTCCAATCCCTTATTTTTCAATCTATATTGAATTTTTATGAGAATTATCTAGGCACACCATGAAGACAATATTGGTAGAAAATAGGCTTTCTTTCGCAAGTGATTTGAACAGTAGATCTTAACTTGAACAATTGAGTAAAAGAGATAGAAAATACAAGATTCCATTAATTTATTGTTTGTTAATAATTTTAAAAGTATTTGATCTATAGAACAAATCCAACAAGATTCTCTCTCATCCTTTGTTGTTGTTGCTCAGTCATGTCTGACTTTTTGTGAGCCCATTTGGGGTTTTCTTGGTAAAGATACTAGAGTGATGTGACATTTCCTTTTCCAGATCATTTAACAGATGTGGAAATTAAGGCAAAGGGAATTGCTTTTGTCCAGGGTTCCCAAACTAGTACATTTTTGAAACCAGATTTGAACTCAGAAAGAAAAATCTTCCTGACTCCAGGCCTAACAATCTACCACTGTGTCCCTTAGCTCTCATCCATACAGGAACATTATTTAAATTCCCTTGAAAGTTAAAATAACAAAAATAAACTAGTTCAATAATACACTGATCATAAATACCAAATGAAGCACAAAACAGGAAATGTTTTCTCACCAAAGGTTTTTAACCACTGTTTTAGAAAAGACCCAGCATGGAGTCCAATTTGGAGAGAGAGTTCCTTTGGATGATAAGGTTTTCCAGATGTTTCTTTCTTTCTTTCTTTCTTTCTTTTTTTTTTTTTTTGAATAACTTTGTGCTGGTTGTATCTAAAAACACTGCAGAGCTTCCTGGAAAAGATCTGTAATCATTTAAAAGATTTTGTGCAAAGGATATAATAAAACAGTTTTTAAAAGGAAGAATTTTAAAGCATTAGTAATCATATGAAAGAATGCTCCAAATCACAAATAATAAGAGAAATGGAAATTGAAGCAACCATGAAGTTTCATCTCATACCTACCAAGTTGGCAAAAAAAGATGAAAAATGGAAATATTGATGTTGGGATGTTGTTAGCATTGTGGGGAAGATAAGCACACTGTTGGTCCATAAGTATATTGTTGGTAGAGCTGTGAATCAGAACCACTACTTTGGAAAGTAATTTGGAATTACACAAATAAAATAAAAAACCTTCCATATCCTTTGACCCAGAGGTGTCACTAGTAGGCATATTCCCCAAGGAATTGGTAAGAAGAATGTTTCCACATAAACTAAATACTAAAAAGTATTTAGAGCAATACTTTTAGTAGTAGCAAAGAATTAGAAACAAAGTAGATGCTCATCCAATGGGGAAATGGCTAAGTCAGTTGTGGTACATAAATACAATGAAATATCACTGCACCATAAGTAGCAACAAATATAACAAATACAGAGAAACATGTAAATGACCTAATGTAAAATGAAGTAAGTAGAGCTAAGAAAACAATATGTACAATGATTACAATAATGTAAATGGAAAGAACAAGTATATAATAAAGGTGAGTAACCAATGTTACAATATCTTGGACAGAGAATAAGGATAGATAGCAAGTTGGGTACAAAATTATGTAAAGGAGAAAGAGTAGCTGTATTATTTTCAAAAATCTACACAGTTCCTTTATTAAGGTGTGGTTGTCATCCCTTCCCTCCATCATAGCTCAATTGATGCAATCACAAGATAATAAAGTATTAATATATTAAGGTATTATCATCTAGCTATCCCATTACAAAACATGAACATCTCTTTTTTATTAAATAAAAAAGATTTCTCCATCATCAGATAAATAACAATGGGCCATCCCCTTGTGAGTCTTAAAAGACACAATCTAGTCAGTTTGAATCAGTTGACTAGAGAGTCAGGAGTACAGGAAAAAAATCAGTTTTTCACCTCTTGGTGGGGGAAGGAATAATGGCATCTAGCAGTTGAACTGTGATCCAAAAGGAGAAATCTCATCTAGAAGTTGGAGGATCAGTCTGAGAGAGTTCAAGGCAAGGTTGAATGAGACAAATATACATCAGACAAGTGTGGATGCAGAGAGGCCATGACTTAAAGCTGGAAGCAGCTTCGAAGAGCAGTAAAGAAAGCCAGCCATGGACTCAAGAGAGAACTAGCCCCTGGTTATTGATAGTTGAGTTGAAGAGGGCTGCAGCTTTTGGGAGCCCCACTGAGAAACCAATCAACCCAGGGAGAGAGATTGTGCCAGAAGTAGAATTTTGTGAGAATCCACTAGGACAGAAAGAATTTCAAGGTCTTTTAGGGATGATGAGCAGCCTTGACCACATGTGTTTCATGATTATCACTTTTAAGTTTGTACCCATTCTTAACATGAATATTTTGTGTAGTAGTAGGAGAATGTACTCCAAATTTATAAGGGAATGTCTTGTAGCTGCTCTTCTTACTAAACCATTTTAGTATATGCCTTTGCTAAGATATAATTATTTCTATTGGCTGACTATTGAGGGGAGAACAATGATGGGAGCTCTTGAGTTTAATAGTTTTAAGAATGGGTACCTATAGGACACTCACTAAAAAGAGCAGCCACTCTATCTAATCCATCACTTGTCCATCATTTTTTCAAGGTAATACAGAAAGTTTGAAATGGAGAGAGCATAGGCTAAAATGGAAGTAAGCCCTTTAAGTCACTTTAAAGAGGATCAAGAGAAAAGGATGATTGAAATTGCTCATTTAGCAAATGATTAGCCAACTGTAGAAAATCTTTTTAAATGACAGTTCTTATCTTGGTTTGTCTCTTTTGGAAAGAGCAGCGCTGGGATTTGTGGGGACTCTGCCAAACACATTCTTTTCTGAATCTGGCTAAACAATAACCACCACTAAGTCCCTGAAAACAGACATTGACTGTTTTTTTGGTTTTTTTTTAAAGAATCTCAATACCTCCCCCCAGCTCCCAGTCTCTTTCCTGATTCATTAATTATCTAGTTAGTTGAGTTTTTCCTCAGCCCTTTAAAATATAAATAGTAAGCACTTTATAAGTCCCTATTAAATGATGGGATCAGCAACAATTACTTAATGAAATACTGGGAAAGTCGTGATTTAAAATCCCAACCCCCTATTCTGACTCTGTCTTTGTTTGGAGCCAGAGGGATAATTGCTATGACATATAAACTAATTGCAGTAACTAAATGAGGGCCTTCTGCCCCAAGCTTGAGGGCTGGTCCTGGTGAAAAATCACCACCTGCTCAAGGGGCCTAGCTGACTTCCTTTGGCACTTTTTTAAAAAAAGAGATTTGGAAGGAAGATGTGATTAAAGTAGATTTCCATACCTGGAAAGTGATAGGTAAGAGCTATCTGCAATCTCATATTCTTAGATCTAAACATAATTAAAGCTAGTAAAAGACACTGATGCATAATTCCCTGACTGTAAAACTTTCTTTTTGCCAGACTCCACACTTCTTTCTTACTATGATGATTCAATCAGGTCACAAATTTAGAGCAGGAAGGCACATATGAAGTCATTGAGTCCCTTAATTTTGTGGATAAGGCAACTGAGACCTGGAGGTACCCCCCAAAAAACCCATCAAAAAAAACCTTTCAATTTAGATCTTCGGACTCCAAATCTACACCTCTTTGTGCTATGACATTGTTGCCTCTTTTGAGATCAGATTATACATGCTTTTGTTTCTGTCATTCCCTTCTCTGGAGAGAAGCTTGAAAGCAAACTGGACTAAAGGAGAAGATAGTAGGAAATGTAAATTAGCACCCAACCTCTTGCTGCCTTTTCATGACATCTGCTTGGACAGAATTTCTTTTTCATCTCCCATCTGGAATAGTCCAATTAATTTTTCAGGCCACTAGTCACCACCTTGCATGGGTGACAGCTCTTAAGGGCTTCACTGAAAACAGGGGCTTATTGTTCAGTGTCCAAACAATTCCCCTCAAGTTGTCTTGCCTCTTCTTGCCTCCAGTTTCCCCTCCCCCCCTCCATCTTTTCTAGTTCATCTACTCAGCACCTAAAGGATCAGGGAGTCTGAGAATTGTCTCTGGATGATACTTATTAACATTTTCATTGTGGAGATGATTCAGGCCAGTTCCAATGGTCTTGTGATAAAGAGAGCCATCTGCAACTAGAGAGAGGACTGTGGGAACTGTGTGTGAATCACAACATAGTATTTTTACTCTTTTTGTTATTGTTTACTTGTATTTTGTTTTCTTTTTCATTTTTTTCTTTTTGATATGATTTTTCTTGTGCGGCATGATATTTATAGAAATATGTACAGAAGAATTGCATATATTTAACATATATTGAATTACCAGCTAGGGAAAGGAATGGGGGTGGGGAAGGGAGTGAAAAAAATTTGAAACACCAAGTTTTGCAAGGGTGAATGTTGAAAATTATCCATGCATATATTTTGAAAATAAAAAGCTTTAATAAAAAAGACAAAAAAATAAAAATAAGGCTCAGAAAAATAAGGAACCTAATGCAATAGGAATCTGCTATATGCATGTTCTCATGAAGTGATGCTGGGGATTCAACATCTGGGGAGACTTGGGATGATTTGGAATGGAAATAGTTCTGTTCTCTAAATGGTTCTAATTTAACCATGTGGTTAAGATTAAGAGAATTCTTTTTCTGGTTGTTTGGCTAGGCAGAACTGGGGTTAACTTCAAAAAGGCTGAATCAGACTCCATCTAGTGTCTTTGTCTGTTTTTCCCCCCTTCAGGATGTGTTACTGATTATCTGGCTATAAACCTGGTTACTTCAATATCCTGTTGACTTTTTCAAAGGCCCCAATCCCTTCACTCGGAGCAGAAAATAACCTACATTAAGGTAGACAGGGCACCACAGAAACATATGATGGTTTTGGTAGGGAGAAACTTTCTGTCTCTCACCAGATATCACCAATTAAGGAGTCTAAAAGAGCCACCAAGTTCTGTGTCCAAAGAGTGTACTTCAGACTCAGTATGTCCAAAATGGGAGCCATTACATTTTTTCCCAAGATTTATCCTTCCTCCCAAAATTCCTATTTGGCAGCATGGTACAGTATAGGAAAGAGTGCTTCACCTGTAGTCAGGGAGAGCTCTCTGATCCTATTTCTGACACTAGCTGTTTGAGCATAAGCCTTCATTTCCTTATGTACACAATAAAGATAATCATCCTTACAATACCTTTCTCATAGGACTGTCAAGGATTGAATAAGGTAATGTATGTAAAATATATTGAAAACTCTAACGTGCTATGCATATGACAGTTGTTCCTTATGTTGGCTCTAACTAGCATCTTTCAACATAAATCTTAAACCCTGCAATCATTTTTGATGGCTCTTCTACAGTCAATCAATTGCCAAGTCCTATTGATTCTGTCTCTACATTATCTCTTGTGTTTCTCCCTTTCTTTCTGCTTATAAGCCTAGTTAAAGCCCTCATTATCTCTACTATTGACTATTATAATGACCTTATTTCCTTGAGGACAGTTTTTACCTTAGAAACATTTCTCCTGTAATCTCATTTCTCTCTTCTAACAGAAGTACCTGGTATGCCCTCATCAACTAATGCCTGGATTATTGTCTTCCTCAAGTCTCTCCCTGTTCCAGACTATTCCAAACTGTTCTTTCTAAAGCACAGATCTAATCCAAGCATCTTCTTCCACCTCCCTTCTACTAATATGATCAACTCTAGTGGCTCTTATTGTCTCTAGGAACAAATATAAAATCTCCCAATTATCTTTTAAAGCCTTTCATAGCCTGACTGCTTCCTACATTTACAATTTTCTTAAATTCCAGTATCTTTGGTGTGAGGACCTCCTGAGCTCTTTTCAGGACTGTTCATCCATCTTTGTTGTCCAGCTGGCATTTAACTCTCAGCTAGAGCTCCAAGTATTTATACCATGAACCACAGTGCTACACCACTTAACCTTCTTAGCCACCTCCTGGTAAAATCACTTCAGCAGAAGGGCTAAACCAGGTTAAGGATAATCAACATGCCTCAAATCCATCAGAGTATTAGGGAATGTCCCAATCATATGAAGACTTCCCCCAGTTGAATGGTAAATGAGAACAATTTGTTCTAATGGTCATAAAGATAGCTAAAGCAGGTGTTATGGAGTGCTTAGAGCTTGGTTAGGCATCAAAGACACAAAGTTATTCACTGTATCATGGGCCATTGCCAGTTGTTCTGATTCTTGACTTGCCTGCCACTGGACTTTAGTGATTTTTGTAGCCAATGTGAAGCTGATGACTTTGCACAGCTCTGCCTCACTTAAATCCTATTCATGTGTGAATCAAGCTATCACCTGTGATTGTCATTGGTCCTCTTCAAAAACAAAGGACTTACAGCAAACTATACTTTTTTTCATACGGTCTACAATTTATTAACACGGGTTTCCTTGCTGTTCCCTGAACAAAACATCCCACTGATTGCATGTTGTCCCTTCCATTAGATTCAGAGCTACTTGTGAGTTGTTTTTTACCTTTCTTTCTTTCTTTTTTAATTAAAGCTTTTTATTTTCAAAACATATGCATGGATAATTTTTCAGCACTGACCCTTACAAAACCTTGTGTTCCAAATTTTCCTCTCCTTCCCCCCACCCTCTCCCCTAGATGGCAAGTAATCCAAAATATGTTAAACTTGTTAAAATATATGTTAAATCAAATACATATATATGTATTTATACAATAATCTTGCTGCACATACAAAAAAATCCAATCAAAAAGGGAAAAAAAGAGAAACAAAATGCAAGCAAACAACAACGGAAAGAACAAAAATGCCATGTTGTGATCCACACTTAGTCCCCATAGTCCTCTCTCTGGGTGTAGATGGCTCTCATCATCACAAGATCATTGCAACTCGTCTCAATTATCTCATTGTTGGAAAGAGTCATGATTTGATTACCTTTTTTTATATCCAGCACTTAGCAGTGTTAATAGATAGTAGGTATTTAATAATTGGTTGTTTATTGAACTCTTCTATGTATAATAAATCCTTTTATACAACTGCCTACTCAAAAAAATTCAGTGGCTCTCTACTGCCTGTACAAAAAGATACAAAATTCTTAGCCTAGCATTTAAAGTTCTACACATTTGGGCTCCAGCCTACCTTTTCAATTTTATTTCATATTACTTCCTTTCAGGCATTTTAAATTCCTTCCAAGTTGAGCTAGTTCACAAAGCTCTATCTTCTGATGCCAGCTTTACTAGTCACAAAGACCATGTTGCTGTAACTCCTTATTCACATTTCTTATATTCTTTCTCCTTTATTTCTTTCTGTCTTTCTTTTTCTTTTTTGGAGATAAAGGAGATTAAGTGACTTGCTCAGTGTCACACAGCTAGTAAGTGTCTGAGACAGAATTTGAACTTATGAAAAGGAGTCTTTCTGATTCTAAACCCAGTGCTCTATCCACTGTGTTACTTAGCTGCCCCTGTCTTATGCATAATAAGTGCCTGATAAATATTTGTTAATGCTAAAATTATAAATGAGACAAAATACACATGAAACAATTACAGAACACTGCATCAGTGCTGTGATAGTGGAGAAGTTCAGAAAAGCAAGTGAGAGACAAAAATAGCTGAAGACATTTTTCTGGTAGGTGCTAGAGTTTGAAGAAAAGATAGGATTCTCTTTGCAATGAAAGAACTGGGACTACATAAACTATTAGCTGGGGGAAAGCTAGTAGTGTGCTAGTATTTAACAATCAGCTCCCACCACTCTATCCAAAGTGTGCTTAACACACTATTAAATTTAATTTGCATTACTAATATGACTCCAATCCCAAAAGCCATTTTTGTGGAATTCGCCTTATTGGTAAGAATGAGTGCTCTGCTGTTTCTGATGGGGTGGAGTTGGTGAGAATAAGAGAGTCCAGCCTTCCGCACTTTATTGGGGGTGACTTCAGGTTTCTAGTTTCACCTGGTTTCCAGCTTTGAGAGGTAAGGTGGAAGAGACCAATCCCATTTCAGGTTGCTAAAGGACAAGATTCTGAGAAAAAATTGACTTGAGAGGAGCTGAAAGTCTCCTTCATGTTCCCATTTCCAGCTCGTTACAGCAGAGACTTTGGGGAACTATTCCCTTAGGTGAGATCGAAGACTCACCCTCTTGGTTGAGCTGAGTTACCTTGCTCTTAGTGGGAGAGTTCTTTATCTTGTCTGGAATATATTCTTCTACATATACTCTTTTTTGATTTCTGTTTTGCTAAAATTTTGATAAATGGGTTTCTTTGCTATTCACAATGGGTATTTATTGTGGAACCTGTATTTGGTAAGAAATGAGACAAGCCTTAGGTATACAGTTTGAGGTTCTCTTTCCCCCCAATAACAACATAGAAATAAAAAATTAGATAGGACTTGATTTTATCTCCTAATCTAACATATTTAAGGAAGCAGACAAATTTAATTCTAGCCTAGTACCCCTCTTTCTGAGAAGAACAGAATGGTTTCCAGGTCTAATGTCCTGTTGATGAGGTCCAGGGTCATTAGGTGGGGTTGACAGAGAAAAGTCTGAAGTATTGATATAAAATTGCTCCCTGAGACGAGCAGGGAATGGGTTCAGTCCAACCTTACACTCCAACCCTTGTGGAGGTTTTGGATAACCCCACCTTATTGTGTTCAATCAGAAAGCCAAGTTATGTCAAACTCCTGAGGCTAACTTACCCCCCACAAATTTGTCCATGGCCCGCACCATCTTTGCTATTTCCCTTTTGGGTTAAACCCACCACAACATTCTGCCTAGTGATGTCTTTCTTCCCATCCCCTTCCCCATACCTCATGCTGTTTTTCTTCTTCTTATAGCTATTTTCTTATTCTTATATTCTTATATTCTTATAGCTTTTAGGGTGCTAAATTTCTCTGTGGATTTAACATGGCACTTAATGGCATACTTCTACCTCAAGGTATTTTCTTTTTCTTCTGGTTAGTGAGTTCTACTAGGAAACTTGTATTTTCTATTGTTAATTGTTAAAACTATATCCTCTCCCAACTCTACTTCATATTTACCTCTCCTGTTGCCTGTTTTGTCTCTTCATTTTGTTTATAACTTCTTCTCATAAATAAGCCTTTTTGGCAAAGAGAAAGGCCATTGTGAATTCTTCACATGACTGAACCCAAACATTTGGTACCAAACCCCAACATTTGTTGGCTATACCAATCTCATCATTTAGTGCCAATTGCTCATCCCCATTTCATCACTACTTCTCTTACTGAAAGGAACTAAAATCTCTCTTAAAGAAGAATGGGAAAAAAAAAAAACCCAAACAAACAAGGGGGCAGCTAGGTGGTGCAGTGGATAGCCCTGAACTCAGGAGGACCTGAGTTCAAATCTAGCCTCAGATACTTAACATTTCCTAGCTGTGTGACCCTGACCAAGTCACTTATCACTAATAATATTGCCTCAGCAAAAAAACAAACAAAAAAGAAGAATGGGAGAGAGAAGAAAGATATCTATTCTGCCTTCCTTCGAGCCCCTTAACAATACCCCCATGCTACATATAGAGGAATGTGAATGCCACTCAACTATTCACTGAGTCCACACCACACCTGGACTTTTTGGACACATTTTCTTTATCACTTTCTTAAATCCAGACGATCCACAAAACAACAATTCAAGCCTTGATTTGTATTATTCACTGATTTCTGAGGTATAAATGCTCACACTGAAAATTTAACAATCTGTTCTCTACTAGTACAAGCTGGCTCTAGCACACCCTCAGAAAGCCCAACTGATTGTTTTTTTGCATACTGGAATAGTTAAAGAGATGGTTTGGTGTCATTTAAAGAATGATAAACCTGGACTTAAGAGTCCTGGGATCAAATTCCAGCTGACTTTGAGAACTAGCTGTGTGCCTATGAGCAGAATACTTAAACTCTCTGAATCACAATTTCCTCATATGTAATGCATGAATTGCATTATGAATATTACAGAAGTGCCATGAAGAAAGCATTTAGAAACTTTAAAAAACTTACAAATGTGAGTTATTATTAATCCTTGGGGGAACAATAAAACAATGTGGAGAGAGAATTCCTGTGCATTTTGACATGTTTAAATAATAAAACTGAATACAAATGAGAATCACCATTAGTGCATCCAGTCTGCTGCCAATATGTCTACAGATCTGATGACAAACCTATCTAAGGTCCTGAACTAATGAGACTTACTCGAAGGAGAATGTATATGTTTGTGTTTAGGAATCAACCATGACTCCCTTAGTCTTCTCTGGCTAGAGCAAATCCCAGGGAGTGCTCTGTAACTTGAGCCTTAGCTTCTTCCAGGGAAATATATGACTTAATTCTTAAAGGACTTCGAAGTTGGGCAGGACTTAGCAAATGCTGGATAGTACCTTATTTCTTTTCTCACTCCATAATAGCAACAAAAGAGTAGGGGTGCTGAGTCAATTAAAAAGAAGAGAAGAAAAAGAATTTAAAAATGAAACATTTCTTTCTGACCTGGACCTAGGCAGGATAGCTCTCTAAAAGAGTGGAGAAAAAAAAGAAGGGTTGTTCTATCATCCACTAGTGGGTAACATCGAAATATACCATCAGTATACAATTAAATCTATGGAGTGAACTTCAAAAAATCATGCTCCTGGAAATCTGAAGGGAATCCATAATTGTATCATGAAAAAAATGGAAACTGGAGATGTATTCATTAATTATATACTTAACAAAGTTGCTAGGCTCAAAGGAATAAGGAATGTTCCATACTATATTTGAGAAGTATTTTTCCAGGAAATGGAATGGGGATAAAAATTCATCAAAAAAAAATTGTTTACAATAGTTACTTATGTATCGTCACCACTTTTTTTCTTTCTCTTCCCTCATTTATTTAGTATTTATTTTTTCCCAATTACATGTAAAAATAATTTTCAATATTAATTTAAAAAATTAAGTTCCAAAATTTTTCCCTTTCTCCCATCCTTGAGAAGGCAAGTAATTTGATATAGATTAGTGTAATGTTGTAAAACATGTTTCCATATTAATCATGTTATAAAAGAAAATATAGAACCAAATTAAAAACCCAAGAAAAATAAAAATTTTTAAAGTATGCTTCAATCTATATTCAGATTCCATTAGTTCTTCCTATGGGGGTGAATAGCATTTTTCATAGCACCTTCAGAGTTTTGGATCATTGTACTACTTAAAATAGGTAAGTCATTCACAGTTAGTTAATCATACAAAATTGCTGTTACTGTGAACAATTTTCTTCTGATTCTACTCATTTCAATTTGTATCAATTCATGTAAATCTTTCCAGGTTTTTCTGAGAGCATTTAACTCATCATTTTTTTATAACATAATAATATTCCCTAATAATACATACATAACATACATCACAACTTGTTCAGCCATTCCCTGTGCATCCCTTCAATTTTCAATTCTTTGCCACCACAAAAAGAGCTGCAATAAAAATTTATATATATGTACAGATATGTAAATACTTTTCTTTTTCTTTTTAAAAATCTCTTTCAGGATAAAAACTAAGTAGTGGTATTACTGGTCAAATGATATGCATGGTTGTATAAGCTTTTGGACATAGTTCCAAATTGTTCTACATAATGGTTGAATCAGTTCATAACTCCACCAATTGTACATTGATATTTCAATTTTCCCATATCCCCTCCAATATATCTCATTTTCCTTTTTATCCTATTAGCCAATATGATAGATGTGAAATAGCATCTCAGAATTGTTATAATTTGCATTTCTCCAATCAATAATGATTTAGAGTGTTTTTTCATATAACTATAGATAGCTTTGGTTACTTTGATACTTTGGTTATTACTTTTGATTACTTCATCTAAAAACTAATGGTTCATATCTCTTGATCATTTATCAATTGAAAAATGACTCATTTTTATAAATTTGACACACTTTTCTAAATATCTGAGAGATGAGGCCTTTATTAGAAAAACTTGCTTCAATTTTTTTTTCACAGTTATGATTGCTGACTGTTATTTCCCTCCATTCTATTTCTCCTTCCCCCCATTACCAACTCCTTCAATGTTGCCCTCCCTTATATGAGTACCACTTCCTTCTCTTATCCCCTTTCCCTTCTACTTCCTATAGAATAAGATAAATTTCTATAGTTTTTTTAAAATAATTTTTTATTGACAGAACCCATGCCAGGGTAATTTTTTTTTTAATTTTTTATTTAATAATTACATTATATTGACACTCGTTTCTGTTCCGATTTTTTCCCCCTCCCTCCCTCCACCCCCTCCCCTAGATGGCAAGCAGTCCTTTATATGTTGGATATGTTGCAGTATATCCTAGATACAATATATGTTTGCAGAACCGAACAGTTCTCTTGTTGCATAGGGAGAATTGGATTCAGAAGGTATAAATAATCCGGGAAGAAAAACAAAAATGCAGATAGTTTACATTCGTTTCCCAGTGTTCTTTCTTTGGGTGTAGCTGCTTTTGTCCGTCATTTATCAATTGAAACTCAGGTCTCTTTGTCAAAGAAATCCACTTCCATCAAAATATGTCCTCATACAATATCGTTGTCGAAGTGTATAATGATCTCCTGGTTCTGCTCATTTCACTTAGCATCAGTTCATGTAAGTCTCGCCAGTCCTCTCTGTATTCATCCTGCTGGTCATTTCTTACAGAACAATAATATTCCATAACATTCATATACCACAATTTACCCAGCCATTCTCCAATTGATGGGCATCCATTCATTTTCCAGTTTCTAGCCACTACAAACAGGGCTGCTACAAACATTTTGGCACATACAGGTCCCTTTCCCTTCTTTAGTATTTCTTTGGGATATAAGCCCAATAGAAACACTGCTGGATCAAAGGGTATGCACAATTTGATAATTTTTTGGGCATAATTCCAGATTGCTCTCCAGAATGGTTGGATTCGTTCACAACTCCACCAACAATGCATTAGTGTCCCAGTTTTACCGCATCCTCTCCAACATTCATCATTATTTTTTCCTGTCATCTTAGCCGATCTGACAGGTGTGTAGTGGTATCTCAGAGTTGTCTTAATTTGCATTTCTCTGATCAATAATGATTTGGAACACTCTTTCATATGAGTGGTAATAGTTTCAATCGCATCCTCTGAAAATTGTCTGTTCATATCCTTTGACCATTTATCAATTGGAGAATGGCTTGATTTCTTTTTTTTTTTTTTTCCTTTTTTTTTTTAATTTTTTATTTAATAATTACATTATATTGACACTCATTTCTGTTCCGATTTTTTTCCCCTCCCTCCCTCCACCCCCTCCCCTAGATGGCAAGCAGTCCTTTATATGTTGGATATGTTGCAGTATATCCTAGATACAATATATGTTTGCAGAACCGAACAGTTCTCTTGTTGCGTAGGGAGAATTGGATTCAGAAGGTATAAATAATCCGGGAAGAAAAACAAAAATGCAGATAGTTCACATTCGTTTCCCAGTGTTCTTTCTTTGGGTGTAGCTGTTTTTGTCCGTCATTTATCAATTGAAACTCAGGTCTCTTTGTCAAAGAAATCCACTTCCATCAAAATATGTCCTCATACAATTTCGTTGTCGAAGTGTATAATGATCTCCTGATTCTGCTCATTTCACTTAGCATCAGTTCATGTAAGTCTCGCCAATCCTCTCTATATTCATCCTGCTGGTCATTTCTTACAGAGCAATAATATTCCATAACATTCATATACCACAATTTACCCAGCCATTCTCCAATTGATGGGCATCCATTCATTTTCCAGTTTCTAGCCACTACAAACAGGGCTGCTACAAACATTTTGGCACATACAGGTCCCTTTCCCTTCTTTAGTATTTCTTTGGGATATAAGCCCAATAGAAACACTGCTGGATCAAAGGGTATGCACAATTTGATAATTTTTTGGGCATAATTCCAGATTGCTCTCCAGAATGGTTGGATTCGTTCACAACTCCACCAACAATGCATTAGTGTCCCAGTTTTACCGCATCCCCTCCAACATTCATCATTATTTTTTCCTGTCATTTTAGCCAATCTGACAGGTGTGTAGTGGTATCTCAGAGTTGTCTTAATTTGCATTTCTCTGATCAATAATGATTTGGAACACTCTTTCATATGAGTGGTAATAGTTTCAATCTCATCCTCTGAAAATTGTCTGTTCATATCCTTTGACCATTTATCAATTGGAGAATGGCTTGATTTCTTATAAATTTGAGTCAGTTCTCTATATATTTTGGAAATGAGGCCTTTATCAGAACCTTTAACTGTGAAAATGTTTTCCCAGTTTGTTGCTTCCCTTCTAATCTTGTTTGCATTAGTTTTATTTGTACAAAGGCTTTTTAATTTGATGTAATTGAAATTTTCTATTCTGTGATCAGTAATGGTCTCTAGTTCATCTTTGGTCACAAATTTCTTTCTCCTCCACAAGTCTGAGAGATAAACTATTCTATGTTCCTCTAATTTATTTATAATCTCGTTCTTTATGCCTAGGTCATAGACCCATTTTGATCTTATCTTGGTATATGGTGTTAAGTGTGGGTCCATGCCTAATTTCTGCCATACTAATTTCCAATTATCCCAGCAGTTTTTATCAAATAATGAATTCTTTTCCCAGAAGTTAGGGGCTTTGGGTTTGTCAAACACTAGATTGCTATAATTGACTGTTCTGTCTTGTGAGCCTAGCCTTTTCCACTGATCCACTAATCTATTTCTTAGCCAATACCAAATGGTTTTGGTGACTGCTGCTTTATAATATAATTTTAGATCAGGTACAGCTAGGCCACCTTCATTTGATTTTTTTTTCATTAATTCCCTTGAGATTCTCGACTTTTTATTGTTCCATATGAATTTTGTTGTTATTTTTTCTAGATCAATAAAATATTTTCTTGGAAGTCTGATTGGTATAGCACTAAATAAATAGATTAGTTTAGGGAGTATTGTCATCTTTATTATGTTCGCTCGGCCGATCCAAGAGCACTTAATATTTTTCCAATTATTTAAGTCTGTCTTTATTTGTGTGGAGACTTTTTTATAATTTTGCTCATATAATTCCTGACTTTCCTTTGGTAGATAGATTCCCAAATATTTTATGGTATCAACAGTTATTCTGAATGGAATTTCTCTTTGTATCTCTTGCTGTTGGGTTTTGTTGGTGATGTATAAAAATGCTGAGGATTTATGGGGATTTATTTTGTAGCCAGCTACTTTGCTAAAATTATGAATTATTTCCAATAGCTTTTTGGTAGAATCTCTGGGGTTCTCTAGGTATACCATCATATCATCTGCAAAGAGCCAGGGTAATTTTTTACAGCATTATCCCTTGCACTCACTTCTGTTCCGATTTTTCCCCTCCCTCCCTCCACCCCCTCCCCCAGATGGCAAACAGTCCTATACATGTTAAATAGGTAACATTATATCTTAGATACAATATATGTGTGCAGAACCGAACAGTTCTCTTGTTGCACAGGGAGAATTGGATTCAGAAGGTATAAATAACCCCGGAAGAAAAACAAAAATGCAAGCAGTTTATATTCATTTCCCAGTGTTCTTTCTTTGGGTGTAGCTTCTTCTGTCTATCCTTGATCAATTGAAACTGAGTTAGATCTCTTTGTCGAAGAGATCCACTTCCATCAGAATACATCTACATATAGTGTCGTTGTTGAAGTATATAATGATCTCCTGGTTCTGTTCATTTCACTCAGCATCAGTCCATGTAGGTCTCTCCAAGCCTCTCTGTATTCATCCTGCTGGTCATTTCTTACAGAACAATAATATTCGATAACATTCATATACCACAATTTACTCAATCATTCTCCAATTGATATCAGGGCATCCATTTTAAATTTCTATAGTTAATTGAGTTTTTATGTTATTCCCTCTTTGAACCAATCCAATGAGAGTAAGGTTCAACTATTCCCTGCTACCATTCCCATTTTCCCTTCCATTGTAAAGGTGTTTGGAGGGGTTTTGGAGAGAGCTCCAGTAAGCCCATGCCTTTTCTCAGCCATCTTGGTTCTGTCTGATCACAATTTTCAAAAGCTTTTAGTCAAGGTAGTGAAAACAAAATTAATTTCATTTAAAACAAGTAATAAAATGGTAGCTTAAAAAATAGATTCCTTCCACTTTAATCTCTTCCTTATAGCTAATAGAATGTAAGCCAAATCTCTTTCTCTCTCCTGTGAGATTTGAAAATGGGCATCCTTCTCTCGAAACTGGCAGTATGACATCTTTGGGCATGTGGCAGCTAACGCAGAATGTTGCCAAGGCAAACTAAGCCTATGTCTTGGGCTCTTGGATACCCTTTGTGCTCTGAGTTTTTTTCGTGAGCATAGCTATCTGAAAAATGATCCTGAAGCAGAAGTTTCTAGCTTGGGAGGCAGCTTTATAAGTTTTAGAGGTTGGAGCTCCCGAGTTCCTCAGGGGAGCTGACTGGCAATAGGAGAAGCTGAATGAGAGAGGATAATGACCAGCAAGAGAAAGAGCAGAACCATTGCCCTGACTTGTCAGAAGACATGGACTGGAAGGAATTGTTTAGACAGTGCAGTGCTGAGGCAAAATGTGAAAGGCTGATTCAGCAATCCCACAAATTGCTTCATCTTCTTCTATTTACCTAAGGGAATATAATACTAATATAAGTTACTGTTGTTTAAATTTTTATGCCAGTGTATGCTTGTGAGTCTTTTATTTTTAGCTTTCTTTTGTGTGTGGAGAAAATAAATAGCTGTCCTATACCTTCTTTATATTGTACATTGAGTACTTTTCTACTTCTTTCCTTTTTGAGGGAGATTCTCAGGTTTAATCTTAACCAAATTCTTGCTTTTAAGTTATTTCCTACACAGCTATGAAGAGCAAGATCCAGTGAAATTATACAAAAGAGACATACATGCCTTTTCTTTGGAGGTCAGGCTTTTACAAATTTGAACTTGGTGTGTATACAAGGGTTATGAATTGAGAGCACTTTATTTGGGAGGGAAAGAAGGCTGTTCCATTCCCCTCCTCCAACAGTGGTTCTTATATTTATATTTATATGGAATAAAAGGATCTCCAAATGAATGGGTATTGATAACTTATGTCTTGAATTTTAGAAGATGAGTACCATTTTACCATTACTCTGACATAGCGATGTCATTTTGGTTCTCTTCGAATATGAAGGACAACAACCAACAAACCAGCCAACCAATTCAATAACTTCCCAACTCGCTCAGTCTTTTCTTCCTTCTGTTTAGAGGGCTGGAGAGCAGAGCACTAAATTTCTCTTAAGCTTTTTTTCATAGAGAGCTGACATCTAGACTTTCCAGTTGAATCTCCAATTTCCATCTGTGACTCTGGAAATCCAGGGAACATGATTTCCCTGCTAGCAACTCCCGGGTGACTCTCCCATTTCTAGCTTTTTGTGTGTGTTGTTTTTCCTTTAGATTACAAGCTTCTCAAGGATAAGAATTGCTTTTCTCTTCCTTCCTTCCTTCCTTTTTTCCTTTCTTCCTTTTTTCCTTTCTTCCTTTTTTCCTTTCTTCCTTCCTTTTTTCCTTTCTTCCTTCCTTTTTTCCTTCCTTCCTTCCTTCCTTCCTTCCTTCCTTCCTTCCTTCCTTCCTTCCTTCCTTCCTTCCTTCCTTCCTTCCTTCCTTCCTTCCTTTCTGTCTTTCTTTCTTTTCTTTCTTTCTTCTTTCTTTCTTTCTTTCTTTCTTTCTTTCTTTCTTTCTTTCTTTCTTTCTTTCTTTCTTTTTCTTTCTTTCTTTCTTCTTTTCCCAGTTTCATGGCACAATGAATAGCATGCCAGGTCTAGAGTCAGGAAGACTCAGCTTCATGAGTTCAAATCTGGCTTCAGATACTTGCTAACTGTATGACCATCCAGCTCTGTTTGCTTTGAATTTCAGGTAACATGATGCAGTCACTCAGGATAAGCTGATCATCTGAATTCTCATTATCATTCAGTTATCAGTTAACTATGAGTTAACCCTTATTCACTTAATTCTATTGCCTTGGTTTTCTGATCTGTCAAATGAGCTGGAGAAGGAAATGGTTTTCCACTCCAAGGATTCTGGCTTCCCTACCCCCCAAAAAAAACCCAAAACTCAAATGGGGTCATAAAGAGTTGTATATGACTGAAAAACTATAGACTAATATAGAATATATATTATATATTATTATATTATATAGAATAATAACAAAATCCTCAATGCTTAGCAGTGTTTGGCACAATAAATGATTATTGAATGTATAGTACAATGGATAGTGAACTAGTCTTGGGGTTTGAAAAACTTAAATTCAGATCTTATCTTTAATATTTACTTATTCTGTGACGCTGGGTAAGGCATTTAATCTTGGAGCATCAGCTTTCTCATGTGTAAAATGTGGGGCAATGGATACTCCATCCTTGGAATTAGAAAGACCCGAGACCCGAATACAAATCATATCTGAGACACTAACTGTGTGACTGATGGCAAGTCATTTAACCTCTACCTTCTTCAGTTTCCTTACCTGTAAAATAGAATAACATCTTCCTCCTACGGTTGTAAGGATCAAACGAAATAATATTTATGAGACACTTTGCAAATCTCAAAGTCCTTTATAAATGCTAGCCATAATTATTAAAAATTATAATGATAAAAAAAATGAGGATGATAATTGCTTGTACCTCCCTTAGTATATCTTGGTAGCATGTAAAGTGTTTTTAAAAGAATATATATATATATATATATATATATATATATATACATATATATATATATATACTTATATATATGTCACAATATTATTAATAGGTCATCTCAAGCATGTCACCAGGCTTGACTAAAGCATCTTGTTGATTTAGGGATTAACCCTCAATGAATGAAGCATCTTCCCAAACCTGGGAGGAATGTATGGCTGTGAGAATTGGACTAGAGCCCTTCTGAATTGCAGAATCAGCACTTTGGAATTGTAGTGCTGAAGAAAACTTTTGAGAGTCCCTTGAATAGCAAGGAGATCAAGTCAATCAATAGTTAAAGAAATTAATTCAGACTGTTCATTGGGAGGTCAAATACCGAAGCTGAATCTAATTGATTAGCCACATAATAAGAAGACAGAAATCATTGGAAAAGACCCTAATGTTGAGAAAGATTGATGGCACAAAGAAAAGGGGATGGCAGGGGATGAGATAGATAGTGTCATGGAACGATGAACATGAACTTGGATAGACTTTGGGACATAGTTGAAAACACATGGGTCTGGTGTGTGTAGTGACCCTTGGTGACCACCCAGCGATGCCATGAAGACACATGGGTCTGGTGGTTCATGACATCAAGAAAACCAGACATGATTACACAAATGAACAACAAGGACCCACATGCTAGAGCCCTGAACACTAAGCCTGGCATTATTGAGTTTAGTTCAATAAACATTTATTAAATGCCCTGTGGACAAGACAAAAACCCTCTTGCCCTCAATGAGCTTACAAACTACTGGGGGAAAAGTACGTAATTAGCTAAATAAATTGTAGATGATAGAGGAGGAAGAGAATGCTGATACAAGGGGCCAGGAAAGGTTCACTTCACTGCAGGCACCTGAGCAGGGGGTTGTGAAGGATGCTAGAAATTCTAAGAGGCGCAAATGAGAGAGCGTTCCATGAAGTCCTGACCAGGGCAAGGAAATGAAATGCCAAGTTCAAGGAGCAACTAGTAGGTCAGTTTGGGACCTAAAAAAGGGAAAGGAAAGTAATGGAAAATAAAACTGTTACAGCATGCAAGATCATGTCTTGGGGGACAGGTTGCCTTCCTTATTTTTTCCCTGCCTTTCAGCCTTGGGCTAGGGAGGGGTCCAGGCAGCATTCAGACTGAGCACAGTGTGTATATGTGTGAGACTGGCATGGAGGTGAGAAGAGGGGAGCTGGGGCTGGCCCTCTGGACATGGATGGGTGGGGGAGGGGAGGAGAAGGGAGGGGCTGGCCCTCTGGACATGTGTGTATGCGGGGGAGGGGAGGAGAAGGGAGGGGCTGGCCCTCTGGACACGTGCTTGAAGCTGAGCCCAGGAAGATTTATCTCCCTACAATGGCTGTAATGACAGTTCGATGGGTCTCATCATTCCGTAATGATTTGGGTGCCAATGCTTCCCGTCCCAGGCTTTTTTGCAGTGATTTCAGAGAAGCCAACCCACGAGCTAAACAAATAAGAATGATTAGTTATAAGCAGCGGGCCTCTGATTGCCCAGGCCGGCCCATTGTGTAGTCTAACATATGGAGTAATAAAGACAGAGCCGAGCACGACACCCCGCCACTCGTCACCCTCTGCCAGCTCTGCTCCTGCACGGTTCCTTCCCGAACAAAGCCTCGGCTCCCTCCCTGCTCCCTGGCCCCTCCAGCTCTGGCATCCCCTCCAGGGATCCCCACCCATCCTTTCCTCCCTCCAAGGGGTGTCTTTATTTGGTCCCTCTAAGGAGTGATTCCAAATGTTTCATAGGAACAAGCATAGGGACTGGATCTGTGATTTCCCTGGCAGAGGAAATTCCAGGTGAGGAAACTCCCTTTAGGTTCATATAAGCTACCAGTCTCAGCAGTTTTAGTTCGATGCTGAGGACCCTAAGTAGTGACTTGCCCTTCTGTATTTTGGATAATTCAACAAATTTACTTTGACAAACACTTACTGACTTTGTGTGCCGTAGGCACCCGGGATTTACAGACAAAACCAAACAAAAAGCCACCAAAGACAGTCCTATTTAGGAAGTCTGACTGAGGTTTCCAAGCAGTTGGCTTTCTGGGCTTAGGGGAAAAAACCTCTTCCCTCAAACCTGCCTTTGCATAAACAGGGTCCTTAGCCTGTTAGGTTAAGAGCAATCCTTCCAGCATAGGAGTTTCTTGCTAGTTTAACCATCTTCTCTAAGTCCTTTTTAGGAAAGAAAAAAGCTATTTTCACCTCTGGGCCCTACTTGGTTCTAGTTTCCTGATAGCCATTTTTTATATTATTGAGGCCTCAGAAAACACAAGGAGACACTTAGCTATACATTTCCTGCAAAAGATGCAGGAGAACTTCCAAGCTACTTCAGAAGGACTTACTACCTTTTCCCCCAATCCTGAGCCTATATATTTCATAGTTGGAGAGATGTATGGGGATGTCTGGGTGTATGGCAAAGGTGCTTTAAATCCACAGTCCACAGGCCTTAACTTTGAGCTTTCTGCTCAAGGTCACCCTAAAGTCACCTTGTGACACATGACCCATACCTTGCAGAACTCCTGGCCTCAAAAAGTGGTTTTCTCTAAGATTAGCTTCTGAAAACATTATCAAGGAAATCTCTAGTGGAGAAAAGCTACCATTTATTTAGCTATTTGGGACAAAGAAATGTATGTTGGCACTTAGGTACAAGCTTATTTAGTATCCTACTCTTTGTTTGAAGATGGCTCTGAGAATCTCTAGGTGTCATTATTCCAGGAAATATCTAATAGGAATTAAAAACATCAGCTAAGAGTCCTGGGAACTGTAAGTCAAAATGTTGTCTGTTTTTTATCAAAAAGAAAAAAAGTGACTTAGTCAAGAACAAGCATGCATTCTGATTAATGGTAATGAACAATCCAGGGTCCAAAGAACATATATCAAGACATCTTTTTTTCCCTTTGCTGGAGAGTTGGGAAATTCTAAGTGTGGAATGTTTTATACCTGTATTTTCAGACATGGTCTCTGGGTAATTGATTTTGCTTATCTGTTTTTAAATTTTAATAGAGGAAGGTTCAATATGTGTGAGCTGGAGAGGAGAAGAAGGCAAATTTTGGAATGTGATCACAATAGCATTAAAAACAAAGCCATTGGGAAAACTTTTCTTTTTTAAAGTTGCTTTTTTTTTTTTTTTTAAGAAGTAATGAGTCATAGCAGAAATTTTCCCCCCTCTCTAATTTTTTTGATAGGGTCACTAGCGCTAAATCACTGCAGCTAGCTGATCAAAGCCAGGAGTGAAAAAGATCTGAGTACAAATCCCATTTTGCCCAGTCCGTAACTATTGTTTCTTTGGGCTTTGGCCTTTAGTTTCCTCATCTGTAAAATGAAGAGGTTAGTGCAGATGACTTCTAAGGTCCCTTAGGATATGAGACAGCTAGGTGGTATAGTGGATAAAGCATTGAGCTTTGGAACAAGAAGATATGCATTTAAAGTTAGCCCCAGCTACTTCATCACCTCTGTTTCCTCATCTGTAAAATGAGCATAATAACACCACCTACTTCCCAGGGTTGTTGTGAGGATCAGTGGAGATAATATTTATAAAATGTTTAGTACATAGGAGGTGCTTAATAAATGCTTGTTTCTTCCCTAAGCTTGAATTTTAGCAAAGCCTTTCTCATGCCATAGCCTCCTTTCAACTATACTTAGGTTCATAGGAGGGTTTGTGGTCCCTCAGATCCATAGCTCCACCCCTCACTGTTGAATTTCTTTAAATCAGGCTAAGCTAGAAGACACATGAATTGAAAGTAAATACATTTAATTAATATAAAATGTCAGTATAGTAACTAGGAATTCAATCAGGTATTAAATGTCATTCCCAAATGGCTGCCACTCTCCCCACATCTTATATTAGAAAGACACAGGGTTTAGCTGGGAGCAGAAGGATATATCAGCTTACAAAAAGAAAGGCGCATTGGAACCTTGCCAAAGTAATCGTTTTAGGAATATGGGCTTCTTGGCATAGGTACTAAAGAATATTGTAGAGATCACTTTTGATGATTCTCTGTGTTGCAAAAGTAGCTTTTGCTCTATTGACCTCTCTTGTAGGCACTTCTGTTGCCCACACTTTCTCTGCCTTGGGATAATTGCGATTGCCCTTTGCCCTTCACCCATCCCTTCTTCCCCTGCAGCCTTTTAAAATGCTGGAAGCATGATCCTATCAGAGAACATATCAGATTTTGTCACAAATTTCTTTTTTTTTTAATTATAGCTTTTTATTGATAAAACATATGCATGGGTAATTTTTCAGCATTGGTTCTTGCAAAAACTTCTGTTTCAACTGTTCCCCTCCTTTCCTCCACCCCTTCCCCTAGATGGCAGGCAGTCCCATGTTAAATATGTTAAATACAATATATGTATACATATTTATACAATTATCTTATTGCACAAAAAAAGATCAGATTTAGAAAGAAGGTAAAAATAACCTAAGGAAAAAAAAATAAAAATGCTAGCAGACAATAACAGAAAGATCAGAAATGTTATGTTGTGATCCATGCTCATTTCTCAGTGTTCTTTCTCTGGGTGTAGCTGGTTTTTGTCACAAATTTCTAGGAGCTGTAGTTCAAAGAGAATTTTATCCTGACTCCCAGTATTGTGACAACATAGAGGTTTTGAATTGCCATGTGCCTTTATTTTACACTATTCTTATGATAAAGGTAGAGATTTATGGAAGATGCTAGTTCCACAAGTTTACACTTGATTGGCCACATCTGTACTATTATATGTGGTCCTAGGTGCCTCATTTGACAGAGGACATTGATAAATTGAAAGTTATCCAAAGGAGGGCAATCATGTTTTTGAAGGGGCTTGAGATTATGTTATGTAAGTGGGCTCTGCTCACAAGGCAACTTTTTTACCCTGGAGATGCCTCCAGTTTGCCATCTATCTTCTGGTTGCTGGATCCCTGACTTAGATGATCATTTTGTGGGGTGACTAGGCTTTACTCAATTCTGTCCTTCACTTTGTGGACTTGACCACCTCCTCCCCAGTACTCTCACCCATACAATCTCTAGCTTATTTTTTTGTGTTTTCTCTCATCAGAGTGTTAACTCTTTAAAAGTAGAGAATGTATTTGTTTTTTTGCTTATATTTGTCTCTTCATTATTTAGCACAATGTCTGGAACATAGTAAGCATTTAATAATGTCCGTCTGTCTGCCTGTCTCTCTGTCTCACCCTGTCTCTGTCTCCTCTCTCTCTCTCTTTCTTTCTCTCTCTCTCTCTCTCTCTCTCTCTTTCTATGTCTGTCTCTCTGTCTCTGTCTCTGTCTCTCTCTGTCTCTCTCTATCTGTCTGTCTCTTTTTCTCTCTCTGTCTCTCCGTCTCTCTTCTCTCTCTCTCCTCTCTCCTCTCTCTGTGTCTCTGTCTCTGTTTCTGTCTCTCTGTCTGTCTGTCTCTCTGTCTCTCTCTGTCTCTCTCTGTCTCTGTCTCTCTGTCTCTCTCTCTCTCCCTCTGTCTCTGTGTCTCTGTCTCTGTGTCTCTCTTTCTCTCTGTCTCTCTCTCTTCTCTCTGTCTCTGTTTCTCTGGCTCTCTCTCTCTCCTCTCTCTCTGTCTCTCTTTCTCTCTCTTGCCTTCTCTCTCTCTCTGCCTGTTTCTCTCTCTCTGTCTCTCTCTCTGTCTCTCTCTGTCTCTCTCTCTGTCTCTCTGCCTGTTTGTCTCTCTCTTTATCTCTCTCTGCCTGTTTGTCTCTTTGTCTATCTGTCTCTCTCATATTTACAATGAAGAAGACAAATGAAACAGGATAATTTTCTTCAAGAATTTGAAGGACTTTGGTGTGGGCAATGGAACAGACTTCTTCTGCTTGATTTAAATCAAATCAAGAACAATTTATTAAGCTCCTACTATGTTCCAGCCTTAGTTGCAAAAAGACAAATTTAGTTCTAATAAAAGGAGATGCTTCTGTTTGTTTATGACATTGTACTAATTGTATTAATCCTCAAAAACCTACAAAGCCTCCAAATGAGAACTGTAATCACTTAGAAGAATTCTGCTTATCTACTCAGGAAAAAAGAAGCAAAAATTGACTATTGTCTGGACTATAATATTCAAACATATTACTGGAAAGACAAAATGCTATACTGGATGGCAAACTGGTTTTGGAATTAGAAAGGTCATGAGCCTTGTGTTTGACACATACTAGCTATATGATCTTAGAAAAATCACTGAACCTCTTAGTTGTCCAGGAAAATTCACTATCAGTTGTAGAAAAGGTTCTAACCTTTATTAGTAAAGCAAGTTTTCTCACTTGAATGTTCCCTTACCAATGAAATCACACATACACACAAGTACAATCTGTGTACACATGTATATGTATATATGCACACATATACATAGACACATGCATACTAAGGTATCATCATACTAAGCAAGAAAAAAACAGATCAAAAGGGGAAAAACAAACAAATGACAACACCAGAAAAGGTGAAAATACTATTTTTTGATCCTCATTCCATCTCAATAGTTCTCTCTCTGTATACAGATGGCTCTATCTATCACAAGTTTATTGGAATTGCCTTTAATTATCTCATTGTTGAAAAAAGCCAAGTCTGTTACAGTTGATCATCCCATAATCTTGTTATTGCTATATACAATGTTCTCTTGGTTCTGCTCACTTCACTTAATATCAGTTCATATAAGTTTTTCCAGGTTTTTCTGAAATCAGCCTGTTTGTCATTTCTTATAGAACAATACTATTCCATTGCATTCATATATCATAACTTATTTAGTCATTCCCCAACTGACGGGCATCCATTCAACTTCTAATTCCTTGATAATACAAAAAGGAGTGTTACAAACATTTATACACAGGTGAGTCTTTTCCTCTCTTTTATGATTTCTTTGGGATCCAGACCCAGTAGAGACACTGATGGATCAAAGGGTAAGCACAGCTTTATAGCCCTTTGGGAATAGTTTGAAATTGCTCTCCAGAATGGTTGGATCATTTCACAGTTCCACAAACAATGTATCAGTGTCCCAGTTTTCCCACATCCCCTCCAACATTTGTCATCTTAGCCAATCTGAGAGTTGTGAAGTGATATTTCAAGGTTGTCTTAATTTGCATTTCTCTAATCAATAGTGATTTAAAGCATTTTTTCATATGCAGAGGTCCATCTTTTAGACAACTTATTCTGGTTATACAGTTTGTCTTTGAGTTAAGAAACACCATGATCTCCAAGAAGTTAAAGTGAGGGTTACTCACAGAACACCCCTACTTTGTAGGGGTAAGTAAGTAGTCTTCAATGAATTACTAATTAAGAATTGTACAAGTATCCTTAAAAAAAACACAAAAACATGTCGTCAGAGAAATGATTAATTGTGAAAGAAGATAAGCCGGTCATGTAACAATAGAGTAACAACTAATATGCTTCAGTGGTATGTTTGTGTTGAGATGATATCTAGAAGGAGGTCCCCAGTACACTACCTCTGTGGAAGGATGAATGAGGGGAGATGAACAAGAATCACTCTGGATAGATAGTTTATACCTTAGGTGTTATCTACATATGTAACATTATCCTTCCAAATACACATCCAAGAATACAAATAAATAATGAAAAACTTTTTGTAAGTTGGATAAAATGAAGGGGAAGTTCTCATGTAAATTTATACAGGACTATTCTGTATTACCTGGGGATGAGACTCCTACATGTAATAAATATATTTCATTTGACCTGTTCTCTGCTGAGCCCACAGGGGTAGGGGTTAGGGTAAATAAATAATAGTACAGGCCAAAGTGACCCAGAGAAAAGTTGGTTGGGAATAGGTGAAGGATTGCCTCTCTGAAGGAGATCTACTTGTAATATGCACCCAGTAAATGCACTCCCTTTCCCATCTTTTTAGGTTCACCTTTACTTTAAGAGCTTATCTCTTATATTTATGAGCTTTAAGTCATTTTACGTTACTAATCTCTCTTTATTTATAAAACATGAGCTGGTTTAGAAGTACTCTCCAATGTGCTTCAATGCATTTGGATTGTCAAAGAGAATTAGCATTTCTTCTACCCCACTGCACCTTACAATGAAATGGGATGTTTCTTTCTGCCTCAGTCCTGATCAGACCTTCTCCAAACCTATACATGTGCAGCTCACATTAATGGAACAATAAGTATTAACATCCATCAGGTTTTCTTTATATAAAAAGGAGGAATGAAACATTTGAATGAACAAAAAGTAAAGATGAGGATAAAGTTCAAGGGACATTTGCAGAAACAGAAATTGACAGCTTCTACTTTTGATTCCTTCCTTTTTTACAGGAAACAGGGGGAGAAAAACTCTGGAGGAGTGGGGCAGTTAATGAGTGGCTTCCTTTCCTGGAGGCAAGAAATAGGGTAGTAAGGGGTAAGGTATTTGGATTAGTTCACCAGCTATCACCTTCAGTTCACATTAATTTCTTAGCCTTGGTTCTGTCTGTCCAATACAGTGATATCATCATTTGATGCAATAGCAGTTAGTGGCAATAGCAGGGGCTGTTGGGAGCCTCCTTAGGAATGAACTGGGCACACAAGTCAGGGAATCTGGCTCTGTGTTTGATCATGGTATGTCTACTTGGTTCCAATATGAAAGATAAACTGCCCCATTATGGACTCCAGACTTGAACTATCCCTTTCTGGATCCTCTCTCTAAGAAATCTCTATTCCTAGAAATTAAAGTTCCAAAATTCTCATGACAATAAACTTTTTTTTTTTTTTACACTGAGGCAATTGGGGTTAAGTGACTTGGACAGAGTCACACAGCCAGGAAATGTTAAGTGTCTGAGACCAGATTTGAACTTCAGGGCCAGCACCCTATCCACTGTGTTATCTAGGTGCCCCAAGTTCTAAAATTTTCAAAAATCGGTGAACCTTAAGTTAAAGGCTGCTTGAGCCTCTCTTATTTCTATGGCAATGCATGGTTATACTCACAACAGTTACAGCTCTCTAAGGATGGAATGAGCTGCCTTGGACACTAGTGGATTCTCCTCATGGGGAGAAGATTTCTCCCTGAATCTCATGCTAATACAGAGGTATCTATGGAGTACTTAGGTTGGCCATCTCCCACCCCTTACTGTTACTACATGACCAGCCTATCTTGGAGAGCTATTTGCCATTTATGTCATAATGGGCATTCTTTTGTGGTGTTCATAGGACTACATGGCCATCTGAAGTGTCTTCTATCTCCCATGATTTTAATTCCTTTCTGAGAATGGCCAAATTTTTTTATTCTATTCTATAATTCTTTCCCATTTATCCAGTCAGGCAACAGTAAAGTCACAATAGGGGTGATAGATGCAGACTTGTCAGTCAAAGTCAGACTTTGATTTCATGCATTGGTTTCCAGGTCACTGGGTTTTGGTTCATTCATGGAGAAACTTGCCTCTTCCATGGCCTCAAATTGCTTCAACATCCCAGAGACTGCCTCTGTCTTGTCTAGACACTGACCAGTGACTAAGAAGGCCAGAAGAGAGAACAATTTGATTTAGATCAGAAGCTTCTTTAGGGAGTTTGATTGCAGGGCTTACCTGTCTTGATTTTATGTCTTTTTCCCTGAATTCTTAAGAAAGGAGGGAGGCTTTCTCTCCATTTGTGAGGACCAACAATGAGATGTGAGGTTCTGATCCCATCCCTGGTACTCACTACTTGAGTAAAAAATGCCTGACCTTGGGCTTCTGGGACAAGTCATTATGGGTCTCTGCTTCTTTCTCTGCAAAATCACAATGATAATGCCTTTTCTTAGCTACGTGTGGAAGGCTGGTTAGAAAGGGCTCTTTTCCCAGAAGGAGGAGGGGATTCACATTTATGTAACCAAGATTTTCAAGCTTGGAGTGTCTTACATGTCACTGTGTACGCAGAAGGATGCATGATCCATATGGCAGATAGAGTGCTGATGGAGATGCGGATTGCCTTCTGGAGGAGCTGAGCTGCCTGCGAGGGAGACATGCATGTGTTAGATTCCCTTCAGGCCTGGCTCCAGGGAGCAGAGAAGACTTTGGAAATGGCAGGCATTTGGCCCCCACAAGTAGTGAATAGTGACTCTTCCACCAGCAGCAGCTAGGTAGCTAGCTCATGGAGCCACTGGGCCTGGAGTCAGACTGACCTTAGCTGAAATTTGACTTGAGGCACTTACTAGCTATGTGATCCTGAGCAAGTCACACAACCTCTGTTTGCCTCATCCATAAATGGGTTCAATGACAGCAATTACCTGTCAGATTCTTTGTGATAATATTTTTAAAGCATCTTCTATCCAAACATTTATTTTCTTCCCCTTGTCCCCCTCCCTCGCTAGCCTCCTCCATGTTTGGTAGCATCATTTCAGTGGCTAAACAACCTACCTGATCCAGCCCCGCAGCAGACTGAATCCTCCAGGAGAAGCTCCATAATCTGCAGGAATCAGCCCTGACAAGCCACAGAATAATTAGTCCATCACTGGTAGAGATGCCTCGAGCTACAGTGAACTTAGAGGAGAGAAGGAAAGGAACCTGAGGTTCTGAAATGCCAGTTTAGGAGCTGCCGTTGGTCCCATGTTCCCAAGTTTCATTACCCTCGTTCTTTTAGTTTGTGCCCACTCTTCCTCCCATGAACTCTGTGGGAGGCAGTGTATCAACTAGTATTTATTAAGCAAATACTATATGCCAGGCACTGTGCCGAGCCCCCGGAAAGTGTGCTCCAGGTTGTCCGGGAGGAATGCTTTGTAACTGCTGTTCTTTCCTTTCCATTTAAATAAGTGCCTTTTCTGAAAAGCTAATTGAGTGTTCTTTCTGATTTTTAATGGCAAGCACAACAATGCAGGCTGGTGTACTATAGAATCAACATCAGGGAGAGTTACCTGCAGGGCCACCCCTAGAACAGCAGCCCCAAACTATCCCTGACAATGTGAATTGGGAGAGATACCCTGATGAGTTATTATGGAAATCAAATAAAGAATATACATGTGTGAAACTGCTTTAAAAACTGTAAAGGAATATGTAAATGTAAGATATTGTTTCCTGTATGAATCATATTCTCTTACTCTCTGCCTACTCGTTTATTTGTAGTCATGTTTCTGTAATTTGCCTGTTCGTATCTTGCTTCATAAATGAATTCTTCCCATTTCTTTTCAGCTTTTGAATTTTTTGTTCTATACTTTTTCAGTTTGTCAAGTATTTTGGATAATAATGGTGATAGTTCATGTTTGAATCATGTTGAATTTGAGAGATGTTATCAGAATATACAGTATTGTTCAGGTAGCTGGAGGCAGCAAGATCTGAGTTCAAATGCAGCCTCAGATACTTACTAGCTGTTTGACCCTGGGACAATCCATAATCTTGTTTGCTTCAGGTTTCTCATCTGTAAAGTGAACTAGAGAAGGACATGGCAAACAACTCCTGTATTTTTGTCAAGAAAACCCCCAAATGGTGGATATGATAGAAACAACTGAACAAAAAATATATGAATATAAGTGAAATTAGCTAACTATAATACAAAAATCATATTATTAACTACCCAATAAATGGTACAATTTGCTATAAGAATTCGTAGGAAATGGAAGTGAACAGGCTTGCAATTTAAAGTAATCCTCATCTAGATTTTGCAAATATACCCCAGATTCCAGTTGTTTCCTTCTCTAATTAATCTTCTACGTGGCTATCAAAAAATAGCTTCCTAAATCATAGGCCTAACCATGTTGCTCCCCTGTTCCACAACCTTTGGTGGCTTCATATTGTCATTAGGATAATGTCAAGTTTCCCAGCTCAAGTGAAATGAGCAGAACCAGGAGATCATTATATACCTCAACAATGATACTGCTTGAGGATGTATTCTGATGGAAGTGGATCTCTTCGATAAAGAGAGCCTTAATTGATCAAAGATGGGCAGAAGCAGCTACACCCAAAGAAAAAACACTGGGAAATGAATATAAACTGCTTGCATTTTTGTTTTTCTTCCCGGGTTATTTCTACCTTCTGAATTCAATTCTCCCTGTGCAACAAGAAAACTGTTCGGTTCTGCACACATATATTGTATCTAGGATATACTGCAACATATTCAACATGTAAAGGACTGCTTGCCATCCAAGGGAAGGGGGTGGAGGGAGGGAGGGGAAAAATCGGAACAGAAGTGAATGCAAGGGATAATGCTGTAAAAAATTACCCTGGCATGAGTTCTATCAATAAAAAGTTATTAAAAAAAAAAAGTTTCCCAGCTCACTTGGTATTTAAAACACTTCTCAATCCAGCTCCATACTAGGATCTTGACTTATTGCATGTTATTTACCTTCACACACCATGATACAACCAGACTGGCCACATTCTGAGCTTAGTATTTCCTTCTCCCACCTCAATACTTCTTGGATATATTGGCTCTATACTGTGCCTAGAATGTGCTTCCTCTTATCTTTACCTCTTAAAACAACCCTTAGTTTCCTTCAAGGTTCAACCCATGTAGCATCTCCTTTAGGTAGCCTTTAAAATTTTTATTTATTTATTTTGTTGTTGCAAGTCTATTTATTTTTATTATACATTGCTTTATAAGTCATGTTGGAAGAGAAAAATCAGAACAAAGGGGAAAAACCATGGGAAAGATTTTTAAAAAAATAAAAAAATGTGAATATAGTATGTGTTGATTTACATTCAGTCTCCTTAAATCTTTTTCTGGTTGCTGGCATTTTCTGTCCAAAGTCTATTGGGATTGCTTTGAATCACTGAACTGCTGAGAACTAAGCCTTTCCTAATTGATCATCACACATTCTTGCTGTTACTATATACAATGTACTCCTGGTTCTGCTTGTTTCGCTCAATATCAGTTCATGTAAATCTTTCCAGGCCTTTCTATAATCAGCTTGTTCATCATTTTTTATAGAACAATAATATTCCATTATCTTCTTGTGCCATAGCTTGTTCAGCCATTCCCCAATTGATGGGCATCTACTCTTTTTTCCAATTCTTTGCCATCACAAAAAGACCCACTATAAACATTTTTGCACATGTGGGTCCTTTTCCCTTCTTTATGATTTCCTTGGAATATAGCCCCAGTAGAGATACGCTGTGTCAAAGGATATGCACATTTTAATAGCTCTTTGGGCACAATTCCAGATTGCTCTCTAAAATGGCTAGATCAGTTCACAACTCTACTAACAATGCATTAGAGTCCCAGTTTTCCCAGCATCCCCTCCAATATTCATTATGATTTTTTCCTGTCATCTTAGCCAATCTGAGCCGTGTAAGGTGCCACTCCAGAGTTGATTTAATTTGCATTCTCTAATAAATAGTGATTTGAAGAATTTTTTTCATATAACTATAAATGGCTTTAATTTTGTCATCTGAAAATCATTCATATCCTTTGACCATTTATCAATTGGAGAATGACTTGTATTCTTATAAAATTGACAGTTATTTTTATAGGTAACCTCTTTTGATGCTCTTAGTTGTTTGGTCATCTCTCCTTTTTAAAATAAACATCCATATACCCTTTGATCCAGTATATCATTACTGAGTCTGTATCCCAAAGACATCATAAAAGAGAGAAAAGGACTTACATGTGCAAAAATGTTTGCAGTAGCCTTTTTCGCAGTGGCAAGAAACTGAAAACTGAGTGAATGCCCGTCAATTGGAGAATGGATGAACAAGTTATGGTATATGAAGGTAATGGAATATTATTGTTCTATAAGAAATGATGAGCATACTGATCAGAAAAGCCTGAAAAGACCTACATGAATTCTGACTGAAGTGAGCAGAACAAAGAGAACATTAATCAGAGTAACAATAAGATTATGTGATGAACAATTGTACTTGTCTCTTCTCAACAATGATTTGAATCATTTTGCCCCTCCAGTTCATTATATGTCTGCTAAGAGGTAACATGGCTGTAATGCCTTAGGTACATTCTAATATAATAAGGTAGAATAAAATTTGTGGGTGATTTTGTGATTCAAGGCAATTCTAATAGACTAGGAATGGAAAATGCCATTCACATCCAGAGAAAGAACTATGGAGACTGAATGTGGATCGAAATGTAATATTTTACCATTATTTGTTTGTTTGCTTTTTCTTTCTCATGTTTTTTTCTTCTTTTGTTCTAATTTTTCTTGCATAATGTGACAAATATAGAAATATGTTTAAAAGAATTCTTTATGCTTAACATATCAGATTGCTTGCAGTCTTGGGATGGAGAGAAGTAAGGGAGAGAGAGAAAAGTTTGGAAACAAAGTCTGAAAAAATAAATTTTGAAAACTACCTTTACATATATTTAGAAAAATAAAATACTATTGAGAAAACAAAATAAAATAAGCATGCATATACAGATGCTTTCAGGTTTATACCCTGAATTCATGGTACAAGCCTGAAATGTCCTATGAGGAGCTAGATTATAAAGGTCATTTAGCATATCTTTTTTTTTTTTTTTCCCCGAAACAATCAAGATTAAGTGACTGCCCAGGATCACACAGGCAGAATATTAAGTGTCTAGAGCTGAATTTCAACTCAGGTCCTCCTAATTCCCTGGATGGTGTTCTATTTACTGTGCTACTTAGTTGCCCCTATATATACATATATTTTTTTAATACATATAAGGAAATCAGGTCAAGTAACTTGTTCAAGGTTACAAAGGTTTAAAATGGCAGGACCAAATCTAGGACTCTTTCTAGTACAGCTAATCTTGAAAAACTAGTCTTTGTTTCTTGCCATGTCTTGCATCCAGTAGGCACTTAATTAATGTTGGATTAATTTAAATAGAAAGCCAATTTCCGATGTAGAAATTAATTCATACAAAGCAATTTCATCCTTGAGGGAGAAGGAAGGAGAAAACCCAATCCCACTTTTAATTGAAGGCTGTATTGTTCAAATAAATCTACTTGCCTGATGAGGGCTTTGGGGCAGGGAGCTTATTTTAATTTGGTTTTAGTGGTTGTGGCTTTGATAGCAGGTAGTATCAGAAGCTCCTCTCCTCTCATCCTCATGCAGTTTAATCCCCTCAGGCTTCCAGGCTTTATGGCTTCTCCTCAGCTTCTACTAGGGTAATGGACCATAGAGACATCCCCCTCTCCCCTACACATACATTTGCTGACTTGGGGCTTTAAAAGCTCTAGTAGCAGGAGATAGAGGGCCAACGGAGAAGGCAGTTCTCAGTTATGACTGCAGATTAAGGAGAATGGGAAACAGGATAAATAAGTGCATGGCCTCCAGCCACAGTTGTTCCTTTGTTCCCTAGGAGAGGGCTAACTGTAGATTCTTTGGGTTACTTGTATCTTGCCCATGGAACAAGTGAATTGTTGCTCAGGGATAGAAGGAATGTTCTTGAACTTGTCCCAGTGTCCTATTGCTATACTGTTGGGGTAAACGTTATATAATTTCATATTTTTTATGCAGTGCCTTATATGAGTGTTACAAAGCAGACACTTAACAAAAAATAAAAACAACAAAAACACTCACAAATTTTATTCTACATTATTGTATTAGGATATACCTAAAATACTTGGTGGATATATAATGAATCAGAAGGTCAAAATGAGACCTACATTTTCAAATGTAACTAATTTGTTGATTTGTTTTGTTTTTCTATATTTATTTGTTACAAGGAAAGGCTGATGGTGTGGAATAGTTGATAAGTAGTTATAGTGATACAAAAAAATATATAGTGAAACTAAAAACATGTTGCAAAAGGAGGAAGTTCAGAAGGAATAAAACTGGTAGAGCTGTTTTATTATCATTGTGCTAAAATGAACATACACTTTAAAAATCCTAAAATATACATAGTGGAAGTTCACAGTTTCATGTGAAATCCTCTTTTCTTTTTTATTGTATATTGAACTGTTTATTTTTATTGTGTATAATAAAAATAATTTATGTTTATTAAGTTTATAATAAAAAAAGTTTTAAATGTGGCCAAAACAGAGTGATAAGATATATTCAGTGGAGTCTTAGGAAAAGGATAGTCAAAATGTCAGCTACTTCTTAATTCAGGGAAAAGATCTGCCAGGAAACTTATATTCTAGCACTGATCAAAATATCAGTTAGTTATACAATCTTAAACAAATTCTTTTTCCTTTCTGAGCTTCTGGAAAAAATGTAATACTGGTTTGGACTCATTGAGGAATTGACACTCTAGATTTGGGATTTTTAGAGGGTGGCTGATTACTACTACCTTCATTGTTCTAAGGATAATACTGAGTGACTAGAATTTCTAATATTGTAGCCCCTGAAACCACATCCCATTATAAATGAACCAGCTGAACTCCATTAATGTTTATACTTGGGATTTACTGAGAAGATATTGCAGAACACTTGGTATAAAAAAGGTTCCTTAAAGCATCTGACATTGGGAATTCTTTTTCCCTTTCATGGAATCCTTATGAAATTCCCCTTGGGTGTAGCTCTCTCTTGGACTCAGTATTGGTTCCTTTCTCTTGTTTATATCTAGCCCATACCACTGGCATCCTCACATAACTAGCATACCACTTCCATTTTCAGACATTTCCTTTATACTTAGCTACTGCCACCTCTACCAGTGGAGTGGGCTACCTTCTTAGTGGCTTGGGGAAAGGCTATATGAACCTCTGAGAGCTGTTCCATTGTTTTGAAATTCACAAAATTATCTTTTCAATTGCCTCTCCAAGTATTTATTCACCTAAGATCTATAAAGAATCAACCAAAAGAAAGAAAGAAAAATAATTCAGTGCACAGGTTTAACTGGAGGCCAAAAAATGAATGCAAATTGTTGTCATTTTCCTGTCTGCCAGCTCACAGAGGCTCATCCTTCCTTACCTTTTAGAAGAAAGAAGACTGAAAGATTATTGTTATCCTTTTCATATTCAAACTTAGTTATAGTTC
Source organism: Antechinus flavipes (assembly GCF_016432865.1). Lineage (NCBI taxonomy): Eukaryota > Metazoa > Chordata > Mammalia > Dasyuromorphia > Dasyuridae > Antechinus > Antechinus flavipes. Next base: position 388,085,225 of record NC_067399.1, on the reverse strand, counting down.
CATGCCTCTAGATTTATGGATTCTTCCAGTTCTATAGCCAATTAGAAGAGTTTCATCATCATACTGTACTACACATTGATTACTGGTGGCTGGAAGCCATCTCTCTATGGAGAGATATGTTCCATGTGTTAAACTGGAGTAAGCCCCAGATTTATATAGGAAATGTTTTATTGTGAATTTTCTTGCTATACTATTTGATTAAAGACCATTTATTTGACCTAATTATGTCCTCTGACTTTTAAAGGGAAACACATTGGTGGGAATTTATGAGATAATGTATCAAATGAATGTAGCCCCCCCCCAAATACCTTGAACTTGAGTTAATTTTGTTTGGGGGTTTGCTGTGTGAGTTGTGGTATGCTTCCAAATGCTACAGAAATGTCCCAATAAATCTTCTTATAAATTCTACTCTGCCAATACAGTTAATTCAACTGCTGACAAAAAAGAGTTATCTTTAAATTTTTCTTGAATAATTCAAAGTATTTTCTAAAGTGGTTGAACCAGTTCTCAATTCTACCAGCAGTAAATAAGAGACTGTCTTTTCACTGTCCCACAAATGAATTTTTTAATCTTTTAGCATCTGTGCTACTTTTCTTCTGATCAAATTGAAGCTTTTAGGAGTCATTGGCTGTAGTCCAGGTCTTCTTCCTGCTAGCTAGCCCATATGCCCACTTCTATGCTTGAATGTAGACTTGTTTCTGAGGTATATTAATGCATTGTCTATCTCCAGAACTATGTGCTCGTACTTTAGTCTACTGATGTATCAAAACAGAGTTGCTGTGAGAACCAAATGAGATAATAATTGTACTGGTGATGGTTGCTTGTCCTTTGTTTTTGAAGACCTATGACATCACAAAGTGATATCTTGGATTGCACAAAAATTGGATTTTAGTGAGGTAGAATGGCATAATCTTCATCCTTACCCGCTCTTCCAAAGTTATAGAAACCCAGTGGCAAGGCAAACGTCAAGGATGATTGATGATAGCCCAGGATGCAGTGCCTGACCTTGGAGTCTACAGTTTCTAACCAAGTTCTAAGTATTCCACAATGCCTGATTTAGCCACCTTCATGGCCATTGGGAAAAAAATGTTCTCATCTGCTTAATTCAGTGGGAAAAGTCTTCATATGCTTAGGTTAGACAACTGTCTGCCTCCCACAACTAACTGATAGATTTGAGATCCTGTAGGTTACCCTTACCTTGGGTTAGCTCTTTTGCCAAGTACTTTAGCTGGGGTGTGGCCACAGTGCATGTTACAGCTCTTTGGAATCACAGGTGAGAGTTGAGAGTCAGGTGGACACCAAGGTGGATACTCTACAATCCCTCATGATAGAGATGCTGTAATGCCAGAGAAACTGAGGCAGGAGAGAGATTAGAGAGTTTTTAATATTTTATTAATGGGAGAGTAAGATTGACTGGACAGGACTCTTGTCTCAAATTATCTAGTCAGACACAGATAAAGATATACTGGGACCAAGGAATTCATGTTGGTCCCAGGTCTGGAGGAGACTATCATCTCAAAGAATCCAGCGTCCAGCATCCACAGCCAGCCGCCATTCTCCAGCAATGAATGGAGAATCCCTTTATATACCTTTTAGAGACAAAGAAGAGGGAAAGAGTAGGAAAGAGCGGGAAAGCCCAGCTGGCAATCAAAAAGGAACCCAGAGACAGGATGTCTGAATACCCAGAGATAAAGATGTTAGTGAACTATCTTGGAATATTTTAGAGGGATGTTGTAAATTCTCAAGGACAGAAGATAATCAGGAGGTCTACTCTTGTTTATCTTGCTTGGGTTAACAATTTATATCCTTAGACTAATTGGTCCTCAGCCTTCATGGACCAGAGGGAGATTTACAGCTTAGGGGAGTAATTAGGAAGACTGAGACAAGGGAAACTTGTACAAGGAAACTGAGTCAGGACAGTTAAAGAGAACTGTGTGGCATAACATTGCTAGTCTTCCTTGATCAATCCATAAACCCCCAGCACGAGGCAGGTACCTTTCCCATTGTATGATTGGTTAAGCTTACAAAAGTAATATGTTATAACTTCACTCCATGTCCAATCCTTCATGATGCTGGAATAGGTTATAATCAGTTATCCTTATCTTCTTCCACTCCAATTCTTTACCCCCAGACTTTCCAAATTCATTTATAATAACTGACATTTACACAGTGCTTTAAATTTTACAAAAGAAAAAAAAAGCACTACCTCCTTTTTCTGTATATGGAAAACAAAGACTCAGAAATTTTGTGTCAAAGACAAGATTTAAATTCCTGACTTCAGAATCCACATGCCCAACCTCTGTACATTTCCTGACACCTTTAAAAATCATTACAAAGCAAAAATATTCTTGATTTATGTTTACCAGTTATATTTGAATGTTATTAGAGGATTGTATACTTTAAATTTATCTACCTCTCCAATAATACAGATGAGAAACATGTAACCATAATTTTATGTATTGATATAAGGAAAATGGCAAACACAAAACATAAATGTCAGGTGTGATTATGTTTTCAAAGGGGAAATGGAAAGATAAATTCATTTTTTTTTTAATCTTTAGTTTAGCAAGTCCATCCAATGGAGTGCTGGGTGGGGAAGGTAGAAAATGAATTCAAATTCAGCCTCAGACACTTCCTAGAAAATTACACTTTCCCTCAAATGTGAAATGGGGATAAGAAAAGATAATACCCATCTTTCAGGGTTATTGTGAAGATTAAATGAGATATCATTTGGAATGGTCTTTTCTTTTTTTAAAAAAATTTTAATAGCTTTTTATTTACAAGTTATATGTATGGGTAATTTTACAGCATTGACAATTGCCAAACCTTTTGTTCCAATTTTTCCCTCCTTCCCCTCCTCCCCCCCAGATGGCAGGATGACCAGTAGATGTTAAATATATTAAAGTATAAATTAAATACACAATAAGTATACATGACCAAACGGTTATTTTGCTGTACAAAAAGAATCGGACTCTGAAATAGTGTACAATTACCCTGTGAAGGAAACCAAAAATGCAGGTGGGCAAAAAATAAGGATTGGGAATTCGATGTAACGGTTCTTAGTAATCTCCCAGAGTTCTTTTGCTGCGTGTAGCTGGTTCAGTTCATTACTGCTCCATTGGAACTGATTTGATGTTGTTGAAGATGGCCAGGTCCATCAGAATTGATCATCATATAGTATTGTTGTTGAGGTATATAATGCTCTCCTGGTTCTGCTCATTTCACTCAGCATCAGTTCATGTAAGTCTCGCCAGTCCTTTCTGAAATCCTCCTGCTGGTCATTTCTTACAGAACAATAATATTCCATAACATTCATATACCACAATTTACCCAGCCATTCTCCAACTGATGGGCATCCACTCAGTTTCCAGCTTCTAGCCACTACAAACAGGGCTGCCACAAACATTCTTGCACATACAGGTCCCTTTCCCTTCTTTAGTATCTCTTTGGGGTTATAAGCCCAGTAGAAACACTGCTGGATCAAAGGGTATGCACAGTTTGATAACTTTTTGAGCATAGTTCCAAACTGCTCTCCAGAATGGCTGGATGTGTTCACAATTCGACCAACAATGTATCAGTGTCCCTGTTTTCCCACATCCCCTCCAACATTCCCCATTATCTTTCCCTGTCACTCTAGCCAATCTGACAGGTGCATATTGGTGTCTCAGAGTTGTCTTAATTTGCATTTCTCTGGTTAATAATGACTTGAAGCATCTTTTCATATGGCTAGAAATAGTTTTAATTTCTTCGTCTGAGAATTGTCTGTTCATATCCTTTGTGGAATGGTCTTTTCTAACCTTAGAGCCCTAACAGTTTATTTTTGCTTTTGCTTATTCTGAGATCAGGATCGCTCCCCTTGCTTTTACTTTAGCTGAAGCAAAATAGATTCAGTCTTTTACCTTGACTTTGAATGTATCTCTGGAGCTTGATATTACCATTACTATAGTGCCTGGAACACAGTAAGTGATTAATAAATGTTTGTTGAGTAACATGATATAGATTTTTTGTAGAGGTTGGGGAGCAATTCCTTTTTTTTGATTCCAGTTCAGCTTTTCTTTGTGTCCCCAGCTTATTGACACATAGCAGGAACATATCTACTTACTCAGCGCCTTGGTTTTATTGGAGAGGCCTTTTTGAATACTAGCCTGCAGATGCAGAAACTGGATTTTAAAAACATCTTTGCCTGCGGAGGGAGAATTGCAGTAATCTGCATGCTGAAAGGGGGCGGGACCTCAGTGATGAAGGACGTAATGTGCCACCTGCTCCACTTTAGGGGAAACTACGTGGGGCGGAGCTATCGCCTCCAAGTCCTGGCAACCTGTGATTGGGGAGTTCGGGAGTGATGCAATATTAGAGCGCGGGAGGACAGGAGGTTTGCTAAGTCTGCTCCTGCGCACGGGAAGGGACGCTGGTGGCTACCCCGGGCGCCGGGAATTCTGGGGGCTGCGCAGGTCTTCTCTATTTGCTGCTGGGAGGGAAATCGAAGGTAGGGGTGTTGAGTTTCGGAGCGGGGTTTGGACTGTGGCTCATGGGGGCTTGTCGGCCCTGCTACTGGCGGTCTCCATCATTATTTCCCATCCCCCGTGATTGCCTCATACAGGCCGGTCCACTCAACCATCCGCACTTCCGTACAAGGCCCCGCCTGTCCTCCCTCCCCTGATCACTCCTACGGGAAACCCGCCCCTGCCCCAAGCAGTTTTGTCCAAGTATCTGAGCCCTGGGGATTTGACCGTTTCCCCGGACTTCCCCCTCCTTGCTGGTCCCTGGGAGAGAACGCGACGCGAAGGAGGATGTGGGGGAAAGGTGGAGTTTGGTCCCCGTTGAGGGGCAGTGATCCATAATCACTGGAAAGCTGAGATTTTTGACTGCTTTCCCATATCTCTTGGAGCATCCATTTTTTTTCTTTCTTTGGTTGGGGGAGGACGGGGCAGAGGCGGGTTATTTGAAAGTGTCCGAACCTGTTTGATTTCTGATGGGCTTTCCTTCTTCAGCTGAAACCAACTAGCCAACTAAACCCAATAGCAAAGCACAGCCATCCTCTGAAGCAAGTCAGATCTTGAGGAGAAATGATCTCTTTAGTAGACAAGAAAAGGCAGACTTTTAGTTGATTCTTAACTGTTTGTAAATATAAGTGGTATTTTCACGGTGAAAACTATGTTTTGGATTATTTCCCTTTTAAGTGTTAGTTCCCGTTTTCTGTCAAAATGATGGCATTTATATGTCTCAATAAAGTTTGCAAAGCATTGAACCAATATCAAATCACAGGTTTTCTTTATGACAGTCCTGGGAGACAGTTATCCATTTTACAGAGAAGGAAGTTAAGGCACAGAAATGCTGAGTGATTTGTTTAGGGTCACAGGTGAAAAGTTTCTTAGGCCAAATGTAGACTCAGGTTCAATCCACTATCCATTCTGTCTATTTCACCATTAAGGTGTCTTGCATTGTTCTTTTAGGCAAACCTCTTATTCTTTTTGGAATTGTCTTGGCAAATGAAGAGGTTCTGCCGGATGACCTCTAAGGAAGGATCTTTCTATTTTCATGTTGCACTTGTCATAGGTTAAGACATCAATCCCAGAAGTGGATCTCTGGGAGTTCCTGAGTTCTTTAGATCTGACAAGTCAAATATATTTCCATAATAGTAATAAAACGTTATTTAACTTTTTGTTCCTATTTTCTTGAGTATGCAGTGAAATGTTCCAGATGCTGTAATGCCAGAGAAACTGAGGCAGGAGAGAGATTAGAGAGTTTTTAATATTTTATTAATGGGAGAGTAAGATTGACTGGACAGGACTCTCGTCTCAAATTGTCCAGCCCTGATTGAGGGAATCTCTAACCTTTATATACCTTTTAGAGACAAAGAAGAGGAAAAAAGAGCGGGAAAAGCCCAGCTGGAAAAGGCTATGATAAAGATGTCAGTGAAATATCTTGGAATATTTTAAGGGATGTTGTAAATTTCTCAAGGACAGAAGATAATCAGGAAGTCTACTCTCTTGTTTATCTTACTTGGGCTAACAATTTATATCCTTAGACTAATTGGTCCTCAGCCTTCATGGACCAGAGGGAGATTTACAGCTTAGGGGAGTAATTAGGAAGACTGAGACAAGGGAAACTTATACAAGGAAACTGAGTCAGGACAGTTAAAGAGAACTGTGGCATAACAATGCAACTAACTTTTAAGAAACTATCTCTTGTCCAGTTTTGGTGTAGTATCAAAGAATATCCATGGTCATCTAAAAAGGGCTGTTAAAATATTCTTCCTTTTTCCAACTGTATGAGGCTGCATTTTCTTTTTTTATCAAAACCAAAACGACATATTGCAACAGATTGAATGCAGAAACTAATATGATATTTTGCCTCGTTTGCTTTAGGACAGATATTAAAGAGATTTGCAAAATAATGTAAAACAATGATACTTTTAAAATTTTTTGTTTTGCAAAATAGTTATTTTTCATTAAAATGTTATTCATATGGATATATAGTAGATTATTGTTATTTTGAAATGAATAAAGATTTAAAACATTTTATCAGTTTTAATTTCTGATATGGTAAATATTAGTAGATAGAAGGTATGTAAATAAAAGCTCTTTGGAGACTTTAATTTTTAAGGATGCAAAGGGTTCCTGAGATCAAAGAGTTTGAGAACCATGGGTTTAAGGAGAAAACCATTTCCCTATTTTAAGGAGGGTAGATGAATGAATATACAAACCAAATATCAGCAAAATCCAATTGTGTGATGCTTAGTCTCCAGCCTTCCCCAAGTTTCCTTACATATTTCTCAGTGATAGAACGCTTTATTTATTTTTTTCTTGCATCAGGAAGGAAAGAGGATGAGATATTATTAAAAGTAATGAGATAAATTTTTAACAAATGCAATATTAAATATCTTTAATTATTATCTTTCATAACCTCTTTTGGAGACTCTGCATTTTATTCCAAAAATGTTCTTTAAAATATTTTTTGTACTATTTCAGAATTGCTTTTTGGGATAGTTTGAGTAATTACAAAAAAATTAGTTGTAATAATTATTTATATCTAATTTTTGGCCAGAAGTATTTACTAGTTATGTCACTTTACTGTAATTGATTCAACAGGTGATACAAAGACAAAATGACACAATTCTTTTCAAGGATTTTGTTTTCGAGAAGGGGATGCAATATATGAGGATCAGTGATTATTTGAGCCAGGGTAAAGCACTAAAAATTAAGGTGATCAAGAAAGGCTTCTGAAGCCAGTGGCATCATAGGAGCTGATGTTTGAAGGAAACGAGTGATTCTAAGAAGTTGAGATGGGTATTTTTTAAAAATTTATTTTATTATAGGTTTTTATTTACAAAACATGTGCATGGGTAATTTTTCAACATTGATCCTTGCAAAACCTTCACTTCCAGATTTTCCCCTTCTTCTCCCCATCCCCTCCCCTAGATGGCAGATAGTCTAATACATGTTAAATATGTTAATATATGTTAAATGTATACATATATTGTATTTAACATATACTTTAACATATTTAACATGTATTGGTCTACCTCCCATCTGGGGGAGTGGGTGGGAGGAAGGAGGGGAAAAATTGGAACAAAAAGTTTTGAAATTGTCGATGCTGGAAAAATTACCCATGCATATATCTTGTAAATAAAAAGCCATAATAAAATAAAATAAAATATATGTTAAATCCAATATATGTATACATATTTAATACAGTTATCTTGCTGCACAAGAAAAATCTGATCAAGAAGGAAAAAAAAATTGAGAAAGAAAACAAAAATGTAAGCAAACAATAATAGAGTGAAAATGCTATGTTGTGGTCCACACTCAGTTCCTACAGTCCTCTCGCTGGATATAGATGGCTCTCTTTATTCTTGAATAATTGGAACTGATTTGAATCATTTCATTGTTGAAGAGAGTCACGTCCATCAGAATTGATCCGCGTTTTACTCTTGTTGCCGTGTATAATGATCTCTTGCTTCTGTTCATTTTATTTAGCGGCAGTTTATTTAATTTGAAATGAGTATATTTCATATACCAAGAATGTTAAAGTCAAGGAGGCTTGAGATGGAGTGCTATTGAGTAAATTGTATCCCTTTTAATCTTTGAGGGGGGGCTCTGATGTAAATTGTGTCCCCTTTAATCTGTGGGGGAAGTCCCTGATCAGGAGTCTCAAATTCTCCTGGCCTCTGGGAGGGGCCACACTCATTCTTAAGGGTAATTCCCAGATAAGTAATCTCATTCAATTGGAAATCTTGGCCAAACTGCTCCCTATCTAAGGGTCAGGACAAACCCGATAAAACCAAAGGCCTGTCAATCCACTTTTGCTCATTTCTAAGAGGAGTTTGCCCACTAAGAAAGCTGTTTTCTTAGCATAAATAAACCCATCTTTGTCATAAACTTTGAGCCTGTATTCATTGGGGTGTGCGAATTCTTGAATTCTTTCACAAAACCTGCGCAACTGGCCAAGGGGGATCCCATTGCTGTTAGGGGATCTCTCAACCCTCACTTCTCACACCTCAATGCTATGTCTTAGAAAATAGCAAGTAAGTCATTTTGGAATGGGAAGTGCATTAAAGATAATATGAAATATACTTGGAAAGATAGGTTAGAATTAAATCATGAGGGGCTTCAAATTCAAGATGAGATATTTGTATAGGAAGTCATTGAAGACTTCCTATTGAAGTCTTGGAGGGATTGAGTAAAGGAGGGATGTGATTGGCATTGTGTTTTAGAAATATTATTTAAATTTGACAGTTCTGTGGAGGCTGGATTGGAGAGGAGAAAAGACTAGCTGCCAATAGTTTAATTAGGAGAGTTTTGCAATAGTCCAAGTTAAAGGTGATGAAAATCTGAACTAGGATGGTAGCCGTGTGAATGGAAAAAGGGGAAAGATGCAAGATATTTAAAGTAGATTTAACAAGTTTAAAAATTTGGTTGATTGAAGGAAAGGAAATATTTGAGCATAATTCTGAAACTGACTTTTCACCATGTCCAGAGATCAAATCCACCACACTCAAAGGATGAACATTTTCTTTCACTGGAGTTACTCAAAAGGATGTTACCCAGTGTTTAACATAGTTGACTGGGCTAGGGCTAGGGCTAGAAATACAAAGAACGAACTAATCCCTATATGCAATGAACTAATATTCTAATGGAGGATACAAGTACATGTAAAATGTGTATAGCAGAAATACAAAATAAATGTAATGTTACAAAGTGCTGGGGATGCAAAAAAGAGGGGAAATTTGCTGTCTCTTGGGAATTCAGAATCTAAGGGGGAAGAAAACAAATAGTATAAATAAGCTATATACCTTATAGGCTAAATAGGGAATAATTAAGAGATTGGGCACTAGAATTAAGAGAAATTGGGAAAAAAAATGGTATAACCAGGATAGTTTTGAGAGTCATCAGCAGAGAGATGAGGAGCAAATGAGATAATACTTGTAAGTATTTAGCATACCATCTGACACAGATATTAGGTACTTATTAAGTGCTTATTTCAGTCTTTCTCTCCCAGACTCATTGATCCTAATGATGGACCTTCTTGAGCAATTGAAATACTTCTTTCATCCCATTGACATTTCCAGGCTCTCTCTCTATCATCACTCAGTAATTTGTTCTTTGAGGTTCATTTAGTCCATATTTATCACCCAATCTAAATTCTGATAATATGTTTACTGACTTCCAGGACATTCTCCTTCCTTGATGAATTCAGTGCTTCCCTCTCAACCTTCAACATAGATAATGATACTTTCTCAAATTCTTTAGTCCTCCAGTTTCTAAGCATACTTAGTTCCTCCCCATTATTTATTTCCCACCCTTACCACAGCTTTACATAGAAATGGATTTACCCTTAATCTTGCTATTACTCTTTAAGTATTCCACATCCATAGTCACGAACTGCTAAGATTGCTTTATCATATCATAATCTGTTGTCATTCTACTTCTTCCTCTGTCTTGCAACTTCAAATCATATTCTTCCTCACTGAGACTTCTAATCTCTCTCTCAATTCTTTTCTAGCCTGCATTGGTTATACTCTTTTACTCATCTTGACCAATTTAACTCTATACCATTCTCTTCCCTCCAGCCTTTTGCCACATTATTTTATGAAAAAGATCTTGCTTTTCAAAATCCCATCTTGGATTATGTAAAGGGCCGCAGATAGTGGGGAACTCTGGGAAAGGTATACTTGAAGCAAGGATACTTACAGCAGGGTGTTTACTCAGTGTGATTGATGAGATAATGGTTCTCTGGTTCATATATACTTAGTATGGTGTAATGATGTAATCACTTTAGTTTGATATGATATTACTCTAGTTGGCATATACTTAGTGTGATGTAACGTGACTGAGATATTTAAGGGCTGAGAGGACTGTTAACAAGAGCTCAAGCTCGGCCTCAGACTCGGACTCGGGATTTTGAGGAGACACAGAAGATAGAGACAGAGATCTTCCTGGTGGCTCTCCTGCCTTCATCACTCCTCCATCTAAGACCAAGGCTCATCCAGTGATCCTCCAGAGAGCTAGTCTGGATATTACAGAATTATTCCCACCATCCCCTTCCTCTGCCCTTATTTATTTACAATTGAAATATGAAACAGTGCTGATTGTACTCACCATCCAGTTTTAACTGGACTCTTAACTGAGGCAAAGCAATCTTTTTATACCTTTCTACTTGATTCAAAAGCCCCCTCAACATAGTAGATTTTTCCACATCTGCATTTTCTCAAATTTCCAATTATTTTTAAGTAAGCTAAGAATGGAGGTTATTCACTGAGAAGTTCCCTCTCGTTTCCCTTTGCCACATTTCCCATCACTCAGATACTTTCTCCCACTATTTATTCTATTCATTATACATGAAGAAGTGGACTTTTTTGTTGGAGTCCAGCTCCAGTAGTGAGATGAAGGATGTGACAACATACTGGGGCCAGGCAGAGAAGTCCCGATTATGGGACTTAAGTTTATTGATCAGAGAGACAAATATATATACTTCAAATGCTCATAGGTTTGATGACAAAGTACACTCTTTTAAAATTCCTATAACCTAACAAAATCTATTATGATGTAAATGATTAAACTCCTTAAGCCCCAGATCTTGGTTACTTAGATAGAGATGTAAATAGTTGAGATATGCATCAGAGCAAAGTTTATTATACCATTGTCTCAGGTATCTTTCTCCCAAATACCTTTAGTCTCCTTGTGGACATTCTTTCCTGTCCTAAATTCAAAGGTTTAGCTTTTAATCCAAAGAGTAGTATTTGCATTTTGCTTTAGTTGCTAGATTATTAATTTAATATATTGACAAGCAATCTCTGCTATTTCATGAGGGAGTTTTGGTGAGCCAAGTTACTGTGACTCAAAATCTACAAAAAAACCAGGAGTGTTACCCTTGGCCCTCTACACGTTTTTTTTTTTTTTTTTTTTGGTCAAGTCTTACTCCTTTATATAGTTAGATAATGCTATTCTATCCTGTTTTTCTCAACAAATCATCCCCTTTTTCATTCCTCTTCTTTGTCTGCTTTTTAATTGTTACCTGCTATTGGCTATTTTTCTTCGGCTTACAAAGATGCCCATGTTTCCCCATCTTCAGAAAACCCTCAGTCAATTAATCTAATACTTTTAGCTATTGTCTTTTTTATCTTTTTCCTTTAATGTGCTTACACTTTATCAAATCTAATGGCCTCTTGGTTTCCATTCTTCTTGATTTTTTGGCTACCTTCAATGTTGATCATTCTCTTCTTGATACTCTTTTTCTCTTTAGGTTTTCATGACACTGTATCTCCTTGTTTTCCTAAGTATCTGACCGTTCATTTTCAGTCTCATTGTTGAATCTTCATCCATGTCTTGCATGCTAACCATGGGTGTTCCATAGGGCTCTGTCCTGAGCCTTCTCTATATAATATTTCAGTTGGTGATTTTATCAGCTCCTGTAGATTTAGTTATTGTCTCTATGCTGATGATTTTCAAATGCATTCATGCAACTCTTATCTTACTGCCTACTTCCAATCTTGTATCTCCAATCGTCTATTGAATATCTCAAATTGGATGTACTATAGACATCTTTTTCTTTGGTAATTAAAAAAAAAATTTACACTTAAATACAAAATGAAAAAAAAATTGCTCTGTACATAGTAGATTATGAGAGGTTTCAACATAAAACAATAAATTTCCATTTCAAGAAAACTAAATAATGAATACCGTACTTTGTTTTCAAAGCTGTCCGGCTTTTCTCTGTTTTCTTGTTGATCTTTTTTTTCTCTGTACCCTTTTTACTTTGCTTCCCCCTTCCCTAAGAAGGTACAATTAAGTATTGATGTATGCATATAAACATAGATGTCTATGAACACAGACGCATATACACTCATACACATATAATAGCAAATTCCATCATAAATTTAAGTCTTTCTATGTTTTTCTAGAATCTAGATCAACCAGCTCATTTCTTATACCACAGTAATATTCCTTTCTGTATTCAAACAGCATTTTCCTTCGCAGGATTTTTGAGGCTAATTAATTAATTAATTTATTGTTGAAATAATATAACTTTTTATTAACAGTACATATGCCTGGGTAATTTTTTACAATATTATCCCTTGTACTCACTTCTGTTCTGATTTTTCCCTTCTCTCCCTCCACTCCCTTCTCTAGATGGCAAGCAGACTTATACATGTTAAATATGTTATAGTATATCCTAGATACACTATATGTGTGCAGAACCAAACAGTTTTCTTGTTGCACAGGAAGAATTGGATTCAGAAGGTAAAAATAACCTGGGAAGAAAAACAAAAATGCAAACAGTTTACACTCATTTCCCCCTGTTCCTTCTCTGGGTGTAGCTGCTTCTGTCCATCATTGATCAATTGGAACTGAATTAAATCTTCTTTTTGTCCAAGATATCCATTTCCATCAGAATACCTCCTCATACAGTATTGTTGTTGAAGTGTATAATGATATCCTGGTTCTGCTCATTTCACTCAGCATCCAATTTGCCACTCTGAGATGGTCTCGCAGCATACATTAATTTGTGCATTATTATAAAATGTGTATATTTTGTCAGGTCTTATCCCAGATAATTCTACTACTTGCTTAATAGCCTTTAATAAAATTCTAGCCACAAGTACTGAGTAAGGAGTAAGACTTTGTTCTGATTGTGCTGGGAGGTTCACCCACTTGATCATGCTGTCTCCTTGATGAAGGACTGCTGTGGTATCTCTTGTATAGCAAAAACTGATATTTCCAAGGGTTTCTGAGTGACTCTTTCAACCACATTGGATAAAGCCAGTTCAACTTCTCTTAAAGCCTCTTACGCTTCTTTTGTAAGCTGGTGGCGTGGTGAGTTTAAAGCAGTGTGTCCCCTTAAAATGTCATATAGAGGTTGCAATTGATTGGTAGTTAAACCTAACACTGGTCACATCCATTGGATATCTCCTATTAATTTTTGGAAATCATTTAAGGTGTCCAACTTCTCTGTTCTTTTTTTTTTTTTTCTGATTAATTTTGTTTTCTTTTTTGAATTTTTATTTAATAATTACTTTATATTGACAGAGTCCATGCCAGGGTAATTTTTTTTACAACATTATCCCTTGCACTCGTTTCTGTTCCGATTTTTCCCCTCCCTCCCTCCACCCCTTCCCCTAGATGGCAAGCAGTCCTATATATGTTGGATATGTTGCAGTTTATCCTAGATACAATATATGTTTGCAGAACCGAACAGTTCTCTTGTTGCACAGGGAGAATTGGATTCAGAAGGTATAAATAACCCGGGAAGAAAAACAAAAATGCAGATAGTTCACATTTGTTTCCCAGTGTTCTTTCTTTGGGTGTAGCTGCTTCTGTCCGTCATTTATCAATTGAAACTCAGTTAGGTCTCTTTGTCAAAGAAATCCACTTCCATCAAAATATGTCCTCATACAATATCGTTGTCGAAGTGTATAATGATCTCCTGGTTCTGCTCATTTCACTTAGCATCAGTTCATATAAGTCTTGCCAGTCCTTTCTGTATTCATCCTGCTGGTCATTCCTTACAGAACAATAATATTCCATAACATTCATATACCACAATTTACCCAGCCATTCTCCAATTGATGGGTATCCATTCATTTTCCAGTTTCTAGCCACTACAAATAGGGCTGCCACAAACATTTTGGCACATACAGGTCCCTTTCCCTTTTTTAGTATTTCTTTGGGATATAAGCCCAGTAGAAACACTGCTGGATCAAAGGGTATGCACAGTTTGATAACTTTTTGGGCATAATTCCAGATTGCTCTCCAGAATGGTTGGATTCGTTCACAACTCCACCAACAATGCATTAGTGTCCCAGTTTTCCCGCATCCCCTCCAACATTCATCATTATTTTTTCCTGTCATCTTAGCCAATCTGACAGGTGTGTAGTGGTATCTCAGAGTTGTCTTAATTTGCATTTCTCTGATCAATAATGATTTGGAACACTCTTTCATATGAGTGGTAATAGTTTCAATTTCATCCTCTGAAAATTGTCTGTTCATATCCTTTGATTATTTATCAATTGGAGAATGGCTTGATTTCTTATAAATTTGAGTCAGTTCTCTATATATTTTGGAAATGAGGCCTTTATCAGAACCTTTAACTGTGAAGATGTTTTCCCAGTTTGTTGCTTCCCTTCTAATCTTGTTTGCATTAGTTTTGTTTGTACAAAGGCTTTTTAATTTGATGTAATCAAAATTTTCTATTTTGTGATCAGTAATGGTCTCTAGTTCATCTTTGGTCACAAATTTCTTTCTCCTCCACAAGTCTGAGAGATAAACTATCCTATGTTCCTCTAATTTATTTATAATCTTGTTCTTTATGCCTAGGTCATGGACCCATTTTGATCTTATCTTGGTATATGGTGTCAAGTGTGGGTCCATGCCTAATTTCTGCCATACTAATTTCCAATTATCCCAGCAGTTTTTATCAAATAATGAATTCTTATCCCAGAAGTTAGGGTCTTTGGGTTTGTCAAACACTAGATTGCTATAGTTGACTATTTTGTCTTGTGAACCTAACCTTTTCCACTGATCCACTAATCTATTTCTTAGCCAATACCAAATGGTTTTGGTGACTGCTGCTTTATAATATAATTTTAGATCAGGTACAGCTAGGCCACCTTCATTTGATTTTTTTTTTTTTTTCATTAATTCCCTTGAGATTCTCGACTTTTTATTGTTCCATATGAATTTTGTTGTTATTTTTTCTAGATCATTAAAATATTTTCTTGGAAGTCTGATTGGTATAGCACTAAATAAATAGATTAGTTTAGGGAGTATTGTCATCTTTATTATGTTCGCTCGGCCGATCCAAGAGCACTTAATATTTTTCCAATTATTTAAGTCTGACTTTATTTGTGTGGAGACTTTTTTATAATTTTGCTCATATAATTCCTGACTTTCCTTTGGTAGATAGATTCCCAAATATTTTATGGTATCAACAGTTATTCTGAATGGAATTTCTCTTTGTATCTCTTGTTGTTGGGTTTTGTTGGTAATGTATAAAAATGCTGAGGATTTGTGGGGATTTATTTTGTAGCCAGCTACTTTGCTAAAATTATGAATTATTTCTAATAGCTTTTTAGTAGAATCTCTGGGGTTCTCTAGGTATACCATCATATCATCTGCAAAGAGTGATAGTTTGGTTTCCTCATTGCCTACTCTAATTCTTTTAATATCTTTCTCGACTCTTATTGCCGAGGCTAGTGTTTCTAATACGATATTAAATAATAATGGTGATAGTGGGCAACCTTGCTTCACTCCAGATCTTACTGGGAAAGGTTCCAGTTTTTACCCATTGCATATGATGCTTACTGATGGTTTTAAATATATGCTCCTGACTATTTTAAGGAAAAGTCCATTTATTCCTATGCTCTCAAGTCCAACTTCTCTGTTCTTAAAGAAAGTTTTTGTACTGTAGCGCCTTAGGATATACTTCATATCCTAAATATTGAAAAGGCGCATGTCTTTGAATTTTTCTGGAGCTGTATGCAATTTGTAGTTTCTTAGTATTTCTATGGTCTTTTGTAGATATGCTTCTAACATTTGTTCCTCAGGTGCATACCCCAAAATATCATCCATATGTAACAATATTACTTTTGGAAATGCTTTTCTTACTGGAGTAAGAGCAGCAACATACATTCTGGCCCATAACAGGAATTAAATTGTGACTTATTCTAGAATGTTAGCCCCCAAAGTATTTTTTAATATAATATAATGTAATAAATATATTTTTTTTTGTTCATTATTCCAGTAAATATTACTTCAATTTGTCTCTGATTAGGGAAGACATGTTGGAAGGCACAGCATATCTATTAGTCAAATTGGGCCTTCTTTCCAAGCTAGAAATGCTTAAATATAAGATTAGTGTTAAAATAAACAAAATTGTTTCTAGCAGACTTTTGCCTAAAACAGAATATAGTGTTAAATTTTTTCTTTGCTCTCCTTTTAAATGAATTTAGCATCTTAGACTCTAAAGCTGATGGGAAAATAAGGGAAGGAAGGAGCTATATAGGGAGGTTGGGATTATGCAGTACAGTATCTTTTTCTTTTACCAGGTGTTTAATACCTGTTCATTGAATTAATGAATTGAATGAATGAATGAACTGTCCCCTGGGCCCAGGAAAAGCTCGAGTTGTTTATGCTTTGCTTTCTGAAGGATCCTGTTCTCTACTTGCCTCCCAGGCCTTTTGGGCTTCTTTTTTCCTAACTAAATCTACTAGGTAAGTTGGCCTCCTATCCTGCAATTCAGACTTTTCTATCTCTGGGTGGTAAATCTGTTGCTTAGCTCACTGTGCATTTTCTGCCCACACAGAAACCAGAAGGGTTCTTAATTCTGTGTACTATTCTGTAGGCAGGTTAAAGAGGCCCTTGGCTATGTCACTCTTGTGGATCCCCGCACAGTTGGAGTCTCTGATTATGCATCTTTATGGCACTTGTTATCATTGAATGCAATGAAACATCATATTTCCCAGCAAATTTTTTCCTCATTGAATTCACCTCCCACCTATCCACCTCTTCTTCTGAAAGTAGCCTGTCTGCAAAGCTGCCTCTGCTGGGAGCTTAGAAACTGAGGGAGGTACCCTGGAAACCTAGGGAGGAGGGTCTGGGAGGTTCCTTTGTGTTAGCTGGGATTTCTAAGTTTGGTCTTTTTAAAATGTCCCTCTGTAGAATTTGTTTATCTCCAAATTTGTTTAGCTTAAGGCCTACACTTTTTATTTCCAGGAAACTGGGGACTGAATTCCTTCAGCCTGCCAAAATAAGAGCAGGTTTCTATTCATTTGAAACATTTGAAACTGGGGATAATCAAAATAGAAGACAATATTGATAGTTTACTATTTAAATCTAGTATAGATAGAAACCAGTAAAAATTTAAGTAGTTAATAAATCCTTTAAATATTCTGAAAGGGAAACCTCTTTCTCCCCAAACTCAGAGTTGGGTGTTTTAAGAAACTGTGAGAAATGGATAGGCATTTTATTTGGTTTCCACAACTATGAAAATTAAATTAGAGAAATAAAACTTAAAATTAAAAAAAATTGAAACCCTTAAGGACATCAAGAAGTAATCTGGGTGTTATGGAATATTATTGTTCTGTAAGAAATGACCAACAGGATGATTTCAGAGAGGCCTGGAGAGACTTACATGAACTGATACTAAGTGAAATGAGCAGAACCAGATCATTGTACACGGTAACAAAAGTGTATACCACGGATCAATTCTGATGGATGTGGCTCTCTTCAACAATGAGACGATTCAAACCAATTCCAATTGTTGAGTAATGAAGAGAGCCATCTATACCCAGAGAGAAGACTATGGGAACTGACTGTGGACCACAACATAGCATGTTCACTCTTTCTGTTATTGTTTGCTTGAATTTTTGTTTTCTTTCTCAGTTTTTTTTCTTTCTAGATCCGATTTTTCTTGTATAGCAAATAACTGTATAACTATGTATACATATATTGGATTTAACATATAATTTAACATATTTAACATGTATTGGACTACCTGCCATCTAGGGGAGGGGGTGGGGGGAAGGAGGGGAAAATTTGGATCAGAAGGTTTTGCAAAGCTCAATGTTGAAAAAATAAATTACCCATCCATATGTTTTGTAAACAAAAAGATATTATAATAATAATAATATTATTAAAAAATAAAAGAAGTAATCTGGGATGGAGATTTTAGATTTGAATAGGACCCCTCTGAACTTTGCCTCCATAAGAATATATGCTCCTTGGGGACAGGGACTGGCTTTTGTAATCAGAGGTGGTGGCTTGAAATTTGAAAAGAATTTTTTGTTCTTGGCCCTTGCCCTCCTCTGTTATCATCCCCCTTCTAGAATGTAAGTTTCTTTTTTTTTTTTTTTATTTTTTAATTTTTTAATTTTTATTTTTTTTTTAAATTTAATTTTATTTAATAATAACTTTATATTGACAGAATCCATGCCAGGATAATTTTTACACAACATTATCCCTTGCAATCACTTATGTTTCGTTTTTTCCCCTCCCTCCCTCCCCCCTCCCCTCCAAGATGGCAAGCAGTCCTATATATGTTAAATATGTTGCAGTATATCCTAGATACAATACATATTTGCAGAACCGAACAATTCTCCCGCTGCACAGGGAGAATTGGATTCAGAAGGTAAAAATAACTCGGGAAGAAAATCAAAAGTCAAATAGTTCACATTCATTTCCCAGTATTCCTTCTTTGGGTGTAGCTGTTTCTGTCCATCATTTATCCAGTGAAACTCAGTTAAGTCTCTTTGTCAGAGAAATCCACTTCCATCAGAATACATCCTCATACAATATTGTTGTCGAAGTGTATAATGATCTCCTGGTTCTGCTCATCTCACTTAGCATCAGTCCATGTAGGTCTCTCCAAGCCTCTCTGTATTCATCCTGCTGGTCATTCCTTACAGAGCAATATTCCATAACATAGAATGTAAGTTTCTTAAGGTCAGGGACTGGCTGTGTAATGAGGAATGGAGATTTATATGGACTAACTTCTGTAACAGTTAATGGGGAATTGGGAGAAACTTGTTGTGCCACAGTTCTCTTTTATTGTCCTGACTCAGTTTCCTTAATTGTCCTGACTTGGTTTCTTTAAATTATCCTGGCTTGGTTTCCCTGAATTGTTCTGCCTCAGTTTCTAATTGTTCTGCTCAATCCTGCAAAACCATCCCTCCCTCTTAATCATCAGAATATTTGATAAGGATAAAAGATCTTATATTTTAGAATATCAGAATGCCTCTCCCCATCCCGCTCTATCAGAATATCAGATACTATTTTATCAGATGCCTCTCTCATCTTCCCTCTCCCCTGCAGAGTCCTCTTCCCTCTCAGCTCCCTGACTCTGCCTCTGCCTCAGTGTATTGTATCTGAGCCACGTGTATATATGTCATTGAGAACTCACATTGTTGGCTGGATTCTTGGAGCCAATAGTCTCATTCAGCCCTGAGACCAAACCATGGATCCATTTGGTCTCAGTAAATCTCTCCCCTTTAAATAAAATATTAAATACTCTAATCTCTGTTTTGCCCCAGTTTCTTTGGCATTATACTTGTGCTTCTGAATAGCAAATATAAAACTGCTCTTGGAGTTTCAAAAAGTGTGTCTATTAACCTAGGCATCCATTCTTGCAAGAATGTAAAATCTTTTCCTGCATTCATCAGTAGTCAGTGGAGTTCTTGGTAAGATATTTTGTTTCTTACAAGACCATTTTGGTCCTTGGTTGTTCTATTGAAATTTAAAACTATAAAATCCTTAGACTAAGTAGTATCACATAAGTCTTTTTGTCTATTCTCTCTCATTCTGTCAGGGCTATGTTAAGGCACAGAAAGGACCCCAAAAGGTTGGGGTCAGAGACAATTGTCACTAGGTGTCTCAAAAGAATTTGCAGGCTTGAACCAATATCCAAGGGGCAAAGTTTATTGTAATTGTAATCAATTGAAGTTGGCTAAGTTCCAAAAGAATATAGCAAAGGACCAAGAGAAAGGAGACAAATTTATCCAGTTCTTCATGTCATTGATATGTTAATTTTATGGCCCAGAAGTAGAACTGAGCAGTGGTCTCAGGAATTTGACTGTCACTGACCAGCAGATCTGGGACTATCCTAGAACCAGAAGACTTTAGAATCATTGACAGATCGTCAGAAAAAAAGCATTTCTGAAGTCAGAGAGCCTCAGGATCATTAATATATCTTCTCTAAAGTCTAAGGGAAGAAATATTGTTATATTCCTAGGTCAGAAGACTTTTACAATCATTGATGTACAGATTGTTAGAACAATCGCACTCTAAGGTTTGGGGGGAAGGGGACTTCAGGATCACCAATTCTAAAGACAGAAGACTTTAGAATCATTGACAGATTATTAGAACTGAAGTACATCAAGGTCAAGGGGATCTACCTACTGCTGTATCTCCCAGAAGCTATATTCCATCAACTACATCAGCATAAACTAGGAGGATGTCGATCTCTGGTACATCAGAGTAGTCAGGAGAGTTGGGTTCTAGGTCCTCAGTTCTACCACTAACTAATGTCTGACTGGAATAAGATACTTAATGTCTCCTGTGAGGAATTAACTGAGTGAAGACTCCTCTCATGGGAATATAACTATAAACTATAATTGTGACTTGAAAAGTTGCAGGTAATTATCCTCTCCTATTTCCTACTATATTTAATTTGTATTTAAGTACTTCTTTTAAAGGTGATAAAGGCTTTGAATTCTCTTAAGAGTTTATTACTTGTATTCTTTTGTTTCTGGTTTAGATTTCTGCCATTAGAATGTAAGCTGGATTCCCCCAAACAGTGAGAGAAAAGGCTAGGGGAAAGGGTGGGATGTTTCTGCCTTTAAGGTATGTAATCTTGTTTTTGGAATTTATGCTTTGCACTTCTTTGCTGACAAACACTAGTCAGATGAAAGATGCTCTTTCTCCCTTTTTCTTATTCTGAGAGTCCCTGATTATTTTTGTGGATGCTACTATTGATGCGGTTAGTGGCAGTGCAGAGTTGTGGGAATCCCATTATGGTCAGAGGAACAGATCTAACATGAAAAGAATTCATGAACCTGAAAACTGTGGCAAAAAAGAAAGTTTTATTCTGTTGATACTGAGAAGCCAGCTTTGCTAGGAAGACAGACCTCTTCAGTGCCAAGGTCCTGGCAGAGAAATAACAGAGAAATAGGAAATCTGAGACTGAGCTTTCAATTGAATGAGATTTCTTCACTGCCCCCAGGCCTAAATTTCCAATTGAATGAGACCACTTAAGTTCCAGCTACCAGGAGTGATCCTGGACTGATTTTCAGCTCAATAGAGGGTAC
Organism: Antechinus flavipes; assembly: GCF_016432865.1. Classification (NCBI taxonomy): domain Eukaryota; kingdom Metazoa; phylum Chordata; class Mammalia; order Dasyuromorphia; family Dasyuridae; genus Antechinus; species Antechinus flavipes. The sequence continues at coordinate 388,063,924 of NC_067399.1, read as the reverse complement.
AGCTACTCAATAGAAATATCAGATCCAGCTCTCCAGCTAAATGAGACCACTTAACTTCCAGCTAAGTAGGGAGTAGTCCTGGACTAATTTTAATGAAATCATTAAATGCCCCAAAGAGTGGATCCCTGTCAGAGGAGAGTTTCAGAGTGTACCCCAAAAGTCAAGGAGGACAGTTTCAGGGTTCACCGTAATCACTATCCCACACATCCCACACATTTCTTTCCAACCTTGGAGGAAAGCAAGCTGTGAAACTAAAATGAAATATTGTTAAGAAAGTCTTTTGATAGCTTAAAAGCATTGTACAGATAGAAGAGCTTGTCATTGGTATTACTGTTATTAGACATCTTTAGGGAAGAAGTCACCAATACCCTTGGACTTTTATTCCACTGGAAAAAAATTTTATCTAAGTTTGCACTGCTCCTGCTGAAATTGAAAGCCTATTCTAACTTCAGGGAAGATGAACTGAAATCCCTTAGTTCAGAAGAGTAATAACCTTCATTGATTCAAGTTTTTCTTCTTACTTCCTCAAACCCCAAGCCCTATACCATGCTTTAAGTAGAATTCTTTGCTTTAAAATAGAATATCTGATAAACAGACAATTCTCAGACGAAGAAATTGAAACTATTTCTAGCCATATGAAAAGATGCTCCAAGTCATTATTAACCAGAGCAATGCAAATTAAGACAACTCTGAGATACCACTACACATCTGTCAGATTGGCTAGAATGACAGGGAAAGATAATGCGGAATGTTGGAGGAGATTTGGGAAAATGGGGACACTAATACATTGTTGGTGGAATTGTGAATGCATCCAACCATTCTGGAGAGTAATTTGGAATTATATTCAAAAAGTTACAAACTGTGAATACCCTTTGATCCAGCAGTGTTTCTACTGGGCTTATATCCCAAAGAGATCTTAAAGAAGGAAAAGGGACCTATATGTGCAAGAATGTTCATGGCAGCCCTCTTTGTAGTGGCCAGAAACTGGAAACTGAGTAGATGCCCATCAATTGGAGAATGGCTAAATAAATTGTAGCATATGAATGTTATGGAATATTATTGTTCTGTAAGAAATGACCAGCGGGATGATTTCAGAGAGGCCTGGAGAGACTTACACGAACTAATGTTGAGTGAAATGAGCAGGACCAGGAGATCATTATATACTTCAACAACAATACTATATGATGATCAATTCTAATGGGCATGGATGTCTCCAGCAATGAGATGAACCAAATCAGTTCCAATAAAGCAGTAATGAATTGAACCAGCTACGCCCAGTGAAAGAACTCTGGGAGATGACTAAGAACCATTACATTGAATTCTCAATCCCTCTATTTTTGTCCGCCTGCATTTTTGATTTCCTTTACAGCCTAATTGTACAATATTTCAGGGTCCGGTTCTTTGTGTACAGCAAAATAACAGTTTGGTTATGTATACTTATTGTGTATCTAATTTATACTTTAACATATTTAACATGTATTGGTCATCCTGCCATCTAGAGGAGCAGGTGGAGGGAAGGAAGGGGAAAATTGGAACAAAAGGTATGGCAATTGTCAATGCTGTAAAATTATCCTTACATATAGCTTGTAAATAAAAAGCTATTAAAAATTTTAAAAAATAAAAATAAACCGCAAAAATAAATAAATAAATAAAGTAGACTATCTGATTGAATAGAGCAGCAGTCATCATTGGCCCCAAAAGGAAATATTTAATGTCATATATTCAAAAATCAATTAACCTAACTTGGGACCCTTTACTTAACACAGAGTTTGGTATCAATCTGTATTGGGTTTGCCAGGCTATCTTTTTCATTTGATATCAATAGAGTAAAATATGATTCCTTGGGAAGTGAGAGGAAAAAGGGCTCAGAGTTCAAGAGTCCTGTAATTCCTTAATCTCTTCTTTGTCATATGGCTTTGTTGCTGCTCTTACAGGTTTCTCTCTAGCTAGATAAATGAGAAGAGTTCCAAAATCCCTTTTTTTTTTTGGGGGGGGGGAAGGTAGTAAATCATTGGGATTTTAGAAGAATAATATTATAAACACTTTTTCATGGCTCTGCGATCACAGGCTTTGCCTATGTAATTTGACTTCCTTTCTAGACAAATTCAAAACAATTAGCGTGCTAAGGGAGCTCTGAACTCTTGTCATGCCCTCTTTCTGATTTGTATACCATGTCTAGTCCTTGTACAAAGTCAGGAAGGTGAAGTTAAATATGCTGACCCTGATTTTGTCCCTGAAATTGTCTCATGTTTTGCTTTTTAAGATTTGTGAATAGTTCCATGTACCACAAGGGCCAGAGATCCTAGATTCACAAATATTTAAAAACAAAAAAAATCTTGGTACTCTTCCCATAAGTCACATAGTTCTCTGAACAAAACAAATAAAATAGCTTCTTGCTAATTTAGTGGAAGGCCAATATAAATTGGTAGAAAATGAAAGAAATTCAGTTACTACTTTTAAATATATAGTAACTCAAACTAGGTTACACTTATTAGCAAATAATTGTCCTTGGGGATCTGCTTTAATGAATAGAATAGAAGGATTCAAAATGGTATATCTGTTTGTACATTAGTAGTTCATAGTACATAGATGTAGCTCCCACATTATTGTTTTTTCTTTCTCTTTCCTTCATAAATCTCTTTGTAACTTTAAACAAAATTAATTTTTATCTTATCCTGGAATACTCAGCAATTATCCAACCAACAAATACTATGGGTTTGGTCTAGTATTAGGCTTTGTGTGAAATACAAAATAAGATATAGTCCTTATCTTGAAGAAACTTTTAGTCTTTTAGGGGAGATAATGGGAGAAAAAGTACGTGGCAGTTGCTAGCAAGGGTACGCATTTGTAATGCTGTAGAAATCCAAAGAAGAGGGAGATTATAAAGGATTGTAGTAGTTAAGGAGTTAATAGCCCTACTTGAAGAATGGAGTAGGATTTGGATAATTTAAGAGATGGATTTGAATGAAGTTATGTAAATAGTATGTGGGCCAGTAATCTCAAAAACAGAGACTCTCAGAATAAGAAACAGCAAAAGGGGGCTTATTACAATCTGGTGAGAAAAGGCATGTTCCATTTGACAAGGTCAGCAAAGAAATGCCAAGCATAAATGGGGAAACAAGATTAAATAGATTCCTAACTGCAGAAGGCCTCCCCACACCATCCCCTGATCCTACCCCAGGCTTTCCTTTTTCTCCATTGTTTGGGGAAGTTCAGGCTTACTTTCTAATTCTGGAAATCTAACCCTGGAATAAAAGAATACAAGTAATAAACTCTCTCTCTCTCTCTCTTTTAATTTTCATAGCTTTTTATTTACAAGTTATATGCATGGGTAATTTTACAGCATTGACAATTGCCAAACCTTTTGTTCCAATTTTTCCCTTCCTTCCCCCTACCCAAATAATAAACTCTTAAGAAAATTCAAAGCCATCATCAGCCTTTAAAAAAAGTATTTAAATGCTAATTAAGAAGTGGTGGGAAATAGGAGAGGACCATACCTGCAACTTTTTAGCTATTGGTTTATTTGTTATTATAAAGTCTCAAATCACATTTAAAGTATGGTTTATGGCTATATTGCCATGAGAGCTCTTCCTTTGGTTAATTCCACATTGTAGGAATAAGTCTGGTTGAGGACTGTGGGACAATGAAGAATATAGTGGGTGAGGAGTAATAGAAGATAAAATCAGGTAGATTGTCATCATTGTATAGAAGGCCTTGAAATCAACAGAGATACTTAAGACTTGATAAAATAGCAAATTGAGAGCCATTAAAAATTTTTGAGACATAATTACCTTATAAAATATTTGGCAAAAGTTACAAATTCTAAGTAAATAGAGCATAAATTAGTGGAATTTTTATTTTTAAAATTTTATAAAAGCTCTCTCAGAAGAGATCATTTGGTGAATCCCAGCAGGTGCTGGACAGCAGCCTACACATTGTTAATAGTCAGGAAATGATATAGCAATACTATTCCCTGGTAATTGGGTTTGTTTCTTTTGGAGAAGATGAGTTTTTCTATAGGTGAATCGCCTATAATTGGTGAAAGCCAAAATTATAGGCTTTCTCTCCCTTGTTTACATAGTTTGCTTCCTATTTGACAGCCTTTCTCAATCTTTTACAATCTTATTTTTTCCTCTCATTCAGTAAATAAACAATTCCCAAAAGTTTGTCTTGGGCCCTCCTCTATAATCTTTCCCTTATTGCTCTTATCAGATTTCTTGGGTTTAGTTATCATCTTTGCTTTATCCAAAATCTAAATAACTAGGCCTAAACTTTCCCTTGAATTTTAGTCACCTTGAATTTTTGGACATCTTCATTTAAATATTTACTATATATTTTAAATCACCTAGTTCAAAATAGAACTTCTTATATTTCAGTTCAACGCAATAAATATTTATTAAACACCTATCATGTGCTAAGTGCTAATGTCTTGAGATCTAGGATTGTTTAATTTTTTTCCCCCTGAGGCAATTGGGGTTAAGTAACTTGTCCAGGGTCACACAGCTAGGAAATGTTAAAAGTCTGAGGTCAGATTTGAATTAATTTTTGTTTTTATATCCTTGGTGCCATGTGCAGAATAGTCCTTTATTGTTTTTTCATTTAAATTCCATTCTCCTGTTGGTCTGTTTTATCTTTGCATGCAACCATTTGTAGACCATTTATAAAATAGGCAGATCTTCCCTGTCCCCTAGAAGCATACAGTCTCTTAGGGAGTTGGAAGGAGGTGACTGAATGCAAACAAATAATACAATGCAAACTATATACAGAATAAATAGGAAATAATTAACCAAAGAAAGGCACTGAATTAATAGGAATTAGGGAAGACTTCCAGTGAAAGGTAACATTTTCATTGGCACTTAAAGGAATCCCAGGGAGGTATATAGTTGGACGGGAGGATGCTTGTTTCAGACATAGTGGATCGCAAGAGAAAATGCCTGGACCTAAGAAATAGAGTGTCTTATTTACAGAAAAGCCAGAAGGGACAATGTCATTTGCTCAAATATGTGTTGCAGAGTAAGGTATTAAGAAGATTAGAAAAGTAGGAGGAAGCCAAGTTATGAAGGGCTTTTATTTTTTATTTACTTCTGTTTCACAAATTTTTTTTTTTTAGAGAGTCATTTTCTTTTTTCAATTCACAAATTCTGGTTTCCTGGGAGTTCTTTATCTTTTCCATTTCACATATTCTGTTTTTCAGGGAGTCTTTTTCTATTTTGTCAAATCTATCTTTTAATGAGTTATATGCCTTTTTTAGACTCTCTTGCAAAGCTTTTATTTCTTTTCCCTATTTTTCTTCTAGCTCTCTTTTAAGATCCTTTTTAATTTTTTCTAGGAGATCCTTGTGTGATGGTGATCAGGTTATATCACCTTTTGAGCCTTCATCTGAAGACAATGTACTTTTTGTCTCCTCAGGGTTTGAAATCTGTTCTCTTTCACTATAGAAGCTATATATAGAGCCCACTTTGCCTTTTTACTCATTTCTTTAAAAATTTTGATATCTGCTTTTAGAGCAAGGAAGGCTTACAAGCTTCCTCTGCAGACCCAGAAGTAACAGCGGCTGCACTGGGGTCGTACTGAGTCACTCCCAGTACTGGGTGGGTGTGGCCAGGTCCTTGAGACTCCGGCACCCTCCCCCATTCCCTTCCCCCCACTCCCCTCCCCGCCTCCCCCAGCCGGGGCACACTCCCCACCTTGTGTGCCTGTGCTGGAGGCCTCACAACTTCTCTGCTGATCCACTGGCCCGCAACCAGGGCAGAGCAACCAACACTGTGATAGAGTCCTCCCTGTAGATTCCGCCCTCCCTCTCTCCCCCCTCAGTCTGCTCAGCGTGGGCTGGCCTCCGTGTCTGTGCCTGACCTTCTCCTGTGTCTGCACCCGAATAAAACACCTTTTCTGGCGACCTTTGAAATTATCTTCTGGTAATTTGCTACCCTCCCAATATTCGTGGATTCTGCCAGTCCAGCAGTATTTCAGAGGCTGAATTTTGCATTTAGTGTGAGGATAGGAGAACTCAGAAAGAACCGTGTGTCCTCTTGGCCATCTTGGCTCTACCCCCCTTTTATTTACTTCTAGAGGCAATAGGAAACCACTGGAGTTTGTTGAATAAGGGGTGACATGATAGATTTGTGGTTTAGCAAAATCACTTAAGTAACTGAATAGAGAATGGATTGGAGTGGGAAGAGACTTGAGGCAGCTAGCTATTGCAGTAACCAAAGTATGAGGTGGAGAGGGTCTGCACTAGAGTTGTGTCAGAGGAGAGGAGGGGGCTTATTCAAGAGATGATGCAAAGATTACATTGACAGGTCTTAACAACTGCTTGAACATTATTCCCCTTCATACAATCTCTTTCAGATAACTATTCCTTGAATAATACATTCTGTTCACTATTTGCATGGCTTTACCCAAATGATTCTTTGTTTCAGAAATTCCCTCCCTACTTCTTCCTGGAATTCTTAACTTACTTCAAAGCCCAACTCAGATTAGTCCTTATTTTCTGAGTCCTTTGTGATTGGAACTTTTTTTTGTTGTTATACTTATATATACTTATGGGTGGTATCATCTCAATCTAATGCAAGTCTCATTAGATCAGGGACTATTTTTTTGTTCTTGTATCCTCTGGATCATGCACTTATGAGGCCTTTAATGTTTTCTGGGATTTTTTCCCCACTTAAAAATTTGATTCTCCTATTGGCATGCAACATAAAGCTCAGTCTTTATAGACTTGATTATAAATTTTTTGAGGACAAGGACTGTGCTTTATTCATTTTCGTGTTCTTCATAGATCCAGCACACTCTCTTGCATGCATTAAGTGCTTTTAAAAAGTCATTGCTGATGTCTTTGGAGAAAGTCTTCCTCATAAGCTTATTGCTCAATAGTTCTTAAAAGTTCTTTTGTTTCATTTTTTGCCCTTGTACTTTCAGTGCCTAGCCTGTAGTAGGTGCTTAATATATGCTTTTTGATTGATTATGTATTATTAAACTTTTTAGTATTCTAATTTCCTAGAATTGTCAAGCTTCATTAGAAGCAAACTGGGGGGTTCCAAAAACTGCTTTGACTTCAGTGCTTTCTGCATAGATTCAGGACAGGATGGCAGAGAATGTTTTATAATTTTTCTCTGCAAAGTGAATACTTCAAATGCCCCTGTTGTTGACAGATATAGCTATGAGAATTTAGGGTGAGTTTGACCCAGTAGACTTTTTGCATTAATGACTTTTCTACAGGGGAACTCCAGGTGAACAAACAAAAATGAAAGAAAAATATATTGAATAAAATTATTACCTAAATGTGGTCAGCCAAGGGGCAAAGTAATATAGTATCCCGAGAGAAATCTGCATCTCAGCGAAACTTTGGCAGGGTAATATCTCCTATTCTGATTATCCTTTTTCCTCCCTCTTTCACAGTTCACAAGTATTCCTTTGCAGCATTCACTTGCTTTTCATTGTTTCAATACTGAAGATGTTTGCTAGGAATATTAAGAATCAAAGTATAACTTAACAGACTAATGTCTGACTTTACTCCACTCTGAAAAAAATTCTCTTTCCCTTCATCATGTGGGGTTTTTTTCTACCAATGTCAAGGCCCAGAAAAGATAGATTGTTAGTTAAGTAGATTACAGTCATTGATCATTGTAGAGGAAGTTGCTGTTTATACAATCTCTTTCTCCATAGTTTTCTTGGATGTCTAAGAGACTCTTATTTAGATTCTAAAATCAATTTTTAAAAAACTATTTTATATATATTATATTGGAAAGGGGACTTTTGAAGCAAAGACTAAAAATAAAGGGATACTAAATAAACTAACCCTAAAAAATATTTAATTTTTTTTTTTAATATTCAAAGAATGTCTTTAATATTTATTATAAAAAAGCAATTTATAAATATTCATTCAAAATAATTTTTGAATTTCAAATTCTCTCCTCTCCCTCTCCTCCCCATTCCCTGAAAAGGCAAGCAATTTGGGGCAGCTAATTGGTATGGTGGATAGAGCACCAGCCCGGAAGTCAGGAGGACCTGAGTTCAAATCTGGCCTCAGACACTTGACACTTCCTGGCTGTGTGATCCTAGGCAAGTCACTTAATCTCAATTGCCTCAGCAAAAAAAAAGAAAGAGAAAAAGAAAAAAGAAAGAAAGAAAGAGAAGGCAAGCAATTTAATATATTATTAAATGTTAATTTTTACTCATGCAAAACATATTTCCACATTAGTTATATGAAAGAAAATACAATGCAAAAAATTTTTAGAAAAAAAGTTTGAAAAAAGAATGCTTTTATTTGTATTCAGACTCCCATCAGTTCTTTTTCTGGAGATGGATAGCATTTTTCATTATAAGTCTTTTAGAATTGTTGGATCAAATAGTATTACTGAGTAATAATGAAGACATTCACAGATGATCAGTATACAATATTACTGTTACTGTGTATGATATTCTCTTGGTTCTGCTTCTTGCATCAGTTCAGATAAGTCTTTGGGATCACTTTTCCTTTTTTTTTTTTGCTGAGGCATTTGGGGTTAAGTGACTTGCCCAGGGTCACATAGCCAGGAAGTGTCAAGTGTCTGAAGCCAGATTTGAACTCAGGTCTTCCTGACTTTAAGGCTGGTGCTCTAACCACTGCCCCAACTAGCTGCCCCTTGGATCTCTTTTTCTAACAATAGCATGATGGCTTTTTGTGGATTCTTTGAATCATAATGATGTAATATGATTTTGTGATTGTATTATGACCGAGGGGGGGAGGGGGAGAGGAGTGAGGTGGGGGGAGGCTCCTGTTCTAACAATAAATCAGTCCTAAATCATCTAGCTTTGGAATGTGCCTCAGGAAACTCCCCTACTCAGTCTGTCTGATTCTGATTACTCCTTAATCAGATAGCTTCTGGCCTCAGGAAATTTCAACAGATCAAACTCCTGATGCAATAGTGAATAAGACCACTCCTCAATTCATTGATGACTGATCATCTTGTCAGTAATAATCTGGTCAAGAACCAAATTCCAGACACCACTCTTTCCTACCTCTTGAGCCATAGAATTAGCATATCTATGACTGAAACCTGGATTAAAGTATCTCCTTGCTTTTGTTTTTCTGCTGAATTCCTTTACAATTAAGTCCATTTTGTAATGGCATTACAATTACTATTGCAGTAAAACTTTGCCCTTGACTAGGAGATGGGTTCAAGCCTGCAAATTCTTTTGAGATAACTTGCAACACTGGTCTGGGACCCCCTTTCCTAATCTCAATAATAAGATTAGAGATCATTAGAGATAACCCCTTTTTTCAACAAATGGGGAGCCTAAGACCTTGAGAAGTTAGGTGATTTGGCCAGGATCACACAGCTGGGCAGTGTCACAGGTGGCCTTCATACCCTGATCTTTTGTGCTCAGAAGTTCAATACCATTATATCCATAACACCTCACTTTAATAGGTTGATTTTATGATTCAGAAAGCTGGGACCTAGAATAGATGGCAGTATTCTGATGTAAGTCCCAGAGCTGTTCTCAGTATCATTATGTGTAGAGTAAAAGAGGAGCATTGTAGTCTTTCAGCTTTGGCTTTCCCTATTCCCTTTGTGGAAGTTAAATTTCTCAGTCCATGTCATTTAAAAGGCTCATTAAATGACAAGGCTGTCATTAAAAATTTTCATGCTTTACTGATTAAAGCTATTCCTTAGTCCTTTTGTCATTTTTGGTCTTTCCTAGAAGTGAATTCTTTTTTTTTTTACAAAAGGTGTAAACTGATGCCCAGGCTGGATAAGATCTCTTAGAGTTGCTTCTGTTGGCAGGTGTGGTTCAGCTACCCATCCTCTGCTTAGCATTATTCATACTTATAGTCTGCTGGCACTGTCTTCAGGTTACAAATCTTTTTAACAAAGAGGTAAGTGGGGAATAGAATTGGAAAGGCTCTCAGAGTCCTTGAATATAATTTAATGTCTTTTATCCATGTAAAGTAAATATTGTAAAGTGCTCAATGGCTGTGGATTAATATCTTGAAAGCCTATACATTGGAATGTAAGGGATTCCTCAGAGACCTTCTCTGCCATTTACCAACCTTTGCTGGTGGCACAATCTCCAAAGTATCCATGGTACTTGGGTGAATCCATGGCTCTCTTATAATCTTCTAGTATAAAACTTAGATTTCAGACTAATGAAAATAGTCACACTTTAGAAGAGATGAGCAAATAGATCCAGGAGGTAAGGTGTTTTTAGCTGTCACTGGCTTCATTCATTACCTTAACTTAACCATTACTGCATTTTCCATACTCCTACCTTCTACCCTCTCATATCTGGAAATGTCTCTGGGAGGTTGAGGGCTACATTCCAACTGAATGGAAAGAAAATCTGTAGGGTTGGCATCTCACCAATCAGTATCCAACCAGGAAACCTGGTCATTTATCAGCTCACCCTTTTGAAAGCACATGCCTCCTCTTGGGCAGGACAATCTCTCCAAAACAAGGTGGATATTTCTCTCCTAGGAAAGTATCCTGATATAGACCAAAAAAAAAAAAAAAAAAAAAAAAAAAAAAAGCCTTATGCTGGAAATTAAAAGATAGTTTAGCATTATACTTTACTCATCTTTAAAATGGGAATAGTAATACTTCCCTTACCAGCCTTAGACTGCCAAAATCAGATGAAATGATGGATGTGAAAACACTTGTTGAACTGTATTTAACTCTGACGGTGACAAATCTTTTCAGTTGCCTGTGGTGTTCTTGTTCTTCTTTAAAATAATATATAATAATATGATGATTTTCTCTGGGAGAAAGCAGGTTTCTTGGGGGAGTTTTCTGGAGGCAGCCTTCATTGCAGTTCAGATCAATAATTACCCCAAATGCAGCCAGGCAATAAAAGTTCAGATCTTTTATTGTCTCCAACGTAGCCCGGTTAGCTTAGAGGCCTATCTCTCTGCTTGGTTCCAAGAGCTCCCTCTGAATGTCTCCAAATCCAAAGGTTAGTCCTTCATCCCAGCCAGCCAAGTGGAAAGTGGAATGGATCTCTCTTGCAGCTTTGTCCTTTGCTTTTGCCTCTGCTTTCTTCAGCCTCCAATTCAGCTCCAAGTTGAATCTCTCTCTCTTGCCTTCCAAAGTAATTCTCTCCTGGTTCTAGCTCAATTCCAACTCGTGGCTTCTTCTGACTTGACGCTCCCTTCTCCATTCATAATTCAGCTGAATTCTGTCCGAGAGCCTCTGTCTGTTTCTTATATATGAGAGAGAGGAACTGTGGGATATCTCCCAGAGTGCTCTCTGGCCCTAAGAGCTTCAAGGGAGGTGTGGATTCAGAAATCTCATACTAAACCCTGAAATCTCCCAAACGTGTGAACTCCAATGAGTAAAGGTGTGAACACAAGAATTGTATCAATTAGTTCTACTTAGTACCTTGTTTCAGCTTCTGACCCAAAATATCTCCTTGTAAGAGTAGATCAAGGATACTGAACCATGCTAAATTAGATAATTATTGTCTCTATCAACTCTAATGACTTAACAGTTTGTAAAGATTCCAACAGTTGCCTTCTTCCTCCAGTGTTTAATCTTTCCCTATCTACTGAATCCTTCTCTGTTGTCTTTAAACATTCACATGTCTCCCCCATCTTTATTCACTTGATTCTGTTATCACTTCAGGTATCATTGTATATCTCTCACCTGTTTCTCAGCTAAAGTTAAATTTTTTAAAAGGTGTTTATTTTCCTCCTTTCACTTTTAATTCTTTATGGTCTTGCTTCTGACTTTACCACTTCTCTGAAACCACTCCCTCAAAGTTGCCAAAATTTTTTTTTGCTAAATCTGATTTTTTTTTTTTTTTCCTCCTTCTTGGTTCTTCTCCTTCTTGACCACTTTGCTGGTTCATGTCTTGGTTCACGTCTAATCTTACTGACCACTTCTTTTCAGTTTCCTTTACTGGTTTGCATCCATTTATGCCCTCTAACAACAGATGTTCCCTTGTTCAGGAACATCTTCTCTCAAAGCATTCTCTCTTATGGTGTGACTTCATCAGCTCCCATATTAGTTTCCTTGCTTCAAGTCTCTTTCTACTTCGATCCCATTTTAACATACAATGCCATGCTATTCTAATAAACCTCAGTAGTTCTCTGTTGTGTTTAAGATACAATCTAGTCTCTTCTTTTTAGCTCTTAGTATTTTCACAATCTGGCCTCAACCTATCTTTCCAACCTCATTATATATTTTTCCCTTTTTTCCATATCATATATTCCAGAAAAGCTAGTCTCTCTGGGTCTTAACACATGTTATTCTATCTTCTGTCTCCATACTTTATGCTGGCAGGCTCCCATGCATAAAATACATTACTTAGCTCCTATTCTATTCTTCTCAGAGAATACCTTTCTTCCTTCATGGTTCAGTTCAAGTGTAAGCATCTATTAAATATCTTAATGAAGCTTTCCTTGGTTTCAAATGTAGTGTCTTCCCTCCCTAATGATATTATATTTATTCTAACTATTCTCATATATGCAAACAAAAATCAACAGAAAGAATGAGAATGTTATATTGTGATCTACATTCAGTTTCCACAGTCCTCTCTGGGTGTATATGGCTCTCTTCATCACTGAAGAATTGGAACTCATTGCTGAAGAGAGCCATGTCCATCAGAATTGATCTTCGCATAGTCTTGTTGTTGCCGTGTACAGTGATCTCCTGGTTCTACTCATTTCACTCAGCATCAGTTTATATAAGTCTCTCCAGGCCTCTTTGAAATCATCCTGATGGTTGTTTCTTATAGAGCAATAATATTATACCAGAACTTATTCAGTCATTCTCCAATTGATGGGCATCCACTCAATTTCCAATTTCTAGCCACTACAAAGAGAGCTGCCACAAAATGCACATGTGGATCCCTTTTCCTCCTTTAAGATCTCTTGGGGATATAAGCCCAGTAGAAACACTGCTGGGTCAAAGGTTATGCACAGTTTGATAACTTTTTGAGCATAGTTCTAAAATGCTCTCCAGAATGGTTGGATTTGTTCACAATTCTACCAAGAATGCATGTGTCCCAATTTTCCCACATCCCCTCCAAATTCGTCATTATCTTTTCCTTCACACTGACACTGTCAGCAATCTGAGAGGTATGTAATGGTATCTCAGAGTTGTCTTAATTTTCATTTCTCTGAGCAATAATGATTTGGAGCACCTTTTCATATGACTACAAGTAGTTTCAATTTCTTCATCTGAAAATTGTCTGTTCATATCCTTTGATCAATTTATCAATTGGAGAGTGGCTTGAATTCTTGTAAATTTCTCTCGGTATTTTCTCTATAAAATTTTTTCTATAATAATATAGTATAATACAATTTAAATTATATATATAATAAAATTTTCTCCATAAAATTTTCTATATATTGTAGAAATGTGGTCTTTATCAGAACCTTTGAATGTAAAAACGTAATGTGAAAATTGCTTCCCTTCTAATCTTGTTTGCATTAGTTTTGTTTGTACAAAAACTTTTTAACTTAATATAAATAAAATTACCTATTTTGTGATCAGTAATGATCTTTAGTTCTTCTTTGGTCACAAATTCCTTTCTCCTTCACAGATCTGAGAGGCAAAGTATCCTATGTTCTTCTGATTTGTTTATAATATCACTCTCTATGTCTAAATCATGAACCCATTAAAACCTTATCTTGGTATATCGTGTTAGATGTGGGTTAATACCTATTTTCTGCCATACTAGTTTCCAATTTTCCCAGCAGTTTCCTTTCAGGTTCTCCCCCCCCCCCCCTTCTTGATCTGATTTTTCTTGTGAAGATAACTGTATAACTATGTATACATATATTGGATTTAACATATATTTTAACATATTTAACATGTATTGGACTACCTGCCAGCTAGGGGAGGGGAGGATGGGGAAAAGGAGGGAAAAATTTGGAACAGAATGTTTTGCAAGGGTCAATGTTGAAAAATTACCTGTGCATATGTTTTGTAAATAAAAAACTTTAAATAAATAAATAAAATGAAAGTTGCATGTCAGGCTATCCAAAAAGAAAGATAGAAAAAGACCCTTTCTTTCTCTCACTTCCACCCACTCCTGAAATTTGCTGAAAGTACAGAATTCCTGACTCTGTAGGGAATCATGAAATAATGACATTTTGGAAGTTGCAATCCATGGGTTTGGCACACTGGGGTTTGATGTGAATATTTTTATACTTTATTTCATAGTGGAATTTCTTTGGACATGCTTCATTATAGACTGTTAGACTGAGAATTAAGATTTTTTAGAAAATGCATATGAATTCATCCTGAATGAGTGAACATACTCTTTGTCTCTATCTTTATGTCTCTCTCAAAATGAGAGACATGCCTGCATTTTTGGTTTCTTTCACAGGTTAATTGTACATTATTTCAAAGTCCGATTTTTCTTGTGCAACAAAATAACTGTATGGATACACACACACACACACACACACACACGTATATTGTATTTAACATATACTTTAACATATTTAACATGTAATGGTCTATCTGCCATCTGGGGGAGGGGGTGGAGGGAAGGCGAGAAAAAATTGGAACAGAAGTTTTACAGTTGTCAATGCTAAAAAATTACCCATGCATATATCTTGTAAATAAAAAGTTATAATAAAACAAACAAAAAACAAAATGAGGGACATATTCTACACATGGTATAACAGAGCAGAATGGTGATAATATATAATTTATCATCAGAAGTTGTTTAAGTTCATAATATGCATAGTTATACAATTTAATTAATTCTCATTCTGTTGGAATCCTTACAAACTGTTAAGTCATTAGAGTTGATAGAGACAATAATTATCTAATTTAGCATGGTTCCATATGATTGATCTGATCTTACAAGGAGATGTTATGGACCAGAAGAAACAATGTATTAAGTGGAACTGAGAAATAATGCTTGTGTTCACACTTTTAGAGAGCTCATATAAGCAAGAAGCTCTTAGGGCCAGAGAGCACTCTGCGAGGAAATCCATAATCCTACTCTTGGATCTCACAATCCCACTCTCGGAGAAGGAGCATAAATAGAGCTTCAGTGAGCCAGTTCAGCTGAAAAGATTGAGAGGGGAGCGTCAAGTGAGTTCAGACAGAAGCCCTCTCTTGGAGGCAAGAGAAATTCATTCCATTTTCCACCTTTGTGCTGGCTGAAGGCTGAAGAAAGCAGAGGCAGAAGCAAGGGACAATCTGCAAGAGCTCTTGGAACCAAGCAGAGAGATAGGTCTCTAAGAAAAACTAACTGGGCTGTTTTGGAAGGAGAAAATAAACATTTGCATTTTAATCAGCTGGCTGTATTTGGAATATTTCTTTCTTTTTTTTTTTAATTTTTATTTAATAATTACTTTATATTGACAGAATCCATGCCAGGGTAATTTTTTTACAACATTATCCCTTGCACTCGCTTCTGTTCCGATTTTTTCCCTCCCTCCCTCCACCCCCTCCCCTAGATGGCAAGCAGTTTTATATATGTTAGATATGTTGCAGTATATCCTAGTTACAATATATGTTTGCAGAACCAAACAGTTCTCTTGTTGCACAGGGAGAATTGGATTCAGAAGGTAAAAATAACCCGGGAAGAAAAACAAAAATGCAGATAGTTCACGTTCATTTCCCAGTGTTCTTTCTTTGGGTGTAGCTGCTTCTGTCCATCATTTATTAATTGAAACTCAGTTAGGTCTCTTTGTCAAAGAAATCCACTTCCATCAAAATATGTCCTCATACAATATCGTTGTTGAAGTGTATAATGATCTCCTGGCTCTGCTCATTTCACTTAGCATCAGTTCATGTAAGTCTCGCCAGTCCTCTCTGTATTCATCCTGCTGGTCATTTCTTACAGAACAATAATTGGAATATTACTTTCAACTAAAACTAAGGCTGCCTCCAGAAAACCTCCCGGAGAAACCTGCTCTCAGAGAGAACCATTATTATTTTAAAGAAGAAAAACACCACATCATTCTAGGAAAATGATTTTATGTTAATTTTAAGCTAATTTCCCCCCATTTGATCAAAGAGTCATTTTGAAGACAGAATATAAGAACGTAAATGACTCAATCTGGTCTACTAAGATATACTAATCACCAAAGTTAATGGTTTCAAATTTCTAAAACTTTTGGAATATCTATAAAATAAAAAGGTGTGCTTGTGTTTCAGCTCTGAAAGAAAATATTGTTATATATGTTCATGTTGTTTTTCCTTTTGAGAGAGAATCAACTAGAAGAATTATCTTCATTCTTTGTCCCTTCTTTGCTTAGTACATGCCCAGCACATAATAGAACCTTTTTTTAAAATGCAGATGGATTGCTTGGTCTACTGCTCATGCTTTTTTCTTTTTTTCTTTTCCCTCTTAATAAATAGTACAAGACCTGGTGGCATGTTGCTTACCTTCCATTTAAATGCCTATCTTTTCAACCTTGTGGTGCTTTTTTCTCTTATTGAGATAAGTAAGAAAAAAGAGGGAGATATTTGATGTGCAAATCCTATTAATTAATGCAATAACCTGATAGTGAGAAAGTTCCTGGACTGTTTTTCTGCAAATTCTGCAGATGCTTGTTTTGGTTTATGGGGGAGCTTGTTGAATAAGCAGGCAAAATTTGTATTTTTTGCTGTTCCTTAACCTAACCATAATTCTGATTATGCAAGTTTTATTCTCCTAGAAGCCATAAGAAGCGAGGTCCATATAGGCATTTCTAGAAGCACTGCCGTTACCCTCCTCCCACTTGGACTGAGTACTTGCTGAGTGCCTAGCACATCATTTGATCTTATTTAGGTTTTCTGGAACTAATTCTTTTTTTCCCTTCACAAAGGTTATAACGTTCTCCAGCAATTTTAAATACAGTTAACCTTATTCCTTTGAGGGGAAAAAAAAAAAAAAGCTTACTGTATTACAGAGTGAAGAACAAAACAAGCCAGCCCAAGTTTCAAGCAGAGTGGGTTTTTTATGGCATATGAATATGTTTTTATTGTAGCTTCACCATGGTATTACCTTTAATGGAACCACTGTATAATTTGGGCACATTGATATTTTACAGTCATAAAATCCAACAGCCTATTCTGCCTTGTTTTTTAAAAAATGTGACGGATACTTTTTAGGGGTTTTTAGTGTGGGCATTAGGACTGGCTTCTTGGCCTAGGCCGCCATCTTTGTCTCAGGTGACCTCTACTTGAGATTCAGTGTTCCAGGTAATATCTCTTCCTCAAAACAAAGTCTTCTTTATGGTCATTTTTCCTTTCTCCCTACTGCTGTCAATCTCATCTTTTACAAACATGTTTGAGAGTGTTTGAAAGAGAGCTTGCAAAGTAGTTTCTCTGAACCATTGATTTGAAAAATCTCTGTGGAGAAATATATTTTTCTACCTCTCATCTCCTTCTCTTGTGGTGATGTGTGGCATTGTGATTTGGCTTGGTTTGTTCCTCAGCTGGGATCTCTGGGTGACTCCTCATGCTGCATTGAGGTTTTCGGTAAGAAACGGCTTGCTTTCTCATTTCATTTTGCTCCAGTTTCACACCCTGAGAACATTCCAGTGTGACTAGTGTAGAAATTGCAGGTGAATCTAGATAAATTGAGGAATCATCAATTTGCTGCAGTTAGATTTAGCATTGAGTCACATGAGAGCATTGATGGGAAAGGAAAATGCTGCATAATTATTGCTTAGGTACCAGTTAAACCTATCAGCCAATAGATGTCAACTGCAAAAGAAAATGCAGTAATGTTATAAGAGGGGGATAATTGTCATCTGATAATCATTTGGCATAGCTTTTGATAAGAGTTAGATCCTGAAATTAATGTAGGAGGAAGTGTTAACCTTGAATGGAAAAATGAACAGATTTTTAGCCTACTTGGAAATGTTGTTTATTTGTGGGTATTCCATGTATTTAGTGTTTCATTGATGAATATTATTAAGTTGTTGACTGTTGTCATCTTTCTGATCATATAAAATTAATAAGGCCTCAGCTTGGTTTAAAGTGCTTTAGCTATGTGATAACTAATTAGTGCTGCAGAACAACAGTGCATTGAGATTTATGCGGTTGGAACTTCAGAAAATCCCACTTTATCCCTATGGCAGCTGAGGATGAGCTCTGATCCTCCCAAAGGCAGGAAGCAGTTCTCATCAGTAGACTATAGTCAGGACTCAGATGGTGGTACATAATCTTCCTGTTGTGTTTCCAACTTGCTAGCATGCCTCCCATGGATTGGATTCCCAGTAAGCCAGGAAAGTATTTGAGGTTATTGTGACTAGCCTTGGAGTTGGGTTATAATTAAACTTCTTCATCATGTGATTTCCTTTATTGAATCAGGGAAACACTGGACCAGGAGTTTTATTTGCTTCTTCATTCTTGCTTCAAGTCACATTTAGTAGAATCAGCCTGTGAGAAAGGCTCCATTTCATTTTTTATTTT
The DNA here is from genome assembly GCF_016432865.1 of Antechinus flavipes. Classification (NCBI taxonomy): domain Eukaryota; kingdom Metazoa; phylum Chordata; class Mammalia; order Dasyuromorphia; family Dasyuridae; genus Antechinus; species Antechinus flavipes. The sequence continues at coordinate 388,045,574 of NC_067399.1, read as the reverse complement.
CATTTATTCAAACAAGGAAATGATCTGAATGTAATAAGCTGCTGAATAAGAATTGTGATTCTACCTATTCCTAAAATATCTGGGGCTCCTGTTTCTTTTGAAGGGCTCAGTGGGATTTGCTAATCTGTGTGGCTGAAGCTGTTTTTCTTGGGGTTTGTATTTTTATTAAGTGAAGGTTTTTATGTGTCCCACTATAATTATCTTTTTTTTTTTTTTAGTAGACTTTTATTTTGGAACATTTGATAGCTCAGGCTAGGTGATATCTTTCTAGACTCTCTGGCTGGGGTCCAGTATAACACTGTGACTAAGAGCACTACAATTTCAGGACACAGAAAATAACTTTTGTGAGACATTGGGGAAAATGTGAAAAAATAGGGAAAAGGGATAGTTTAGCCTATTACTATTATCTAAGAAAAACAGTTTCTCAAAGTCTAGTGCTTTGAGTCATATAGTCTAAGGTGAATTCAAATCAGTTCTTTTCAAAATCAAAATTGAACTTGGGCTGAAGTTCTGGGGGTGGGGGGGGAGAGGATGGAGACAAAGAAAGAAAAAAGGGCTCCTCTAGCAAGTTTCTTGTTTCCTTCAGGTTAGCTAACCTCGTAATTTTAAGATATAACTTATTGTCTTCTATTGCTTTGATTCCAAAGAGCTAAGTATTTTCTCCGTGTTGCTGTAGCTGTTTCACCTTAAACCATATTCTCCTGCAGTATCTGCCAGGGTTTGGAATCTGCCCATCTGCCCAGATTGAAGCCTGGAAGTTTCAGTCATTGAAACTGTGTCACGTAGTTACAAAGAACTTTTTGCCCCTGATTTCTCCTGGTTCTATCTTTGTTGGCACTTGATAGAGCCTTCCTTGCTGTTGGCCACATCTTTTAACATGGATTGTTGTTAACAGTGAACTGGGGAGATTATGTGAATATAATTATAATGACTATAATACAATTGTATTAATATATTATATTTATGTAGCTATATTTAATTATATTAATATACACATGTTATAATTATATATCAATATATTAATTATTATTCTTAATGACCAATTAGTAACCCCATTATTTGGGATGCTCATAAGTCATCTTTTCTATCAATTCAATTCAAACATTGTAGGGAAAAAAAAAAAAAAAACATTGTAGGAAGCTAGATTGAAGTGATTAGAGGGATGAGCTTGGAGTCAGAAAAACCTGAGTTAAAATCCTCCCTAAGATATTTATCAACTGGGTGAACCTCGGCTGAGGTGGTTGTACTTGAAGGCCTCTAAGGGCCATTCTAATTTTAAATCAATGATTCTTTGAATTCTATATGGATGCTAAACACTCGACTCCCATAAACATTGGAATATACATTTTCTCTGTACATGGAAGGGAGGGAGAGACAGGGAGAGAAATTTGAGGAGACTGACTAGCTTCAATGATTTGGCCAAGATTATGATTAGTAATTAAAACATTAGAACCTAGTGTCATCACATTTTATGTGCTAAGTACAAGTTTCATAATTTCCAGTTTTTCCATGAGGCCTTGGAAGTAAACCAAATAAAGATACATTTGCAACTCTTTATGCTAAACATTGTGGGTATGTGTGTATATACTGCTTATTAATCACTCTTTTATCTCCTAGTGCTATTCTGGGTGCAGGTTCTTTCATTAACTATGCAGCTTTTTCTTTGATCCTTAGACATGTATATTGTAATTGCTTATTCTATTGATTCCAAACTTTTTGCAGGCTTCTTCTAGCTTCTCACTAAAGTTCAGTTTTCCTGCTCCAGCCCTGTCTTGTCTAGCACCCAGGAATTGTCTGTTTCTCCCTGCACTGGTGGCACTTGATATGTCAGAGCTTGTTTCTTGGCATGATAGGATCGTGCTGTCTGGAATATCCTCATGCATTTTGCCGCTTTGTTGATTCTCCATTTCTGTCCGGGGTCATCCTTGTTGCTTTTAGCCATCTCTTTCTTTTTTTCCTTCCTAGTCAAATATATAGTGGAATATATTTAGAATATAGGCAAATATGAAAAGCAAACTATTATTTAATGTACTATAATGACGTATTTGGGCCCTTGTATCTTTAAAGAGAATGATATGTATTGGTCAACCTGCCATCTGGGGGAGGGAGTGGGGGGAAGGAGGGGAAAAATTGGAACAAAAGGTTTGGCAATTGTCAATGCTGTAAAATTACCCATGCATATAACTTGTAAATAAAAAGCTATAATTAAAAAAAAAAATAAAGAGAATGATAATAAAAGGCTCCAAGGGTTACAGTTAAATTCCAGAGGGTGATTAGCTAAATGTCCTGTTGGTTTTGTTGTACTTCTGTGGGATTACATTCTATATAGCAAATCAGTATTAACATTACAGTTGTTTCCTTCACCTTACAAAACAACTTATTTTATTTCAACTTATTTTATTTCCTATGAGACAGAGCCTGTCTGTTTTTCATTTAGAACCTGAGCTGGTGGTACAGCTTTCTAGTCATTTTTCAGAGTTGTCTCCATTCTTTCTGTGTTGTGTTTTACAGTCACATTGTTAGTGGGTATCTTTAGACTAGACTGTGATTTCATTGGTGCACAGGAAATTTACTCTACTAAGGGGGATTTGTAACCCTTGTGCTATTTATAGTCTTTCATGTATATTTGGCATAGACATACTCTCTGTGGTAGGAAGTTGCAAATATTATTATCCCCATTTTCCAGATGAAGAAACAAAGACTTAAGCTAACCTATGGTCATGAAGGAGTTAATAGAGTGTTAGAGACAAGGATTTGAATCTTTATTTATCTGATTCTGAATCTGTTACCCTACCCATGATACTAGGGAGCTTGTGTATTATGGAGTGTACAGTCACATATATAAATAATTCATAATTCATGAAAAGGTCACTGGAGAACTATAGAAATATAAGAAGTTTGGGGAGGGATTCCTTATTGATAAAGGGCTGATGAAAAACATGAATTGGACTTAAAAATTGGAAATCAACAAATATAGAAAGGGGACATGCTAGGCATAGGAAACAGCATAAAAGGTTAAGAAGACAGAGGCATGTTGGGTTTTAGAAAGTTGATAGATAAGTGGAGAAGGTGGAAAGGAACATTCAGAGATAATATTGGAACAGTAAGGAATGTAAGAGTATGAAGCGCTTTGAATACCAAACTACAGAATTTGATTATTAGTTGATATGCACTATATGATCACTGAAACACTATGAGTGAAGGAGAGACATGATTAGATCTTTGAATAAGGAAACAATCTAATAATGATTTGGAGAATTTACTAAAAGCGAGAGTAAAGGCAGGAAGATTCATTAAAAAAGGCTGTTATCCAGGCACATAGAATTGAAGTCTTGTGTATAAGGATGACTAAAGTAGAGAAGGAGGGCATACGTATTTTGAGAAGTAGATTTGATAGGTCTTGGCAAGTGATTAGATGTGAAGGTGAGAGAAGATGAAGGAAAGATGAGAGAAAACTCCAAGATAACAACAAAGTTTCTTATATGAAATACTAAGTAAATTGTGGAACAGCTGATAGCAATTCTTAAATTAAAAGGAGTAGGTTTTAAGGAAAATTGTAGTAGCTCTATAGAGTTTGAGGTGCTTGGTAGGTTATTTAGGTTGAGCTTGTCCTAAAAGTAGTTAAAAAGTTAAAATGTGGATCTTGGAACAGGGATGGAGAAAGAAAAGAAGAGAGAGAAAGAGGTGGGGGGAAAAGAGAAATAGAGACAAACAGAGAGCTACAGAGACACTGAGAGAGAGCAAGGAGAGCACAAAAGTATGAACTAGTTGTAGCCCTCAGATAAAAACTTGAGAATCCTCTTTATAGAGGTGATGTTTGAAGGTATGAATTTGAATGAAATTTCTAGGAGGAGTGGAAGTGTGAGTGTGTGTTGGGGGGGGGGGAGGAGAAAGAAAGAGGTGAGAGAAGATGAAAGAAGTCACTTATCTTAAATGATTGGGAAGGAAGATGAGGAGTTAACAAAGCAGAGAGAAAAGTGGTCAAAAGAAAACCAGAGGAGTGTCTTAAGTCTTAAGTTAAGGAGGGAGTCTTTAATATTGTGATGTCATGGGAAATGACTTACAAAAAACCCATTTTATTTAGTGATTTGGTATTTTTCCATGGTAATTTTTGAGAAAAGTTTCTATACGTCTGGATAACAAAGCCATATTGCATGGAGTTGGAGAGTGTGTGGCAAGGCAGTGGAGGCACCGGGTATTGAGACCTTTTTCCCCTTGGATGACAATTTCACTTAAAAATTTTCCGGCAACTTTAAACAGCAAAAACAAATAAAAGGTTCTTTGCAAGTGAATGAAGTGAACTGTGAAAGCTGACTCACAACATGGAGACAGTGTTGTAAAAATTTAGTGAAGGTCGGCTGTGCCCCACCGCCAGGTTTCTTTCTCCAAAAATCACATGGTTTACAAAAAGTGGGACCTTTTCTTTGTGAGATTAAGTTGGGGCCACCTTGGCATTGAAACTCCCATAGAAGGTAATTTAATAATCCTAAAGATGTAGTTGGGTTGAAAGTTTTTCCTCATTTATGACTTAGAATGTGAGGCCATTTGTCCTGGCTAATCAGGGCAAAGATCCAGCCTATAGGAAGTGTTGGCTTAGGCCCCTATATAATTCTTAACTGGACTTTGCCTCTTCTTGCCCAATTGCTTGTAGGGAAAGAGACACCCTTTCTCAAGAGATCATAATAAAATTCCTTTCTGCTTTTGCCTTGAGAAATCTCCTTAATTTATTTGATTTATTTGAGCTGGTGGTCTTGTCACACACATAAATGTTAAAAAATGTTTTGTGTACACAATGCTGATTAATTACTTTTTCTTTATTTCTTTCCTGTTCTTGTTAATTATTATCTGTATTTGTATATTCATTTTTTATTTTATTTTTATGTTTATCTCTGTATATTCATTTTAAGTTCATAGTCATAGTAAATACGTATACTGTTCTTCTGGTTCTTTCTTTGCTTTAAATTACTCCATGCTTTTCCAGTTTCTATATATTTGTTATGACTATAATTTTCAGTCGCATTTCAGTAGTAATGCAAATGATATAATATAGCTTATAGGGGAGACAGTATTGATTTTTGAGGTCTCCTGGACCTTAGGGAGCTCTGTTCTAACAATAAGTCAGTGATTTTAAGTCCTCTGACTGGTCCTGGGAACTCCCATACCCAATCTATTCTGAAGTCTTCTGGTCTCAAGATAGTCTCAGGGATCATATTCCTGAGACAATAATGAATAGACCACTCATCAGTTTATTGCTGTTCAGACAATCTGTTGGTCAGTGAGAACCAAATTGCAGAGACCACTCATTGGTTCCACCTCTGGGCATATCTGTAACATGAAGAACTAGATAAATGAATCTTTTGCTTTATCTACTGGGACACCTAACTGCCCTTAACAAATAACTTGAGTCAAACCAAATAAAACCATACATTGGATGTCCTTGTCTGAAAATGTGCATCTCATTTTGCCCCTTTAATCTTTCATCTGTCTGCCAAGAGGTGAAAAATATGCTCACATCTCTGGGGTCGTGTTTGGTTTTTGCATTGATCAGAGTTCTTTACATTGATCAGCATTCTTTATATTATTATAGTCATATAAATTGTTTTTCTAGTTATAATCATTTCACTTTGCATTAGTCATATAAATCTTTCCAGGTTTCTCTGAATGTATCCTATCATTTTTTGTGATTTCATTATATACTGTTCCATTCATATGTTAAAATTTCCTTTTCCCAAATTGATGTGTATTTATTTTGTTTCTAATACTTTGCTACTTCCAAAAGGGCTGCAAAAAGTATTTTTGTACACATAAGTATTTTATTTTTGTCTTTCAACTCTTTGGAGTATAATTATAAATTTATATTAACATATTAATTTTAATAATATATATTTTAAAATAGCTAACATTTAAATAGTACTTACTATGTGTCAGGCACACGTGTTATGTACTTTACAGTTATTATCTTATTTGGTTTGCACAACAATTGTGAAGGTAGGTGCTGTTATTATTTCCAATTTATAGATAGGGAAATTGAGGCAAATGAGTTAAATGGCAAATGAGCTAAATGACTTGCCCAAGGTCACACATCTACTAAGCATATGAGACTTATTTGAACTCAGATCTTTTTTCACTTTAAGCCTAGCCATCTGTTACTTAGCTGCTGGTGGTATCACTGGGTCATAGAGCATCAAAGTTTAGTGATTTTTTTTTTGAGGGGGAGGTATAAATTCAAGTTACTTTCCAGTTCACATTGCCTACAGAGTATTAGTGTACCAGGCAACTCTTGAGGACTAGGACGTGTAGAAAAATTGTCATATGCAGTTTCTGATACCAGTCTTTAGAATCTTCCCATTCTCCCTCTGCTGAGATCCAGACACTGGCCTTTGTGCTCTTCCTCACATATGATATGTTTCTTGGCTTCCCTGGCATCCTTCAAGTGCCAGCTGAAATATCACCTACAGGAAGCCTTTCCCCAAATCTTTGAATTAGATTGCCTTTCTGTTGATGGTTGCCAGTTTTATCTTGTCTGTAAGTTGTTTGTTTTCAGGTTGCCTCCTCTTTTAGACTGTGAACTCCTGGAGGGCAGGGACTGTCTTTTGCCTCTTTTTTTTTTTTTTTTTTTTTTGTATCCTTAGGGATCCTGGCACAATACCTGGATTTTTAAAATTATTGTTCAGTCATTTTAGTGGAGTTTTCTTGGCAGTGATACAGGGATGGTTTGCATTTCCTTTTCCAGCTCATTTTATAGATGAAGAAACTGAGGTAGATAGATCTATATGACTTGCCCACGTTGTCTGATAAGTTGTCTGAGGTCAGATTTAAACTCGTGTCTTCCTGACTCCAGGCCTGGCACTCTATCCCTTGGGCCATCTAGCTGTCCCGTAGGTGCTTAATTCATGTTTATTGGCTGACTCCATAAAATAACTCTTCAGCCCCAGAGGAGCCTTTGCTGTGGCGTGTGTCCTACTGCATTTAGGTCTGGATTCAGCCATGTTGCCCTTTCCTCCCTTGTAATGCCGGAGAAACTGAGGCAGGAGAGAGATTAGAGAGTTTTAATATTTTATTAATGGGAGAGTAAGATTGACTGGACAGGACTCTCGTCTCAGATTATCCAATCAGACAGAGATAAGTATACTGGGACCAAGGAATCCATATTGGTCCCAGGGCTGGAGGACCCAAAGAATCCAGCGTCCAGCATACAGCTGCCAGACCCCAACTTCTTAAATATCTTTTTGGAGACAAAGAAGAGAAAGGGAGGGAAAGTTTTTTTATCAGGGAGGGGAAGCCATAAAACCTAAAAATTCCAGAGACAAAGAAGTAAAGATATCATGGGTTGATCTTGGAATATTCTAAAGGAATATTGTAAATTCATAAAAGAATCAGGAGATCTACTCTTTTATCTTGCTAATTTATAACCCGAGAGCGAATAATCCTTAGTTTTACTGGGTCAGAGACAGAACAGTTAAGGAAACTGAGACAGGGAAACTGAGTCAGGACAGTTAAAGAAAACTGTGGCATAACACCCTAACCATCTCCTTTGCACATCTCTGCACGGTGATTCTGTCCCCCTCCTCCCTTACTTCTGTTCCTCTAGGGAGTTGGAAATCTAGGGTCAGGTCAGGATCTTTTTCCTATATACCTTTCTCTCCTCTACTATTGAATCTTTTCTTGTAAAGTAGAAAAACAGTCACACAGTTAGCCAGAATAGTCCCCTTATCTGATAGCAAAGGCTAATGTTTTGTACCCATAGCTTCCCACCTTGACTGAGAGAAGGTAAGTATATTTTGTTGTCTTTACTTTTGAGGCCAAGATTATCCTAAAATCATTTTGTCTACCTTGTGGTGAATAGTTTTATTTAGTCATTGTAGACATTATTTTCCAAGCTTCTGTCTTCCACTCAGCATCAATTCATATAGGTCTTCTAGTATTTTTCTGAATTTGCACCTTTGTCAAATTTTTTATAGCCCAGTAATCCATTATGTACATGTTCATAATACAATTTGTTAAACTATTCCTCTCTTATCTCCCCCTGGAACCCAGTCTATGGATATTCACTTTGTTTCCAATTTTTAACTGTTGCAAAAATTGCTGTTATGAGTATTTTGATATGTATGGGGTTTGATGTTCTGTCTTACTTTTTTTTTTTTTTTTGGATATTTTCCCAAAGTCTGGAATTGATGGATCAAAGGTGATGAACAGCTGAGTGACTCTTGTAGAATTCCAAGTTGTTTCCCAGAATGGTTGAATCATTTTACAACTTATTTTCTGTAACTCCTACAATGTGGACTATTTTTTCTTTTATCATTTTCGACTATTTGATAGATATGAATTATAAAATTTAAATCAGTCTACTAATTTAGATACTTTGTGTTAAATGTTTTTTCCCTGTATTCCTGTTTTTCCTGTGTTGATTAATAGTCCATTCTGTAACTTTTTTCTTTTTAAAAGGTGCTGAGAGGAATGACATTCAATTTAATAGGAATTAAATTGTATTTGTCTTAAGTTTTTCTTATTAATGTTGTCTAGAAGAAAGGAAATGTATCTTATTTTTCCCATAACTTTTTGCTATCAAAACTAGTCAATAGAGTTTTAAAAAGCTTTTATCTTTTATCTTTTAAATTAGAAACTAGCTTGACTCCCTTTGGTTAAAGTTTTGCTTCCTGACTTGTCAACTGCCTTTCCTGCTTTAAAAAATATATTTAAACGATTTAACTCTAGATTTATTTAAACTTCTTTCTTCTTAATTATACTCATTTTTACAAATTATTTAGAATCTGAGATAATTTTGTTTCAAAAGCTTATCTTAATATTTTTGCATTCTACTATTTTCATTGATAACATCTTATTTCACCAGCTGAAAATTCTTTCCAGCTGTTTGTAGGGATCTTTGGAATTGTCGATTTTTTTTCAGTAAATTCTTTGAGTTTTTTATTTTTAGATATCTTCTGTCTTCCTTTAAATAAAATGTTCAATTTTTTAGTGTGTTTATATTATATATTACATAGTTTTAAGATATAATTATATATATATATATATATATAAATTTTTTTTTTGTTTTTCCCTGCTGAGGCAATTGGGGTTAAGTGACTTGCCCAGGGTCATACAGCTAGGAAGTGTTAAGTGTCTGAGTTCAGATTTGAACTCAGGTCATACTGACTTCAGGCTTAGTGCTCGATCCACTGCCCACCAAGCTGCTCCAATATGATATTTTTTTAAACCAACTCTGCCTTTTTTTCTTTCAAAATTACAGGCAAGCCTGGGGATATTACAATATGTAGTACTGTGTTATGTGATTTCTTTTTTCTCTCTGGACTGGTAAGAATTTGATCTTATAAGAATGATACGTATCAGACAATTGAATTTGGATTTCTTCATGTTGATATCCTATGACCTTTTTTCCTCTTGGGGAATGCTGACTGGCTTTTTTGTCCTGGGGAAACTTCTCTAATTATTTCTCCTAATACTAAATTGAAAATTGTTCCTCACTTTGGAATTCCAGCTAATTTGCTATTTGAACTGTTAGATCTCTCTTCTGAGGCTTTTATAAATTGGTGTTGAACGAGATAAGGTGAGATCTTTCAAGACAGTTGTGAAAATTGAGTAAGGTTTCATCTATTTCAAAGTTTGAGTAGGCCTGAAGGACTTTAAGCATTAAGTCAAGGGCATACTTAAAGTGTCTCCTCCCTGCTATCTTCTTAAAGACAAAAGTCTTCTCCCTGCTATCCTCCCTATTTCAGCCAAATATGGGCAACTATGTACTTGTTGGTCAAGTTCAATTTCTTGGATAGTTCCCGCGTTTAGAATGTAAGATCCTCAGCCAATAAGGATGAAGGTCAGTGGTGGGAGGGGGAATTTGCATTAGGGATAAGAGCTCTGACCCTGCTCCCTACGGTGCCTCCTCCCTTCTATTGTCTGCTCGATGGGTGGGACACCCGCTTTGCTTCTATAGATCTATCCAGTTTTATTAATGGTTTCTGACCCACACAGTGTTGAGTTCTGTGATAATTTGGGCTTTTCATTTGATAGTCTTATTGGCCACTGCTTTTTGCTCCTATGTTTATTTTTCTTTAAGACTTATCCTTATTTTGTTTTTTTTTTACAATTTCTCCCATCTTTTCTTATGCCAATTCACCTTGCCCTTCTGTTAGTTTTGTTACTTGAACATTGTTGCTCACATCATTTTGAGTTAGACTTTCTCTTTGACTTTTTCAATATTTGTCAGTGAGTGTTTTTCTCTTTTTCTTTTTGCTTGTATGGAAATTTCCCCTCTTCTTTATCTTAAAATGTAGTTGACAATGAATTTAAGATGACATTTTCTCCCCTTTATACAAGGGAGTTAGCAACTCTTTCCTACTTCTTCTCTCTCCAAATCCTGACATAATATAATAAAATAGTATTTCTACTCCTGGTCCCTCTGACTTTTTCATATTCTCTCCCACTTTTCCCCTTTTCTTTCTTTCTTTCTTTTTTGCTGGGGTTGGGGTGGAGTTGGAGGGAGGTGGTGATAGTCATATGATTAGGAGAGCAATTTCTAGTTCCAAATGATGTTTGGGATTTAGCACTAAATGCTGAAGTTGATGTAGGCACCAAATGTTGGGATTTAGTCTTGTGAAGAATTCACAATAATCATTCTCTTTGGCAAAAGGTAGGTTTATTTAGGAGAAGGGGTTACAGACAAAATGAAAAACACAATAGGCACTAAGAATGGTAAATATGAAATAGAGTTGGGAGAGCATGTAACAATAATGGAAAAGACAAGTTCCCAAGTGAAACTCACAATTAACCAGGAGAAAAGGAAACCCATGGGGTTGGATGCTCCTGACAGGCTAGATCTATAGAAGAGTTTAGCACTCTAAAGAGTTAGCTGTAAGAAAGAGACATAATTCTCTATGGCATGGGGGAGAGAGAAGGCGAGAGACACTACGAAGCAGAGTGCTGTGGCAGACTGCCCCAAAGGGTTCAGCAAAGAGTGTGAGCCATGGACCGATTTGGGGAAATTTAACCTCAGGAGTTTGATATAACCCAGATTTCTGACTGAACATAGTGGGATAGGGCTACCCAAGATCTCCACTGAGGGTGGGACTCTAAAATTGAACTGATCCCTATCAGTGCCCTTCCTTGCCTGACTCAGGGAGTAATTTTATCAATACTTCCGGCCCTTTCTGTCAACCCCATCTAGTTACTCACAACCTCACCAGTAGGTGGGGACCCCAGACAGTTTCAGTCATGTTTGTTTCCCTATGAATCTATTCTCTGTGATTTTCATACAGGAGCAGGGGCTAAACTCTTTTCTGTACATCATTCCTTGACCCAGTTCCATGAGTGATATCAGGGATATGATACTACTGAGCTCTTTCTTTCCTTTCTACTCTTGGTCCTGGGAGAATTATGTTGATAAAGAAATGGGGAAAGGACTATATAATATAGTATTGAAGTTGGGAAGGGACCCCAAAATATTGGGGGTCACAGACCGGTGTCACAAGATTTCTCAAAAGAATTTGCAGGCTTGAACCCATATCTAAATTAAGAGGCAAAGTTTATCGGAATTGTAACACCAATTGAAACAGACTAAATTTCTAGAGAATTTTGCAAAGAACCTGGAGCAAGGAGACAAATTTATCTAGTTCATATCATTGATATGTTAATTTTATGGCCCAGAGGTAGAACTGAAGAATTTGGTTATCACTGACCAGCAGACCTAGGACTATTCAAAGACCAGAAGACAGACTAGATTGTTAGAACAATAGTTAGAGAGTCTCAAGATCACTAATATATCTTCCCTGAAGTTTGAGGGAAGAAATATTATTATATTCCTAGGCCAGAGGACTTTTATAATCATTAACAGAACAATAGCATTCTCAGATCAGATGGCCTCAGGATCACAAATTCCAAAGCCAGAAGATCACTAACTAAGATTGTTAGAACAGAAACTCCCTAAGGTCAGGGGACCTTAAAATTATTACTGTCTCCCCTAGAAGCTATGTTATATCATTTCCCTTCTTAAGCAGTTTGCATCCCAAATTCATTTGGGGACAAAAGGAAAAAGCTCTCATCTTCTGGAGCTGCTTCATGATGATAAGGGGTGGAGAGCTATCCCTCTCCAGTGGGGTCCAGATTGAGGAGGGGAGGCATGTGATTCTAAGATGGTGGCAGCAGTATTCAGGGGAATGTTCGAGTGTCAGATGTTAGCCTATGATATTCAGGGTGAACAAATAGTTGGAAGTTCATAGCTTGGAGTCTGGGGAAAACAAATCTACCAATAGAAATGTTAGTTCTCAGAGGTTATGAAGAAGTTTCAAGGAAGTTGGCATAGAAACATGAGCGAGTTTGCCAGAATAATTTTGGAATGGGTATCCTACAATTATGTGAGTAAAAGATCCTTTCCAGCAAGAAAATGGGGGATAATCAGGTTAAAGTTATTTTCTTGGTGGGGGAGGGGGAGGGGGCAGGTAGCTAGTACAAATGGAGTGGCATCCAAGTGGGGATGGTGACATTTGGGAATGGGGCTTTTGCAAATAATGCATCAAATCACATATGTGAGCTGCCTTGAGGATCCTGAGGGCCTACCCAACAATCCCGAATGCCCCCACTGCCCATGGAGTTCCCTAGTTTAACTAAAGTGTTATCTCCCCACTAGTGGGGGCCCACAGAGTGACACCAAGAGAGCTGGAGAGAAAATATTAGGAGCAAAGCTCTCATCTTTGGAGTTATTAAAAGTACATCTGGAAAAAGTGGAAAATGACAAGAAAGAAAGCAAGCTAGAGTGAGGAAGAGAAGGACAGACAAATTCACCCTTCTCTATCCAATATGTTTTTCAGGAGTCCTGTGGAAGAGTAGTTTCAGGTCCTCTCTGGGGTTCACAGGAATATTTAGGAATGTCTGAGGGAGAAGAAGTAACAAGAGTAGCATTTTTAATTCTAGAAACATGAGTCCAGCTAGGGAAGCTTTGGAGTTGGAGTAGTCAGAATGACCTTATATGGTCCAGGCACAGCTTAGTTAGGACTTGCTTGAAGGTGTGATTCGTTTTTTTCCACCTTTCCAGAAGCCTGAGGTCACTTGACAGGGTGGAGATGATCAGCAATCTTAAGTGCCTTGCCCACCTTTTGAGTTATTTGAGAAGTGAAGGCTGAGCCATTGTAGCTCTCTAAGAATTCAGCAGACCAGAAAGAAGTTCCCGCTGATTTGCCTCTGGGATTAGATGGTGTCCTGAGGGTGTTTGAAACCACCCAGAAGGAGAAAGGGTGTATCCCCTTTCTTCCACAAGGGCTTGACTTGCTCCTGTGAGCTATACGAAGGGGTGTAAGAGTCAGGGAGCTGCCATGGTCAAGGATAGTGGTCCTCAAACTTTTGTTCTCAATATCTTTATCCTATTAAAAATGATGGAAGATCTGTCCAAAGAGTTTTTGTTTATGTGGTTTATAGTTATAGATATTGATCATATTAAAAATAAAAACTAATTATGAATTTGTAGACTCTCTGAAAGGATTTCAGAGATTCTCAGGATGCTCTGGACCAGCCTTTGAGAACCACTGGTCAAGGGCAAATGGGCAGCAGCCAGACAGCTGAATCTGTAAGCTTGTTCCTTTGGCCTGCAGTGAATCTCCTGGTGTCATTTACAAAACATAACAGAAACCTCTCTAGGTTTGTGGACAGCTTGTAATAATTGTAGAATTTCCCTTGCATATTTAATAGGAGAATTTTTTGCTGTCAAAAATCCCCTTTTTTTCCATATAGACCCATGAGCGTACAAAGTATGAAAAGCATATTTGGAGTCTCTGTAGATGTTTGCTTTCTTTTCTTTCCCCAGTAAGTCCCCTAGTAAGGTCAATAGGTTCAGCTTTCTGGGCAAAAGTGCTGGGGGGACTGGCTTAGCCTCCAAGGGGCTATTGAAGGTCACCACAGAATAACCTATCTTCCTTTCCCCATTTTCAAGAAAACTGGACCCATCTGTAAACCATTCACCATCTGTTTAATTTTCAGAGTCTTAACAGATTGATAGGCTGTGTGGGCCTTTAGACAAAGAAACTTTATAGCCCTGGGTGAGGGAGGGGGGAGCTGGAAGTGTTAGGGATTTGTTTGGCCGCAGCCAGAGAAGCCTCTCAGCTGCAGATCAAGACATCATCTACATATTGGATAGTCAGTGCCTGTCCAAATATGTAAGGGCTGTCATGGAAGCCCTGAGCTACTAACGTGTTATGGACATGACTGCCCATGTTAATTGATGGGGGTTATATTTCCTTGAATTTGTCCCTTCCCAGGGCAAAAAGAGATTGTGAATCTTTATACAATAGTATGCAAAAGAAAGCATCTTTAAGATCTAAAGTAGAAGCAGGGTGAATAGAGAGAGGCTTGGAGAGACTTACATGAACTGATGCTAAGTGAAATGAGCAGAACCAGGAGATCATTATATACTTCAACAACGATACTGTATGAGGATGTATTCTGATGGAAGTGGATTTCTTTGACAAAGAGAAGATTTAACTCGGTTTCAATTGATCATTGATGGACAGAAGCAGCTACATCCAAAGAAAGAACACTGGGAAATGAATGTAAACTGTTTGCATTTTTGTTTTTCTTCCCGGGTTATTTCTACCTTTTGTATCTGATATACTGTGACATATTTAACATGTATAGGACTGCTTGCCATCTGAGGGAGGGGAAAAGTCAGAAGGGAAGTGAGTGCAAAGGATAATGTAAAAAATTACCCAGGCATGGGTTCTATCAATAAAAAGTTAAAATTAAAAAAAAAAAAAAAGATCTAAGGTAGAAAACCATTGTATTCCCTGGGATGTTTGTATTGGGCTCATGGCTTCTACTGACCATTTGCTGTGCTTATAGAAATTTGATATGAGAAGAAAGCAGGGACATGATTATGATAGCATAAAAACAGTTCTTCAGGCCTCAGCCTGTGAGCATAGACATGATAGGGATAAAGCATCCTTAGATCTGTTTGATAGCTGATCATGCAGTAATAATTCCATCTCATAGCCAGACTCAGGAATAATCAGGTAGGAAACAAAGAAACAGAACTGGGAAACTGAGTCAGAAGGATCCCACCTTAAGCAGAGGCTAACATGATCCTCCCAACTCTTGCCCAGATAAGACATCCACCTATGATAGTTCAGGAAGGCATTCCTTTGAGTAACTTAAGGCATTTCTCTTGAATGGTGGATTACTGACTTACTGATCAGGCAATCAAGTTCAGAACTCAAAAAGAATATCAATTACAGTCTCAAGAGATTTTATCTCTAATAGCAAATTCTACTAATTGCAGCTTAGGGCTAGCTATCTTATTTTTAAAAGTTTACCAGGACCTACACACATTTTGTTTAAGATGTTTTATATGTTTAAACTTACCCTGGTGCAAAGGATCAATCATTATACAAGCTTATAAATTCTTAGTAAACATATTCCTTGTTTAGAAACTACAAATCCTAAATAGGCTCATTTCTCAGGGCTCATGACCTTGTTTACTCTGATGGTTTCAAGAGAACTGGCAAACTGACAAATTAAGGGGAGCTGACAGAGATCCCAGGTAAGGGGCAGAGCTTGCCCAATACAACTATTCTTAATGTTTTCATGGTTGTGCTATTGGTACCTCCCCTCACTCTGTGAAGAAGGAAAAAGTGATGCACATCTCATACTTGGAGGTGCACTGATAAGGCTTTTACATTGTCCCTCTTGTTCCACACACAGTAATTACCAATTTTAAATTTAACATGATGATAATAATTCCAAATAACTATTTTAGAATTTTCCTAAGTAATAGCCATATAGTCTTAGCTGTAGTTTATATTCCCTTAAATAAATTTCTCTTTTGTTTTAGGAGAAAATAAGATAATTCCAAAATTGAGATAGAATAGATTTAAAAATTGGCTTAACTTTAGTTAATGAGATTCCCTACATTCTGATTAAATGTTCTAGCAAACTGAATTGTCATTTGGTTATTTTCCAACTCACTAAAATCATTTCTCTTTTTTGAGTGAGGAAAAGGGTTAATGTGCCAGTTTTTACTCACTCAGTAATCTGATTCTAGATAACTCAAAAGCAGGTTGTTTGTGGCCAGAGTTTTTCTTTTTTAATTTTTTTTATTATAACTTTTTATTGACAGTATATATGCATGGGTAATTTTTTACAACATTATCCCTTGCACTCACTTCTGTTCCGATTTTTCCCTTCCCTCCCTTTACCCCCTCCCCTAGATGTGTCAAGAGTTTTTAAAGTAGTAGCAAACTGCTTTTCTATTTTCCTCAAGTTCCCAAACTCTTCTTTTAACACTATCAGTGCAAATAGATAGATTATAATTTACACATCCCTTTAGTGGGCTTTAAATAGAAATCCTTTAAAATTGCTTTTCCTGTCATATCTCAAAGCAAATTTCTAAATTACACACACATAGAAATCATTTAATTATTGGTCACTTCTAAACAACCCATAAAGTTATCAAATATGAAGCAGTTATATCCGATAAAGCAGTTTTATGCTAAGCACTTCTGTAATCATGTGATCTTCACAACAACATTTATTATTTCTTTTTAGAAGTCAGAAAACTGGGCAGAGATAAAATAATTTGTCATAAATTACATAGCTAGTTCATTTCTCCGACTGAAACAGAGAATGATGTGTAATGTCTGGATTAGCTTTCCCGAGGATCTCTGGTCTTTAGGTGGAGAAGTGATGAAGGCAGAAGCGCCAGGAAGATGGTCAAAGATGGAGTCCCGAGTCTTTTCTGTGTCTGTGACTCTCTGTGTCTGATATTCTGAGTCTGAGATCGAGCTTGAGCACATACTCACTCGAGTCTGCTTATTTCAAATCCTCTCGGCCCTTAAATACCTTAGTACAATTACATCACTACAGCACATTGAGCATGTGCCAACTGTAGAACCATTACATCACCATACTAAGTACTAAGTGTATGTGAACTAGAGAACCATTATCTTATCAATCACACCGAATAAACACCCTGCTGTAAGTATCTTTGCTTCAACTATACTTTTCTCAGAGTTCGCAATATCTGTGGTCCTCTACAATGGTGGGTTTACCACATGCAGAGACTGAGTGTCTTTCTCACCTCACATTGCCATGTTGGGTGCCATGTAGGGGTACCCAGATTCTTCCCAGGCAGTTGTTGGACAGAAGCTGCTGAAGGCAGGGGTGACTGGTTCCAGGATCTTTCTTTGATGGTAGTTTCAGGTGCCAGATTCAGGGAATGCTGACCATGGAGCCTGATTCCCACTCCATTCCCCCAAGCTAGGTTGGGGAGGTGTTTTGGTAAGGTTGTGTGGGGTTCCCACAGTTTTGCTGCTTCCCCTATTTCTACAGGTGAGGCAGAATTTGAGTTTCCCTACAGTTCTTCAACATTCTCTTTTCTTAATCTGACCTGAGATGAGAGAAGTTAACAGAGGGACTTGGGCTATATTGATCTTGTAAATAATCCCCGCAACTGAGATACATTCAGGACTCCAGGGAATGGAGTATAGAAGGTCCTTTAATACCTTCTGGGATATTTTCCCAAAGGAGCAGAAGGGGCGTCTGGACAAGATAGGGGTCAAAGGAAGGGTTAGTAAAAAGTTGCTGTTTACCGAGTTGTTGTTGTTTATTTTTTTCCTTTGTTCTCCTAGAATTATCCCTATTGTTTCAGGAATTTTTCTTGCAATCTTAAAATGACTAATTGCCAAACTTCCTAATCATTGCTCTCAAAACTTTGAGAATCTGCTAAGAAGTTATTTTAATTTTAATTAGCTAACTTTTTTGTATAGCTTCCAATTTGGCCAGAGCTGAAGTCCACAGAAAAAAAAAGTTAAGCTTTTTAAGAAATTTTCCCAGCATTCCCATGGCATAGAAATTTTTTGTTGCTGGTTGTGTTTTAAATCTTTCCAACTAATAAAATCTAGCTCATAGAACAAACATGATACAGACATTTTGTACAAAGACAGACGCAGACAAAAATGACATGAAAGAGAACTGTCCCATATTTGCCACAAGCTATCCTATAGCACTTCATCTCTTCTGGCCCCCTAGAGAAGATGAAAAGGTGGCAAAGATTCCCTAGGAACTTTCCTGAAAATTGCAAGAATTTCCAATTCTAGGCATCCCTAGTCAAGGAAAACTTGCTGAGCATGGAGCTCACAATGACCCAGATAAGCCTTTTCCCAGTGGCTTGGGATGTCCCAGCTATTGGATTGTGGGAAAAAAAATGGTGGAGGGCTTACCTTGACAAGGAGGGAATCAAGCCAGGGCAAGCCAGACTCTCTCATATGGGCCATGAAATGTTGAGGTTGGGAAGAAACCCAAAAAAATTGGGGTTCACAGACTGGTGTCGCAAGGTGTCTCAAAAGAATTTGCAGGCTTGAACCCATATCCAAGTCAAAGGGTAAAATTTATTGTAATTATAACAGGAATTGAAGCTGTCTAAATTCAAGAGAATTTAGCCAAGAACTTGAGCAAGGAGACAAATTTATCCAGTTCATGTCATTGCTATGCTAATTTTATAGTAGAATTGAGAGTGGTCTCAGGAATTTGGTTATCACTGACCAGCAGACCCAGGTCTATCCTAAAGCCAGAAGACTTTAGAATTATTGACAAACAAGATTGTTAGAACAATAGCATCCTGACGTTAGATAGAGTCAGGATCGTTAATATATTTTCCCTAAAGTTTAAGGGAAGAAATATTATATGCTTAGGCCAGAAGACTTTTACAATCATTGATAGAAAAATAGCATTCTTAGGTCAGAGGGCCTCAAGATCACAGACTCCAAAGCCAAAAGATTTAGAATCACTGGCAGATTGTTAGAACAGAAGCCCCCTAAGGTCAGGGGGCCATAAAATTATTGCTGTATCCCCTAAAAGATATATTTCATCAGTAATAGCAGAAGTTACTCAACATTGTTTCTTCCTAACTTAACTTCCTGGTCTTGGAAGAGAAAGGTGTAGGAGCTTCTTTCTGCTGTTCTTCCTGTCTTCCTCACTTTCATTTAATTCTGGACAATATATGATAGAGGCAGTTACTTTTCTACTTTGGTCTCCTTTCTCCAACTTCTGGTCCCTCAACTGTAGCACCTCCATTTTGGCAGGACTTCTCACATCCTTACCATGTGAAATTTAGACTTCTGGGTTGATTACCCTGGGTTCAGGTGATATTGTTTACTCTGTAACTTGTATCTTGCTGAGAAATAAGCCTCCAGTGGCTATCACTGCTCTCTTCTGTTTATTTTCTGTTTACCACTTGTCTTCCTTCATTAGAATATAGGCTCCTTGAGGGCAGTCTTGTTTGCCAAGTATAGTGTCTGGCACATAATAAACACTTAATACATTCTGTCTATTTGTCTCTGTTACTGATAATAAGAATATCAGATTGTTGATAAATCTTTCCGGTGCTGATTTAATAATGGCATTTAGAAGTCCCTTCATTCCTTCCCATGGAAATGTCCTTTTTAGGGAAGGCCCTAAGAGCATTTTTCTCCCCTTCTTTCTTCTTCTTTCTTTCCACCTTCCACTAGCATAGGTCAGTGACCAAAAATGTTTTTGCAGGTAGTTTAATTGCAGTGGTCTGATGCCTTTTATAAAAATTATTTAAAGTAGATTTTTTTTTTTAGTCTTTTATTCATGTTCCAATTTTTATACTTTTTTTTTTTTTGGATGCAGAGAAAAGATTGAAGTAAAAATATTAGCGTCCTGGCTCTCTGACATTTGATGGATCTGACATCTTCCAAAAGTACCTCTAGATAACATTTAAAAACATTTTATTGATTTGTTTTTTTTTAATATCTCTTTTTCTGAAGGGCTCCAAACACTTCTTCAGCAAAAAAAAAAAAAAAAGTTTAACAAAACTTGCTGAATGTATATTGTAACCTCCCCCCCCCCCACCCCATCTCTTTTATCACTTAACGTTCCTAAACTAGGATTGATCTGTGCATTTGAATTTGGATATGCTTCCTTTTAGTATTATTTTCACTCACTTTACATTAACCATTTGTCTCTGTTATGTTGGTTCAGCTTTCTTCTTTCTGGGTAAGTTCATATGCGTTCTAATTTTTTTTTTTTGAAGTTAATGATAACTTTATTTGGGAATTCCAGGAAATTAAAGAAGGGATAGGATCATCTTTTGCACAGAAAAAAGTTTAAACTGTTCATCTTATGTTTACTTTTTTCAAACTCTGGTCAAGAAAGGGCAAGACAAAATTATAGGGAATTTATATACAAAATAAATATGTAAATAGTAAGACAGTACCCAGAAGAACAAATCATACTAGATTAATCGTCTTTACTTTTTATTTTGATAGAATTGATTAAATGGAGTGAAGGATAAGATGTTCCAGACCAGAATTTTTCTAGCCATTCATGGTTGGTAGGTGTGACCAAATTGAAGAACTGTCAAAGGAGCCTGAGAAGGAGTGGTCAGATAGTAGAAGAAGAACCAGAAGAGGGTAATGTCATGAAAACCCAGAGATAAGAACAGAATTACATTGTCAAAAGCTGTAAAAAGATCAAGAAGGATGAAGACTCATAAAATGACATTAGATTTAGCATTGCCTTTAAGAGCTCAAGATTCCTTTTAGGCTCCCATGACAGAATTTCCAATTTTAAGTTCTATTTTTTCTCTAAATTTCTAATATTTCTTATAGCACAAGATTCCCTTGTATTCCTGGATACCCATTTAGTTTACAGTTTTTCTTATGACAGAAAATGTTTCTGGGAATATTTTATAATATATTGGACCTTTCTATCTTTGTTCTTCTTAGTATCCCTGTGTAGAAGCGTATGAACAGTTAGTAATTTTTCTTGAAAAATTCTAAATTGTTTTCAGAATGATTGGATTGTGAGGAATATGAGAAGTTACATTTCCACAGATATTGTCAAGACAGGATGAAGAGAGGGAGAAGTATCTTGTTTAGATATCTCTAACCAATCACCTTGTGAATCAAGGAACTGGCTAAACGACAAAAGTTCCTGATTAGAACTCAAATTAGCCCAAACTTTTGACATACTGGAATTGGCAAATAAAGAGGAATGTAAATCGACCAAATGTAACTCAGATTATGAATCTGGCCAATTGTAACTAGGATTGTGAATCTGACCCAGACCAATCCAAGACTTGAAGAGAGGAGTAAAAGTCTTGAATTAACATTGTAAAATTAATTCTCACTTCACCTGCTTCTTATGAGCATCACTGAATAAAGGATTTTTCTCTCTAAAAGAATGTTGTTTGTAATACTATTCCTGAACTAGTTTGCAGTGGGCAGCACAGCTCAGCCCTAGCTTATTCCCCAATACTGCTGGATTCCAAGGGGCCTTTTTGATAACAGAATCAATTTGCAGATGCCACAGTAGTGTTGATATGTCTGTTTTTTGTTAACTCTTGTAACTTTGATTATTTCTTTTGTCATCTTTGTCTTTTAGACAGCTTCCAAATTTGTCAGTGAAGGAGGAAGGAGACTATGGAGAAGGAAGGAGCTGGATAGGGTAGTGGGGTTTGGGAAAATCTTATTAAGAAGCCCTAGTCATCTATGAAGAAGGGACCTGAAACTCTAAAACTCCTTGAAGGAGAAAATCTCCTTCAACTCTGCCTCAGTGAGGAACCCTGTCAGAGGGAAACAAGACAGTTTTATTCTGTTATCTAGGTGGGGCTGATTCTAGTCCTTAAGAAAAGAATTCCAACTCTATTCAAGAAACTCATTCTATTCAAATTCCAGCTCAAACTGAAACTCAGCTAGTAGATGAGCCAACTTGGGACTCCACCCGTGTGCCCCCTTCAGCTTGTAGCCAAAGCTCCTATTATAAAAGAGCCAATATAAAATTCTCTCTTTGCAGAGGTTCTAAACATGCCATGCTATGCCAAGGAAGCCTCTGGCCACTGGATAATATTCTTTTCCAGTGCTACCCTCTCTTTACCCTCACCTATTTCCTTAACGAAACTTTATGCCTCTCTGTCAGGATTTCTAACCTTACTTCCCAAACCCTATAATAAACCTTTTATTAATCCAGTTTTTCGGGTCGTAAATTCCTTTACAGAGAATCTCTGCACGGCCAGAAGGGAGTTCCCCCAAACTCCCTGTCCTTGCGCTGAATCCCAAGAGGGTGTAGGGGAGCCTCTCCATTTGGTTCCTTGAACCACGAACCTGCCACTAGACCTTATCATTTAACTCCCTGACCATCAGAAACCCTAATCTCATTTTGGTTCCCTAAATCTAGACCTCATCATTTGGTTTCCTACAAGAGGGAACCCCCAAACTTAAACCTCCTCATCTAGGTAGTAGCTGTAATAAAGGGAGAGATGTAAGATGCATGATTAGGAGAATAAAATTCTTTTGGAGGTGATGAGATCTGAAGCACTGGAGAAAGAGTTAGACATAGTAAAGAGCTTCTTCATCTGAGACAAAAAGACTTGGAGAAGATAAATAAGACAATCTAAAAAGAGAATTGGTGTTTTTATTGAATTTCTGTTTCCTTAGTGAAATTGGCTATTTTTGAAGAACTTAAATCTTGTTTTTTGGTTGTGTGTGCAACAGTAGCATCCACAAAAACATGGACTCTCAGAGTAAGAAAAAGCAAAAAGGGGTTTATTACGATCTTGTGAGAAAGTACATCTTCCAACTGACAAGATGTTTGTCAGCAAAAAAGTGCAAAGCATAAACTGTGAAACACCCTATTAAATAGCCTGTACACAAAAGCCTCCTTTTCTTCCCCCCTTCCCCTCCACCAAGGCTGGCCTTTTCTCTCATTGTTTGAGGAGTCCAGGGCTACATTCTAATCATGGAAATCTAACCCAGAAACAAAAGAATACAAGTCAACAATAATAAATTCTTAATGTAAATTTCCCTTAAAAACTGATATACTAGCAGATATAATTCAAAGCCATCATCATCTTTAAAAGAAGTACTTAAATGTTCATTAAGAAGTAGTGGGAAAACAGGAGGAGACAAATCATCTGCAACTTTTAGCTATAATTCTATTTGATATTATAAACTCTCAAGTCACAATTAAGGCTATTTTCCCATGAGAGTGTCTTCACTCAGTTCATTCCTCATAGTTATGAGATAGATTTAGAAGGAACACCTTCAATATGCATGTGAAAAATAACCTATTTAACTATAGGTGAGAGAAATACAAAGAATAGTTTAATGCAGTAATTGAGTGAAGTTAGTAAGAACAGACTTCTTTGAAAAAGGTGAGTCCCTTATGCTATTGAATGGGACCGATTGGATGAAGTATTTCTCAGTATTGTCACATGATCTCTGTTTCCAGAACTGGTACCTTGGGAGGTCATTTGATCTCTGGAGAGATGAACTTTGAAACTGAGATACAGGAAGTTGCAGGAAGTGACGTGACTTGTGTGAGGCAGCCAGCATTAGTGGTCATTGGTCAAGGATGGTTACGACTTTTTAGTCTATCCAATGAGAAGGCTTGTGTCTTTTGCTTTTAAACCTGGACAAGCTGGAAGCAGGTCAGGTTCCAGAAGCACATGGCAGGGGTTGGGATTGTTGTGCCACAGTTCTCTTTTAATGTCCTGACCCAGTTTCCCTAATTGTCCTATTCAGTTACTCTGCCTCAGGTTATAACCATTCCCTCCTAATGTTTGATAGGATAAAGATCTTTGTCCATTTTAGATGTCATTAGAATATTAGAAGCCTCTCCAGTACCTCACATTATGTCATCCTAGGTGCCTCCCCCCATTAGGTCATCCCCATCCAGGTACCTTCTCCATTATGTCATTGTTCTTGTTACCCTATAAAATAATTTTGTATCTGACATTCGCGGCTGGATTCTTGGAGACTATCGTCTTCCTGGGATCAAACCATGGATCCATTTGGTCTCAGTAAATCTCTCCATTAAATAAATTATTAAGTTGTTTAAGTTGGGGAGATTCACAAGTCACAGCTCCCATAATCCCACTCTCAGAGGAATCAACCTTTGAGTTCACACCTCTAAAAGAGCATATAAAAGGACAAACACTAGAGACTTTTGAGAAACTGAGAAGCCAGAATTTAGTTGGGGAGATTGAGAAGCCAGGATTTGGAGAGAGAGCAAGAGACTGAAGCTGGCAGAGGCAAAAGATCAGCGGCAAGAGCTTTTGGAACCAAGGAGAGAGATAGATTATAGATTATAATTTAGAGAAGAGAGCACTACATATTTCCACATTTATCATGCTGCACAAGAAAAATCAGATTAAAAAGAGAAAAAAATAAGCAACTAAACAACAAAAGATGTTGTTGTCCACATTTACTTCCCATAGTCCTCTCTCTGGATTCAGATGTCTCTCTCCAATTCAAGTTTGTTGGCTCTATTGAAAAGAGCCAAGTCCAATAAGCTTCTTGACTTTCTAACAGTCCACTGTGGGCCTCAGGAGAAGGTGGAACTCACTAGAAAGGGAAGGTTCTCTGGGAGCAGGTTTCTTGGGGAGCTTCTGGAGCTTAGTTTCAGTTCAAAGTAATAATCACCTCAAATGCAGCCAGGAGTTAAAATCCAGTCCTTTATTGTCTCTTCCAAAATAGCCCAGTAAGCTTTCTCAGAGGCATATCTCCCTCCTTGGTTCCAAGAGCTCTTGCAGCTTGTCCTTTGCTCTGTCAGCTTCAGCCTCCAACTCTCTCTGAATCTCTCAAACTGACTTCTGACTGAGGCTTGTCCTTTTTATATGCTTTTTTAGAGGTGTGAACTCAAAGGTTGACTCCTTCTCCAAGAGTGGGATTGTGGGTTCCTGACTTGTGAATCTCCCGGACTTGTGGATTCTAATGTGTGAACTCTCAAAGGTGTAAACTTAAGTACATAAGCATTGTTTCTATCAATTCCAGTGAGTTAACACTTTTTAAGGATTCTAACAGTGAATTGCTTTAAACTCTTCATAGGTTTCAGTTCTTTCTGTTTTTATGTGGAGTTAAAATCTTAATTTAATATTATCATTAGCTTAAAGAGCGAAAAGGCGGTTTTCCTATTTTGCCATAGAGACAAAACCATGACCTGTGTTGTTTGGAGTAAATTTAGTGAAGGTATAAGGCAAAACAATGATTTCTGAGGAGAATCTCCAAATTCAATCTAATCCATATAAATTCAGAATTGTCCTTCTAGTTTGCAGGTTATATTTTTATTTATTTCCCAGGGTTATGGTAAGGAAAACATTTCAAAAATCTCAAAGCTTTATATGAATCTTAGCTAGTTTTAAAAAAATTTCTTTTTTTTTTAAACTTCTGATGTTTTCAAGGAACAAACAGGTATTTAAGAAATTACTTGATATAAAGTTCATTATATCCTATATCCTTTTCTTTTATTGAACTCAGAGCATTGGGAGATCGACTGTTTGCATTTGGAGTAGGTCTTTATTTCTTACACTCACAGTTGGGTTTTTTATTTTTAATAATTTGTTAAATTTGTTTTCTTCCCTGTACTGTTGGAATATTCTAAGAAGAGTTTATTTTTTCCCTGAGTTGTTTTATATTGCTGTCTTTTTAGCATATGTTATTGGAGCCAAAATTGTGACTGTTGGACCTGGGCATTGATTTTTGTTTTTTCTATCGAAAAGAACTAGAATTAGTACATTTGCCTGAAATAAAAAAGAGGCTTATTAGGCAACAGCAAATTTTATCTCACTCTTCTTTTTTGTAGTTGTGTGGTATTGCTTAAGTGTTGACACAATTAGATAAGAATTAGAAAACAACTTAAATATTAGAAATATATTTAAGTCTATGGCCATACCACCCTGAACGCGCCCGATCTCGTCTGATCTCGGAAGCTAAGCAGGGTCGGGCCTGGTTAGTACTTGGATGGGAGAAATATATTTAAAAATGGATGTAGATGGAGTAAGGAGAGTGTAGGAATGATTGCTATAGAGTTTTAAGACCTGACCAGTAGAGATTAGAGCCTTGGCTTGAGGAAGCTTCCAAGAATGGAATCTTTTTTGTTAGAATGAGGGATGGGATTCAATGTCACTTGGTAAATTTGTAAAAGAAAGTAGTATTCCAACTTGGTGTTAACTGGCTTAGACATAATGGTGTTAGCTGGCTTAGACATAATGGTGTTTTCATCTTTGCTACTGATTAAAAGGAATAGCTTCATAAAAGAAAAAGCACATTTGGGAGGTGAACATCGGATTTAAGGATTGGATTTGGATTTCTGGACATCAAGATTAAATTTACCTAATTGAAACTAATACCAATTGATTCTGGTTTTTCCCTTCTCTGGTCATATAGACTTCTACCCCATAACAACTGCTCATATATTAAAGACAGCTACCATTTATACTCTCAACCCCAACGATATTCTTCCCTATGCTTCAATCCTAATTTTTTAAAAAATTATTGTATGTCATGAATTCAAGGCCCTTCACAAGCTCAGTTCCCTTTCCCTAGAGTTATTAGTTCTCTTTGCTTTGTTAAAATTTGTTGTCTTGAACTTGTTACATCATTTGCTCTAGATGTCTGAATAGCACAGAGTATATCAATTCTGTCCTCTCCTTGATCCTCAAAACTGCTTTTGATGAGTATTCCAAGACTGAATTAGCTTTTTTGACTACTATATCCTGTTATTGAGTCTATATAGAATGTATAGGCCATTAGATTTTTTTCAAAGTGTTATTTAACTGCTTTCTTTAGGACTAATAAAGTCCTTTTTTTTCAACTGAAATATAATTTATATTTATCTCTCATATTTTTTCTTTTATTTGGTCCACCATTTTTATCCTTTCAAGATCTTTTTTGATTCTGATTCTGTCACTCAAATATGTTGGCTATCCATCTAGTTCTGAAACTTCTGCAAGTTTTATAAGCATGCATTTATCTCAGTTACTGATAAAAATGCTAAACAGCAAAGGACCAAGCATAGATCCTCTCTGAGGCACTTCACTAGAAATCTCCTAAGTAGCTGTTGAACTATTAATAATTAGTCTTTGGATCCAGCTAATTTAGAATACATGTAATTATGGCTATTGTATGGTATATATATATATATGTATATATGTATATACACTCTTTTCCCCAAAAGAATAAAAGGAGGATTTTTTTTTAAACAAATCAAAAGGCAAGATTTTATTACATTGCTAAAAGTGGGCTAAATCCATAAGTTGTTATTATTGTTTTTTTTTTTAAGCAAATAAAAGGGGGTTTATCAATTAACAAGGGAAAAAAGATAAGAGCTGAGATCCCTAGTGGAAACTCACAATTAACCAGGAGGAAGAAGCCATTAGGGGGAAGTTGCTAAATTCCTTGAGTATCCATTTTCCCCCCTGAAAAATACTGCTTAATTTTGCTAGATATTGCCCTGGTTCTTTTTTCATCGTAGCTTTCAGGTAGTCCAATAATTCTTAGGTTGTTTCTCCTGGATCTATTTTCCAAGTCATTTTCTTCTTCTTTTTCTTTTCTTTTCTTTTTTTTTTTTTTTTTTTGGATTTTGTTTGATTCTTGATGTCTCATTGAGTCATTCACTTTTTTTTTTATCCAATTCTAATTTTTAGTGAATTATTTTCTTCACTTAGTTTTTTATTTCCTTTTGTATTTGACCAAACTGTACTTTTAAAGGAGTTTTGTTCAGTGGATTTTTTTTTCTACTTCACCAATTCTATTTTTAAGTTATTTTAAGTGATTGTTTTCTTTTTCCGTTTCACCAAATTTATTTTTGAGGAGGTTTTTTTCAGTCAGTTTCTGTGCTTCTTTTTCCAAAATGTTGACTTTTCCCAAAAACTTTTATAACTCTCCTGCATAGCTTTCATTTCTTTTCCATATTTTGCTTCCATCTCTCTTTTAAGATCCTTTTGAACTCTTTTAAGGGAGCCTTTTGAGCTGAAGACCAGTTCATATCCCCTTTTGAGACTTTCTTGAAGGCATTTTACTTTACTGTGTTCTTCTGAGTTTGTGTTCTGATTTTCCATGTCTCCATTGCTATCTATGGTCAGAGCACTTTTTGCTTTTTTGTTCATTTTTGAAAGTTGAGGTCTGCTCCTAGGGCACAGGGGAAATTGTCCCGAGATTCTTCTGTAGGGTGACAAGGGATTCTTACTGATTGTGCTGGGGCTGTAGGCTTCCCCTCTTCCAGTAAGGCTAAGTCCCACATATTATGCTAGAGGTTAGGGGCTCACAATTTGCCTTTTGTCATTGCATTTGAGGTCTCACAGCTGAACTACTGGCCTTCTGAACCAGGACAGATGCTGCTGTATTTTTGCCAAGAGTGCCTCGCTAGATTCCCTGGGTTATTTCCCCTTGCCCAATTGAGACAGCTCCTTTCCTAAAGTCCTTCCAAGATATCTTAAGCTAGAAAATTATTACACTCCAAATGTTTGTGGGTTCTGTCACTCCAAAATCTATTCAGAGGCTTGATCTGATGTTGATTATGAAGGAAGCTAGGGAGAGCTCAAGCAATATCCTGTGTACTCTTCACCATCTTGTCTCTGCCCTGGCAGTCTAAATTCCTTTTTTTTGTTTTGTTTTGTTTTGTTTTGTTGTTTTATTTGTGTGAGGCAATTGGAGTTCAGTTACTTGGCCAGGGTCACACAGCTAGGAAATGTTAAGTTTCCTGAGGCTGGTTTTGAACTCAGGCCATCCTGATTCCACTGCCCCATCAAGCTGCTTTCCTTTTTTTTTTTTTTTTTTTTTTTTTTTAAAGAGCATTTTTTAATATAACTAGAAATGGTTTTAGTTTTTCCTCTGAAAATTGTCTCTTCATGTTCTTTGACCATTTATCAATTGAAGAATGGCTTGTATTCTTGTAAATTTGAGTCAGTTTTCTATATATTTTAGAAATAAAGCCTTTATCAGAACTCTTCTCTGTAAAATTCTTTCCCCAGTTTTCTTATTCCCTTCTAATTTTGGCTGCATTGGTTTTGTTTGTGTAAAACTTTTAAAATTTAATATAATCAAAATTATCCAGTTTGCATTTCATAATGTTTTCAAGTTCTTCTTTGGCCATAAATTCCTTCCTTCTCCACAGATCTAGAGATAGACTATCCCTTGTTCTCCTAATTTGCTTATAGTATCACCTTTTATATCTAAATCATGGACTCATGTCGACTTTGTCTTGGTATAGGGTGTTAGGTGTTGGTCAGTGCCTAGTTTCTGCCATACTATTTTCTAATTTTCCCAGCAATTTTTGTCAAATAGTGAGTTCTTATTCCAGAAGCTGGAGTCTTTGGGTTTATCACACACTGGATTACTATAAATGGTGCCTATTGTGTCTTGTGAACCTAATCTATTTCATTGATCAACAACTATAATTCTCAGCCAGTACCAAATGGTTTTGATGACTGCTGCTTTATAATATAGTTTTAAGTCTGGTAAATTCCTTTTTTTTTTAATTAAAGTTTTTTATTTACAAAACATATACATGGGTAATTTTTCAACATTGACTCTTGCAAAGCCTTGTATTCCAAATTTTCCCCTTTTTCCCTCCATCCCCTCCCCTAGATGTCAAGCAATCCAATATGTTATACATGTTAAAATATATGTTAAATCCAACATATATAAACATATTTATACAATTATCTTGCTGCATAAGAAACATCAGATCAAAAAGGAAAGAAAATAAGTAAGAAAACAAAATGCAAGTGAACAACAACAAAAAGAATGAGAGTGCTATGTTGTGGTCCACACTCAGTTCCCACAGTTCTCTTTCTGGGTGTAGATGCCTCTCTTCATTACTGGACTATTGGAACTGATATCAATCACCTCACTGTTGAAGAGAGCCATGTCCATTAGAATTGATCATCGTATAGTCTTGTTGCTATGTATAATGATCTCTTGGTTGTGCTCATTTCACTTAGCATCAGGTTCATGTAAGTCTCTCCAAGCCTTTCTGAAATCATCCTGTTGGTCATTTCTTACAGAACAATAATATTCCATTACATTCAAATACCATAATTTGCTCAGCCATTCTCCAATTGATGGGCATCCATTCAGTTTCCAGTTTCTTGCCACTACAAACAGGGCTGCCACAAACATTTTTGCACAAGTGGGTCCCTTTCCCTTCTTTAAGATCTCTTTGGGATATAAGCCCAGTAGCAGCACTGCTGGGTCAAAGGATATGCACAGTTTGATAACTTTTTGAACATAGTTCCAAATTGCTCTCCAGAATGGTTGGATCCGTTCACAACTTCACCAACAATATATTAGTGTCCCAGTTTTCCCATATCCCCTCCAACATTCATCATAATTTTCCTGTCATCTTAGCCAATTTGAGAAATGTATAGTGGTACCTCAGGATTTTCTTAATTTGCATTTCTCTGATCAATAGTGATTTAGAGCATTTTTTTCATATGATTAGAAATGGTTTTAATTTCTTCATCTGAAAATTGTCTGTTTGTATCCTTTGATCATTTATCAATTGGAGAATGGCTTGAATTCTGCAAGCTAAATTCCAAGTTTAGTTTGCTTTAAAGAAAGTATGTCTTTTATAGGGGAAATACAACCTTGGGAGTTAACATCATAACTTGGCTTTCTGATTGGGTACAGTAACTGTGGAGTTTAGATGGTTTTGTCCATGCAAATAATCTGGCTAAAAATTCAACTAGGGTGGGACTTAAAGTGACCAAAAGGCCAAATCAAAATCATCCTATCACTGCTCCTCCTTGCTTGCCTCATGGAATAGTTTGGCTTCCAGATTGTTTATGGTAATTTAGACTCTCTGTCAATGTCCACTTAATACCATGGATCTCATCATTTCCTACCTCAAACAAATGGGACCCAAAATCTTTTGAAGTGTGGAACAGGAGTCTTGTCTTCTGTGTAATGAGAGTCTTCCAGATATGAGTCGTTATGGAATAAATGCTTTCCCAAAATCTAAGTAAGTTTTATGTACATCATTCCTGCTCTCCTGTACTACCATATCTATTAGTTTAGTAATTCTGTCAAAAAAGGAAATAGCATCAGTTTGGCATGACATATCATTTCTTTTTCAGTCTCTCTGTATCTTCCCCCTTTCCACTCCTCCCAGTGATCCAGCTTGCTTTTTCTTTTCTTCCTTCCCACTGGGGGAAAAAAGAAATAGAAAATCTTTATATCATATAAGTATATTCAGGCAAATTGCTTCTTAACTTATGTTCTCTGATTATGTGAGAAACATTTCCCAATTCTTCCTCTATTTTTCTCTCCTAATAAATCCTTTCTCCCTACCTCTCTTTGCTTCGTTTGACATCACCAAACATAACAAAACTCTCTGTCTCATTTGAATTTTCTGGTTTCAATTTCTCCCCCCAAATTTATTTAAAGAAACAGAATAAGAAAAACAGAAAAGGAATACAAAACAAAAGAGAACATTGTCATGTGCTCATCAGAGCACATATATATAACTATATATGCATATATATGTGATATATTCCAATTCAAGAAAGTATATATATTAGTAGAATAAATTATATTCATGAGTGTTCATTTTTTTCATTACTTCCTTGTAAATTGTTCTTTTGTTTTTTGTACACTTTTTAAATTTTATTCTTTTTTTCCCCTTTTCATCTACACCCCTAACTCAAGCAGGCTATAGTTAAGAAAGGATACATTTTATATACATATGTAGATATATATGTGTGGTTCAGAAATGGTGAGGGGTCACCATTTAATAAAAAAAGCTGGAGAGATCTCTAGAAGCAAAGCAAAGTTTATTATACATTTTCGGGAGAAGGGCATCCCATCCATCGAGCAGACAATTGAAGGGAGGAAGCACCATAGGGGACAGGGTCAACACTTTTAACCCCTAATGCAAATACCCCCTCCCACCACTGACCTTCATCCTTATTGGCTGAGGATCTCACATTCTAAACGGGGGAACTACCCAAGAAATTGAACTTGACTAATAAGTGCATAGTTGCCCATAATTGACTGAAATAGGGAGATGCTGATGTCATGGGAGGATAGCAGGAAAGGGACTTAAGTATGCCCTTGACTCAATCTTCAAAGTCCTTCAGGACTACTCAAACTCTGAAGTAGATGAAGCCTTATTCCATTTTCACAACTGTCTTGAAAGATCTCACTTCATCTCGTTCATATACATACACATACATACTCACACACATACCCCAATACACAGACACACATGTATCTTTTCTTTCCCTGTTGACCCTTTGCTTTAATTCTGCTTTTTTTTTTTTTTTTTTTTTTTTTTTTTTTGCTGAGGCAATTTTGGGGTTAAGTGACTTGCCCAGGGTCACATACAGCTAGGAAGTGTTAAGTGTCTGAGACCAGATTTTAACTCAGATCCTCCTGACTTCAGGCCTGGAGCTCTCTCCACTGCACCACCTAGCTGCCCCTTTAATTCTGCTTCTAACTTTTTTTTTACTTAACCTATCCCTACCATGGGTCTCTCCCTTGTCTCTTTTCCTCATTCTTTGCTTGCCTGTCAGCCCATCCCTTCCTGCTTTTTTCTTTTTTGATATGAATAGATCTTCAGAACTATAAGCCCTCCTCCCTTCCCACCCCATGCTTCTGTGTTTATTCTTCTTCTGCACTTCATTTATGTATAAGAAAATTACTATTTTTATCTTAGCTCTGCCCCAATCTTTCTTTTGAGCTGACATATTGTTGATGTCAATCTTAAATATATGTTACACATTTCCCATGTAAAACAAGCAACTTGTCCATGTTGAGTTCCTTGAAATTGATCTTTAATATTGACTCTTAAAAATTAAAATTTCTATTGTTTCTATTAAGTTCAGGTTTGGTTGATAGAAAGTCCTGAAATTCTGCAAGTTCATTGAATGTCCATTTTTTCTCGTTCAATATTATAGATAAGTTTGCTGAATTTGATATTTGGCCACCAGCCTAGTTTTTTAAATTGTTGGTAAATATGATTCTAGGACTTGTGGTCTTTTATTGTGGTTGTTGACAAGTCCTGTGTAATTGTAATTGTAGCTCCAGCATATTTGAATTGGTTTTTTTCTTGTTTCTTGCAAAATTTTCTCTTGATCTAGGGGTTTCAAATTTGGCAATAATGTTCCTATGTTTTCCACAAAGGATGACGTTGAGGAGGTGATCAGTGGATTTTTTTCTGTTTCTACTTTCCCCTCATATCCTATCACTCCAGGACAATTTTCTTGGATTATTTCTTGCATTATTGTATCAAGGATCTTTTTTTGGTCACAACTTTCAGGCAGTGCAATAATTCTTATATTTTCTCTCCATATTCTGATCCCCAAATCTGTTTTTTTTTCCTTACAGAATATTTCACATTCCGTGGCATTTTTTCATTCTTTATCATTTGTTTTGTTATATCTTGGTCTCTCATAGTTTTAGTGGTTTCTCTTTGCCCAATTCTAATTTTCAAAGAATTATTTTTGTCTTTGAGATATTGTATCTCCTTTTCTAGTTGGTTAATTCTTTTTTCATAATTTTGTTTTTCTTGGATGTTTTTAAATCTTTATTTAGTTTTAGTTTTTCCTCAACATCTCTTATTTGATTTTTAAATTCTTTTTTGAGTTCTTCTATACAGAGTTCAGGAGGTGAAAGTTTCTGTGATTCCTGGTGAGACTTCAGCCACACCCAACTTGCCCCAGGCTCCCTCCACTTAATATTTCTTTGGAGCTAGCCTATTGATGTTTGTACTTCACAGGGGTTAATCCATCCATCTGGATCTTCCTACAGATCTTCTCAGGTTTTTCTTCAGATCTTCTGGCTTTTATTGATGGACCCCTTTTCTGCCTGAAGTCTTCTTGAATTTTTCATGACTCTGTGTTTGCCCTGAGGTGCATATTTGTTATATTTTGGTGGGAAATTGGGAGACCTTGAAATTTACCAACCTACTCTGCCATCTTCTCAGAATCCTCCCCCTCTAGTTTGAATTTTTATGGTTCATCAAGGATTCTTGTATTATTCCCTCTTCCATCAGAATTAAATAGTTAATTCTTCTAAAAGTTTTTTTCTGATTGCCATTTAAATTTGTTATGTTGCCTGTATGTCTCCCATATTTGCATTTCATACTTTATATGCAGCTCTAGTCTTTTCATTAGGAATGTTTAGAAGTTCTCCATTTTAGAGGTGGT
Organism: Antechinus flavipes; assembly: GCF_016432865.1. NCBI lineage: Eukaryota > Metazoa > Chordata > Mammalia > Dasyuromorphia > Dasyuridae > Antechinus > Antechinus flavipes. The sequence goes on along the minus strand of NC_067399.1, from coordinate 388,011,634 downwards.
TTATTTTTTCCCTTGTAGGATTATATTCTGTTTTACTGATTAAGTTGATCTTGGTTATATCTTTTGGCTTTTGAAATATTGTATTCTGTTTTTTCTACTTCTTTAGAGTGGTTGTTAAATTTGGGTGATTCTGAATATGGTTCCTTGGTGGTGCAGAATCCTTGGTCCTGCTTTTCCTTGTACTTAGGACCTTTGTGGGAGAGGGGGGAACCTTCTTTGGCCTGGAGAATCCCAAGTCCCTTTTCTTTTACAGATTATGCTGAGGCTTTACCTTAACCCAGGCACTTTTCTTTCATCAGGATAGCTCATTCCTCCAAAGATCAATTTAGTGAAAGCCCTTTTGATGAGATTAAATTCAGTATAGTCTTCCCTGAATTCCTGGTCAGGAGTTAAATGATGAGGTTAGTGGCAGGTTTGGGGTTCAGGGAACCAGATGAAGAGGTTTGGCTCCCCTAAATCCCCTTGGGATTTGGCACATGGGTAGGGAGTTTTGGGAACCCTTCTTCTGGTGGCTCAGAGATCCTTTTTTTTTTTTTTTTTTTTTAATAACTTTTTATTTACAAGTTATATGTATGTGTGATGACCGCATATTTAAAATCAGCCGGAGTCAGGAATTCAGATTAAGGGGAAAATCTTCAGTCTTTATTCTCAGTAGAGGTGAGGGGGGATTGCGATAGAAATATGGGCAGCTGCGACAGGAAGCCAGCTAGCAGAGGAGGATTGGAGATGAAGGGCCATCGCAATAGCAATGCTAGCAGCTGTGTCAAGACGCCAGCCAGCAGTCTCTCCTCCCGTTTCCCTTTGCACTCCCTTGCCTCCACCCACCAAAAACGTCATTTCCTATACAATACTTCAGGACTTGCACAAAGAGTGGGAGGGGGCCATTCTTTCTCCAAGCTTATATATTAATAGAGTATGGTCCAATTACTATTTAGCCTCATGTGCTTGGGACCTCAGTGCATCAACTCAAGCCTCAACCCATTACATCTCCCACTTTCTTTTGTTTTAGAACACAGGTGGTCATGCATCCCTGACTCCTCAGGGAGGTCAGAGCCCCCAAGGCAAAGTGATCACCCCCTCCCTGACTTCTCAGGAAAGGAGATAAAAAGCCCCAAAGGGAAGTGGGAGTTGCTAGCGGGTCTCTGGGCTGAAGGGTCTTATTAGAAACATGTATGCACAAACCCATCAGCATGGGAGGTATTACACAAGCACATAGCAATAACGCAGAGGCTATTAGTGATGACTCTCCCCACAGTTAGTACAGCTTGATGTGGTGTAACCTATGGGTAATTTTACAGCATTGACAATTGCCAAACCTTTTGTTCCAATTTTTCCCCTCCTTCCCCCCACCCCCTTCCCTAGATGGCAGGATGGGCAGTAGATGTTAAATATATTAAAGTATAAATTAGATACACAATAACTATACATGACCAAACCATTATTTTGCTGTACAAAAAGAATTGGACTCTGAAATATTGTGCAATTAGCCTGTGAAGGAAATCAAAAATACAAGTGGGCAAAAATATAGCGATTTGGAATTCAATGTAATGGTTCTTAGTCATCTCCCTGAGTTCTTTCGCTGGGTGTAGCTGGTTCAATTCATTACTGCTCCATTGGAACTGATTTGGTTCATCTCAGAGATCCTTAGTAAAGGAATTTGTGAATGCAAAAAGCTAGACTGAAGTTTATTATTGGCATTGGGAAGTCAGCCTTTGCTATGCATGAATAGAAAAACTGAATTTCTTAGTGGCAAGATCCTGACAGAGAAGTAAAGTTTCTGGTAGAGAAATCTCGACAGAGAGATATAAAGTCTCATTAGGGAAATAGGTGAGGATAAAGAGAGAGTAATACTGAAAGAGAATATCATTCCAGCGGGCAGAGGTTTCCTTGGCATGGCATAGCATGGCATGGCATGGCATGTTAGGTCCTCTTTGAGGAGAGGATTTAAAATTGGCTCTTTTTATAACAAAAGGCTTAGTTGCAAGCCGTGGCCTGCTCCTGATGAGGGCTGTTGGATGGAGTTTGAGCTGGAATTGAATAGAAAATCTTAAAATTGAATGGATGTTTCTCCAATTCAGTGGGGTTAGAATCTCCAACTCCAGACTCAGCTAGCCCCACCTAGATAACAGAATGAAGCTGTTTATCTTGCTGTGATGACCATGTATTTAAAATCAGCCGGAGTCAGGAATTCAGGTTAAGGGAAAAATCTTCAGTCTTTATTCTCAGTAGAGGTGAGGGGGGATTGCGATAGCAATATGGGTAGCTGTGACAGGAAGCCAGCTAGCAGAGGGGGATCGGAGATGAAGGGCCATCACGATAGCAATGTGAGCAGCTCTGTCAAGACGCCAGCCAGCAGTCTCTCCTCCCGTTTCCCGTTTCCGTTTGCCTTGCCTCCACCCACCAAAAACGTCATTTCCTATACAACACATCAGGACTTGCACAAAGAGTGGGAGAGGGCCATTCTTTCTCCAAGCATATATATTAATAGAGTATGGTCCAATTACTATTTAGCCTCACATGCTTGGGACTTCAATGCATCAACTCTAGCCTCAGTCCATTACATCTTGCTTCCCTCGGGCAGGATCCTATAGAGGCAGGATTCAAGGAGAATCTCTCCTTTAAGGAGTTTTAGAGAGTTTTGGGGTCCCTTCATCACTTTCCTTCAACCTAAGGCTCTTTCTTTGCCCCTGTCAATACTGTCCCCCATCCCCCTTGGATCAGATAAAATTGAAGTCTTGTCTTATTTTGCCTCTGGTTTGGACTGAGTTGAGACTCTTTCCTTTAACCCAGGGGACCTTCTTTTTGTCTCAGGTCTGGTCTGAGATCTTCTTTGTGTCTGGTTGTGTGGTATGGAAAATACAATTCAAAAATACTCAGAGATATCTCAAATGAAGAATAGAAGTGTTTATTAGAATCTTTCAACCTCATGAAAAGCAAATGGTCCACTAACTATAATCACAGAGAGTGGAGGTCCATTTCCACAGAGATTGAAGGGGGTTATATAGTAACAAAAACAAAAATCTATGACACCCCCCTTTCCCTTATCGATCAATTCTCACTTCCCTGCTAGTGACCTGAATTTGCCAAATTCCAGTCAGGCCCCAGTTTTACTGTTTGCAGGTGTGATTTCCTAAGTTTATGGATTTATGGTGGTCAGTTTCACAAGGTTTACAACTAGTGTGAGCATCCTATTTCATTTTCCCAAACCCCTCAGATAATACTGAATCCAAGTTATAGGTTCAATTTACCTTAGTTAATAATTTTATAAGAAACCATATAATCCCCCACAATAAGGAGATTTGTTCAGAGGTAAGTAATCCATTAAGCTAGAATTACCAAGGAGACCTCAGGCTTCCTCAGTCAACAAGTAGAGATTAACCAGTTTATACACCTCTCAGAATATCTCCACATCATTAAATAGTTAGATTCTTCTCTAAGCAGTTCATAAAGGTCCACGAGATCACCTCAGATATTTCTACTAGAAGAGCAAGCCTTTTGTTCTCCTTCCTAGAGGCTTAATGATTAACAGATCTTTGAAATTGAGTGTGGAATTATCAAGTGACTATTCTGAGAAGTCCTTAGTTTCCCTTTACACTCATGGGGATCAAATTAGTAATACAATGAGACCTTTTTCTTCAAACAACTAGACTAAGAATCGCCAGCAACTTCTTTTCTTTTGAGTTGCTGGAGCCACATTGAAATTCTGCACTTTGCCCTGTGGAGAGGAATCCAAATCAGAGCTACTATGCCAAGGGGATGTGTATTTGTGTGTGTGTGTGGGGGGGGGGATGTGGGAGAAGCTGAGCTGACTGCCTTTCTGTTCTGCCATTTTGGCTTGATCTCTGTCGTGACTAGATAAAGCCATGCTTGTTTTTTATCCTTGCTTCCTTTTCTAGATGTTCGTAATGTATCTTTTTAATAAACACATTCTAGCATTTTCCCAAACTAAGATAAATAAAGAATTTGTTGATTTTTATGCTCTGGCATTGTGTTAATTATGCTCAAGAGGCACAAATGTAGGAATTTAGGTTATTTACTATTCTGTAGATTGCATAAACTCTTCTCTTCCCTTTTTTGAAAATAAGAACATTTGCCCTTTTTTAGGTCTATTAGTCTTCCTGTATTCCAGCTTTCATTCTGGACAGCAGCTAAAATTCTTCCCAGAAAACTTTTAACTATTTCTTAACTTGTCTTAATAATAAGTTCATCTTTCAGAAGATGAAAGAAATGTTGAAGGGGCAGATGGTTTCAGGATTGGGCATCATTTTAGGACAGACATTGATAATAAGGAAATTAGTTACAATAATTAAGGGCTTCAAAATCATGACATATGTAGTTCACAACTGGGGATGGTTAGCCTATGGAAGAGAAGACTTAAGGATGAATGGAAAAAGTCTATAAATACTTAAAGACCTTAAGATTTATTTTGCTTGACCCTATAGGATGGAGCTAGATGCAATGATGGAAGCTGCATAGAGGAAAATTTAGGGTTGACCTAAAGAAAAATTTTCCAACAATTAAAACTACTTGAAAATAGGCTACTTCAGAGGGCCAGAGTTTTAAGATCATAAGAGCTAGAGCTGTAAGGGAGCAAGGAAGCCATCAAGGCCAGCTCCCTCGTTTTACATTTGAGAAAACTGAAATATAGAGAAGTTGTGATTGCTCCAGGTCACACAGGTAAAGTATCCGAAGTGGGGATTTGAATACAGGTCTTTCTGACATCAAGTCCAGTGTCCTATATACTATGCCAAGCTGCCTTTGCAGAGAGAGCTCTTCAATGAAAAGTGGAATGACTACTTGTTGGGTATTTTATAGAGGTGACTTTTCAGATATGAATTACACTAGATGGCCTTTGAGCTCCCAACTTTCAGATTCTATGATTATATGAATGCCAAATTTTCTTTGTAGTCATTTCAAACAATAAATAAGAATAAATATATTTGAAAGCCAGAGGTCAAAAGACTACTTTTCTGTTGAACTTAGAGGAGTCCTTATCCAACTCAGGCAGATTTCACTATGGTTGGAAACAATATTAAGTCTTCCTTCTTTATTTTTTAATGTCCCTCTCCTGTTCCTCTCTCTTTCCCTCTCCCTCTTCCCTCCTTCTGTCTCTTTTAGTGCAAATTATTCCTATTCCTTTCCTCCTTCTTAGTAGAATCTATTTTCTCTTCAAAGGAGTTTTTCTCTTGAATGTTTTTTCCTCCTACATCTGTAATTAATATCGGGTTTGTATATAATATGCTTATCAGCAATAATACTAATTAACATTTATAATCTAATTTCATTTGGTGCATTATTAAACTTATAACTATCATAATATATTCCAGTATATTAACATAATAAAATATGGTCTATAGATATATATTATAAACTGTGGTTTACAATTTTAAAATGTTTTCATACCCATTATCCCATTTAATCTTTATTCAGAAGTGTCTAATTGTTACTATGTATAGTTCATCTTCTATGGTGATAATAACATAGCAATTTTTGTAGATGAGAAAATGGGGTTTGAGAGCAAAATGATTTGCGTAAGGTCATATTGTTAGTACTGAGTGGTGGAACTGGAAGTTTCTTGGTTATCTTACTTGTGAAAGGAGTTTTGTACTCCATTCACAATACCTGCTGCTATCTTCTTTAAAAGATGCTCTATCATATGTAGGGAGGAAAATGTATGGATGTAGATCCTCAGGGGCTTGAAGGACTAGATTGAGATTGGTTTTTGTTTTTGTTTTTTCTGAGGGGGATGGAGTGTTATATATTTTCATAAAAACATGCATGCATTTTATTTGACTTTATTTTTCATTAAATGCTAAGCCAGAGAGCTGCTTCATGAACAGCTGCTAACCCTCATGTTGGTTGACAAGGGTCTAAAAAGTCAACTATAACTACTCCATTTCCTATCTTTTACTTATGCATCTGATCAAACAATAGGCTGCTGTGGAAACAGTTCTGTCCTGTGAAACATTCTATCTAAACCGAGGAGAATATGAACTATACATAGTAACAATTAGACACTTCTGAATCATCCTATTTGTTTACAAATACTCTCCTTTGGGAAATCTGGAAGATTGAGAGAGGAGTAGAATTAGTGGAATATTTTTCAAGAGTTCTCAAAGGTCTTAAAATAAACTTAAAAAACTAGTCCTTTGAGCCCAGTTCTAAAATCAGATAAATTCCAAATCTGCTATATACAGTAAGGCTTTCCTCCTGTCCTCTGATCTCTTTCCATTTTCTCTCCCAATTTATTTTAACATCTCCCTTTCATGGTCTTGCCTTTCTAAAAAGTTAATTCAGGCTTCCTTAGTAGCTCCTGGCAGAGAGTCAGCAGGGTTTCTGGACCTAATTTAGTTGATTTTTTTTCTCTCTTTTCATTGCCCATTTCTCCAGAAATGTCTCTGTCTCCCAAGTATGATGTTCAGGATGTGCTAGAGTGGCAAGTAGGTAACGGAACTTGTCTAGGACAGTGGTGATTTGGAACTGTTTTTGGCCTGTACATTTAGATTAGAAATTTTCTCAAAGCTATAACCAGGAGTTCATGAGCCAGTGTTTTTTTTTTTTTTTTTTTTGTTTGTTTGTTTGTTTTTGACCCAGAGAGTTGAGTATTTGTCTTCATAGCACAGCACAGCTAGTGATTCTTAATTTTTCCATTATCTGGGAAGAGATGAAGTTATGTGAGAGAAAGTGGGCCTGAAAGAAGGGAACTTTAGTTATGGGACTCTGGGGATGGCTGCCAGGGCCTGAGTGAGGAAACAGAGAACTATCTGCATACACCACAGGTCAGCAAAAGACTGACTATTGGATACTAGTTAGGACTGACATGAAGAAGAAATGCTTCCATTTTGGTGGTTAGTTGCAGATCTGTATTCTTTTCTCGGTGAGCCGAATGTGCTTTTTTTCTTCAACTCCTCCCCACTCTCTGTCCTTAATACACACAGTATATCCTTTGACTTAACAGCAATTGTGGGCAGCAAAGAGAGGGCTATTTGCCAGGATTATATCTAGAATGGAACTTTGTGAAGTTATAACATACAGTGTTAACAAAAGTTGTAATGCTGCTTTAAAATATCAGAGCTTAAAATTCCCCCAAAATTTTTGAGATAGCCTGGAAAAAGGTGACCTTCCAAATACATTTTAGTATTTTAGAAATATCGTGGGACTCTGAAAAACTGATCATCAGAACTGAGCAATGAAAACTCATTTGGAGACAGAATATTTTAATAAGCAGCTTAAAAATCCTAACCCACTGATACATAATAACTAGAATTGTAGTTATTTCTGGTCTTTGTAGGATCCTTCTCATCCCTTCTTTTTTGTTTTCTCCTGATCACTTTCTAGATTTCTTTCTTGGTCTTGGATCCTTGATTCATGGGATGAAATTCTGGCTATTTGGAGCCAACAGAAAGCCAGACCAGTGGAGTGAGTACAAAGTGTCTATGTGGTTCATCTGGTGCTGCCAAAACGAAGAGAAACAAACAGACCCAGCTGAAGCAAAAGTAAGAGTTTGCACTTTTAGGTTTATTTGCATCCTATAGGATTGTCAAGGAATTGACTGGACCATGGTACCAGGTCAAGTTGGGACTCAGCATAAAAAGAATTAATGACTATTCTGGCAAATTAAAGAGATTTTCCAATTTTCCTGGCCTAGAAAAAGTGTGAAGTAAGTTTTTTTTAGTACCTAGTCTGAAATACATAAGCTGGCTATTTTTAAATTCTCCAACAAAATTGGGAAGACAAAAACAAGTAATTGTTGAACAACCAAATAATCCATTTGTTCTTCCTTGGCAAAAGGAAATTGTTGAAAATTGAAGGGGGATCCCTCAAAGAAATACAGAGTCTCAGATGAAGGCTGAAGTGAGGGAAAAGCACAGCAAAAAGAGAAGTTGAAAGGTACCAGAAATTTAGATGAGTGCTTGGCATTTTTACACTTAACCGTATTGTGGAGTTCAAGGTCTCCTTCCCCTTTTACTACTTCAACAAGTCTTGGGCCCCCAAGGTGGTTCTGCTGACTTCTTGGCAAAAATTAGTTAAAGTTATTATAACTTAAGCTTCATCACTTTTTACAAAATACTCTACATTGTTTAGAGCATTATGAAGTGTAATAAAATTGAAGCTGCATTTGTTAAAGTGAATGCAGACAGCCTTTAAAAAAAAATCTGTAATATATCTTGCTGCTTAATTCATAGCATTTGGTAACTTGAAGGAACTCTTCTTTCATTGACTTACAATTTAACATTCCTTTTCTCCTCAAGGTATTTGAGGAAAGGTACTTGCAGCCAAACCTTCTGGCCATTTTTCTAGTCTTTTCAGGAAATTGGAAGGTTGTTATTGTTGCTGTTCAGACATGTCTGACTCTTCATGATCCCATTTAGGGTTTTCCTGGCAAAGATACTGGAATAGTTATCATTCCCTTTTCCAATTCATTTGACAGATAAGGAAATTGAGATAACCAGGTTTAAGTGACTTGCCCAGGGTCCCATAGCTAGTAAGTTTCTGAGACCAGATTTGAACTCAGAGAAATAAGTTTTCCTGATTTCAGGTATGGCATTTTATCTTTAGTACCACCAATCTACCCTAACTAGCAGATGGTGAATATTAATTCTTTTAAGTAATGGGATTGGTAGAGGGTGGAAGAATGATGCAGAAACTAAGACACACAGCAGGACAACAAGTTGTATAAGTTATTATATCTCTGAGGTCAGAGCTCTGACCCAGTCAAGCTGTGAGCAGATATTTCATTCTTCTGTAATGGTGATGATATAGAAGAAAAAGAGGGAACCAAATTAGAGAGGGGAAGGAAAGGAAAGTGCCTTTTGGAATCTTCAAGGCAGTTAAACACAAACAGGCAACTAATTAGATGAAAACAAGTTTTGGGGTATTTTGTGGAATGGTGTGTGTGTGTGTGTGTGTGTGTATTTGAAGAACATGCAAATGGTGGCTCCTAGGTGTTTTCTCTTTATACCTGATAATTAAAAGAGTAAGATATTGTTCTAGTCTCTAATGAATATTCTCTAATGAATATTTATTGTCATCTTTGAATAAAACCAGAGAGGGCTCATTGGACCATAAGAGGAAAGAGCTAGCTTCATTAATTTCATTGCCTTGCTGTGAGTGTGGGGTTGATAGGGAGACTATAATCATGCTGTAAGCAGTGGGCTTTTCTTTTGGTCAGTGACTTGATGATTTTTACTTTGGTTTTCAGAAGGCAGTGATATCTTGAGATCTGATATTTAGAAAATCATTACTCTTAGTCAATGCTGGAGTCTGTTAAGTAGGCTGTGGGCTTGTGCTCTGTGACTGTCCTTTTTTTGTCCTGTGGTGGCTCCTGGAGTGGATACTTCCAACTTCCACAATGTTCTCTGTGTGATATAGTCTTCCTTACACTGGGAATGTCTGTGTTCATACTCTGTCTCTGTTACCTCTGAGGCTGACTGACTCTGGATGGTTTACAGAGTATCTTTGAGTCTGAGTTTTCTCATTCCACAAATGGAGATAACAATATCTGTAATACTTACCTTACAAAGTTTTTGGGAGTTCCAAATGAAATATTTTATGTAAAAAGCCTTTAGCCAACTTAATAGTGCTAAATAAATGTCAATTGTTGGTGGTGGTGATGTTTTTTGTATCTTCTATTCTACATAGAGGTCCTAATTTTCTGAAACCTTTACCTTTTGGTGTTGGGAACAGTTTGTTCTATTGCTACTTTTCCTATGGATAACTCAGTAATGAAGTATGGAAGAATATTATTTTTACAGTAGTGTTTAGTATCTGATAGCTATTAGCCAAAAGGTACAAGTCCCTAGTGAGATACTGTAAATACATTTTATTTGTTCTATTACCTGCTATTTTGTGAATATGTCCCTAAAGCATTCTAATCTTGTTTTTTTGTACTTGTCTCTGAGAGAGGGATTGTTCTGATTTGCAACTTTGGGGGATAATTACCACATTCATTAATTTCTGTTCTTTCCTTCCCCTCCATTTATTACTGCTTCCTTGAGAAAATCTTTCCCTAAATCTATGTTAGTAGAAATAAGTCACTTGATTAAAAGGAGTTGTTTTATCTCTCTCTCAGGACTATAACTAGAGAGACAAGTTTTCCTGGGTCCTGACTGATGATATGTGGCTGCAGCTGCTCTTAGAACTTTAAGGAGGGCAGGTCAGCTAGGGCTGTATGCAAGGGCAGTGAAAGAACTGCAGTTCTTTAGTAGTGCACGAGCGTGCGCGCGCGCGCGTGTGTGTGTGTGTGTGTGTGTGTGTGTGTGTACACACAAATATATGTATATGTGTATGAAACCCTAATCCTTCCCTCCATTCCATTTAGCAAGAATCATTGATTAAAATAGGAAGGTACCATTGAGAAGGTAGGTCAAAGACTTTCCTCGTCCTGCATCAAATCTATAGCAGGATGTCTTTTTTCATACCATTGTTTTGTTCTGTTGCCTTCCCTGAATGAGTGGTCATTTATGGTTCTGGCTGCTCCTCCAAGAAGGGATAATCAATCAGCAAGTATTTATTATGCATTGTGCTGAGCTCTGGGAATAAAAATACAAAGAATGAAATAATCCCTACTTGCAATTCTAATGAGATAGACAGCATATAAAAATAAATATATAATTTAATAAATAACAATTATAACATACAGTAGTTAAATATAATGTAGGTTGGAAGTCAGGCATGACAATTGGAGGAAAGGGGAGAGAACAAATTTTTATTAAGGGTCTACTATATATAAGCGTCCAGTTAGATTGCTAACTGGAAAGGCTTCATATAGAGGATAGAGTCTCAGCTACATCTTAAAGAAGAGAGGAATTCTGAAGTAAAGTTGAGGAGGAAGTGCTTTCCAGAATTGAAGATGGGTGGTACAGAAGCACAAGATAGGAGACGGAGCGTCATATGTGAAGAAGAGGGAAGGCCAATTTGTTTGAATTGCAGAGAGTGGGGGGAGGAGTCATGTTGGGGAGACTAGAAATAACAGAATGGGGCTAGGTTATGTGGAGCTTTAAAAATTAAATAGAAAGTTGTTGAATTGTATGAGCCACATCTGATGCCCACAACCTCCCAAACTTCATCAAGACAAATTACATGCCAAAGATAAAAGAAATTATGTGCAAAAGATAAAAGAACTCAAGTTTTCTCCATGGTCTAGGACAAAGCTTTCACTTTTCATTTATTTATTTATTTATTTTTGCTGAGGCAATTGGAGTTAAGTGATTTTCCCAGAGTCACACAGCTAGGAAGTGTTAAGTGTCTGAGACAACATTTGAACTCAGGTTCTCCTGACTTTAGGGCTGGTATTATATCTACTGAACTACCTAGCTGCCTCCTTTTTAAACTGTGGTTTTAACCACATATGGGGTTACATAACGAAATATGGGGATTGAAAAATTATGAGTTATTCATCAGTAAATATTTGGTTTCTACATTTATTTACTATATATACTATATATATCTGGAACCACATAAATATTTCTTGGACAAAAAGGGGTTACAAGTGGAAAAAATTTAAGAAGCCCTGATCTAGGACATCTAGAAATAAAAAAAAAAAAGTTAAAAAACAAAAGAAAAAAAAAATTTCAGTAAGTGATGCTCACTGATCTTTACTTAGCATTCCTTCCCCATTTTTCTTGATTTTAGCAGCAAGGCTGCACTTTGCAGAATCAAGTACATGACTTTGGCTTATAGCAAAATCTAGTCCTACACGCTGGTCCACTCTCCCTCTTTCTGATGCTGTGGAGAAGCTGACTGTAGGTTGCAGAAGTTGGCTTGGGCCTGGTTAGCTAGTTTGACCACAGTCCTTCAGGAGCAAAACACTGGAAGCACTAGTATCGCTAAGTTCTGAATTGCCAGTACTGGGGAAAACATGCTCTAGACAGGTAGTGTCAGGCCAGAAAACTAGGAACAGAGAGTGAAATCGGTCACCAGGTCACCAGGACAGGTCACTCTGCTTGGAGGAAGCCATGCAATATTCTATTACATCTGAGGAAAAGAGCACAGCTTCTAATTGGGGCTGGTTCTGACCAGACAAAAGTCAGTTTGGATAGAGATTTAGGCTGGTGATTCATGAATTATCCTGTATGGGAGGAAGCTGAGATGCTTTGAGATCTAGCTCCCAAGGAAACCATGATCTATGGAGAGGGAATCAGTAAGTGAGTGATAAGGAAAATAAGGATGTAGAGGAGAAGGGTGGGGCATGGAAAGCTTGTACCAAAAATATCAGGAAGAAAACTTAAAGGCATTGAACCTAATCTGATAAATCTATAGAAGATAGAGTAACAAGGAACATGAATATGGCTTTTGGATTTAGTAAAAAAGTTCAGTAAGTTATAAATAAATACTAAAAATATAGAAAAAAATGATTCAATACTCGATGAAGTGGGAGAACATGAAACCACAACATGCTATTCATGATTGATCTGAAAGAGAAATGAGAGTTATTAAAGTAGAATTTATAGCCTACACAGCAAAAATAAGTAACAGGATAGAAAAATTTGAATCTGCAATTGGAAACCTTCCCAAAGAAACAAAAAGGAGAACAATAGATTGCAAATATGCAGAAATAAAGGAAAATTTAGAAGAAGAGAAGCAAAAAGCAATAACATTAAAAGAAAATGTGATCATTATACAAGCAAAACATTCTGAACTCAAAAATAAGGATATGTAGAGACAGCCTAAGGATCATAGGTCTCTCATACATACATACAGACATACATACATAGGTCTCCCATAACAGGACCCAAAAAAAAAAAAAAAACTTAATAGTATAATAAATGAAGTAACAGATAATTGCCCAGAAATTCTCAACATGGAAAATGAAATTCTAATTGAAAGAATTAACTCCAGAAAAAAACCAAGGCTACATATTCCAAGACACATAGAAGTTAAATTTAATAATTAAATTTAAAAACAAGTTTTGAAAACTATCAAGAGAAAGATCTTCAAATACAAAGAAAAGGACATTTGAATAAGTTGTCACCCACTAGAAAAAGGAGGAAGGAATTGTGAAGAGTAATGGCCCTCAGGGTGCAGTCCAGAGTGACCTACCATGCAAATTTGAGCTTAACCGTTTAGTACAAAAGATGGGTGTTCAATAATAAATAAGAATTTGAAATGTTTTAGAAAAAAGCTCAGAAATAGAGAGGCTACTTGCTTCTCAAGTACCCCAAACAACTGAAATGCTGGAGAAATGAATAAATGTAGCAGGTAAGGACAGTAACAGCAATAGTGATGGCAGAAAGCCATCTTTAGATAGGGAAGAAAATGGAAATCTGGTAGAAATAACAATGGAGAGATGGATATGAAGCATTATGAACAGAATTTGGTGAGACTGCCTATGGGTAAATACTTTTTTTGTGGAACTACATTGCAACATGAGATGAAAAGGGGAATAAAAGTTTAGAGAGGCATGCAATGTGCAGGGGTGAAATCAAAAGCTAGCAATGAGAGGAATGTGACTTTTATGGTCTCAGAAAGGGAAAAGCTACAGGGGAGTGGATGAAGAGAGAGGTGAAAAGATTGAAAAGGAAAAGGAAGCAAGCTTTATTTTGGAGGTGAGGGGGGGTTTCTATTTATGAATGATCCAATGGGTGAAAAAAAATGGTGGGTGAAGAGAGAGGAGGATTTTACACTGGGGAATCTGATGCTTGAAAAGTCTATTTATCTTTAGAGGAATGAAAAGGAGAGCTGTCCTGAGGACAGCTGGCATCTGGAGATTTTGGAGAGCACAGACACAAGCAAATGACAATCTTAACAAGAGAGGGTATGTATCAGTATTGGATTACATAACCAAGAACAAGGTGAGGGAGAACCTCTTCCATGAGGCAGTTTTCTTTGACACCTACCTTATGTTCTGGAAATAAGGCACAATGGAAGAGAAGATTCCATAGGTCATAACCCTACAAAACTGTGGCAGAAAGATTTCAGAGGGCAAATGATAGATACCTAATGGTTACCTTAGAAGCCTTGATTGCTTAAAGCATAAAGAGAGACTCCAGATAATTTTATACATTCATTTTGGGAGTAAAATTTTTGAGTTCCAATTTTTTTCCCTCCCCTTTCTCCAACGAGCAAATAATCTGATATAAGTTATACATATATAACCATTTATTTCCACAATATCAGTTATGTTGTAAGAGAAAAATATGAACAAAAAGAAAAAATTACAAGGAAGAAAAAAAACAACAAAAAAAGTAAAAATAGTATGCTGTAATCTGCATTCAGTCTGTATAGTTCTTTCTCTGTATGTAGATGGCATTTTCCATCCTAAGTCTATTGGAATTGTTTTGATTTACCATATTGCTGAGAAGAGCTAATCAACAAAATGTTGCTGTTTCTATGTACAATGATCTCCTGGTTCTGCTCACTTCACTCAGCGTCAGTTCATGTAAATCTTTCCAGGCTTTTCTGCAATCAGCATCCTTTTTGTTTCTTACAGAATAGTACTATTTCATTACATTCATATACACAACTTATTCAACCACTTCCTAATTTATGGTCATTCCCTCAATTTTCAATTTCTTGCCACCACAAAAAGAGCTGGTTACAAATATTTTTGCACATGTTGGTCCTTTTCCCTTTTTTATGATCTCTTTGGAATTTAGACCCAGTAGTGACACTGATGAATTAAAGAGAATGCACTTTGATAGCCCTTTGGGTATGGTTCCAAATTGGTTTCCAAAATGGTTGGATCTGTTCACAACTCCAGCAGTGCATTAGTGATTCAGTATTCCCACTTCCCCTCTAACATTTATCATTTTCTTTTTCTGTCATCTTAGCTAATCTGATAGATGTGAGTTATTTAAATTTGTATTTCTTTAATTTCTCTAATAGTGATTCAGAGCATTTTTTCATATGACTATAGATAGCTTTAATTTCTTAACCTGAAAATTGCCTGTCCATATCCTTTGACCATTTATCAGTTGGGGAATGACTTGTATTCTTTTTTTTTTTTTTTTTTTTAATAATTATAACTTTTTATTGACAGAACCCATGCCTGGGTAATTTTTTACAACATTATCCCTTGCACTCACTTCTGTTCCTACTTTTCCCCTCCCTCCCTCCACCCCCTCCTTCAGATGGAAAGCAGTCCTATACATGTTAAATATATGACTTGTATTTTTAAAAATTTGAGTCAGTTCTGTATATATTTTAGAAATGAGACCTTTGTCAGAAACACTGATTGTAAAAATTGTTTCCTAGCTTTTTGCTTCCCTTCTAATTTTGGTTGCATTTATTTTGTTTTTATAAAACTTTTTAAACTTAATTTAATCAAAATTATCCAATTTGTATTTCATAATATTCTCTTTCTCTTGTTTGGCCATAAGTTCCTCTCTTCTCCAAATATCTGACAGATAAATTATCCCTTGCTTCTCTCCTAATTTGCTTATAATATCACCCTTTATATCTAAATCATGAACCCATTCAATCTTATCTTAGTATGGAGTATGAGATGTTGGAGACCAGTTAATTATGTAGGTCATGTATCAGAGATTGAAGGAATAGAGTAAACAGAGAAGATACATAAAGAGTATGAGAAATTCTTTTGGGAAAAAGGTTAAAAAAATGAAATAAAAAAAGGTAAGGAACAGAACAAACTAAAGGGAAAGAGAGGAGGGGGAGAATATCAAATGAGAAGAGAGGAGGATTAAATTGAGGGGAAGAGAGTCTGTGGGAACAGGGCCAGATTAACTGAAGGAATGTAAATGAATTGAAAACAGAATATATTCCTATCTACTGTCAAATGTCTAAACAAATTGTGGTATCATTACTTTGTTGTTGTAAAAAATGATGTGTGATGAATATAGAGAAGCATGGAAGGATCTACACGAACCTATTCAGGGTAAAGTAAATGGAGCCAAGATAATAATACATACAATAGTTACATATATCAATATAAATGTAAAGAACAACATGTCCCAAATTCAAAACCAATTATAATAAAATTATGAAGATCATGTGGGACTCAAATGAAGAGACGGAGAAGACATCCCCAACTTACCCCTTTGTAGGAGTGTATGGAGGTCCATAGGTGTTACACAAACAAACACGTTGTTTGTGTTTTCAGACTTTTTATATTTATTGATCAGTTGTTCTGGCTTTCCAGGAAGGTTTTGGATACAGAAACAGGGGATACTGATACTATGGTGATGAAAAAAACAAGATATCAATATCAAATAAAATAAAAAAAATCAAAATAATTAAAAATATCTAAAGGCAATCAGAAGCTACTAGAATTCAGTTGGGGAATAGCAAGCTCTGCTCTTAAATAAAATTACTTTGGCAGGAGTTTGTAGGATAGATTTTTGGCAGAGAGACTTTTAGGAGGATGTTGAAATAATCTAGGCAATAAGTGAGCTTTATTTAAGTTGGTAGGTATGTGAATGGAAAGAAGAGTTAGATGAAAGAATTGTTTTGTAGGTAGGAATGGTAAGATAACTAATCAAATATATGGGGTAAGATAAAGTGAGAAGTTGAGAATAGTGCTAGAATTACAAACCAAACCAAAGATACTGAAAGAATGGTCATTGATAGAAAGACAGAATAGGGACGGCAAAAACAATAACTTCTGTTTTGGACATGTTCAGTTTGAGATGTTTCCAGGAAATCCCTTTTAAAATATCCAATTAAGCAGTTGGCTATCTGGGATTAAAACCCTGAGTTTTTGTCCAGTTTTGTCCAGTCAAGTCATTGTCTGGTCAAAAAAGTTGGACTAATTATGATGATCAGGTTTGAATCAAAGATTATTCTCCTTAGCAGTAAACTGTGTGCTTTTTGTATGTTAGGCATCAATTCAAGAGTGGAATGTTACATGCTTTCTTGCCAGAAAGTAATGTTGATATTGTAATATTAGTAAACAATATTACAGACATCTTCTGTATCCTTAGGAAATATCATTAGGAGAACATTCTGGAAAGAATTGTAGGCAAAGGATATAAATCATATTCCAGCCTTCACTTCCCTTAACTACACCCTTTTTAAAAAAACTTTTAAACTTTTTAAATCCTTAATGTGTACTAGCTGTGCTTCTTTCCAAATTTCAACATGAGATTTCAGCTTCAATTCTCCCCTCGAACTTGAGGCCTTCCCACCGTGAAATATCCTTTTATTATGCTGTTGGTCTTCTTCCATTGATGAAGTCTACTCAGGGTTTTCATTTTTGGGAAGAACCCAAAGCAGCCAACCTTCATTCTTTTAAGATAATTTTAAAATACGTTCTTTCTGGATATTTGATCATCCTGGAAATGATGGTCAAGAAAAAAAAAAACAGTTGCTGAATCAGGTCAAACATGATGGTAAGAGATTGATGTGTAGACAAAGGGGTGTCTGTGTGTGTATGTTTGTGTGTGTGTGTGTGTGTGTGTGTGTGTGTGTGTGAGAGAGAGAGAGAGAGAGAGAGAGAGACACAGACAGACAGACAGACAAACAGACACAGAGACAGAAAGCCACAGAACAGACAGACACAAAGAGAGAGACACAGTGAAACAGACAAAGAGACAGAGACTGAGAGAGGAGGAAGGAGAGAAAAGAAACTAGAAATTATGTGAATTTATTTTGATTTGGAGGGATAGAATAATTTAAAGGAAACTGAATGGAAGAAGGGAGTTTGGTAAGAATTTCTAGTTGTTAGTCAAAGAGAGAGAAAAGTGATTGTATATCTGGGTTTGTAGAAGAGAGGTTTAAGGATGGATAGAAGACTATTTTTAGCCTGAATCTTTTCTTGTACCTGGATGACCTACGATAAATAGACCTTGTTTCATTAAAGACTGATGTAGAGGAGTGTAGAAGAGAGCCTTGGTGGATGGAAGGTGGCATGATGTGTAGGAACTGAGAAGAAAAGCTATAAAACGTTCCTCTGGAATTCACAGCCTTTCTCCTTTGTGGGAGAAAGCCTTTGGTGTTTCTTTTGAAACTCCAGAACTTACAAGAGACTTTGTGGAGTTTCTGGTATTCAGCATAGAGACTAGCCTCCAGCTTCTACTTTTTACTCCTCATAACCCTTTCCCATTAAAATATATATATATATATATATATATAGTTCTCATCTTCTACTACTACTCCATCTCCTTTCCCCATTTCCGTTAACAAATGGAAATTTTTTGTGATAATATGATATCAATAGGAAAGCTTAGCCAAAAAATGAGTAAGAAATAAGGAACTCTTTCTTCTCTTCTTCTTCTCTGGGAATTTAAAAAAAGTATATAATTTCTAAGTTATATATATATATACATATATATATATATATATATTAAAATATCCTTAGGGTTTCTTTTCCTGTTCTTTTGAAAGTCTTTCCATTAACCCAAATCCACTTGTGGAAAGATAATTCAGTTTGGTGGGAGCCTAAGCTCCATGTTGTGAGCTTTTTAATTTTCTTTTCCTCAATGGTGTGTTGGAGAGCTGACAGATGAGTCTGAGCTCATCTGAATCCTGTTACTGACTGAATTATCTTTGTGAATCTCTGTGTTTTCTCCTTGTACCTGTTTGAAAGCCAAATTACTTCAATCAATTTTTAATCAGGTAAATGAATGATATTTTTTCTCTTCAAAAAAGAAATCACAAAGTTCCCAAGGTCTGACTGGCTCCCCCTTCCCCCCCCCCAAAAAAAAAAAAATCCTGTTCCCATTAGGCATAACTTTAGGCTTTTTTTTCTTTTTAAGCGGACTGATAAACTAAGGATAATGTTCCTTTTGAAATTAGGCCAAGCCAGAGAATTTGGAAGAAGAATCTTTCCCCTCCCCCCACTTTTTTTGTTTCCTGGTTTAAGAGATGGAGTTTGACAAGTTTCTTTCCCCTTCTGTCTTCACCTGAGGTATTAGAGAAAAATTAGAATCTTATAAGAGGGAAATAAAATTCATCTAAAACTGTCAGCCGGGACAGACAACTATAGTGGCTGGAGAAGGTTTAAACAGTCCTTGATTCCTTTAGTATCTCAATTTCTACTTTGGCATTTGTTTTGGAAAAAGAAAAGTTTTCAAGGACAGTTGGCTAGTATTCTTCATGGGATAAAACATATCTGCATATTTTTATCTGTTTAAATTTGTAAAGTTAAAACAAACAAACAAACCTGATTTCTCCCCCTGTTCTGTCATCCTTTCTTCATTTTCCTCCAGTATATTCTAATGGTCCCTCTTTAACCCCCTAATTGAGGCGTTTGAAGCCTAAGTCTTAGACTATAGAGGGCAGTGATTTAGATATTTTAGTGAGCTACAGCAAAATGGATGAGTTATGATCCACCTTGTTGGAGAGGAATACCAATTATATCATCAGATTGCAAATACCTTGAGGCATGTGGCTCCACAGTATTCTTAGCCTTGGGAAACATAGCTTTAATCTTGTTTTCCATTTTTTCCCTTTAGGGAACGGTGTATCTGACCTTCCAGGGATCAAATTCCTGCTGTTCACCATAATCTGTCCTATTTTGGATGGGAAAAGAGAGGAAGTAGAAATGAAGATAGATGTTTGACACTTAAGTTCAACAGCTTTCCTTGGTTAATATTTATGGGGTGGGGGAAGTCATGTTTTTCTTGCCTGTTACTTGATTATCAGAATTATAAGTCTAGCTTTGAGCAGCCTGAGAATAGACATCTTTTTGGAGCTTACAGAGAGTTCCAACTCAGATTTCCTTTATGTACCAATAGTTTTCCTTATATTGGGAGGTAAGTATGTTTTGCTAGGACAACTTTAAGGACTCAGTGCCCTGAAGTAATTGGAATTTAGGAAACTATGGGCTGAGTATGTAAGGTAGAAGAACATCATCTCTATTTCCTAATTTAGGGTAACACTGACCAGGTTTAGTCTCTTTCTGATAGTGGGTTTATCCTGACAAAGAGAGGTGAGAATTGGTAAGCGTCTGGGAGCTTATTAAGTTTATTAAGATAATAAGATTTTTCCAGGGGCTTGTCATAGATAGGAAGGGTGCCTGCATTATCTATATTTTGACATGGGGGAAGTAATAGTAATAGTAGTCATTTAAATGCCTGCCTCTGGGAAAGATGTTCAGTACTTTTGTTGGGGGAAGGAAAAGTAGTAGGTGGAATGCCTGCCTCTGGGAAAGATGTTCAATACCTTTTGTGAACAGGATTTACTATGGGTTCTTTTCTGCTGCAAAGGATCATTCTGTGCATCTGATGTTCCTTACTTTGTTGTAATTGCTTCTACTTTCTATTTTGTGGAGGGAGGTTCAATTCTGCATCAGCAATGGTCTGATGACATTTCAAACTATGTCCCAATGATACCTCGTGGTTAAAATGTCTGTAAGAGACCTCATAAGCAGACCTTTCTATCTACCTAGTTTAGCACCCGACTTCTTAAACTGTGATTTATGTGAGGAACCTTTTTTTTTTTTTTTTTTGCCAAGGGTTATGTGTATATTTATAATTCAGAGGGCCATACAAAATTGTCAATTTAAAGAACTTAAGCAGTACAAAGTATCGTCACTTGCAGCTGTCTTGGCAGGGCCAGACCAAATGATTTTGCAGTCTATATGAGGTCTGCAGTCTGGACATACCTTACTCTGCCTTATGAGGACTTGTAACTTGTAACTGGGAATCACAAAATTATGATTCCTATAATGTTTGATTTGTCTTTCTATTTTATATAACTGTATACCTGGAGTCATGTAGAAATTTCTTGGGAGAAAAAGGGTTGCAAATGGAAAAAGTTTTAAGAAGCCCTTTTCTAGCGTTTCCAGGGGAAAAGAATGAGGCTTTTGTCATCACCTTACTCCTTCTCATGGAGAGTGGTTTTGTCTTTTTTCCATCTTTGCTGTGCTATTCCCCTTACCATGTCACATCTCTTCCTGGTATCCTTCTCCCTTTGTGCTATTATTATAAAACTGTAAACTTTTATAATAACATGGAACCCTTTGGGTTCCACATGTATGTTCATTTCTTTTTTAATAAACTTGGTTTTCATATAAGACTTATGATATTGTGATTGTTGACACAACTTAGTTCATGTATTTATCACTTTCCATTGCTAAGGTTATTTCAACAGCCTTCTAATTAGCCTCCCTTCCTCAAGTTTCTCCACATTGCAGTCCATTGTTCACATACCTACCACTCTCCTAGTCTATAGCTCCAGTACTTCCTTTACCTATATTGATTGATTGATTGATTGATAAAATATCAGTTCCTTTGTTTCCCTTTTTTTCTTTTCCTTTTTTTAAATTAAAGCTTTTTATTTTCAAAATATATATGTGGATAATTTTCAGTATTCACTCTTACAAAACCTTGTGTTCTAATCCCTCCCCTTCCCCTCACCTTCTCCCCTAGATGGCAAATGATCCAATATATGTGCAATTTTTCTATACATATTTCTATAAATATCATGCTCTCACAAGAAACATCATATATCAAAAAGGGGAAAAAATGAGAAAGAAAACAAAATGTATGTATTGTTTTCCTTTTTAAGCAACTTGGACCCAATCTATTTTTTCCATCCTCATGGGAAAGGCCTTTTGCACAAAATGTAGGAAATGTGTTGAGTCTCAAAGGAACCCAGAAAGCAAGGAAGGTAGAGCATTCTAAGAATGGAGGACAGCCATTGAAAAGGCCCATGTCTTTTCAGTCAGAAGATAGTATATAGTTTTAGAGAATCAACAAGAAAGTCAGTGCCAGGGGCAGCTAGATAGTGCAGTGGATAGAGGCACCAGCCTCTGAAGTCAGGAGGACCTGAGTTCAAATCTGGTCTTAGACACTTAACACTTCCTAGCTGTGTGACCCTGGGCAAGTCACTTAACCCCAATTGCCTCAGCAAAAAAAGAAAGAAAATCGATACTATTGGATCATAGAGTTCCTGGAAAGGAGTAAAATTAAAGATTGTTGGAGAATTCCTCAACTTAAAGGTTCTAAGGCCCTCCTTGGGAGTAATTTCTGTTGCTTTGGTCCATTTGACAGGAAGTTGAAAAATGAGGAGGTAAGATAAAATGTTTAATTAGCATTAGCTGATGTGCACTTGCCAGGTAAATAGCAAAGTCCTGGAACAAAGGAAGACAGAGACAGACAGACACATTACCCTCCACACACAAACACACACACACACACACACACACACACACACACAATTTTACATAGACTTAAGGTACATCGAAATGCCAAAAAAAGGAAAGTTTAATTAGCCTATCAGGTGAGGCTACTTGGTCATTTTCTTTTTGTATAGTTTTGTATAGGCCTCCTTCCTCTTTGAGTTTGATACTACTGCCTAATAATAGAACAGATTAAAAGAAAAGAAGATTTTTTTTTGGGGGGGGGGAAAAGATGAGTTCTGTTTTGTACATGTTTAGTTTGAGATGTCTTTGTTTGAGACATTAGTTTGAGATCTCAATAGGCAGTTGGTCATGCAATATTGGAATTCAGAAGAGAAGATAGGAATGAATAAATAGATCAGTGAACTATCTGATTAGAGATGACAAAAATGAGTCCTTCCTTTTATTAAAGAAAGAGTTAAAAAAAAAAAAAAAGCTGATGCAGTAACTGTCCCCTTTCTATCTTTCCAATCTTTTTTATATATTCCTAATATGGAATCATATTTAAAAAAAAACAAAACCTCTTCTTTGGTTTCTCTTGAATTGTTTTTTTTTTCTCTATAGTTAATGTTTTTTCTTTCTTTTTTTTTTTTTTTTTAAATCTTTCTCTAGACTTCTAGAAAAAGCCCCTCAGATTCCCAACAGGAAGAAATAAGTGAATGGATTAAGACCATCAGGATTTTTAAGGGTTTTTTCCTTCCTCTTTCTCCTAAAATAATTTAACTAATTTACTAATTTACTTTTCCCTTTTCAAGATTCCTTTACTTATTATTTGAAATTCTTTGGGAAGAGCAAGGTTTTGGAAACTATGCTTCTTTGGACATTTTGTTCTCCACGCTAGAAATGACTTGACTATCAATTGATTTAATAGTAAATAAAAATTTTCTTACAGGTTTGAGATTAAATCAGAGTGTGGTGTTAGTGTTAATTTATTTCTTTATATTCTTGTACTGGTCCACTGATTTTTTTTTTTTTCCCCCACAAATGACCTTCCATTATCATTCTCTGTTCTTTTGCACTGCTTGTGGGCATGATCCCTGTTACATAGCAAGCAAAATCCTTTCCCTCCAGCTTCTTAGATTCTCTATTTCTTGATGCAATGGTGTGAAAACATCCTTGTTGTAGAAGAGGAGGGATGAAGAGAAAGAAATAGGCAGCTAACAGTCCTGAAAATGGACTAGGCTTAGACTCATTATCATCTCCCTTCCCCCCACTCCATTCATCTCTACATCCTGTGGATGCAAGTAACCAACCAGTTATGGTTTGAGGTTGGAATTTCCTAGTTACTATTTCAGATGCTATTTACTTTTCCTGTTTGAGCTATTAGGAACTTGAAAGCATTTCCAGAAGCTACACCAAAGTAAACAAAATGGTAAACCACACAGGTCTCTTCAGTCAGTTGGTAGGTGTCCAGGCAAACAGAATACATTCTCTGAAGTGAAGTAGTACTAAAGATGAGAAGAATCTCAGGGTGGTGCAGTGAGCTGAGTCTTGTCTAACTTTCCTAACTAATCTTGATGACCGATTTAGATCTTTTGTTGTTTCTTTGTCCCCAGCATACTGCCAGAAGGATTCTGATCATTTTGTGAATTCTTTCTCTCCCCCCCTACTTACTCAGCAGATTATCTAGATTGGAAAACTACCAAATCCTTTGCACAAATCTTTCTCTGGGTTGGACCAGCCATTAGTTTCTCATTTTGAATGGCTTTGGTGTAGCTGTAGAGACCCAGGTAGTAAGTGATCAGAGGGCCACTGTGTTTTCCCCATTCTTCATCATCTTTCTGTGGATCACAACCTAGACATCTGGTTTGAAACAGTTTTGTTTTGTTTATTTATCAGAATGTTTGCTTTTCAGGAAGAATGGTTTGTGATATTAACCGTGCTTTACACAGTGTTTTCCTGTATGGCATAACCAGAGCCTTCAGTAGCAGTTTTAAAGGGAGTCACACAAAGTAAAATCATCAAGAAGTAAAATAGAATAGACTAAATGAATGGAAATACCTCCTTTGGAGGGGAATGACAAACCACTTCAATTTCAGATGAGTAGTATAAAAAGGTGCTTCAAATCATTACTGATCAGAGAAATGCAAATTAAGACAGCTCTGAGATACCACCATACACCTGTCAGATCGACTAAGATGACAGGAAAAGATAATGACGAAGATTGGAGAGGATGTGGGAAAACTGGGACACTGATGCATTGTTGGTGGAACTGTGAATGGATCCAACCATTCTGGAAAGCGATTTGGAACTATGCTCAAAAAACTATCGAACTGTGCATACCCTTTGATCCAGCAGTGTTTCTACTAGGCTTATATCCAAAGAGATCTTAAAGAAGGGAAAGGCACCCACATGTGCATTTTGTGGCAGCCCTCTTTGTGGTGGCCAGAAACTGGAAACTGAGGGGATGCCCATCAATTGGGGAATGGCTGAATAAATTGTGGTGTACGAATATTATTGTTCTGTAAGAAATGACTAACAGGATGATTTCAGAGAGGCCTGGAGAGACTTACACGAACTGATGCTGAGTGAGATGAGCAGAACCAGGGGATCATTATACAAGGCAACAACAAAACTATAAGATGATCAGTTCCGATGGACATGGCTCTCTTCAACAGTGAGATGATTCAAACCAGTTCCAATTGTTCAGTGATGAAGTCAGCTACAGCCAGAGAGAGGATTGTGGGAACTAGGTGTAGAACACAACATAGCATTCCTCTCTTTGTTTACTTGCATTTTTTTTTTCCTTCTCAAGTTTTTTCTTTCTAGATCTGATTTTTCTTGTGCAACAAGAGAACTGTATAAACATGTATACATATATTGTATTTAAGATATACTTTAACATATTTAACATATATGGGTCTACCTGCCATCTAGGGGAGAGGATGGGGGGAAGGAGGGGAAATGTTGGAACAGAAGGTTTTGCAAGGGTCGATGTTGAAAAATTATCCATGCATATGTTTTGTAAATAAAAAGCTATAATAATAATTTTTTAAAAATTTCAGATGAGTAGGAGTTGGAGGAAGGTAAGCAGTAGAGATAAGGAGCAAAGGGAACTTGAGATCTTGCAGGAGTTAGTAAAGTGTCCAAAGGAATTGGAATGGAATGGGGTAGCCATTTCAAAGAAGGGGTTTTGAAAATTGGGCATCAAGCAGGTTGCCTCCTTCTCCCTTAACACTCCTGAATTGACAGATCACTTTTTTGAGGTTGCTAGGATTAGGGATGTCACTTTTGCCAACTGAAATAAACACTAGATATATACCACCGATTGTGTCTAAGCTAAATGTATCTTGCCTATAAATTTTTAAGTAACAGAGTGTTTCCTGGATGTGTTTACTTTGGCAAGTATCTGGTATTTGACATGTAGTTTTGTAATTAGAGAGGCCAAATATAGAAGGCCTTGGTTTGGAGTGTCTTGTGTTCCCTGTGAATTACCTGAGCTCACCAGAGATGTCACCACATTCTAGACAAAACTCAGAGTCTGTTTTCTGGGTTTCAGATTGAGAGGGATTTCATTGAAATCCAACCAATTGTAGGGTGGAGGCTCCAGGATTGGGCCAGACTAGAGATTTTGTTGATGTGTCTGCTGGCAAGTCTAGTTGTAACTTTACCTGCTGTACTAACTCCTGTTGTGTTCTTAGTAAGTGTGCCTATTTCGTGATATACCACTTAGAAGAACTGATAACAGATGGGCAGTGTCTCTCTTGGGAGTGTGTGTGTGTGTGTGTGTGTGTGTGTGTGTGTGTGTGTGTGCACGTGCATGCCTGCAGGCAAGTGTAAGTTTTTCTTTTCTTCCTTTTTTTTTTAAATGAACTTTCAAAAATTATTGTAGCCCAGTTTGGCTGCTTTCCATTTGCAGAATTTGTTTGCTCTTTATTTAGACAATTTGTACTATTTCTCTGATCCCAGTCAAACCATCTTGAAAAACTACTTCACAAGAATCTACGTGGGAGAGTGCAAGGCTCCCTTTACTTTTGCTAATGGCACTCCCAATTTTCCCTCCTCAGTTTACCAAGGAGAGGGAACTAGAAGTGACTCCCTAAGGTCAGTACATTCTGTGCTAATGTCCAGGGTTCTTAAGAAATTCAATTAAATGACTAATAAACTGAAGTGTATTTAGTTAAACTGTGGGGCAGCTAGGTGGTGCAGTGAACAGAGTATAAGCCCTGAAGTCAGGAAGACCTGAGTTCAAATCTGGCCTCAGACACACCAGGCTGTGTGACCTTTGGGCAAGTCACTTAACCCCAAATGCCTTAGAAAAAAAAAAAAAAAGAAAAATTAAACTGTGAATTTTTTGATATTAAACATAATTATTTAAATCAGTTAATTAGAATTTTAACACTGCTTTTTGAACCAGAATTTAGTTATCAATACACACCCACATGTACACATGCACACATCAACCCTAAATGAAGAGGAGGAATTGGAAAACATTTGTATGGGAGCGTGGCCTGGGAGAGAGAGAGAAAAATAATTTATACCTGCTAAAATATTTCAGTTGTTTCTTTTCCTGGTTATTCTCTTCACTGCTGATTTAGTGACCTATTATTGAAATGGATATTCACTCTGCCATCTGGGATTTGGAATGATGACATTTTGGTTTTCCAGTATAAATTCTGAGGTCATAGGGGACTGCCTGGGCTTAGGATAGTTGTTACAGGGAGAGGAGAGATATTCTTGATTCCTGATCCCTCCTTCATGATTGCTGAAATAACAGTTTTTCAAGTTCCTCTGATTTTCTTGTGTTTGACAGGACTCATTGAGATTGAATGGGTAAATTGTTGACATTGAGTCAAGGGGAAGTAAGGAGGAAACTGAAGAAAGAAAGTGCCATTTAGTATGATACTATGCAAAGATCCATTGGCTTAATGGTTAGTAAGCTGGAGCTAAATTTTTAGTCTGAGTAATCAGGATAGACAAGTGAGAATATGTTGTTTTTCCTACCCACTAAGGTGCCAGAGTCCTACCATTAAAACCACTCTTTTGAATTAGAGAGCTCTCTGTAAAAGATACCCTGTTAAAATTTCAGATTTTGACATAAAGCCATAAAGGCCTGATATGGAAGAGGTGTTATCAAGGTTGAGACTGCCTGGTCAGGAGCATTCTTGTGAAAAGCTCTTGCCAGCACAGAGGTGCGAAATGCCCCAATGGAAAAGGCTCACAAGTGAAACGTTCTGTTGTTTAGATCCTGGTCTGTAATGTAGTAAGGTCCCTTTGTGGCAGAGGGGATTTGGCCACTTTTTAGTGACCCTTTCGATAGTCAGCTTTGTGTTTTGGGGCAGAGTAGTCTTATCTGCAGTCCTAGCTATGAAGGGCAAAGAAGAGTTTTCTGTGTGTTTGTGTGCCTGATGATTGTATATCTGGTGGGCTGGAATTAGGGCATGGAGGGAATAAGAAGAATGGTAAAAATCAGTCTCAGGGAATTGGCATTTCCAGGTTCTCACTCCTGCAATTCCCACTCTAGTCAGCTGAGTGCCAGCTGCAAGTCTGGACTCTTTGTGGGCTTCAGACTGTGCAGATGGAAAGGGCTGAAGGGAGGATGTAAGTCCAGATAACTTTTTTTCTGTCTACCTGACTCAGGATGTTAATGGACAGTTTAGTTTTTGATGTGCTGACCAGCCCTATGGAATGATTAAGATGGGAATTGAACCAGTTGAGTTAAGTGAGCAGTTTCTATTAGTAGATAAACTATTTTTTGGAAAAAGTTAGTTTGGTGGGACACTAATGGTTGTAGAAATTCTGAAATTGACCCAACCATTCTGGAGAACAGTTTGGAACTATGCCCAAAGGGCTATCAAACTGTGTACAACCTATGATCCAGCAGTGTCTCTACTGGATCTGCATCCCAAACAAATCATAAAAGAGGTAAAAGGACCGATATGTACAAAAATATTTACAATAGCTCTTTTTGTGATGGCAAAGAAATGGAAGATGAATAGATGTCTATCAATTGAGGAATGGTTGAATAAGTTATGGTACATAAAATGTAATGGAATATTATTGTTCTGTAAGAAATGGTGAATTAGCTAATTTTAGAAAGTCCTGGAAAGACTTACATGTACTAATGCTGAACAGAACAAGCGGAACCAGGAATACCATGCACACAGTAATAGCAAAATTGTGCTATGATCAACTATGACATACTTGGTTCTTCTCAGTGACTCAATGATCCAAGACAATCCCAATAAACTTTGGATGAAAAACAGCAACAGCATCTAAAGAGAAAACTATAGAGACTGAATGTAAATCAATACTTGCTATGCTCACTTTTTTCACCCCTCTCTCATGATTTTTCCTTTTTGTTCTGATTTTTCTCTCCCAATATAAATCATAAGGAAATATGTAAAAATACATATATATGTATAACCAAAAAAAAATGTTTCTACATGTAACTGAGAAAAAAAAAAAAAAAACTTTTGGTTGAGATATAGATTTAGAACTAAAAGGACCTTAAAAATCCTGAGCACTAGATTTAAATTAAAGAACTTGTATTTGAGTCCCTGTTCTAGTTTTAGGTTCTGTGATTTTGGTTCAGCCCCATTATTTTGTTCCCTGGCATGTACTTTTCAAGCTGGTAACACCAGCTTCCTGGCTGGTCACCAAAAAAGGCATTCCATCATTCAGTTCTGGACCTTCTCTCTGGCTATCCCCCATGCCTGCAATGTATTCCCTCTTTTGCTCTGACTGGCTTTCTGGTTTCCTTCAAATCGCAGCTAAAATCCAATCTTCTACAAAGAAACCTTCCCTAACTTATTGCATTTTACTTATTTATCTTGTATATAGTGTTTTGTGTATGTTTGTTTGCATATTGTTTCTCCCACTAGAGTGTGAGTTTGTTGAGGGCAGGGACATGTGTGTCTCTGTGTGTGTGTGTGTGTGTGTGTGTGTGTGTGTGTGTGTGTGTGTGTGT
This sequence comes from Antechinus flavipes, assembly GCF_016432865.1. Lineage (NCBI taxonomy): Eukaryota > Metazoa > Chordata > Mammalia > Dasyuromorphia > Dasyuridae > Antechinus > Antechinus flavipes. The sequence goes on along the minus strand of NC_067399.1, from coordinate 387,982,703 downwards.
ATTCGTTCTCTTTTTGTATCCCCAGCATTTAGCGCAGTATCTGGCAATTAATAGATGCTTAATGTTTATTTAATTGAATTAATTAATTTTTTTGGTCTATTTATTAATTTTTTAAAAATTTTCAAAACATGTGCATAGATAATTTTCAACATTTCATCCTTGCAAAAACTTATGTTCCAGATTTTTTCCCTTCCTTTCCCTCACTCCCTCCCCTAGATGGCAAGTAATCCAATATATCTTAAACATGTGCAGTTCTTCTATACATATTTCTACAATTATCATGCTGCCAAGAAAAATCAGATCAAAAAGAAAAAAAATGAGAAAAAAAACAAGCAAGCAAACCACAACAAAAAAATGATCCACACTCAGTCCCACAGTGTTCTCTTTGCGTGCAGGTGCCTCTTTTCATCATCTTTCTGAATCATCTCATTGTTGAAAAGAGCCATGTCCATCTGAATTGATCATCTTATTATTTTGCTGTTGCCATATACAATGATCTCCTGGTTCTACTCATTTTACTTAGTATCAGTTCAAGTCTCTCCAAAGCCTCTCTGAAATCATCCTGCTGGTCTTATAAAACAATAGTGTTGAATTGAACTCTTGAGGAAGGCCTTGCCTGAGATCAAATAGCCCTAATCCTTTTCCAGGTCATCATTTTGATTTTATAACTCCATTCACTCTCATTGCATTGAGCTCAGAGAAAAGAAACCAAATGCAGAGTCTATTTCAACAGTTTGTGCTGTTTCCTTCTAAACCAGCCAAGTGAACTTTTAGTTGGGTCACTTTAGTCCTGCTGACATCATTATTCTTAGAGAACATTCACTTTTTAGGGAAATACAAGAGATGGGCACACAAAAAGAGTGAGAATTATGCTAGACCTAGTGTTTTCTGGGCATTTTTTTGGAATTCAAATTAAACTTTTTTTTTTTTTTTTTTTTTTTTTTACTGTAAATTTACTAAGTACTGAAAAAGATTTCTATTTAAATCGTATATGGAATATGAAAAAAATTATTATATTGGAAAATGTGAATTCCTTAGCAATTCCATTTGATAAACATTTATTAAATGTCTATTGTACAGGACTATATGTTGGGCCATGGTATTAAATGTAGCTTATGATCAAAACCATTTGTAAAGATTATGTATTTAGCATAAAAAACCATGCATGTAAAAATTTCTGCTTCTTAATTGCCTTACTGGTGTCAGGTTTAGGTTTCTTTGTTTCTTGGCTACCCACCCAGGTTTCTACCTCCCCTGAAGAACTTGCCTGATTTTTCTCAGGGTATTAGATAGGATCATGAAAGCCTTGAATTATGATTCTCAGAGCTGCATGCAAGGAGTCTGGTTTTTGTGTTTCCACCCACGTATGTAAATGTGTACACTTTAAAATTCATCTCCCGTTCAAATTTTAAAGGATCCAAGATTATAAATAACCCTGGGCTCTTGTACGAGTTAAAAATAAAATAGAATATTGGTTTAGTTGCTGATGTACCTGGAAGGCACATTTGGCACCAACATAGTAGTAACAAGCTCTTCATCCTGTGACCTGGCTTGCAGTTATGCTAAGTACTTTCAGTAAGTAAATGCTGTTTTCTTGGGACTTCTGAATAAGTTTATTTTATAGCTGTAATTGTTGTCCACCTTATCATTACTGCATGATAATTAGTGTCTCCGAATGCCCAGAACAATAATCATTAAGATGTGGGCTAGTCCTATTAAGTTTTCTCTTCAGTGCACTTCTCAGGGACTCCAGTAGGGAGAACCATGGCCACTAGCTGTTTGAAAACAGGCCTCTTGAAGGCAAGGAGAGTTTGTTTCTTTTTTTGTATGGGATTCTGCTCCTTGGGGGACTAGTGATGATGCTAATAACTTCTTATTGGAACCTTTCTCTGGAGCTCAGGGAAATTGTGGAACCCTATTACGTAAAAGGTCAGAGATATTATGGCAGAATAAATATTGATTTGTTTGTATATCAGCACAGATTTGAGAGTCCTAATAAGCCCTACTTTATGGTCCCACCTCAGTAACAGATGTTCTTTGTGCTGTACGTGGATGAAGCGCAGATCATTTCTAGATCTCTGTACTGTTTTCAGAGTGTAGGTGGATAAACTTTGTGTTAAGTCTCCTGTAGTCTCAAAGCATATTGTATTGGATGGGTGAGATCCCATAAAAATGCTTGGGGCTTTTGTACAGAAAACTACTAGAACAATCTCATTGTCTTTGCTGCTGAGGATTGTCAGGGCTGGACCAATGGGATAATGTGGAAGTAGAGAGTTGAACCTTAGTTTAAACCGAGGAATTTGTCCTTGACAGAAAGGGAAATTGAAGGCTCAACTGAGAAAAGAATCTAGAAGCACTAACTTCCTGCATCTTACCTCATATCTGTATCCCACCTCCAGAATGTTTACTGCCATTCTCTGGGAATGCTTCAGATTACAGGATATACAGATGTACTAGGTTTTCTATATCCCTATGAATTTTCCAGAGTCCATCTTTAAACTGCTAAAGGAAGGAGAAACAGCAGTGGAAATTAATGAAATATGCTTGAGTCTTCAGATTCTTTTGAATTGTGAAGTGGGAGCTGTAGTGGCTGCACTCAACTAATGCTGCAGCCGGCACTGATGCAGAGCCAGCAAGCATCAGTCAAATGCTTCCCATTAAGAAGAGGCTTAATGGAAGCTTCATTCCTGTTGTCACCAATACAGATGAGGTCTGCAGACATTCTCAAGCATAACTTGTAGCAAGATCAGAGACTTGGCTTGTGAACAGTCACATGGCTCAGCAGAATAGTTGCTTTAATGGGGACATCTTATTGGACAGAAAGCCCCTTCATGGCTAGTGGTGCTGGGGTGACTCCTCTCTCATTTCTTTCATCCCCTCTGAGGTAGTGGTGGTGGTTATTTTTTACATTAAACATAGTAACTTCTAGCTGTGGCTTCATTATGCTATCGTGTATTGGTACATATGTGGCAAGACGCAGAGGTGTGAAGAAGATGAAACCCCTATTCCTATCTCCCTTTCCCCTTCTAGAAGTATTCAATCCAGAGAGCCTCTCTTTTGACCTACTAGAAAAAGGTGTAGAATCCTCAATTCTAATTTTGTCTTTGCCAATAACATGTAGATTAACCTTAGGTAAGATCCTTCCTCTTGACATACTTTACAGAGATATTGTGAAGAACATTGAAGAGATGAAGGTTATCTCATTCAGCCTTATAACTAGGATGAGAAGAATTTTCTCCAATTGTGAACAGTCAGAGATTTTGTCAATGTGGAGAACTCCTTGTGTTGGATTTTAATTCACTTTTGACTTTGACTTTGTACGTAAGTTTTTGTTTGAGGCATAGAGAAGTTAAATAGTTTTACCAGTCCCTCGGAAGTGATTGAGGTGGGATTTGAATCCATCTCTTCCTGAATCCAAGCCTAAGAGCCCTGTATATTGTACCATGTTGCTTCTAAGTTCCCTCTGTAATATTCCTTAAATGTTTGTTTCTGCCTGAATATTACAGTATTCATTGAGTCTGTGACTGGTGAGTTTCACTCTTTGAATGCTACCCATTACATTAAAAAAATAATGCTAATTATTAGGAAGTTTTTCTATTCATTGATCCAACATCTGCTTTCTTTTGATTTACACTATTGATCTGCTTAGTTCTGTCCTCTAGAACTACACAGACCAACTCTAACACTTTTTCTACTGTTAGGCTTTCAAGTATTTGAAGATGGTATTTGTGCCTCCTAAGGCTTATCTTGGCTAAATATCCCCAGTTCCTTAATTGTTCTTCATATCAGTTATACTTCTCAGAATTTGAACCAGAGTGTTCCAGACATGACTTGATCAGTGCTGGATATAGTGAAACAATTACCTCTTTTGATCTGGGTTCTATGTTTCTACAGACACATAATTCAGTTAAATTCCACAAACACTTGTATGTGTAGGCACTGTATTGAACCTTATGAAAGACATGAAATTTCATTAATACACAATCACTTCATCATTTCTGAATCATCTCATTGTTGAAAAGAGCCATGTCCATCTTAATTGATCATCTTATTATTTTGCTGTTGCCATGTACGATGATTTGCTGGTTCTACTTACTTTACTTAGTATCAGTTCAAGTAAGTCTCTCCAAAGCCTCTCTGAAATCATTCTGCTGGTCTTATAGAACAATAGTGTTGAATTGAATTCTTGAGGAAGCCCTTGCCTGAGATCAAATAGCCCTAATCCTTTTCCAGGTCATCATTCTGATTTTATACCTCCATTCACTTTCATTGCATTGAGCTCAGAGAAAAGAAACCAAATACAGATTCTATTTCAACAGTTTGTGCTGTTTCCTTCTAAACCAGCAAGTGAACTTTTAGTTGAGTCACTTTAGTCCTGCTAACATCATTATTCTTAGAGAACATTCACTTTTTAGGGAAATACAAGAGATGGGCACACAGTGAGGGTATAAACATAGATATCAATAATTGTAATTATTTGATGAGAATATAGAATACATTCCGTAATTGAGGACTACAGAAAATATTTTTAAAAATATATTTATTAGTTGTCATGACATTAGATTGGTGTATGTGGCCAGAGGAATAGAACAGAGACACAGTGCTATATTCTTGCCTTGGGTGTTATGATGCTGGCTAGTAGAGTGATCTTCGTCATAGCTGTTTTGGCTTTGTCTACATCTGACATTATCAGTATCCCCTCCTTTTCTGTATTTTTCCTTATCTATACTCACATGGCAACCATATGAGGTAGAGGATACCTGGTATAAGTCCTGATCACCACTTTCTTGGATTATTACAATAGCCTTCTAAATGGTTTCTTTGCCTCAGCCCTCTCTCAGCCCCAATCTATTTTCTACACAAACCTTCCACTTAACTTCTTTTGATTAACTCAGTTGGCTCCCAGATATCTTCAAGATCAAATATTAAGCATTCTTTGACATTTAAAGGCCTTCATAACTTGAATCTTTTCTAACTTTTCCTAAATTTTACTCCCCTCCATTCATTCTATGTCCCAGCTATGCTTATTATTCTTTAAATGTGGCATTTCTTCTCCGGACTCTACGTACATACATACATACTCTACATATATCTTTTCATTGGTTCCCCCTCCCTGCCACTCCCCAAGCTTGGAAGGCTCTGATTTACCTTGTTCGTATTTTTCCTGACTTTTAATTTTTTTAAGATTTAAAAAAATTAATATTTCATTTTTCCAAATATGTGCAAAAATAGTTTTTAGCATTCACCTTCCCCTCCCCCCCAAGGCAGTTAGAATTAAGTGACTTGCCCAGGGTCACACAGCTAAGACATGTTAAGTGTCTGAGGTCAGATTTAAACTCAGATTCTCCTGACTTCAGGTCTGGTACTCTGTCCACTGCACCACCTAGCTGCCCCTGTCATTCACCTTTGCAAAGTTCGTGTTCTGGATTTTTCTCCCTCTCTCTTCCTTCCTCCAAGACAACAGGCAATCTGATATAGGTAAAACATAGGCAATTCTTCTAAACATATTTCCATATTTGCCTGACTTCTTTTAAAATTCAGCTGAAATTCCATCTTCTATAGGAGGCATTTCTTGGTCCATTTTCACTTCTTCCTCTCCTCTTTCCCTCTGAGATTTTCTTTGCTTATCCATTCATCCATCTACCTACTTTCCTTCCTCCTTCCCTCCCTCCCTCCCTTCCTTCCTTCCTCCTTCCCTCCCTCCCTTCCTTCCTTCCTTCCTTCTTCCTTCCTTCCTTCCTTCCTCCTTCCCTCCCTCCCTCTCTCCCTCCCTTCCTTCTTTCCTTCCTTCCTTCCTTCATTCCTCCCTCCCTCCCTCCTCCCTCCCTCCCTCCCTGATTTCCTTTCTCCATCTCTCTTCTTTGTTTCTCCCTATATATTTATTTGTGTATATGTGTTCTATTTCTATATCTATTTATCTTATTTGTACATAATTATTTACATGTTTTCTAATATAGGATCGGTTCCTTACTGGATACTTATCAATTGGGGAATGACTGAATAAATTATGATATACAAAAAGAATATTATTATTCTACAAGAAATGATGAACAGGCTGATTTCAGAAAAGCCTGGAAAGATCTGGTTGAATTGATGTTGTGAAGTGAGCGGAACCAAGAAAACGTTGTACATAGTAACTGCAAGATTATGTGATTGTGATGTTCTCTTTTGTATAATATAATCGTTCTCTCTGGGAGCAGGTTTCTTGGGGAGGTTCAGGAGGCAGCCTTAATTTCAGTTCAGAGTAATAATCACTTCAAATGCAGCCAGGAGTTAAAGTAGTTCTTTATTGTTTCTTCCAAAATAGCCTGGTTAGCTTTCTTTTGGTTTCAAGAGCTCTTGTTGCTAGCTTCAGCTTCTCTCTGAATCTTGCTTCTGCCCTACTGAAGATTAGCTTCTCAATCTCCCTAATTGAACTCTCTGTCAATCTTCCGAAGTGATTTCTGGCTCTAGTTCAACTCTGACTTGTGGCTTTTTCTGAACTGACCCTGACTGGCTCACTGAAGCTCTATTTATGCTGGGTGTAAAAGGTTGACTCTTCCTCTGAGGGAGGGAATAAGGGAGGTGTGAATTCACAAAGTTACAAAGTTAACTTTGTGTATCTCCTACTTGTGAACGCCAAAGTGTGAGCTCTAATGTGTGATCTCTAATGTGTAAACTCAAACTCTTAAAGGTGCAAACCCAAGTGCACAAGCATTGCTTCCATCAATTCCACTTAGTATCTTGTTTCAAGTTCTGGCCCATAACATCTGCTTGTAGGATCAGATCAATCATACTGAACCATGCTAAATTAGATAATTATTGTCTCTATCAATTCTAATGACTTAATAGTTTGTAAGGATTCCAACATGTGATGAGCAACTGTAATGGACTTGGATCTTCTAACAATGTAATGATTCAAGGCAATTCCAGTAGACCTGAGATAGAAAATGCCATCTTTCTCCAGAGAGAGAACTATAGAGACTGAATATGGATTGAAGATTTGTATTTTCACTTTTTTGTTTGTTTTTAAAATTTCTCATGTTGTTTTCCTTTTGATCTGATTTTGCTTGCACAATATGACAAGTATGGAAATATATTTGAAATATATGGAAATAAGTTTGAAAGAATTGCACATATTTGATTTATATCAGATTGCTTGCTATCTTGGGGAGGGAAGAGAGGGAAAATTTTGGAATACAAAACTTATAAAAATAAATGTTGAGAACTATGAAAACATATATTTGGAAAAATAAAATACTGTTTAAAAAAAAAAGAAGAAGAAGAATTTGTTCCATGAGGATCAGGACCACATTTTTGCCTTTTGTTTTAATTAGTAGTAAGAAAATACTTACATTTTCTTATTTATTAGCTGGATTATGACACTCCAACATCCTGGTTCTCCTACTTCTCTAACTGCTTTTTATTTCTTGGTTGGCTTCTCTTCCTCCTCCTATTTTATTTTAGACTCAAGTCTTGACCTACTGCTCTTTTTCTTATATTTTTTTCTTGTGAAAAGCTCATCCATTTTTAGAGTTTCAACTCACCATTTTGGTGATGACTTCTAAATCTGTAGTTCTGATCTTTCACTCAAGTCCCAATCCCATATCTTCAAATGCTCATAAAAGACATTTTTATTTGGATGGCCTGTTACTTCACCAAACTGAAGTCATCTAAAAAACGATTCAATGTCCTTACCTGCCTTAGAAACTCAGCACCCATTAAGTTCCTGGTTATCAAACATCAAAAGTAAGTTGTTCCATTCCATTCTGTTTTTTGCTGTCTGTTAGTACAGTGGGAATTCTGTTCTCAATTAAACTAACCAAGGTATTCTTTGTCATAGGAATTTATCAGGGTAGGTCATGCCTAAATTATATTCATAGTTTATTTCTTTTAGCTCTTCTGGCCTTCCTTTGTTTTTGTTTTTGTTTTAAGCTCCTTAGCTAGCTATAGTTCTAGGGCTCATCTTGTTCCTTCTGTTCTTTCTAATTTAGACATCATAGACTAAAAGTTATCTAGTGCAGTTAGTTCATTATCCATGTAAAGAAACTGAAACTCAGAAACATGAAAAGATACCTCAAATCACACAACTTTTTTGTGTTTTTCCTTAACTGTTCTTTTTCCCCACCTTGAATCTTTCTTGGTGTGATCACAGCAAATATCCAGTACATGTATAGCTCATTTCATTCATTCTTTTAGTCTTATGAAGTAGATACCTTTTTGATTGTGTAGGTAGTCAGACCTCAAAATACCATTATTTGCTTTTTGTCTCATGTGAAATACTGTCATGGAATCAGAACATACAGTTTTTGTTTTCCAATTTAGGATTCTTCTCACTGTCCACCTCATGATTTTCCCCATGGTTCACATTTCTGAGAAAGAGACTGTGTGGTTGGCCCTCTGAATATTTTTTTTTCTCCTTCAAATTGTTCTTTACAATTCATTTCTTTCCTTAAGTCTCTTCATTTTTTCCCCTCTTATGACCATGGCCTTTTTCTTCGTATTGTTTTCCAGTGTCACATTTGCCTATTCAATTTAGATGACAAGTTCTTGTTTGTAGAAAGGTGAGTGACTGTTTGTATATGTGTATGTGCACTTGTGCAGCCCATAAATAATAATGAATGTGTGTCTCAGGGAAGAAGTCACTCTTTAACCTTAAGTTTGCAAAATAGTGTTTTGTCTTCCAGATGTTCTTACAGCTGTCCCTGACTATTGATTGTTCTTTTTGGCAATAGCCACAGACTCATTAGATTGATGATATTGGAAATATGGTGAATGGGCTTTGTTTGCCTTCTAGTCTTTCTTATCTTCAGCTGTTGGAGTCTTTGTTTAAAATTCCTATCCTCCTTATGTGAATTGCAACACAACAAATTGCTTTTGTTTCTTATGTCTGAATTGTGGGATGAACTGCTTGGTGCACAGATGCTCTTTGGGAGACAGAGGACTAGGAGAGAGAACCCTAAATTGTAGGGCAGGATATTTAATTAGAATTCTGGTTTGGGCTTTGCGTGTGATCTGACTTCATATGTGATTGGAGTGGGGGGAGGGAGGGAAGTGCATTTCTTTCTTATATCTGGAATTTGTGGTTTCCTCCCCTTTTCTTCTCCTCAAAGATTCAGGGAGAACTTTTTTGATAATCAGCCAAATTCTAGTGCCGACTCATAAAAGTTTCAGTAGAGGCTTCTGTAGTTAGCAGTTTGGTTATCTGGTCTGTAGAAGGTCCATTGAACTGTGGCTTTGGAACTATTTAGCTATACCTCTATGTCTGGGAGCCAAAACAAGCTCTCAGTACCTCCTTTTTTCCCCCCAGGGTATGCTCTCTTCTTTTTGTATTTGTGCCTTGAGACAAATTACAAGGAAACATCTTGTCTGATCTGTGATTCCCCCCCCCCCCCTCTTCCCTCCCCTCCCCTTCTCCGCTGCCAGACAGATCCCTGCATCCCTCTTCCTGCTCTTTTTGAATGGAGTGGGAATGAGTAGTAGGTGAAGGCTGTCGAGTCTCTTTTCCCCCTCCCCCAATCCTCTGCCCACACTCTTCCCCAGAGCATCTGCTCTGGGCTGCTGTAAACTGGCATTACAGATTGTTGAGAACATCCAACCTTTATTTAAATCGTGGCATAGCCTATAAATGGCCAATTTTGATAGAAAAATGGGTACCTCAAGTACCTTATTATCTCTTTTGTCCTGAAGCCCAAGGATACTTAGGTGGAATATTGAAATAAGTTTGTTTCCTGGGCTGAGCTATGATCTTTTAAGTCAGGTGAAAAAAAAAATTAAAAATGCATGCTGTTAACAGCACAGGTCCAAGGGTAACGGTGAATGAACTTGTCTTAGATGTATCCAGGTACAGATATATCCCAGGCAGTTTCGGGCTTTGGATCCAAAGAAGGAAGAGAAGGATAGGTAAGAGAATATTAGGGAGCTCATCCCAAGTGTTTGCCAAATCTGTGTGCTCATCTGGTTCTGTGCCTAGGGAGTAGACTTTTTGACTACTTAACATTTGGAAATCTTTTGGCTTCAAATGTCAGGCTCCTTCTTGCTAATGCTGCTAGGTAGATCCTGGGTAGTCTTGATGACCATGACTGTAAAATATTTTCCTTGCTCTGTGCTCTGAGTAAAGCTGAAAAAACCCAGTTTTTTTCCCCAGGAAAAACTGTGTTCTTCCTTCACCTGTCTTGCTTCCGGTGAAGACTAGATGAAAGTAGGCAAATTAGTCAGCTTTGCTTAGGTTAGTTGGGGGGAGAGGGGAGGAGCCTCCCATCCTGGGATCAGTGCTACCCTGAATGAGGGAAGGGGGAAATGTCCTGACCTCATTTCTCTATTAGTTTTTTTAGCTGTTTTCTTGTACCCTTAGATTAAGTTTTATGAGGAAGGAAAAATTAAAGGGATGAATAACAAAGCTCTATAGTTTGGGTTTATTGGGAAGATGAAGAATCCAATCGGTGAATCTATCACTCTTTCTTCCTTTTCTGTGACTAGAGGAGGCCGCTGGAGGTGTTATTCTCTTTATGTATGCTTGTGCCTGCTGGGAGCCATATGGAAATTACCATTTTTGCTGTGCCAACTGTGCATGGCAGCAAATCAATCTGCCCCTTTGGAAGTGAGGTTTATCAGTCAGCTACCTCTGACCTTTCTTCAGTTTGTCTCTTTTTTCCCCTTCTTCCTTTTGTTCTTATTCTCTTAATCCTCTTCTCCTTTCCTCTTCATTCTTCTTTTATCTCCATTCCTTCTGTTTCTTCTTTTCTTTCTATTCCCCAATACCTGTTTTGTTGCTTAGCAGTGGCTATGAGGAAGGGTGTCCTATTCTACTATGTATTACATTAACTACTGCTTGGAGAAAGGAAAACTCAAGACTAGTTTGAAAGTGTGGGTTAATCTGGCTTCTTTCTTCCTTGTATGTAGGGTTCTTCAGCTTGCTTTTTCATTTCTCCCTCCCACCTCTTCTTCCCCTTTAGCCATCAGGGGACCCAGGATTTGTTTCACCCTTTAGTAGGAGGAGTTTCAAGGAGGGAAGTTGGTACTGCTTCAGCAACCATCCTGCACTAATATCAGTCTGTGGTCTTTGGTCCTTACTTTTCATGGCCTCACAGAGATGTCACAAATCATCCTGGAGATGATTAAGGTTTTGTGAACTCCATGTCTCTAGGAATGCTAGAACTGTTGCTCCTTGAGAGCCTGGCATGGGGAAGGTTTGTGTGGCACTCAACCTTCCCATTTTATTGAAAGGAAAAAAAGGAAGAAAAGTGCGGCATTTTCTGCTGTAAAAGTGCAGCAGCTATTTTTAGTGTCTGAGCCTGTATTTTTCCATTCAATAAGGCTTTTTTTAGCTCACCACTGGGCCAGCAGTAATGTTTTCTTTCCTGGTTCCAAATGTCCTTTGGGAAGTCTGTCAATGTGCTGGGCATACAAATAGGAGGCCAAAGACAGTTCCTGCCCTGGAGGAGCTCCTAATCTAGTGTGGGAAGACCACATGCAGTCAAATATATACAAACAAGCTACATACAGTATAAATAGGAAATAATCCACAGAAGGAAGGAGGAACTAGTATTAAGAAGGTTTGGGAAAGGTTTTCTGTAGAAGATAGGATTTTAGTTGGGACTAAAAGTGAGTCTGGGAAGCCAGTAGGCTGAGTTGAAGAGGGAGAATATCTCAACCTTGGGGAGAGAGGAGGGGGAGAGATGTGGAGAGATAGCCAAATGATTGATGAGGTTTCTTATTGTACCTAAGAATGTAGGGCTAAGACTCCCTTATAAGATTTGGAAACTGTGATAATTAAGCCTGTTTCTTGGGAAGCTGTAGGAAGGAGAAATAGGAAGGTAGAGGAAAGAGGTTCAACAGGACACTAGAATTAATAGAAATAAACACTATTGTAATTCTTTGCATTATGGCATAAAAATAGTAAGAGGTAACATTTATGTTGTACTCACTACAATATTGCCTCATTTGAACTTCATAATGGCTCTGAAAGATGGGTGCTATTATATTTCCATTTAAAGATGATGAAACTGAGACAAACAGAGATTAAATGACTTATCCGGGTCATATAGCTCCTTAGAGAACTTAAAGATCTTTTACCTTGAGAGAATCCTGAATTGTTCTGGATAGGAAAGGGAGGGAATTATGGAATAAAGAACTGTTGTGGCACCACAAAGTTGTAGGATCAAATCCATAATCACAGAATAATGTTAACAGTGGTGAAGCTATAGGACTAGCTAATAATTTTCTTGCATTTATTACCATAAACTTTTATGTAAACTTTAGTATTTTGAGTGCCACTTCATTTATTTCTTTCCCCAACTTTAATTCTACTTCTGTCTTAATCTTAGCTGTTAGCTGATATTATCAAAAGACCCATAGAACTCAGCAGGATTGGGGAGTAAGTCTAGGACAAGCTGCTGCTGCCCTCTACTTCCCCAGTGGCAAGGTAGTTCAGGAGTGATGTTACCAACACCATTTTAGAGTGAGAAGAATACTTTATTCAGTGATTCTCATAAGAAGTGGGTGTGTTTACTGGTAAAACACTGAATCCTGAAGCTGGAGCAAGCTTTATATTGTCAATTTAGTTCCTTACCCTGACCTTCAAGGTTCGGATTGGTCAGATTTGCAGTCAAAGTTAGTTATAATTGGTTGGATTAATAATCAGAGTTACAGTTGGTGGGATTTACAATCCCAATTACAATCAGGTCAGATTTACTATTTTTTAATTTTCAAAATATATGAAAAGATAGTTGTCAACATTCACATTTGTAAAACCTTGTGTTCCAAATTTTTCTACCTCTTTTCCCCCCATCCCTTCCCCTAGACAACAAGTAATCCAATATGTTACACATGTGCAATTCTTCTATACATATTTTCACATTTATCATGCTGCACAAGAAAAATCAAATAAAAAAGGAAAAAAATGAGAAAGAAAACAAAAAGTAAGAAAACAACACAAAAGAAGGTGAAAAAACTATGTTGTAGTCCACATTCAATCCCTACAGTTTTCTTTCTAGATGCAGGTGACTTTTTCTCCATCACAATCTATTGGAACTGGTCTGACTCACCTCCTTGAAAAGAGCCATGTCCATCAGAGTTGATCATCACATGATAATGTTGTTGCCGTGTACAATGTTCTCTTGGTTCTGTTCATTTCACTTAGCATCAGTTCATGTAAGTTTCTCCAGGCCTCCCTGAAATTATCCTGTTTGTCATTCCTTACAGAACAAAAATATTCCATAATGTTCATATACCATAACTTATTCAGTCATTCTCCAACTGATGGGCATCTACTCAGTTTCTATTCCTTGTCACTACAAAAAGAGCTGCCACAAACATTTTTGCACACGTGGGTCCTTTTCCCTTTATTATGATCTCTTTACGTTATAGACCCACTAGACACAGACTCTGCTGGATCAAATGATATGCAGAGTTTGATAATCCTTTGGGCATAGTTCCAAATTGCTCTCCAGAATAGCTAGATCTGTTCACAATTCCACCAACAATGTAGTGGTGTTCCAGTTTTCCTACATTTCATCCAACATTTATCATCATCTTTTCCTGTCATCTTAGCCAATGTGAGAGGTATATGTGGGTTTGGGTTGGTGAAAGCCTGGACCCCTTTGTCAGGAACTTTGTTAGGCAGTTCCTTGACTCACAGATGATTGGTTGGAGATATTTTAACAAGGTACTTCACCCTCTCCCCACCCCCCATCCTGTTTTGACAATATCTATGGAAACCTAACTTCTCATACATTCCTCACACTGGTGATATAGGATGATAGCAGGGATGGTTGAATCAATTGAAGGGATGTGTGTGTATTTTTTTTTTTTTTAAGATGAGGCTATATAGTTATGTTAGCAGGCTGAATGATAGCAGCAGATATATAGGGTGAGATGAAAGATTGAGGATACATAATCTGGTGGGCTGGAATAATATTTGTTTTCAAGGAAAAGGTCTACTTCTTGTGGAACTTGGTTGAAGGAACAGGGGAAGAAATCTCAGTTATGTGATATGAGGTAAGGGAAGTCTTAGGAAATTGTATCAATTTTTTTCAGTAAAATAATGAGGCCATTTCTTAGCCTAGAGTATGGGGAAGGGAAGCTGTGAGAGGTTTGAGGAGGAATGAAACATTTGAGGAAAGCCATTTTGGTGAGTGGATTAGGGTCTTAATGGCTAGGACGTTTAATTTGTTGAATTCATCTATCACTTTTGGGAATTTATATGAATGAATGAAAAAAAATAAGCTCTTATTATTTCCTAAACACTGTGCTAAACTCTGGGGATACAAATAGAAAAAAGAATGAGCTAGTTCCTACTTTGTAGTAGTTCACATTCCAGTTGAGAAGACATATGGAAACATTGTGATATAAGATGGCAGGATCCAGGGATCTTGAGGATCACCAGAAGGTCAGATGGTAGTGTCTAGGAGTCTGTAGGAGATAGGGATGGACCACATGGTAAGTCCTGGATGGGATAGAATCAAGCTAAACTGGTAAGTCCTGGTGATCCTCCATCTTACTGGAAGTCTTGTGGACTCCTAATTTATCCACATGATATGAATAGCCAAATAGCTCTTCCTATTGTTGGGGAGTGAGGGAAGAATTCTGTACTTGGCATTTTAGCATAGATCTGGTATAGATGATGATTAATTGAACATTTTTATATCATGCATTTCTAGAAGAGAGAAATATCACAATTGGTATAATTTTCATATCATTTACAGCCCATCTACATTTATATTCCAAGGCCATTTGAGGTATTTTTTTAAAAATGAATTTATTTATTTTAATGCACATTACTTTAATGAAGCCTATCAAGAGAGAAAAAATCAGAACAAAAGGGAAAAACCAGGGGAGAAGAAAAAAAACAAAACAGAAAAAGGAGGTGAGCATAGCATGTGTTTATTTACATGTAATCTTTATAGTTCTTTTTCTGGATGCAGTGTCATTTTTTTTGTCCAAAGTCTTTTGAGATTGCTTTGGATCACTGAACCAGTGAGAAGAACCAAGTTTTTCATAGCTGATCATAGCACAATCTTGCTGTTACTATGTATGTGATATTCCTGGTTTTACTTTTTTTGCTCAGCATCAGTTCGTGTAAATCTTTCCAGTACTTTTTAAAATCATTTTATCATTTTTTATAGAACAGTAATATTCCATTACCTTCATATGTCACAAGCTTATTTAGCCATTCCCCAATTGATAGGCATTTATTCATTTTCCAATTTTTTGTTACCACAAAAAGAGCTACTACAAACATTTTTGCATAGGTAGGTTCCTTTTCCTCATTTATGATTTTCTTGGATTCATAAATTCTGTACTGGAATACAGACCCAGTAGTGACACTGCTAGGTCAAAGGATATGCACAGTTCCAGATTGGGTATGAAAGGGCATGATAGCATAGTTCCAGATTGCTCTTCAGAAAGATTGGATCACTTCACAACTCTACCAATAAAGCATTAATGTCCCTCTAATATTTATCGTTACTGTAGCCAATATGAGATGTGTGAGGTAATACCTCAGAGTTGTTTTAATTTACATTTCTCTAATCAATAGTTATTTAGAGCATTTTTTCATATAATTATAAATGGCTTTAATTTCATCATCTGAAAATTGGCTGTTCATATCCTTTGATCATTTACCAGTTGGGGAATGACTTGTATTCTTATAAATTTGACATAGTTCTTTATCTGTTTTAGAAATGAGGTCTTCATAAACACTGGCTGTAAAGATTTTTTCCTTTTAATCTTGTTTCCATTGGGTTTGGTGGTGCAAAAACTTTTTAATTAATTGTAATAAAAATTGTCTATTTTGTTCTTCTTTGGTCATAAATTCCTCCCTTCTCCAAAGATCTGACAGGAAAATTATCCTTTGCTCTCCTAAAATGGTTATGTTGTCATTCTTTATGCCCAAATCATGAACCTATTTTGACCTTATTTTCATATGGGTTATGAGATATAGGTCTATCTCAAATTTTTGACATACTATTTTCCAGTTTTCCCAGCATTTTTTGTCAAATAATGAGTTCTTATTCCAAAAGCTGGAGTTTGGGGGTTTATCAAATGCAAGATTACTGTAGACCATGATTATTGTGTAATGTGTATCTAATCTATTCAACTAATCCATCACACTCTTTCTTAGGCAGTACCAAATGGTTTTGATGACTGCTGCTTTATAATATAGTTTTAATTTTGGTACTCTTAAGTCACCATCCTTTGTGTCTTAAGGATTTTTTTTCATTAATTTCCTTGATATTCTTGATTTTTTGTTCTTCCAGATGAATTTTGTTATTATTTTTTCCAGTTCTATAAAATAATATTTTGGATGTTTGATTGGTATGCCACTGAATGAGTAGATCAATATAGGCAGAATTATTAGTTTTATATTAGCTCGGTTTACCCATGAGCAATTGATATTTTTCAGTTGTTTAGATCTGACTTTATTTGTATGAGAAGTGTTTTGTAACTGTGTTCATATAGTTGTTGGGTTTGTCTTGGCAGATAGATACCCCAATATTTTATTTTCTCTAGTTATTTTAAATGGTGTTTCTTTTTCTATCTCCTGCTGATGGACTTTGTCAATAACATGAAGAAATGCTGATGATTTGTATGGGTTTATTTTATATTCTGCAACTTTGCTAAAGCTATTAATTGTTTCCAGTAGGTTTTTGGATGGTTTTTTTTTTTTTTTTTTTTTTAGGATTCTCTAAGTATATTATTTGCAAAGAATGATAGTTTTATTTCCTCATTGCCTATTCTGATTCCTGCGATTTCTTTCTTATTGCTAAAGCCAGTATTTCTAGTACAATGTTGAATAACAGTGATGATACTAGGCATCCTTGTTTCACCCTTAATCTTACTGGGTATGTGTCCAGCTTCTCTCCACTACAAATAATGCTTGCTATGAGTTTTAAATGGATACTGCTTATTATTTTAAGGAAAGCTCCCCTTTTCCCTCTACTCTCTAGTGTTTTTAATAGGAATGGATGCTGTATTTTTTCAAAAGCTTGTTTTGCATTTATTGAGGTTGTCACATGATTTTTCTTGGTTTTGTTATTGATATGGTTGATAAAAGTAGTAGTTTTCCTGATATTGAACCAGCCCTGCATTCCTGGTATAAATCCCATTTGGTCATAGTTTATTATCTTGCTGATAAGTCACTATAATTTCTTTGCTAATATTTTATTTAAGATTTTTGCAAAAATATTCATTAGAGAGATTGGTCTGTAATTTTCTTTCTCTGCTTTGGCTCTTCCTGGCTCTTCCATATTTGTGTCATAGAAGGATTGAGGTAAACTTTTACAGGAATTTTTAACCAGAAAAAGGTTATAGTATATTAAAATAGAGCTTGAGATTAACATTCAATTTATTCTTCAGTAAAAACTATTCAGTTCTTGAGTTTCTTGTCTAAGATCAATAGTTTAATACTTTCTGAATGGTATCATGTAGATCATGCTTTATCCTGGGGGCAATTATTATTATTATGGGACTTCTTTAATTGTATCAATAACCCAATTACCAGGCTAAGGGAAAGGGAAAAGGGGAAAGCCATGATATTTTATCTTCCTTTTATCTTCCAACAGCTCTTTATTCTTGACTTAACTTTCTCACTTTGCCTAAGAAGCTAAGTCTGGAAAGGCCTGGGGCTGACTTTTACCTGGGTGACAAACAAGTAAAACTGGGTGTGCTCCCTGAAAATGGGACAGCTGGAGCGTGTCTGAAGACCAAGAGGTGACCCAGGAGCTCCCCTCCTCCTTGCTGCTCTTTAACACCCGAGGCAGTTTTAAGTGTGAGCTGCTGACCCAGGTGTGGCAGGATTTCTGGGAATTGTGAGGGTGGTTGGGGTGCAGCTAAATGAATCAGAGATAGCATGAAGTCTGTGCTAACTTTCTCCTCTCTATGTCATTAGGCTGGTGACCATGGCAAACCAGGTCCTCCTCCCATCAAGGATATCCCTACTGGGCATAGTGCTTTGGCTATTGGCAGCTGCACACTTCTCTTCATGCCATAATAATCATGTCCAGGTGAGTATTTGATTCATGATCGAGAAGAAGCCTAGAACTGGGCTAAAGAAATCACTGGCATTTCTTGGGGCTGCTAGAGAAGAGAATTACTTTTGTTCCTCCTAACTTGAATGACTAAGACTGCATTAGGTGGCTCCAGTTTGTTGTTACTTAGAGTGAAGTCTTTATTGTTATTTCTTTGATATCTCACCCTCCCTTGCTCACTTGGGTCCATCCCTGTGGAGTCTTCCTGAGGTTCCATCTAAGCATTGAGTAAAATGCTTCCAGGCTTTCTAGTAGAGGCCCTTAAAGTGCAAATGACAATTGTGATCAAATTAATCAAAATCTTTAGTGCTGCCAAGGTTCACCTTTGGCTCATGGCAAATTTATGGCATGTTAGCATGCATATATGTCTCTATCTCTATCTGCCTGATGAGGAAGTTTCTGAAAGCTGTGTCTTAAAATCTAATGGTGAGGAAGCTCGTGATTCTAATGAAGGTAAAAAACTGCTGATAGAGATCCTTCAATGTCAAGAAAAGACTCTTTTCCTTTTCTCTCTTTTTGTCTTTGCTCCCTCTTTTTCTTTTATTCTTTCTTTACCAACATAGCTTCTACCACAGCTGGCATCCCATTATCCTGGGAAATAACATGAAACACAGGGTCCTCTTGGGCTTATTTTTCCTTTACGATTTATTTTCTGCCCTTGACCATGTCGCTGCCTTAGAGTGAAGTCTTTATTGTTATTTCTTTGATATCTCACCCTCCCTTACTCACTTGGGTCCATCCCTGTGGAGTCTTCCTGAGGTTCCATCTAAGCATTGAGTAAAATGCTTCCAGGCTTTCCAGTAGAGGCCCTTAAAGTGCAAATGACAATTGTGATCAAATTAATCAAAATCTTTAGTGCTGCCAAGGTTCACCTTTGGCTCATGGCAAATTTATACTTTCTTTCTAAAATCATTTATTTTTTCTTTG
This sequence comes from Antechinus flavipes, assembly GCF_016432865.1. Lineage (NCBI taxonomy): Eukaryota > Metazoa > Chordata > Mammalia > Dasyuromorphia > Dasyuridae > Antechinus > Antechinus flavipes. The sequence continues at coordinate 387,963,768 of NC_067399.1, read as the reverse complement.
TCTTTCAACCCTGCTTTGTAGTTAAGCTAGAGAAAATGTGTTCTTTAGACTCATTTGTCCCTTTGAACCTTTAATGCTTTCTCATGAAGATCCTTTCAGAGATGTTTTCATTATCATCCTTAAAGGGAAATAGTAATGGGATTATAGTGTCAGTGTTCTGAAAATTGTCTGCAATGTGACTATGGGTTCTACTTGGGATGTGATTTCTAGCTAAAGTATCTGGCTTAGCTGGTCTTTGGATGCCCCTGGGAAAGATAGTCAGAGATGAAGATGGGGTTGTTTCCCTGTTCTTGCCCTCTTGAAAATGAGTCAGTTTTGTGTTTCCCAGGTTTGTGAGGATTCCCTACCTCCCTCTTGAGCTTTAACAGATGCACAATTAACAAAAGCGTGCTGATTAATTTACTTAAGGACTTTTGTGTTATTAAGTCCCTTTTGGATAATAGTCCAACCAAATAAATGAGCTTTCAGAGCAATAATTATTCTGGCCCATTTATATTAGCTCTATTGAGTCTAGTCTCAGAAAAAAATGTTAATACTGACTTTCATCAACAGAAGCTGCTTTTATCCTTATGGCTGTTCCTAAGCTGTATCCATTTGTCATAATCTTTCATCATGTGCTAAGCACAAGTAGGAGTTGAAGTGTCTTTTTCTCTCATACCATAAAAATTGCTGTCCTGGTGGCATTTAAAATCTAAATTATGCAGTCAGCCACCTTCACAACAGTAAAAATGGATTGTTAATGATATATTCATGGGTGCCCAGAGCACGGGCTAAGAGCACCAAGAACCTGAAATTACACTTTCCCAAAGGCATTTGTGCAAACCATTGAAAATCTTTTGTAAAAGTTGACAGTGCTGAACAAGGAACTTTCTGCTACTTGTTCCTCAGTGGTCCTGGCCTCCCCCCCTTTCCTATACCTGCTAGGGAAGGGCTTCTTCAACTTTTTCCACTTGCATTCCCTTTTCTCTTGAGAAATTTTTATGTGATCCCAAGTATATAGATGTCTAAAACAGGTATACAAATAAAACATTTATTGATAATAAATAATAATTTCTCAAATTTCCATATTGGGGTTGGGATCCACTATTTAAGAAGCTTGGTTTTAGCGGCCCAAATGAAATCTTACAATTCTGATCTTTATAGGATGATTAAATTATATAGAGGAGTGTGGAATACAATATAATAAAATAAACATTTAAGTGCCTACTTTGTGCCCTGGGATATATAAGTAAGGAAAAAGAGCTCCTCCCTTCAAGGAATGTACAGTATAATGTAGGAAGACAACACACACAAAAGGAATTTGGAAAAGGAGGGTAGGCTGTGTGTAGGGAGTTTGGGGCTGGAGGAGAGCTACCCTTTGGGGACATCAATCAAGTAGAACTGCAACTGGGAGAGTTAATCCAGTGACAATACAATTGTCTCTGGAATAACACACACCATGTTGTCACTCATGGTGAAGAGACTGCCCACAAAAGAAGGTTCAGGTTTTTAACTTGACAATTATCTGGATACTATAATTCAAGAGGTTTCTATTCCTAAATGTCCCTTTGATTGACTTCATATTTGGCCTATTATTCTACCAGAAGAGATTTGTTCCTTTAAATAAAAATTTGGTCCTCTGTTAAAATATGAATGCCTCTGGAGGCCTGGAAGGTATTAAGGCATTATCAACTCTTAACTCCTACATAAAAATAAGTTGATCTGATTATTTTTCTCCTCACTGCTAGTTAAAAGCAGGGTCTGGAGAATTTAAGTAAGGGGAAGGCATATCTGGAGGGGATTTTAGAAACCAAGTAGTCAGTAGAGGAGATAGAAGGTTATAATTACATTCACATAGAACATATATTCAATGTCAGAAAGAACAGTAAAGATAATTTCTTATAGATTTCAGATCTTACAGATGAGGAAATACTACTAGTGTATGTGTATGGTTTTGTTTTTTTTTTTTAATCAGTTCCAAATTCTCTCCCTTCTTCCTTCTCCTAAGCCATTGAGAAAGCAAGAAATGTGATACCCATCATACATATGAAGTCATGCAAAACATTTCCGCATTAACACATTTTAGGGGAAAAAGTAACAAGAAAAACAAACTTATGCTTCAATTTGCACTTTGAGTCCTCATGAGTCCTTTGGAATTGTCATGGATCATTGTGTTGAGCTGAAGCGAAGTCTTTTATAATTATCATTACAATATTACCATTATTGTGTACAATGTTCTCTTCTGTTCATATTGTTTTGTGTCAATTCATATAAATCTTCCTCAATTTTTCCAAAACCATTCCCTTCATAATTTTTTTATAGCACAGTTGTATGCTATCACATTGATTTACTATAACTTGGAGCCATTCTCCAACATCCCATCAATTTCTAATTCTTTGTTAACACAGAGCTGCTATAAATATTTTTGTTCATATGAGTCTGTTTTTCTTTGATCTAGTATCAGTATTGTGGGGTCAGAAGTGTGCACACTTTTATAGTTTTTTTGGCATAGTTCCAAACTGTTTTCCAGAATAGTTGGACCATTTCACAGCTCCACCCAAAAATGCATTAATGTCCCTATTTTTGCACATGCCCTCCAGCATGTTATTTTCCTTTTCTGAAAAATTAGCCAATGTGATGGGTGTGAAGTGGTACCTCAGAATTGTTTTAATTTGCATTTCTCTATTTAGAGATATAGAGCAGATTTTAATGTGACTTTTGATAGTGATTTCTTCTTAATTTTGAATTTTACACTGTAAACATTTATAATTTACTCATTTTAAAAATTAATTTAAAAAAAATTATTTTCTAATTTTCTCCCTCTCACTCCTCCCCCCATCCATTGTGAAGGCAAAAATGTGTTCTCAATTATATTTGTGAAATCATGCAAACATTTCCAAGTTAGCCATGTTGCAACAATAACAGCAGCAGCAACAACAAAACTCCAAACCAAAAAACAGCCTCCCTCCCCCAAAGGGGGATTTGGGGGATTTGGATCCCCCAAATCCAAGAAAAATAAAGTGAAAAAAATTTGTTGCAATCTGCATTGAGGCTTTGGAATTTCTTTTTATGGAAGTAGGTGGTATTTTTATATTATTTCTTCTAAAAATTTCCTGTTCATATCCTTTGACCTTTTTTCAATTGGGTAATGGCTCTTATTTTTATAAATTTGGTTTAATTCCTTATATATTTGAGAAATGAGACTTTTATCAGAGAAACTTGCTGTACAATTTTCCCTTCAGTTTCTTGTTCTCCTTCTAATTTTGCACAAACAAAATCCTTTTATTTGAATATAATAAAAATTATCTATTTTACCTCTTGTGGTCTTCTCTATCTCTTGTTTGGTCATACCTTCTTAATCTGACAGGTAACTTTTCTGTGTTCCCCTTATTTGCTTATGAGTACTAGTTTATTTATAGAGTTCTTGTTTGCATTCATCAATCTCTTGACAAACCTGTGAAGTTGTTAGTGCAAATTGTAGTTCTTTTTATATAGGAGGAAACTAGGAAAGGTTACTTCCCCTAGATACACAGTTGGTTGTGAGGACTGAATAGATCTTGGAAGTAGTTCATCTAGTTCAGCCTCTCTTTTCCTGTTCTTTGTCAGTGTAAGAGACTGAAGCTAGCCGATAGCAAAGTGGCTGATCGGAAAGGTGACATGACTTTTGAACAAACAAGTTTTGTTCTAGATATACCATTTAGGACCATAGTCTTTATTTTTAGCACTGGGAGTTTGACCTATTTTCTCTTTACCTTAACTTGTTTCATCTTCAGGAAAATATGGAGTCATGTTCTCTCTGTCAACCAGCTAGAGTAAGTTACAAATTGTTTTTTTTTTTTTTTTTTTTTAATACAGAACCATTTTTCATTGTCCAATCCAGAGAAGAACAATATCCAGGAAAAAAAGAAAGAGGTGTCATCAGAACAAGAACTTGACAATGAAGACCTGAAAGTGTTTTATCCCACAAACCAATGGCAGACCCTTCAGCCAGGTAATGAATTTAATTCCAGGCAGAGATTTGACCAAAAAGAAAACCCAAAACAAACCAACCCTAAAAATGTACTTTGAATTGAACCTGCATATTCTTTTTGATCTTGAGAGTCCAGTTTTGAAAAAGCAGTCTCTCTTTGGCCTGCAGAAGGGGACCAATGCTGTGAGTGAGGCAGGTTCTAGTGGGGAGGGGGAGGTTAAGGAAAGGTTAATTATCCAGCAGCACAGAAATTCCAGTACTTAAGTGCCCTGGCAGGCAGGTGGTGGGTGGCTGTGCTTTCTGAGCAAATGATTGAAAACTTTCTTTCCTTGCAGTTCTGAAGCACAGAGAGGCAGGGACATGTACCTCACTTGGCAAATGCTATTTTGGTCTCTGCTGTTCAGCTCTTTGCTGCCGAAATATTGTTCACTGGAGAGTCCTGAGCATTGGTGCAGGACAGAATTATTCAGTGGTTAAAGGGACCTGTGCCAGTGTTCCAGGTGAAAAGTCAGATTCTACCTTTGAGCTGGACATTGTTTTTAGATGGGAGGCATCCCCTGAAGTAGAGGAAACTTCAACCTTTAACCTGGTCTGTGTCTAGGGTCCAGAGAAAATCATGTAGTGAGACTGAAACTGAAAAACTCAACTTTCCTTCCATTTCTTCCAACTCTTGTTACCATTTAAGAGGATTGTGGATCCAGAGGGAGGGAAGCAGCTCTCGGCTGCTCTTTAATCTTCAGGTGTGGGCAAAGGACAAATGAAATGGATTTAAATTTCATTTCATGCACTTAGGGGTAAGAAACCCCCTAGGTCAACACATTTATTTTTTTTAAGCTCTCTGGATTTTGTCTTTTTTTGCCATTATGTAGAATATTTGCCCAGAAAGAAAGAATTGTTTTTCTCTACTTTCAATCCAGTGTGAATAGTTGGATTTTGAGGAGGAAGAAGGGAAAGAAAATCAGTTATCATTTTATATCTGGAATTTGTGGTGTGTCTGCTCTGCTGTATCATTATTATCTATTGAATGGGGAAGTGTTCTGGCTGGGCCCACTTGGATAGATGGTGGTTTTTCTCTGGTTCTATAGAGAAGGGTTATGCTCATACACCAAGCATACCCAGATGTGTGTGCATGTGTGTGTGACATTAATTAATTCCCATTTCATTTTCCTCTTTGTCCTGAGTTTCTCTTTGGATACTCTTTTGAGAGGAGAACAAGATACTCTAAGTAGGATCAGTTGATTCTCATCTATGGGAATTACATTCTGCAGATAATAAGGGACATTTGCAATATTGCAGGAGGATGTTGCTATAATACTCAGTCCAGACTCTTCCTCTCAGCTGGGGCAAGGTCGCATTGAAAGTGCTGATGATGGCAACAATGTTATGTCATTGGTCCATTGTCAATGGTTCCTTACTGCATCCTTGCTGACTATATTTCCCTGTGCAGTAGCAGTCATCAGTTTACTCTGCCATCTTGCTACATTTGTAAGAATATAGTTCATGCTGAGCCCACAGGCAATTGTTATAATGGAACAATGATGAATTAGCAAGTCCAGATGGTTAGGGACCGAGCTAATACTGGGTGAGCTCATATTTCAGGGGCTAACTAACATGTTGGATCCTGGAGCTCCTCCTCTGTCTTTATTTTTCCCGTTTTTGTAATACTGATTTTCAGGTGGGGGCAGTAGGCGGAGAGGTGAAGGTTGAGTCTTGAATCATAGTTGGACAACAGCATGATTCCGTGTGATGTTCCCCTACAAATGCAAGTGATAAAGGCTATATTTTGTCAAAAGAGATGAATACCTTGACGAAATAGAGATGAATGTCTCCTCTGTCTTCCTCAGAAAAAGTGTTTTTATTAATAGAAAAATAGGAAAGAGTTTCATTGTTCCTTTTTAACATGTAAGCTCTGACATCTGGGATAAATCTGTTGACTGTAGTCTTAAAAAGTTCGACGACAACTCTGATGGACATGGCTCTCTTTAACAATGAGATGATCCAAACCAGTTCCAATTGTTTAATGATAAAGAGAATCAGCTACACCCAGAGAGAGAAGTATGGGAAATGAGTGTGGACCACAACATAGCATTTTCACTCTTGCTGTTATTGTTTGCTTACATCTTTGTTTTCCTTCTCAGGTTTTTTTATCTTCCGATCTTTCTTGTGCTGCAAGATAACTGTATAAATATGTATACATATATTGTATTTAACATATACTTTAACGTATTTAACATGTATTAGACTACCTGCCATCTAGGGAAGGAAGTTGGGGAGGAGGAAGGGAAAAGTTGAAACAGAAGACTTTGCAAGGGTCAGTGTTGAAAAAATACGCATGCATATATCTTGTAAATAAAAAGCTATAATTTTTTTTAAAAGTTGATCACAATCCTATTTTTAATTTTCTATCGAACTTTGTGCCTATACTCTTGTCTTGTAGCGTCTCAAAAGTCCTTTACAACTTTTCCTTTCCATGGTTTTCTTTCCATCTGTCTAATAGGCTATAGACCTATCTTTTTACAGGAATTCTCAGAAGTCAGAAATTTAATTTGAATCCCAGAAACCTGTGGTGAAGCACTTTTGTGCCTTTATTTTCCTTTTATACCTGTTGTGTTCTTACCTTGTTGTGTCTCTGTCCTGAAGAGTTCTTTAGATGTACTGAAAAAAGTAGAGGTGGAGGAGAAAGCTTGAGAATTCTGGGCCTTGGGACACCCTCAGTGTCTCATGTTGGGAAGGTCTCAGTGTTTACAGATGGAAGTATGTTATTAAAGAAAGGTTCTTTTCAGCAAAAGCAGATTTGGAGTGGCTAACAAGCTGTGAGGTTCATTGGAGACATAAATTTGCAGTAAATTGGAACCTCTTAGATGAGCATTCACTCTCTGTGGTCCACTATCCCCTTCCCCACTTCTGTAATCAAAATGTAATTATGAACTTTACATTCAGAAATCTTCTTGGGAGCAATCAAGAGAACTGTCTTCCTCTGGGGAAGTGGAATTCACTCAAATGAAGGAGAATAGCTCATCCCACTGGAGACTCCTGCAAATTCCGTGCTTGATAGCATAAGTAGGGAAATTTTCACCTGCTTAATCCTCAGATTTGACTCTCAAATTAGCAGTCCCAGTAAGTAGTCATGGGAAAAAAGTTTTTTCCCAATCATTTTGACCTGAAACTTTCAAGGAAATATAAGGTTCAATAAGTCCTGTAACATAGAGGTAAAAACTTGCATAGTAGTCATTAGTTCTTTCTTTGCACTCAGGAGAGATTGAAAGAATAGAGTTAAATGTAAACAGGAAGAATTCAGATTTTTTTAAGATTTTAGAAAGTTCTCTTATTATAATGGTTTTGAGACTCAGGTCACTAAGGATGTTACTGTAGGAATCTTATTTAGTGGTTTTTTAAAAGGTAAATGGTTGATCTATAGCATTATCAGAAAGCTAGGCATTCAACCTGATGACCTCCTGAGGTTTCTATCACTTCTTTTATTCCATGAATTTAATCCTAACCTTGTATTCCTAAATCCATTATAATAGCCTGAGGATGTGCTGAAGCAAGGAGTTGCTTATATTATGCCAGAGTCTAAGGAAACTGATTTCCCTGGAAGACTAGATATGAAATAGAAATAGGTTGTAGTCAGTATTGTGTTCATGGGGAAGAAACTCATCATGTTTCCCGTGGTCTCAGACCTCAGAGAGTGTACCAACAACTTGTGGCAACATTCTTCAGTCTACAATCTACCTGGAAATCTTTTCTCATTCATTCCCCTAGTCATTGTATCACCAAGACACTCCTGAAACAATTTATCAGTTTTTGAATTCAAGTAAGCAGCCTTGTTTTGTGTTTCTTGTTCCTGGAAGTGATTTTCCTTACTTTTAGGGTTTATTTTAGGAGCTGTCTCACCTAAAAGAAAGTGTTTAAGTGTGGATATAGTGTGAGACATTCACAGTCATGAGTAGGAAAGACAGTAACTCTGCAGTGCTGTTTTTCAAGGGGTGCTGAATAGAGTGTAACACCCTGAAAGAATTTTTTTCCCAGGACTTGACATGCCAGCTGGGGTCTGACCATGGGCAGGGGTCTCAAACTACGTCCAGTGGGCCAGATGCGGCAGCTAAGGACATTTATCCCCCTCACCCAGGGCTATGAAGTTTCTTTATTTAAAGGCCTACAAAACAAAGTTTTTGTTTTTACTATAGTCCGGCCCTCCAACAGTCTGAGGGACAGTGAACTGGCCCCCTATTTTAAAAAGTTTGAGGACCCCTGCAGAGCATAATGGGACAATGACTACCTCTATTTTCGGTGACCCTACCTTTCAGTACAGCCTAAGTTTGCATTCTTTTTTTGGTTGTCACATTATACAGTTGGCTCATTGAACCCTGCTGTCCTCTTAAAAAACCCAGATCTTTTTCAAATGAACTATTTAGTGGCCTGCCTTCTCTTGTACTTTTGACATCAATTTTGTTTTGAGCACAGTTTTTTATCCCTATTAAATTCATCTTAATATATTTAGTCGAACCTCGTAGCCTGTTGGTCTTTTTTGGATCCACTTATTCATCCCTTAGGTTAACTTTCCCTCTCAATGATTTGTCATTTGCAGATTTTATACGCATGTCACTTATATCTTTATTATCTTAAGTCATGAGAAAAAGTATTAAATAGCTCTGAGCCAAGGACAGATCTCTGAGGGCACACAACTAAAGAGGTCTCCTCACATGCTGGTATTGCTCCATTAACAAACTACTGTTTGTGTCTAGTCATTCACCAGATTTCAGATTTTTCTCACTGTACTTTTAGCCCATATGTATCCATTTTGTCCACAAGGGTAGCTTGAGAAAATTTGTCAAAAGTTTTGCTGAAATCTAGGTAAGCTACCATATATATTTATAGCATTCCCTGATTTATCAGTCTTAATTACCTGTTAATAAATGTAATCAAATTAGTCTTCTGCTTGGCTTGTTCTTGATGAAACCCTAGTGGTTTTTTGTTTTCTTTATTTTCTAGTTGTTCACTAATTATTTCTTTAGTAATACATTCTAAAATTTTATTAGGAACCAGATTCAAGCCAACCCAAAGATGATGAATAGGGGCAGCTAGATGCTACAGTGGATAGAGCACCCATTCTGAACTCAGGAGGACCTGACTTCACATCTGGCCTCACACTTCCCAGCTGTGTGACTCTGGGCAAATCACTTAACCCCAATTGCCTCAGCAAAAAAAAAGAAAGAAAGAAACAAAGAAAGATGTTGAATAAATGCTTGCTTACTTATTGGTTTTTTAAATGCAATATATTGATTTATTTTGCTCAACTCTACTTTTTTTACTAGGGAAGATTCTATTGAGTGGTGAGGAGTTATTATTGGGAAATGACATTGTTTTATTAAAAAGTCATTAAAAATCCCTTTAAAGCCCACTGACAGAGACTTAATAAGTACTTTAAGATGTATTTTATCTAGGTCTGATGACTTGAATTCATTAAGGATTGAGAATTCTGGGCCTTGGGACACCCTCGGTGTGTTTGGGTTTTAACTTCATATTAGCTATTTTTCTAATGTGCTTGGCAATCAAAAAATGATTTTTCTTAGGGAAAATAGAAACAGTCATCTATTGTCTTTGTCCTATACATCCAGAGTGGTGGTCTTCTCTTTTATTATCCTAAAATATATGCATGTATGTATGTGCATATATTCTTTTTTTAAAATTTTATTTAATAATTACTTTATATTGACAGAATCCATGCCAGGGTAATTTTTTTACAACATTATCCCTTGCACTCGTTTCTGTTCCGATTTTCCCCTCCCTCCCTCCACCCCCTCCCCTAGATGGTAAGCAGTTTTATATATGTTAGATATGTTGCAGTATATCCTAGATACAATATATGTTTGCAGAATCGAACAGTTCTCTTGTTGCACAGGGAGAATTGGATTCAGAAATTAAAAATAACCCGGGAAGAAAAACAAAAATGCAGATAGTTCACATTTGTTTCCCGGTGTTCTTTCTTTGGGTGTAGCTGCTTCTGTCCATCATTTATCAATTGAAACTCAGTTAGGTCTCTTTGTCAAAGAAATCCACTTCCATCAGATTATGTCCTCATACAATATCGTTGTCATAAGTGTATAATGATCTCCTGGTTCTGCTCATTTCACTTAGCATCAGTTCATGTAAGTCTCTCCAATCCTCTCTGTAGTCATCCTGCTGGTCATTTCTTATAGAACAATAATATTCCATAATGTTCATATACCACAATTTACCCAGTCATTCTCCAATTGATGGGCATCCATTCAATTTCCAGTTTCTAGCCACTACAAACAGGGCTATGTGCATATGTTCTTATATAATCATCAATCTGTATCAATAACTTAAAATAAACTTAAAGTTCAAGAGAACCAAAAGCTCATTGGATCTCATAGGCATCTTAAACTCAATATGTCCAAAACCTGTCATTATTTTTGCTTCCTAAGTGTACCTTTTTCAGACTTGTCTGTTTCTATAGAGAATACCATTATCCAACTTTGCAGTCTTGCTGCACAAACTTCCTGGGCCACAAATCCTATCAGTCCTCAGCTCCTGTTATTTCCTCCTTTACAACATTCCTTTCTCTCTCTTTCTTTTTTTTTTTAATTTTATTTTATTTAATAATAACTTTATATTGACAGAATCCATGCCAGGGTAATTTTTTACAACATTATCCCTTGCACTCGCTTCTGTTTCGATTTTTCCCCTCCCTCCCTCTACCCCCTCCCCTAGATGGCAAGCAGTCCTATATATGTTAGATACAACATTCCTTTCTCTATATTTTCTTTTGCCACTTCCCTGGTCCAGGCCTTCATCCTGTCTTGCCTGTAGTGTTTTTGCATTTGTCTTCTAATTCACTCCCAACCTTAAGTTTCTCTCCATGATAATCTGTCTTCTATAATAATTGCCAGAATGAATTTCCTAGATTTAGGTCTGGCCATATTGTGTTTCTCCCTACTCCCCCTTAGGAAATTCCAGTGGTTCCTTAGCATGTTTAGAGAGGAATACTTTGTGTTTGAAACTCTTCAACTCTTTGGCCCCTTATTTTTCCATCTTGTTACATATACTTCTCCTTCATACACGTTATATTCCAGCTTTGCTGAACTACTTGGTGCTCTTCACCTATGAATTCATACTCTATGTACCTTGATCTCCTTACAATTGTTACTTTTTAGAATTCTTGGCTTTCTTTAAGACTTAGCTGCGGTATGATCTTTTGCTGGCAGCCTTTCCCAGACTTTAAAGTTTCTGGTGCCTTCATCTGTAAGCCTACCTATCTATTGTGTATGTGTCTTGTATGTACCAATTTATGTACTTGTTATTTCCCTCAGTAGGATGTAAGCTCCTTGCAGATAGGCCTTGTTAAAGCTTTCTCTTTGTATCTTGCAGTTAGCATGATGTCAGGAACATATTGAGTATTTTAAAAGTGTTCATTGATTCATTGATTATTTGGGATGTTGCTTATCTTGTTCCACATATGTGACCTAGAAAACAGTTAGAGTTCAAATGTTGGAGTTTGTTCTTCTCAAAGCACAGCCGGTTTAGAGGCTTGGAGCCCTTCGGATGTCTCCAAATCCAAAGGTTCTGTCCTTCAGCCTCTGCCTCTGCTTTCTTCTGCCTCTAACCAAGACAGAGATGGAAGGTCTCTTATCTCCTTCTGGGGAGCCCAGCCACCAACTTGCCGCGGAGAGAGGGCTTCTGGCGTAGCTCCACTGAAATCTGTCAAAGTGTTCTCTGCACCAGAGTCGTTCCTCTGGAGTCCAGCGCGATCAGCCAGCCAAGAGGAAAAAATGTATTCTGCCATAGATCCCTCATCGCTGGCCTTTTATCTGCCTCTTCTGAGAGAATGGATTATGGGTTTTCTCCCATAGTGCTCTCTGGCCCAATGAGCTTTAAGGGAGGTGTAGAAAGTGTACTTTGTGAAGCTAACATACTTGTGGACTCCAGTGAGTAAAGGTGTGAACACAAGCCTTGTCTTAATTAGTTCTACTTAGTACCTTGTTTCAGGTTCTGGCCAAAACAACTTCTTGTAAGATTAGATCAACTCTAATTACTTAGCACTTAGTAAGGAGTCCAACAGAAAACCAGCAGATCTGTCACTTTAAAATGTTTTTTAATGATATCTTTTTGAAAAAAAATATCACCCACACTTTTCAAAATAGTCTTCTCTCTTTCCAATCCTCAAGAACTAAGTTACAAAGAATGAAAAAAAGAGTTCAGCAAAACTAACCAACATATCAACCAAGTTGACAGTAGATATATTGTTCCCCATCTATAGTCCTCTTACCTCTTCAAAGAAAGAGAATGGGTGGAAAAAGTACATATTTATAGTTCTTCCTAAGCCCACCTTGGTCATTATAATTTCACAGAATTCATTTTGCTTGCTTTGAATTTCTTTTCAAAATTTCTAGATGTTGATATTCAAATACCTAGCTAGCATGTTGGACTTGGAAACAGGAAGACCTCAATTCCAATCCACTTATTAGCTATGTGGCCAATGATAGTCTAAATGGTATGTTTGAGGAGAGCAATTTCAGCATCAAATGGCGTGTTCAGGGTTTAGCACCAAATGATGAGGTTCCAAATTTGGGGTTCAGTTATGTGAAGAATTCACAGTGGCTATTCTCTTTGGCAAGAGATAGGTTTGTTAGAAGAGATTACAGACAAAATGAAGAGATACAATAAATACCAAGAGTAGTAAATATGAAGTAGATTTGAGAGTGCACATAGTTAGCAAGGAAAGAAATTTTAACAATTTACAGTGGAATGAATAAGTTCCCTAGTGAAACTTCCAGTTAACCAGGAGACAGAAAATACTCCATGAGGTGAGAGCATATCCGTACCCTGCAGGCTAAATTGATAGAGGAATTTAGCACCATAAAAGAGTTATATAAGGAGCTATAATAAGGAGAAAAACATAATGAAGCACTGGGAAGGGGGTTGAGGAAAGACATCATGAGGCCTGGTGGAGGGGTGAGAAGAAAGACATCAGAAGACAGAATGCTATGGCGGACTGTCCCAAAAGGGGTTCAGCAAAGATGACATGAGCCATCTTTGGAAATTTAACCTCAGGAGTTTGACATAATTTGGTTTTCTGGATGGACACAGCAAAGTGAGGCTACCCATGATCTCCACAGAAAGTGATAATGTAAGACTGAACTGATCCCCGTCAGTGTCCTTCCTTGCTTGTCTCAGGGAGTAATTTTATCAGTATTTTAGGTTTTCTCTGCCAATCCCACTCAGTTTCTTTAGCTTTCAAATGTAGGTGGCACTCATCTCATTAGAGATGTTGTAAAGATAACACATAAAGTTACTTTACTCTTTAAATGCTATCTCTTATTATTATTATCATTATTCATTTTTGTTTCAATTGTCTTTATATTGTTTTTCTGGTTTTGCTTACTCTACTTTCCTTCAGTTGTCTTATGCTCATCAGTATTCAGTCATATTCATTACTTTTATGTAATACAGTTTGGTTAGCCAGTGGACTTCTCTACTTTGTTTTCTCTTAGTCAGTGGACTTCTTGGTTTTGTTTTCCTTCTCTCTTTTCAGGGGCCACATGGACCTTTGCTTTCATCATTGAACTCTTTGGGATACACATAAGGATGACTTCCACTAAACCAAGATGGCTCTGAAAGAAACAGTAAGGCTGGTAATTTTGCACAGCCCTGTCTTACTTAAATCCAATTTAATTGCAAGTCAACATAATCACCTTTCTGAAGTCATTAGTCCTCTTTGAGAATAAAATACATATACTATCATCCCCACCAACAATGACAATAGTCTTTGGAACAATATGTATGACATTGAGTTCTCTGGATTAAAGGACATGAAATATTCTAGTCATTTTTTTAGAATAATTCCAAATTATTTTTCACAGTGCTTGAATTACTTCATAGCAGAAGTTCATTAGTGTTCTTGTCTTTTCGTAACTCTTACAACATTAATTTCCCATTTTAAAATTATTTTTATCAATTTGTGGGGTGTGAGGTAAAACCTCAAGATTGGGAGTGGTGTTTTATATGATTAATGATTTCTGATTCTTTTGAAAACTATTATACATATTCTTGGACCACTTATTTATTGGGGATGTTTTTATTAGTTGCTTAATTATTTTGATTATCGTACTTGGAGATATAGAATAAATCTGTTGCTATTCTTCTTATACAAGTTGCATTAATTTTGTTCATCCCAAAATTTTCAACTTCATATGGTGTGAAAAATGATTATTAATAACCAGTATCTTGGGGAAATTCAGAATTCCCTACCCCTCCCTATTCTCACATTCCCTCTTACAGAGTCCTGACTTTAGGTTCTGTTCTTTAGGACATTACTAATTAAGATATTGGACTCCTTTTCTTGTTCAAGTCCACATCCTGGTGGAAATTATTGAATTCTGTTCAGGTTTGGGTGGGTTATACATTCTTTGAATTGATAGCCTAAAGCTATGGATGTTCTGGTTTAGAGATATTTTCCCTATCCCAACTCTGTTCAGTCCTTCATTTTAATATAGCCCCCCTCCACTGTGTTAACTGAATAAGTTTGATTGCTGTCTGATGGACCAACTATTGTTTCAAAGAGTATATAAGACTTCCGGCCAAGATGGCGGAGAGGAGGCACACAGCTGTGTAAACTCCGCGTTTTTTTCTCACTATCCATCTCATTATAAATCTCTGAATTAATGCTTGACTGAAAAAAAAAAAAAACCTACAAATAGTTACCAAGAGCAGCCATCCTTGAGACTGTCAGGAAAGGTCTGTTTTTGCACGAGGGCAGGAACGGTTTTTAGATCGGAAGCAGGCTGCAGGCAGACAGGCAGCGGCAGCAAGAGCACAGAAGGCTCTGAGCCGAGCAGAGCAGAGAGGGGGTGGGGTATGATCGCAGCAGTCTCTGCAGGGAGAGATTTGCTACAGGATTGGATACTTTGCTCCGGCAGCAAGCCAGCAGCCCAGCAGAGAAGCTAAAAACACCGGGGGTGAAGAATACAACCCCAAACAGCTGGAGTCTCTCGGGACCTGGCCACCCCTCCCCCACAGTGTCTCAGCACTCTCTCGGATCTCAGAGCGCAGGCGCAGCACAGCCATCCTGTCCTGTTAGGGTCTCACTGCTGCCCCCTGAGGTCTGTAGAGGAAGCTCGGTAACATCACCCAGCCCCTTCCCCCTCCCAAAGAAAGCAGCTCCATTCAAGGGTTTTTTCTTTTGTTTCTTTGCTAGTTTGTCTTTGATTATTAGACAGAATGAGCAAGAAACTGAAGAGGACTTTAACCCTTGACAGCTTCTATACAGATAGAGAGCAGACTCTAAATCCTGAGGAGACTAAAAACAGACAGTCTCCAGGTGAATCCCCAAAGGAGGAGATCATCTGTTCCTCAGCACAGATGAATCTCATGGAGGAAATTAAAAAGGCTCTCACAAGGGAGCTAGAAGAAAAATGGGAAAAGGAGAGGGAGGCTTGGCAAGAGAGCCTGGAGAAGTCATCCACTCATTTAAAGAGAGAGTGGATAAAGAAATCAAATCCTTGAAAAATAGAATTAGTGAACTGGAAACAGAAAATAGCTCTCTAAAAACAAAATTGGTGAAATGGAAAAAAATTCCATAGAACAAAAGAACTCAATTGAACAATTAGAAAAAGATTTTTAAAAAGTGAGTGAAGAAAATACTTCACTGAAAATCAGGGTCGAACAAATGGAATTGAATGACTCGAGGAGACAGGAAGAATCAGTCAAGCAAATCCAAAAAAAATCAAACAATGGAAAAGAATGTGAAATACCTTCTGGGGAAGACAACAGACCTGGAAAACAGATCCAGGAGAGACAACCTGAGAATCATCGGACTCCCAGAAAAGCATGATGAAAAAAAGAGCCTGGACACTATTTTCCAGGAAATTATCAAAGAGAACTGCCCAGAAGTCATAGAAACAGAGGGTAAAATAGACATTGAAAGAATTCATCAATCCCCTACTGAAAGGGATCCTAAAATCAAAACACCAAGAAATATAGTGGCCAAATGCCAAAACCCTCAGACAAAGGAAAAAATACTGCAAGCAGCTAGAAAAACCCAATTCAAGTATCGAGGAGCCACAATAAGGATAACCCAGGATCTGGCAGCATCCACATTAAAGGATCGAAGGGCCTGGAATATGATATTCCGAAAGGCTAAGGAACTTGGTATGCAACCAAAAATAACTTACCCAGCTAGAATGAGCATCTTTTTCCAGGGAAGAAGATGGACATTCAACGAAGTAAGCGAATTTCACCTATTTTTGATGAAAAAGCTAGAACTTAACAAAAAGTTTGATCTACAAATATAGAACTCAAGAGAAATCTAAAAAGGTAAAGATTAATCTTGGGAACTATATTTCGGCTATAAAGATATATAAAGAATACATGTATACCTTGTTCTAGAAACTAGATGTGGAAAGGACATTGTACCAGAAAAAGGGTAAAGTGGGGGTACTATATCTCATGAAGAGGCAAAGGAAACCTATTATATCTGAGAGAAAGAATGGAGGGGGATGAATATAGTGAGTATTTTACTGCTTTCAGAATTGGCTTTAAGAGAAAAATTTTAGACATATTCAATCTATGGTGAAACTTCTCCCACCTCATTGAAAAGTGAGAAGGGAAAAGTGAAAAAGGAAGGAATAAGCTAAGTGGAAGGGAATACAGAAACTGGGAGGGAAAGGGGTAAGATAGGGGGAGGAATTCTAAAGTGGGGGGAGGGATACTAAAAAGGGAGGACTGTGAGAAGCAAGTGGTGCTCACAAGCTTAATACTGGGAAGGGGGGTAAGGGGGAAAGAAGGGAGAAAAGCATAAACCGGGGTTAACAAGATGGCAAGTAATACAGAATTGGTCATTGTAACCATAAATGTGAATGGGGTAAACTCCTCCATAAAGAGGAAGCAGTTAGCAGAATGGATTAAAAGCCAGAATCCTATAATATGTTGTTTACAGGAAACACACCTGAAGCGGGGAGATACATGTAGGATAAAGGTAAAAGGTTGGAGCAAAATCTACTATGCTTCAGGTGAAGTCAAAAAAGCAGGGGTAGCCATCCTGATCTCAGATCAAGCTAAAGCAAAAATTGATTAAAGAGATAAGGAAGGGCACTATATCTTGTTAAAGAGTAGAATGGATAATGAAGCAGTATCTATATTAAACATATATGCACCAAGTGGTATAGCATCTAAGTTCTTAAAAGAGAAATTAAGAGAGCTGCAAGAAGAAATAGACAGCAAAACTATAATAGTGGGAGATCTCAACCTTGCACTCTCAGAATTAGATAAATCAAATCACAAAATAAATAAGAAAGAAGTCAAAGAGGTAAATAGAATACTAGAAAAATTAGATATGATAGATCTCTGGAGAAAATGTAATGGGGACAGAAAGGAGTACACCTTCTTTTCAGCAGCTCATGGAACTTATACAAAAATTGACCATATATTAGGACATAAAAACCTCAAACTCAAATGCAGTAAGGCAGAAATAGTAAATGCATCCTTTTCAGACCACGATGCAATGAAAATTACATTCAACAAAAAGCCAGGGAAAAGTAGATCAAAAAATAATTGGAAACTAAATAATCTCATACTAAAGAATGATTGGGTGAAACAGCAAATTATAGACATAATTAATAACTTCACCCAAGAAAACGATAATAATGAGACATCATACCAAAATGTATAGGATGCAGCCAAAGCAGTAATAAGGGGAAATTTCATATCTCTAGAGGCCTATTTGTATAAAATAGAGAAAGAGAAGGTCAGTGAATTGGGCTTGCAACTAAAAATGCTAGAAAAGGAACAAATTAAAAATCCCCAGTCAAACACTAAACTTGAAATTCTAAAATTAAAAGGAGAGATCAATAAAATTGAAAGTAAAAAAACTATTGAATTAATAAAACTAAGAGTTGGTTCTATGAAAAAACCAACAAAATAGACAAACCCTTAGTAAATCTGATTAAAAAAAGGAAAGAGGAAAATCAAATTGTTAGTCTTAAAAATGAAAAGGGAGAACTCACCACTAACGAAGAGGAAATTAGAGCAATAATTAGGAGGGAGTTTGCCCAACTTTACGCCAATAAATTTGACAACTTAAATGAAATAGAAGAATACCTCCAAAAATATAGCTTGCCTAAACTAACAGAGGAAGAAGTAAATATCCTAAACACTCCTATCTCAGAAAAAGAAATAGAACAAACTATCAATCAACTCCCTAAGAAAAAATCCCCAGGACCAGATGGATTTACATGTGAATTCTATCAAACATTTAAAGAACAATTAACTCCAATGCTAAATAAACTATTTGAAAAAATAGGGAATGAAGGAGTCCTACCAAACTCCTTTTATGACACAGACATGGTACTGATACCTAAACCAGGTAGGCTGAGAAAAAAGAAAGAAAATTATAGACCAATCTCCCTAATGAATATTGATGCTAAAATCTTAAATAAAATATTAGCAAAAAGATTACAGAAAATCATCCCCAGGATAATACACTATGACCAAGTAGGATTTATAACAGGGATGCAGGACTGGTTCAATAAACTATTAGCATAATTGACTATATCAATAACCAACCAAACAAAAACCATATGATCATCTCAATAGATGCAGAAAAAGCATTTGATAAAATCCAACAGCCATTCCTAATAAAAGCACTTGAGAGCATAGGAATAAAAGGACTTTTCCTTAAATTAGTCAGGAGCATATATTTAAAACCTTCAGTAAGCATCATATGCAATGGGGAAAAACTGGAACCTTTCCCAGTAAGATCTGGAGTGAAGCAAGGTTGCCCACTATCACCATTATTATTCAATATTGTATTAGAAACACTAGCCTCTGCAATAAGAGTCGAGAAAGAGATTAAAGGAATTAGAATAGGCAATGAGGAAACCAAACTATCACTCTTTGCAGATGATATGATGGTATATCTAGAGAACCCCAGAGATTCTACTAAAAAAACTATTAGAAATAATTCATAATTTTAGCAAAGTAGCAGGATACAAAATAAATTCCCATAAATCCTCAGCATTTTTATACACCACCAACAAAATCCAGGAGCAAGAGATACAAAGAGAAATTCCATTCAAAATAACTGTTGATAGCATAAAATATTTGGGAATCTTCCTACCAAAGGAAAGTCAGGAATTATATGAGCAAAATTACAAAAAAGTTTCCACACAAATAAAGTCAGACTTAAATAATTGGAAAAATATTAAGTGCTCTTGGATCGGCCGAGCGAATATAATAAAGATGACAATACTCCCTAAACTAATCTATTTATTTAGTGCTATACCAATCGGACTTCCAAGAAAATATTTTAATGATCTAGAAAAAATAACAACAAAATTCATATGGAACAATAAAAAGTCGAGAATCTCAAGGGAATTAATGAAAATAAAATCAAATGAAGGTGGTCTAGCTGTACCTGATCTAAAATTATATTATAAAGCAGCAGTCACCAAAACCATTTGGTATTGGCTAAGAAATAGATTAGTTGATCAATGGAAAAGGTTAGATTTACAAGACAGAATAGTCAACTATAGCAATCTAGTGTTTGACAAACCCTAAGACCCTAACTTTTGGGATAAGAATTCATTATTTGATAAAAACTACTGGGATAACTGGAAATTAGTATGGCAGAAATTAGGCAAGGACCCACATTTAACACCATATACCAAGATAAGATCAAAATGGGTCCATGACCTAGGCATAAAGAACAAGATTATAAATAAATTAGAGGAACATAGGATAGTTTATCTCTCAGACTTGTGGAGGTGAAAGAAATTTGTGACCAAAGATGAACTAGAGACCAATACAGATCAGAAAATAGAAAATTTTGATTATATCAAATTCAAAAGCCTTTCTACAAACAGAACTAATGCAAACAAGATTAGAAGGGAAGCAACAAACTGGGAAAACATCTTTACAGTTAAAGGTTCTGATAAAGGCCTCATTTCCAAAATATATAGAGAACTGACTCAAATTTATAAAAAATTAAGCCATTCTCCAATTGATAAATGGTCAAAGGATATGAACAGACAATTTTCAGATGATGGAATTGAAACTATTACCACTCATATGAAAGAGTGTTCCAAATCACTATTGATCAGAGAAATGCAAATTAAGACAACTCTGAGATAACCACTACACCTGTCAGATTGGCTAAGATGACAGGAAAAAATAATGATGAATGTTGGAAGGGATGCGGGAAAACTGGGACACTGATGCATTGTTGGTGGAGTTGTGAACGAATCCAACTATTCTGGAGAGCAATCTGGAATCATGCCGATAAAGTTATCAAACTGTGCACACCCTTTGATCCATCAGTGCTACCATTGCATTTATACCCCAAAGAGATACTAAAGAAGGGAAAGGGACCTGTATGTGCCAAAATGTTTGTGGCAGCCCTGTTTGTAGTGGCTAGAAACTGGAAAATGAATGGATGCCCATCAATTGGAGAATGGCTGGGTAAATTGTGGTATATGAATGTTATGGAATATTATTGTTCTGTAAGGAATGACCAGCAGGATGCATACAGAGAGGCTTGGAGAGACTTACATGAACTGATGCTAAGTGAAATGAGCAGAACCAGGAGATCATTATACACTTTGACAATGATATTGTATGAGGATGTATTCTGATGGAAGTGGATTTCTTTGACAAAGAGACCTAACTGAGTTTCAACAGATAAATGATGGACAGAAACAGCTACACCCAAAGAAAGAACACTGGGAAACGAATATGAACTATTTCCATTTTTGATTTTCTTCCCGAGTTATTTTTACCTTTTGAATCCAATTCTCCCTGTGCAACAAGAGAACTGTTCGGTTCTACAAACATATATTGTATCTAGGATATACTGCAACATATCTAACATGTATAGGACTGCTTGCCATCTCGGGGAGGGGGTGGAGGGAGGGAGGGAAAAAATCGGAACAGAAGCGAGTGCAAGGGATAATGTTGTAAAAAATTACCCTGGCATGGGTTCTGTCAATATAAAGTTATTATTAAATAAAATTAAATAAAAAAATAAATAAACTCATCTTCATGAGTTCAAATCTAGACTCAGATACCATACATGATTTTGGCAAAGTCAAAAAAAATAAAAAAAAAAGAGTATATAAACTGTGAACCCTGCTTGCCATGATTGTCTCAGTCGAAGGGAGCCGGCTAAATGACCTTTCTTTTATTAATATTTCTTTTATTAATTTTTTATTAATAAAACATCATTAATAAAGTTATTAAATTACCCAGAAACTATGCCTCTGGAACCTTTTTAAATGCCAGTTGTCAAATTTATTTGCTTTATCTTTTGTGACCATGTTTAGGCCTTAACCATTAGGTTAAGAATTCACCTAAAAATTGTAGCATAATGTTTTCAAATCTTTTTATTTGTTTGTTTGTTTCTTGTGTTTTCTTCCCACTTTTGGAATGATTTTTCTTGCACAACATGACAAAGATGGAAATTTCTTTTTTATTATTAAAGCTTTTCATTTTCAAAACATATGCATGGATAATTTTTCAACATTGATCCTTGCTTAGCCTTGTGTTCCAAATTTTCCCCTCCTTCCCCCCACCCACTCCCCTAGATGGCAAGTAATCCAATATATGTTATCCATGTTAAAATATATTTTAAATACAACATATGTAAACATATTTGTACAATTATACGTGCTGCACAAGAAAGATCTGATCAAAAAGGAAAGAATATGAATAAGAAAACAAAATGTAAAGGAACAATAACAAAAAGAGTGAGAATGGGGCAGCTAGGTGGCACAATGGATAGAGCACCAGCCCTGAAGTTAGGAGGACCCGAGTTCAAATGTGACCTCAGACTTTTAACACTTCTTAGCTGTGTGACCCTGGGTAAGTCACTTAACTCCAATTGCCTCAGGGGGGAAAAAAGAATGAGAATGCTATGTTATGATCCACATTCAGTTCCCATAGTTCTCTCTCTGGGTGTAGATAGCTCTCTTTATCACAAGATTATTGAAACTGGCCTCAAACATCTCATTGTTGAAAAGAGCCACGTCCATCAGAATTGATCATCATATAATCTTCTTATTGCCGTGTACCATGATCTCCTGGTCCTGCTCATTTCTCTCAGCATCAATTCATGTAATCTCTCCAGGCCTCTCTGTATTCATCCTCCTGGTCATTTCTTACAGAACAATAATATTCCATAACATTCATATACCACAACTTATTCAGCCATTCACCAATTGATGGGCATCCACTCAGTTTCCAGTTTCTAGCCGCTATAAAGAGGGCTGCCGCAAACATTTTTGCACATGTGGGCCTCTTTCCTTCCTTTAAGATCTCTTTGTAGTCAAGGCCCAATAGAAACACTGTTGGGTCAAAGGGTATGTACAGTTTGATAGCTCTTTGAATATAGTTCCAAATTGCTCTCTAGAATGGCTGGATGTATTCACAATTCCACCAGCAGTGTATCAATGTTCCAGTTTTCCCACATCCCCCTCCAACACTGTGTGTGGTGATCTCTCAGAGTTGTCTTAATTTGCATTTCTCTGATTCTCTGATCTAATAGTGATTTAGAACACCTTTTCATATGATTAGAAATGGTTTTAATATTTTCATCTGAAAATTATTCATATACTTTGACCATTTATCAATTGGAGAATAGCTTGAATTCTTATAAATTTGAATCAGTTCTCTATATATCTTAGAAATGAGGCCTTTATCAGAATCCTTAAATGTAAACATGTTTTCCCAATTTATTCCTTCCCTTTTAATCTCATCAGCATTAGTTTTTGTAGAGGGCTGAAACTATTGAGTCGATGCACTGAGGTCAGGACAGCCGAGCACTTGAGGCTAACTATCAGTTGGGCAATACTCTATGGGCATATGCTTGGAAAATGGGTCTTCCCACTATCCTGTGCTGGCTCAATGATCGGTGTATATAGAGGATTGTAGGAGGTATTAGGAGGTGGAGTAAGATGAGCCAGAGTCACTCTTTGGCTGTAGACGAAGGAGAAGGTGGTCGTGTAGATTCTGCTTCCATCCTGTTCAATCCTGCGTCTAAAGACCAAGAATAAAGACTAAAGACTTTTGCTTATCCTGACTCTGGCTGATTCTGGGGTGTTCTGGGTGCTAGCATGGTCATCACAAGTTTTGTTTGTACAAACCCTTTTTAACTTAATATAATCAAAATTATCTATTTAGTGTTTAGTAATGAGTTCTAGTTCTTCTTTGGTCACAAATTCCTTCCTTCGCCATAGAAGATGAAAATATTTCTAAAAGAATAGCATATATCAGATTGCTTGCTGTCTTGTAGAGGGGTAAGAGGAAGGAGAATAATTTGGAACAAAATTTTACAAAAATGAATGTGTAATGCCAGAGAAATTGAGACAAGATAGAGATTAGAGAGTATTTAATAATTTATTTAAAAGGGAGAGATTTACTGAGGCCAAATGGATCCATGATTTGGTCCCAGTGCTGAATGAGCCTATTGTCTCCAAGAATCCAGCCAACAATGCGAGTTCTCAATGACATATATACACATGGCTCAGACTCAGGGGGTAGAGCGAGGGAGGGGCGGAGTTCAGGTGCTGAAAGTGGAAATGGGACTCTGACAGGATGGGGTGAGCACCAGAGATGGGGAGAGGCATCTTGATAAGACAGTATCTGACATTCTAATAGCTTGGGAAGGGGAGAGGCATTCTGATATTCTAAAACCTAAGATCTTTTATCCTTATCAAATATTCTGATAAAGAGGGAGGGGAGGTTTTGCAGGATTGAGCAGAACAATTATAAACTGAGGCAAAACAAGTAGGGAAATCAAGGCAGGACAATTTAGGGAAACTGAGTCAGGACAATAAAAGAGAACTGTGACACAACAGATGTTGAAAACTGTCTTGACATATATGTGCAAAAATAAAACTTTGAGAAAAAAAGAATTCATTCCCAAGTTGAAGCTAGCTAGTTAGGCTCAGTGGATAGAGTACTGGTCTTAGAGTCACTTAACCCTTCTTCTACCTTGATTTCTTTTATAATAAAGTGAAGATAATGATAACATCTACTTCCTAAGATTGTTATGAAGATCAAATGAGATAATATTTGTAAAATACTTAGCACTGTGGCTGGCACTTAGTAGATGCTTAATAAATGCTGATTACCTTCCTCCTCTATAGCTATGAAAGGCATTTCTAATTTTTTGACTAGTCTTCAGAATTTGAGTGACATTTATTTTCAACTTCTTGTAGTGAGCGCATGATGTGCACTTAGTCCTCTTTGTTGTTAATGTCAGATACCCTGAACACCTTACCTGTCTCTACTCTTAAGCTCTGTTTCCTCTGACTTTGTCTCCAACTCAATCTTTGGATCTATACCATCCTTTCTTGGAATGAAAGCTCTTCCTTTTTCTTCATAGGATCCAGCTGTTTCCTCAGTGGACAGAAGCGTGTGAGCTCACACACATATACACACACACATACACAGAGGATTCCCCCTAAATTTAATTTCAGGATTCTTTTCATTGATCCACTGGATCATATTCTTTCACTTCTTTCATTATGCTCTGTATGACCTTAGACAGACCTAACCTCTTTTGCCTACATTTCCTCTTCTATAATATGGGGTAGTTGGAGTAGGGGTTCCTTCTTTTTATTTTTTTAAATACATTTTTGATAGCTTATTTTCTGATGAGGGTCTGAGAAACTAGGTGGGGTTGGCAGAGAAAGTCTTAAGTACTGTTTAGATTATAATGCTCCCCCAGGTTAGCAGGGTATCTCACTGATGGGGATCAGCTCAGCCTTATAATCCCATTCCTGTGGAGATCTTGGGAAATCCTATCTTACTGTATCAAATCAGAAAACCATTATTATGTGAAACCCCTGAGGTTAAATTTCCAATATAAATCTATTTATGACTTATGCCATCTTTGCTGAATCCCTATTGGGGTTAGCCTACCAAGATGTTCTACCTCATGATGCTTTTCTCCTTTCCCCTTTCCTCATACCTCCTAGAGTCTTGCTCCTTATTGTAACTTAACTCTTTAAGGAAGCTAAACTCTTCTATGGATATAGCTAGAATCAATGGTGTACTCACATGAAGTATTGTCTTTCTCCTAGTTAATTGTGAGTACCCTTAGGGAACTTGTCCTTTTCATTGTTAATTGTTAAAACACTTTTCCTTGCTAAGTATATGCTCTCTCAAATCTATTTCGCCTTTATTACTTTTGGTGTCTCTTTTACTTATTCGTTTTGCTTCTAATTTCTTCTCATAAATACAGTTTTGGCAATAAAAAAAGCTATTATGAACTCTTCACATGTGCCTTGTGCCTTGCTTCTCATATTTGAACTAGGAATTGCTATCGAATCCCATCATTTGTTTTCCAACCTCAACATTTTGGTGTTGCCCAATCTCATCATTTTCGACATTGGCAGAATATTCTCTAGTATTATTCTCCCTTTTCCCTCCTAAACAGATATTCCATATAACAAACACTATTTTTTAAAGCCAAAAGGAAAAAAAAAAGTGAAATTGATTAATGCATTGAAAACGTATAATATGTACAGTCTGTCTTAATTGTGGATCTCCTGCCTCTGCAGAGGGATGGGCACAGTGGGAAAGCCTCCTTTGGATTGTCTTTTCTTTGAAGCCTCCCATTCTTGTTCTTGTGACATTTCAACATTCACTTTTAATATTTTTGGTGGTAATTCTTTCTATTCATATTGTTGTAATTCTTATGAATATATTGCTTTTGTTGGTTCTACTTTGTATCAATTCATGTAGATCTTTTCATGCTTTTTTATACATTTTTCTTTTTGTAAAAATAATATTTGATCACATTCATGTATCACAGTTTAGCCATTAGCAATTTGCCAATTGACAAACTTCTGTTTTGTTCCCAATTCTTTGTTATCATAAAATGTGATGCCATACACTGTGTATATCTTTGTTTTATGCATGGATTTGAACTATGAGGTTTCATAAAATTGTAGTCTTGAGAACAGAGGTTTTTTAACTTGGGTTCTGTGTACTTTGAGGTCTCTAGTTAGATTTCAGGATAGGAAAAAATTATTTTTATTTAAATTGTTTTTTTTTTGTAATCATGTGTATTTTGTCTTATGTAAAAGCATTTTAAAATTTTCTGAGGTGTCCATTAGCTTCATCAGATTTCAAAGGGATCTGTGATTTAAAAAGTTAAAATCCCTGGCTGAAAGGTTAGAAGGTAACTTAGTCCACCATCATTTTGTCCAAGCATTTTATTTTATAGCTGAGTCAACTGAGGTACAGAGAAATTAAGTAATTTAGTCAGGATTACACATATTGATGTGGGTTGTGGTCCCTTTAAGAAACTAGTTCTTTCAGATTGTTTTATTCCTTTGTGATTCCCAACCCTTCCTGTATGATGCATTATCAGTTCAGGAAGCTAGGACCTTTGATTCACCAATCCTGGTCAAAAGCACCCCTTTGAATTCCAATAAGAGATCTGGGCTCTCCCAGCCCCCATTGGATCTGAGCCAACATGGGTTGTCCCAGCCCCCATTCTAATGATCTGCTTACTTTGCTTGTAAAATGATTGGAAATAATATAAAGTAATATTATGTCCCAACCCCCACCAAGCAAACTCTAGCCCTCACTGAAACCCAGTGAGGAGCCAACTTGGGACCCCACCCACATTAGCTAAATCTCTTATTATAAAAGAGCCATTAGTTAAATCTCTTATTATAAAAGAGCCAAACTAAAATCCTCTCTTTGCAGAGGTTCCAAACATGGCAGCCTTATGCCTGGCATGCCAAGGAGCCTCTGTCCACTGGAACCCTGTTTCCGGTGTCCTCCTCTCTTTATCCTCATCTATTTCCTTAACTAGACTTTAACCTTACTTCCAAATCCCATAATAAACTTCTTTTATCAATCCAGGTTTTTGGGTCTATAAATGCCTTTACAGGGGACTCTTGCCCTGCTACTAGATCTCATTTAACTCTGTATCCTTGTGCCTAATCCAAAGGGGTTGCAGGGGAGCTCTATTTGACTCCCTTTACCCCAAACCTCCCACTAGACCTCAATTAAAACTTAATTTCAATTAGGTACCCCAAATCTAGACCTCATCAAATATCACATCAATAAAACAGGATTTAGTTTGAGAGTTTTATATTCCAAATCCATAGTGCTTTCTACTACAATAAATTATTTGGAGGGGGGAAAATATCTTGGCTCACTTTCCTCTTTCAGGTAAACTCCCATTATACTATATCGGTTGTAGAACTGGGAAGTACCAAGAGATTTAAGGAGCACTTAGATTTTTGGCCAAAATTGTATGCCTCCTTTCTCCCAAAGTTCAATTTATAAATTGGTCTCATGGTGGTAGATACCCTTCAGAACTTACTTTTGCTTCTTTTGTTTCAACTGTTTTCAAACCTTGCTCTAGTGAAGGTCTGCCCTTTTAATGAATCAGTTTACTTTGCTTGTAAAATGCTTGGAAATAATATAAAGTAATATAATATATTATATTATGCGTTAACATATATTTACATTATAATATATAATATAATATATTTCTCTATGTCATTTAGTCATATCTGCTGCTACTCCTTTGTTGATTGAAGGGAGATTAGCTGCCAGAGACCATGTTCTTGAAGACAAGCCAGAGACCATGTCCTTGAAGACTGCCAGAGACCATGTCCTTGGAGACAGGAGACAAAGAGCTAAGAAGAAAGTGACTATGAGTAGCAAACACCCTAAAATTCCTGAGATTAGATAATGTGTGTCCCAAGAAATCGGTCATCTCCGCCCAGGATCTAGATAACAGTATACCCCAGGATGTCTGCCACACCTGTGGTCTGACATTCTTTACATTGCAACCCCCCACTCAGAAATCATATTTAACTAGACCCTCTTCATTCATTAAACTGAGACCTTGCTCCATCTCAACTTGTCTCCCTTCTCATTTCTAACCCCATCCCTTTTCAGGCAATAGCCTCACAGACAAATATCCAGCCTCAGGACCCACACTTTGATGACCTGTCGCCCGGGTCAATTAGCAATGTCTTTTAGCATATATTTATTTCTTTGTTTGATTTTAGGAATTATTGATAGGTACAGGCCTGGGTTTTCTTATTGAACCATATCATTTCAAAGTGACTGAGAGAACTTCTGAAATATTGGCTTGAGCAGAAAGCAGCAGTACCATAGAAGCACTTGGAGAAAAAGTTCATTTAAAAAACAAAAAACAAAACCCAAACCCAAATCACCAACAACTGCTGTGAGCAATCTAAGAATTATAAAGCTCTAGCCATCTGGTTAGATTATTGCAGATTTGCATGAGAATTAGGAGGAAATCAGTTTAAATATATCATTTATTAATAGGAACTACACTAATTTCACTAAGAGACTTATGCATATAGGCCCTAGGCAACCTTTTAAGAGGAACAATTATGAGTCTAGGCAGCCATTTATAGAAATCTCTTAACTAATGGACTGCCATCCAATTCAATTTGCTAGACTTTGATGATGATTCTAGTATCCTACATAATATAGCTTTATTTATAAATTATCTACACACCAGGCATTGAAGATGCAAAGACAAAAACAGTTCCTGCCCTCTAGGAGCAAGCATTCTACTTTTCTGAAACAACATATATATATATATATATATACACACACACACACACACACACACATATACATGGATAATTCATTATAGAATAATTTGAGGATAGAGTAACTTTGACAACTGGGAAGATTAGGGAACATTTTTGTAGAAGTGGTGAACCGGAGCTGACCCGTGGAAGAAGATAAATGATCCTGAGAGGTAATTATATAAAGGGTTTGAGTCTGAGGGCATGACTTATGGGTGATGAGGTGCAAATAATGAGGTTAGTGGTAGTGTGGAGGTCTGAGAATTGGGGCGGGGAATCCCCTCTGATCGGATCAGGTCCTATAGGAAAGAATTTGCAAACTTGAAATCTGTGTGGCAAAAGGGATTTAAAGGCATTGAGAAGCCAGCTTTGCTAGGAAGACAGACTTCTTAGTGGCAAGATCCTGTTAGGAAGATAGTAAAGTTTAACACTGAGAAGAAGATATCTTAATAGTGGGCATGCAACTGTTTCAAGAATTTGCAAAGATATCTGGGCATGTAGCTCTAGATAAATTGGGGCTTGCTTTGATCTTTGGCCTGGAGATAGGGGCCAACTCCTGAGAGACTAATTTTCAATTTAATTTAAAATTGAATGAGAGTACTTAACTGAGAGTTGTTTGTGGCAATTCAATGGAGGGTGATTGACCAAGATTTCCAATTGAATGAAACCACTTAACTGGGAGTTTGCAGGTTTTTCTCAGGGTCTGGGAGCTTCCCAGAAGGGAATTTTTAGTTCCCCCAAAAGATCTTAGTTTATGTCATTCCCCCCCTTAGGCATCTTTCAGAGGAGAGTTTGGACAATTTCAGGGTTCAACCCCATCGTTGGCAGACTTAGTATTTGGAATGTCAGTATGAGGGAACAATTTATTGATTCACTTGGGTTAGTATTTTTGAATATCTGGAGGAGACTATAAAGAAATATGACTGGAAAAGTAAGAAATAGTTCTAGAATGTGGAAGCCTTTAAAAGCCTGGATAAGTAGTTTCTATTTTATCCTAATGCCAGTAGGGTTTTTTTTTTGAAGATTTTTAACCTGGGCTATGCATTTAGAAATGGAGGTGTTTGTTTCTTTATTTTTTAATGCAGGATAAAGTGATTGGAGAGCTAGAGAGGATGCAAACAGGGAAGTCACTTAGGAATTGATAAGGCCCCATAGTGTGGTAATGTTTTCTGACTGCTGAGAAAGGAACAGATAAAATATGTAATTTGTAAGTAAAATTGACAAGATTTGGTACCTGATTAGTTATAGAGAATGAGGGGAAAAAAACAGGCACAAATGTCCCTGAGGTTCTGAAGTTGACTGATGAGGAGGATAGTGGTGACCTTGCCAGAAATGGAGAAGTTCAGAATAGCCACAGATTTTTTTTTGTAAGTTTATTTATTTTTATTACACTTTGCTTTATGAATCATGTTGGGAGAGAAAAATCAGAGCAAAAGAGAAAAACCATGGGAAAGTGCAGAAATTAGAGATTGGGAAGAGTTTTTTTCCAACCTGCTTCACCTGAAATGCAGATTACAATGTACAAGTACCAAAATTATAAAATGTTAATTCTGGAAGAGACCTTAAAAGTTATCTGTCTTACATAGTCGAATTTCAGATGGAGGAAGCATTTTGGTACTTGTCTTTCATTCTGTCCAAATGCTTTTTTTCCTGACCTCAGCCAGACTGTTTTATTCTCTGTAGTGGACTAAGGAGAACAAGTAAATTTTTTAATAACTCTGTACTCTGGGTGGATTGAAGTATGTTTTTCTTCCTTTATTTTTCTTGCCTTTTTTTTTTTTTTTTTTTTTTTTTTTTTTTGCAATAAGGCTATTTTAAATGAATTTAAATGTATAATGGGTATCCTATTGTCTTCTCAATGTGTAGAAGGGGGAGGTTGGAGGGAAGGAGAAAATTTGGAGTTCTAAAATAAAAAGAAAAAAGGAAAAAGAAAAAAATTATTTCTGCACTTTGGGGTTTTTGTTTTTACTGACCATTCCTCAGCTTCCAAATATTTATTGAATTATTATCTGTTCAGAGACTTTTTCATTCTTCATACGTTAGGGCTTAGGACTTTGGAAGCTAGTGAAAAGTGATGGAATAAACTTCATTCCAGGGACTGTAGCTCCAGATGTGGAGTAATAGACATGGGCTTGAGCGTTGCTTCTAATATTATTGAGTAATTGATTTCCTTCTTTGAGCCTTGGTGTCTTCCCAGATATTTGACAGGTAGTAATGTAGTGTCAGTGGATCGAATGAGGAGACAAAAGAAACCTGGGTTGAAACATGTCTCTGGTGCTTATGAGGTTTGGGATCATGAGGAACTCATTTAGCTTCTTGATTTTCAATGTCTCCATTTGAAAGATGAATATAATTGTATCTGTCTCATAGATTGAGATGAGCAAATGATCACGTATATAAAGTACCCTAAAAAATCTTATAAAACAATATAAATATCAACTCTCCTCCTCTGCTTCCTCTTCCAATAATTCATCCTTTCCCTCCCAGGTCATCTTTCTCTTCCCACCTCTTTTTTCATTCATCTCCTCCTCCCATGTTCATGTGGGAAAAGAGCTTTGCAAATCACAAATTTTTGATAAAAATGAGGTGGTGTTGGTGATGGTTATAATTATTGTAATTATGCAATTTTTGGTTTGGCTGCTGTAGGAGAGAAGAGGGTTTTGTAGTATTAAATATAATAACCTAAAAAATGGTCCTTAACTAGACTTTAACCTTACTTCCAAACCCCATAATAAACTTCTTTTATCAATCCAGTAGTGCATCCTTCTATCT
This sequence comes from Antechinus flavipes, assembly GCF_016432865.1. NCBI lineage: Eukaryota > Metazoa > Chordata > Mammalia > Dasyuromorphia > Dasyuridae > Antechinus > Antechinus flavipes. The sequence goes on along the minus strand of NC_067399.1, from coordinate 387,932,436 downwards.
ATCCACATGTCCTTGTTTAGCCTTACCAAAAAATCAGATGTCCTATTCATGTTGAGTGTCCATTGCTAGTTTTTAAGTCTATCCATCTACTCAGAATTCTACTGTAACTCCACTCAGTTGCCCAAAGGAGGAACAAATCCAGGTTGGCAGTGACCGATTTAGGAAAGTAAGGACCCTTTGACTGTGTTAGGAGCCAAAGCCAATCTGGATTTGAAGCTGTCTGGCTGTGCTTCTCAGCAGCCTATTTTTATTTGGCATTAGAATATACCTACCTAGGTTTTTATTCATCATGGTACATGGTCCAGTTTGTAAAAAAAAAATGGAACAGCTGTTTACCATTCTTTTTCTAATAATGAAGTATTTTTATATTTATGGCATATATGCTTAAAGGTCAGGAGATCCCTTTTTAGTCTTCCTCCTCCAATTTCCTTCAGGCTTTTCTTTTAGATCAATCAGGGCTATTGAGTTATATGGCACAGTTTCTACATCCTCCAATGTTGAGCTTGTTTTATTCTGTTCTTTATGGATGTGGTATTAAAAATGGCATGGTTTTTAATTTGCATATGTTTCAGAGTAGTGAGGGAAAGTGAGAGATATAGGATCACAGAATTTTAGAATTTGAATGAAATCCAGAGTTCAACCTACATTCCAAAAAGGTATCTTCATTTAAGACATACATGCCTGCCAATTGGCCATCCAGCCCATGAAAGTAGATGGATTTGTCCTCTGTATTACAGTATTCTGATTTGACATTATTCTAAAAGATCTCAACAGAATGGTAATGTTATAGAGAGCCTAGATTTTTTAATAGAAGAACATTTTTTAAACAAAGTAAACACAAAAAGATCTCAATAAACTGGTGCTAAATCTAATAATAGAATTTTATGAGGATAAATCTAAAGCCTCACATTTAGCTTAACAAAATAGCTATATAAGAATGGTCTCCTCTGTACACCCAGAGTACAGAGTTATTAAAAAATTTTCTTGTTTTCCCTGGTCCACTACAGAGAGCAAAACAGTTTGGCTAAGGTCAGAAAAAAACATTAGGACAGAATGAAAGACTGAGAAGAGTTTTTTTCCCTGTTCTCTTTTCCAGGCTTCACTTGAAATGCAGCATTTTTTGAATACTGTCTTGTGGTAATTATTTGTAATTAGAAAAATCTCTATAGTAATGAGCCTAGTCTTTTTTTTTTTTTTTTTTTAACCAGGTTAAGAACTTTATTTGAGTAGCACTGGTAGGAAAATCAGAAAGTAGTTTGACAAAAACTAGGTATAGATTAACAGCTTTCATTGTATAATATAATAACCTTCAAACAGTTAATTGAAGATAACAAATATAAATGATTGTTTTTTTTCTTTTCTTTTTTTTTTTTAAATAACTTTTTATTGACAGAACCCATGCCAGGGTAATTTTTTACAGCATTATCCCTTGCACTCACTTCTATTCCGATTTTTCCTCTCCCTCCCTCCACCCCCTTCCCCAGATGGCAAGCAATCCTTTACATGTTGAATAGGTTACAGTATATCCTAGATACAATATATGTTTGCAGAACCGAACAATTCTCTTGTTGCACAGGGAGAATTGGATTCAGAAGGTATAAATAAACTGGGAAGAAAAACAAAAATGCAAACAGTTCACATTCATTTCCCAGTGTTCCTTCTTTGGGTGTAGCTGTTTCTGTCCATCATTTATCCATTGAAACTCAGTTAGGTCTCTTTGTCGGAGAAATCCACTTCCATCAGAATACATCCTCAAACAGTATCGTTGTTGAGGTATATGATGATCTCCTGGTTCTGCTCATTTCACTTAGCATCAGTTCATGTAAGTCTCGCCAGTCCTCTCTGTATTCATCCTGCTGGTCATTCCTTACAGAATAATATTCCATAACATTCATATACCACAATTTACCCAACCATTCTCCAATTGATGGGCATCCATTCATTTTCCAGCTTCTAGCCACTACAAACAGGGCTGCCACAAACATTTTGGCACATACAGGTCCCTTTCCCTTCTTTAGTATCTCTTTGGGATATAAGCCCAGTAGTAGCACTGCTGGATCAAAGGGTATGCACAGTTTGATAACTTTTGGGGCATAATTCCAGATTGTTCTCCAGAATGGTTGGATTCATTCACAACTCCACCAATAATGTATCAGTGTCCCAGTTTTCCTGCATCCCCTCCAACATTCAGTATTATCTTTCCCTGTCATTCTAGCCAATCTGACAGATGGGTAGTGGTATCTCAGAGTTGTCTTAATTTGCATTTCTCTGATCAATAGTGATTTGGAGTATGTGGTGTTCTTCTTTAAAATATAATAGTTCTCTCTGGGAGCACTGGAAGGCAGCCTTAGTTTCAGTTAAAAGTAATCATTACCCAAATGCAGCCAGGTGCTAAAAGTTCAAATCTTTTATTGTGTCCTTCAATATAGCTCAGTTAGTTTTCTTAGAGGCCTATCTCTCTGCTTGGTTCTAAGAGCTCTTGCAGCTTTATCCTTTGCCTCTGCTTTCTTTAGCCTCCAGCCAGCACCAAGGTGAAAGTTGGAATGAATCTGACTCCACCTCCGAGAGTGGGCTTGTGGGCTTCCTCCAAGAGTACTCCTCTTCAACCCCTGGCATTGTTCCGAAGTAACTAACTTGAAGTTCTAAGAGCTAATGATCTCCCAAAGGTTGACTCCTCCTTTTGGAGGCAGGGATTAAGGGAGGTGTGAATTCACAAAGTTACAAAGTTAACTTTGTGAATCTCCCATACTTGTGAATTCCAATGAGTACTTAAATACTTCTTGACTATATGAGCTCTCTAAAGGTGTGAACACAAGCATTGTATCAATTCCATTGAGTTAACACTAGGATTATAACATCTCCCTTGAGTTATCACCTTGTTTCAAGTTGAGTTAACACAAGGATTCCAACAGGAACACTCTTTCATGTGAGTGGAAATAGTTTCAATTTCATCATCTGAGAATTGTCTGTTCATATCCTTTGACCATTTATCAATTGGAGAATGGCTTGATTCTTATAAATTAGAGTCAATTCTCTATATATTTTGGAGATGAGGCCTTTATCAGAACCTTTAACTCTGAAGATGTTTTTCCAGTTTGTTGCTTCCCTTCTAATCTTGTTTGCATTGGTTTTATTTGGACAAAGGCTTTTTAATTTGATGTAATCAAATTTTTCTATTTTGTGATCAGTAATGGTTTCTAGTTCATCACAAATTTCTTCCCCCTCCACAAGTCTGAGAGATAAACTATTCTATGTTCCTCTAATTTATTTATAATCTTGTTCTTTATGCCTAAATCATGTACCCATTTTGATTTTATCTTGGTATACAGTGTTAAGTGTGGGTCCATGCCTAATTTCTGCCATACTAATTTCCAGTTATCCCAGCAGTTTTTGTCAAATAATGAATTCTTATCCCAAAAGTTAGGATCTTTGGGTTTGTCAAACACTAGATTGCTATAGTTGACTATTTTGTCTTGTGAACCTAACTTATTCCACTGATCAACTAATCTATTTCTTAGCCAATACCAAATGGTTTTGGTGACTGTTGTTTTATAATATAGTTTTAGATCAGGTACAGCTAAGCCACCTTCATTTGATTTTTTTTTATCAATTCCCTTGAGATTCTTGATCTTTTGTTTTTTCATATGAATTTTGTTATTTTTTCTAGATCATTAAAATATTTTCTTGGAAGTTTGATTGCTATAACACTAAATAAATAGATTAGTTTAGGAAGTATTGTCATCTTTATTATATTTGCTCGGCCTATCCTAGAGCACTTAATATTTTTCCAATTATTTAAGTCTGACTTTATTTGTGTGGAAAGTTTTTTGTAATTTTACTCATATAATTCTTGACTTTCCTTTGGTAGATAGATTCCCAAATATTTTGTGTTGTCGACAGTTATTTTGAATGGAATTTCTCTTTGTATCTCTTGCTGTTGGATTTTTGTTGGTGATGTATAAAAATGTTGAGGATTTATGGGGATTTATTTTGCATCCTGCACTGATATTCTTTTTTTTAAAATAAGTTTTTATTGATAGAACCCATGCCAGGGTAATTTTTTACTGGATTATCCCTTGCACTCACTTCTGTTCCGATTTTTCCCCTCCCTCCCTCCACCCCCTCCCCCAAATGGCAAGCAGTCCTTTACATGTTGAATAGGTTACAGTATATCCTAGATACAATATATGTGTGCAGAACCGAACAGTTTTCTTGTTGCACAGGGAGAATTGGATTCAGAAGGTATAAATAACCCGGGAAGAAAAACAAAAATGCAAGCAGTTTATATTCATTTCCCAGTGTTCTTTCTTTGGGTGTAGCTGCTTCTGTCCATCCTTGATCAATTGAAACCGAATTAGCTCTCTTTATCGAAGAGATCCACTTCCAACGGATATTCTTTTTAAAAAAATTTTTAGTAATAACTTTTTATTTTCAAAATATATACAAAGATAGCTTTCAACACTTACCCCTACAAAAATTTGTGTTTCAAATTTTTCTCACCTTTCCCCGATTCTCTTCCCATATCATGCTGCATAAAAAATTCAGGTCAAAAAGGAAAAAAATGAGAAAAAAAAGCAAACAAACAATAAATAAAAAGGTGACAAATACTATGATAGGATCTACCTTTCTCTGGGAGTAGATAGCTCTTTCTATTCCAAGTCTATTAGAATTGACCTGAATCACCTCATTGTTGAAAAAAGCCACATCCATCACTGTTGATCATCACATAATCTTCTTGTTGCCATGTACAATGTTCTTTTGGTTCTCCTCACTTCATTTAGCATCAGTCAAACTGATATTCTTAAAGTATAGGTCTGTCCATGTCACTCCCTACCTCAAGAAGTTCTGGTAGCTCCATATTGCTTATGAAATAAAATACAAATTTCTCTGTCATTTAAAGACTTTCACAAGTTGAACTGAACCTATCATTCCTGCATAATTAAACATTATAGACAGTTCTTGATTTACATAAGTGAACTGTTCTGCACATCTCTATGTAAAATAATTTTTATGTAATGTGAATTTAGCCATGGACCTGTGGAAGGGAGAAAAACAGGAAGGGGCCATGAGGCTATAGAGGAAGGGCTAGCACTTGGTTCAAAAACACATGGAGAGGTGAGGACAGAGAAGCGAAAGGAGGACCATGCAGGTGCCACATTAGTGCCTGGCTGATACAGAGGGGAAGAATATGCATGGAGCCAGATGAGTGACATGTAAGGGCCAAGTACAGACGGATGGGAGAGAAGCACATGGAAGCTGGAACAGGGGTGGATGGACAGAGTGGGCACAAAAATGAAAAGTCTCTCTTCTCAGAGCTGGAAGTCACAGGCTAAACTCTTACTCCCCTAAGTTCTGTTTTTACTTGAAGGATTTTTTTTTTGTGTGTGTGGAAAGATAAGAGTCTGCAGATCACCAAGCCAAGGGGCTGGAGTGGAGAGGGAGAATACACTAATGTGTAGTATAGTTAACATATGTTTGTTTTGGGGTTGTTGTTTTTTTTTTTGGTATGTGGATTTCTTTCAGAACACTTTATCTAAAGTAAAATTTGTGTAATGCATATTTACATAAAGTGAGAACTATGTTAACCCTTATATAGTCCTCATTTGAGACAAATTCTTGCCTATTTGCACATACTTCATTCCATCATTTGCTTTTGCATTAGGGTAGAGTACGGAATTTGGATTTGGATTCTTTCTCAAATATGTACTAGCTGTAGTTCATTCAGTGGCTTTTCAACTCAGTTTCATGGACTGATCTGTGGAATCATCTTCCTTATCTGTGAAATCTGTTGTTTGGACTTGTTAAGACTGTGGTCATTTTCAGTCTTTAAGCTTTCATTCCTATGATTTCCTTTGCATAGGCTGTTGACATAAGGGAAATCCTCTTTTCTTATGTGTGATGACCGCATATTTTAAAATCACCTGGAGTCTGGAATTCAGATTAGGGGAAAATCGTCGATCTTTATTCTTAGTGAAGGTGAAGAAGGATCGAAGGTGAAGGGGAATCGGAGGTGAAGGGGGATCAGAGGTGAAGGAGGGTTGCGATAGCAATGTGAGCACCTGTGTCAAGAAGCCAGCCAGCAGTCTCTCTTTTTGCTTCCTTCCCTGCCCCCCTGCCTCCACCCACCAAAATCGTCATTTCCTATATAACACATCAGGACTTGCACAAAGAGTGGGAGGGGCCATTGTTTCTCCAAGCATATATATTAATAGAGTATGGTCCAATTACTATTTAGCCTCACGTGCTTGGGACCTCAGTGCATCAACTCGAGCCTCAGCCTGTTACATCTCCTGCTTTCTTTTGTTTTAGAACACAGGTGGTCATGCCATCCCTGACTCCTCAGGGAGGTCAGAGCCCCTAAGGGGAGGTGATCACAACCCCCCTGACATCTCAGGAAGGGAGATGAAAAACACCAAAGGGAAGTGGTGGTTGCTAGTAGGTTTCTGGGGTGAAGGGTCTTATTAAAAACATGTATGCACAAACCCATCAGCATGGGAGGTATTACACAATCACATAGCAATAACACAGAGGCTATTAGTGGTGACTCTCCCCACAGTCAGTGCAGGCTTTATGTGGTGTAACAAACATGAATTGTACACGCAAGTAGCGGTATAACAAACAATATAAATCAACATGGTCTTGTAAAAGATTGCCAGAAGTCCTAGAAGGAGAGTATGTAAACAGCAGTCACACATATGCCTTCTTCAGCCGCCAAGAAATAGTCCAAAGCCAATCTATTGTCCATTGCTTCACATATCAGGGAATCCAGTGATCCCCCCAAATTTTTGAAGTCCTGCAAAAGTCTTTTTATGTGTTAGGGAATCCAATGATTCCAGCAGATTTTGAAGTCCTGTAACAGTCTTATCATTTCTTAGAAATCCAATGATTCCTGAGGGCTTTCAAATTTTATGTCTCAGAGAATCCAGTGATTCCTGAGGGTTTTCACGTCCTACAACAATCTTATGTCTCAGAGAATCCAATGATTCCTGAGGGTTTTGAAGTCCAACAATTTTCTATGTCCATAAATCAAACACCGTAACTGCCACACTCTTTCAGTGGTGAGCACAATCAGCAACAGAACCACCCGATATTTCTTGGGTCTCCTCCTTCATTTCAAGGGTCTACTCCGTCTCTCTGTGATGGACAAGGCAAATATGGCTTGTTGGCACCCATTTGATTCCTTCTCCTCCTGTAAAAATATAAGCAAACCCTCTTCCCCAAGCAGTTAACCTAATTCCCTTCTATTTACCACTTTCTGGATCTCTCCACATCACCTGGCAATTATCTAAAGATAGTGTAGCTGTTTGCACTGGACACTGCTCTGTTGTGTTAAAAGGTTTATAACCTCCCCAGCTGTAATCCTGATTGCTTTTCTGTTGGTTGATGACATCAGAGTCCTGAATTTCTAAAGACTCTGGGTGTAACCTCAGTTGCTATCATGCCCCACCTATCTTTTGATTGATACCTTGGAGCTGGGCCCTGCCTTTCATTTCTCTGGGTCAATCTACATTCAGAGGCCTACTGAAAGCCTCGGTTACATTTTGGACATGGGATTTTGGGTTTTATTCTCTCACCCTGTCTTCTCATTCTATCTTCATATCTACAATGAGCTCTCAAATGTCCAACTTTTCCACACTGAAAGTATCTACGAGTTTCTCTAGAATTCCTTTGCCAAGAAGGACCCTGTCTTTCCATATTCAACATAGTTTGGGTATAATAAGCATTTGTGCCCACTGTGGCACAGTGTCTTATGATCTCCTCTAAAGGAGCATCCTTGTGCAGTCCTAGTATAATTCTTCTGCAAAACTCATTAGCATTTTCCTTAGCAAGTTGCCTTATCAAAGTGTCTATTACTGCATTTTCCCCATTTGTTCTTGTGATAGCTGTCTGCAAACATCCCACAAAGTCAGCAAAGAGTTCATTTGGCCCTTGTGTTATTTTTGTGAAGGCCTCACTCTTGTTGTCTTTATTGTGGAGAGAAGCCCATGCTTTGATAGCATTAGCAGCAATTTGCTCATATGCTACTATGGGAATAATTAATCTGTACTGTAACATCTGCATAGGAACCTACACCTGTTAGTAGGTCATAGGTGATTGCAGTATGAACTCCACTTTGACTATTTTGTTGGGCTTGTATCCTACAGAGCTCACTATATTCAGAAAGCCACAAGTTTTGTCCAGGTTCTAGGCATACTCTTGCTATAGATTTCCAGTCATTGGGGTCAAGATTTCAAAAGCCAAATTCTGTAATAACATCTTAACATAAGCTGATGTAGCCCCATAAAGAGTGCAAGCCTTTTTCATCTATTTGAGGATTTCTATATCAAAAGGAGCGTATCTTCTACTTTCTTGACCTGAAGAATTAAACTGTTGAATTACAGGAAAAATGTGATGTTGAAATTCTGATATATCTCTCCCTTCCTCTTTGGCCTGAATTAGTCCTTTTTGCAATTTAGTCATTGGAGGGACTGGATCCTGGGGGGGAGGTGCTGGTGCTATCACTGCCCCCCATCCCCCCTCACTACCCCTTCTCCCTCCACCCCGGAGGGTGGAGTTGATGGAGGAGAGTCAATTACCTGCTCCTTAGGTGGGGCTGAAGCTGCCTCAGATTCACCCCACCCTTGAGCTTCACTTAAGTCTCCATGCCCTGTGGGGATATGGTTATTAATCTGTTCTTTGTCTTCCTCCTTTATCTCAGGCTTCCCCATTTGACTACTCCTAGAGCTTTTTCCCTTTCTTCTATAACTTATACAACTTCTTAAGGCCAACTATGTTATATTGTATAAATAGAATGCCTCAATGGAAATTGAATGAGGACCGTTTTCGTTGTAATATACGGAGAGCTGCTGCCCAATTAATGTCCAATTATTTGGAGAGATTTGCTCTTCCTCTAAGAGAGGTGTGTTTTAATATACCAAGAAGTCTAGCTGTCTGTTCCCAAGTTATAAGTAGCTCTTAATCTTCTATGAGCTTAAGCAGGCTTTCTATAGCACCACTCCTGGGTGGGGGTGGGGGTGGGGTGGGGGATGGAGAATCTTTAGCTAGCATCTGTCCCATTTTAGTCAAAAAAGGTTACTAGTTTAGTCTTTAAGAAAATAAGTTCCCTGTTTGTCTATTACAATACTTACCTAAGTTCCTGGTCACTGGAGACTTCTTCAGTGAAAGTAGGGTCCTTGGTTCCTATGCTTGGGCACCAAATGTGATGACAGCGTATTTAAAATCAGCTGGAGTCAGAAATTCAGGTTAAAGGAAAAATCTTCTATCTTTATTCTCAGTACAGGTGAAGAAGGATTGCGATAGCAATATGGGCAGCTGTGACAGGAAGCCAGCTAGCAGAGGTGAAGGGTGATTGCAGGTGAAAGGGGGATTGCAGGTGAAGGGGGGTCATGATAGCAATGTGAGCACCTGTGACAAAACGGCAGCCAGCAGCCTCTTCTCTCTCCCCTGCCTCCACCCACTAAAATCGTCATTTCCTATACAACACATCAGGACTTGCACAAAGAGTGGACCAGGGCCATTCTTTCTCCAAGTATATATATTAATAGAGTATAGTCCAATTACTATTTAGCCTCACATGGTTGGGACCTCAGTGCATCAACTTAAGCCTCAGCCCATTACATTTATGTCTTGTCTTTTATGATCTCTTATCTCCTCTCATGATTTCACTCATGTGGTTTTGCTTTAAGAATCTTTTTCCTAAGGATGTCCATCAATTGGAGAATGGTTGAGTAAATTGTGGTATATGCATGTTATGGAATATTATTGTTCTGTAAGGAACGATCAGCAGGATGAATACAGAGAGGACTGGCGAGACTTACATGAACTGATGCTGAGTGAAATGAGGAGATCATTATATACCTCAACAATGATACTGTTTGAGGATGTATTCTGATGGAAGTGGACCTCTTTGATAAAGAGAGCCTTAATTGATCAAAGATGGACAGAAGCAGCTACACCCAGAGAAAGAACACTGGAAATGAATATAAACTGCTTGCATTTATGTTTTTCCTCCAGGGTTATTTATGCCTTCTGAATTCAATTCTCCCTGTGCAACAAGAAAACTGTTTGGTTCTGCACACAAATATTGTATCTAGGATATACTGTAACCCATTCAACATGTAAAGGACTCTTGCCATCTGGGGGGAAGGGGTGGAGGGAGGGAGGGGAAAAATCGGAACAGAAATGAATGCAAGGGATAATGCTGTAAAAAATTACCTTGGCATGCGTTCTAGCAATAAAAAATTATTAAAAAAAAAAAAGGTTAATATTGAAAAAAAAAAAAGAATCTTTTTCCTATTCCTTCATTGAGCTAATATCCTCTTCTCTCAAAATCCAAAAATTTCTTTGTGTGTCCTTTATCGTCTTTGTACATGTATTCCTTGAGGGCAAGGACTGTTTCATTTTTGTCTTCCCACCTCCTCTGTCCTACCCTAGCACTGAGCACAATCATAGATTCATAAAAATGTTTGTTGAATAAATGAGGCAAATATTTTATATCTAACTTACAGTAGCTAGGAAAAATGATTTTTTGAATATTGTTCCATATTGGCATTTTCTTGCTGTTAGTAACTTTCTTCAGGGTTTAATCCAGTAGTGCCATCACTAGGTCAAAGGATATCAATAATATAGTAACTCTTCTTTCATGATTAAATTGTTTTCTAGACCTGGTTGAATCAAGTTATAGTTCTCTCAACAGTGAATTATTGGACCTATCTCTTCCGGTTTTTCAACATAAATTTTCCTCTCCTCTTCTCAACTTGATTAGTTTGGATGTTTTAAATTTTTTTTTAAGATTTTGAAAAATCTTTTATATGGTTGTTGACAGTTTATATTTCTTCTTTTTAAAGCTTTTCCAAAAAAAAAAAAAAATGAAAGAAAATATGTTACCATCTATTATTATCCTGTGTACCATAAAAACCATAAATTCCATCTGACTTGCAGTTGAATTCCACAAGTTGTTTCCCTTTGTTAGAATATGAACTATGTATATAGCATATAGTTTAATAATTGCCCTTTTCTCCATTCATTCAATTTATTCCTATCTTTTGACTATTTGTTTATTGAAAACTCTTCCCTCCCTGAGGCCTAGAGAACCAAAGTGCCATGGCAAATCAATGGTAGAGCAGATTCTAGAATATAGGTCTCTTGTCTATTTTTTGCTATACCACACTGATACCTAACAGGCAAATTAGAGAGCGCTGAATATGCTGCTACATGGCTGGGATGAGAATTAGTTAATTCAATGATTCCTTACTGGAATATAACCCATATGTTATCTAGGTGGTTACAGCCTCAAGTCATAGAGGATAATATGATAATGGCAGAGAGATGAGGGTATTGAGACCAACTCTTCTATTACTTAGGTGAGATATCTGAGGTCCAAGCAGGTCAAGTGATCCCATTCCCAATATATGTTCTTGGGCAAATCACTTGTTTAGGTAAGGAAAGGGGAGGCAAAGAGAAGAAAGTTTTTTGTAAGCACTCAGTGTTTTCCAGACACTGTGGTAAGCAAGCTCTTTACAAATATTATCTCATTTCATCCTCACGATAATCCTATGAGGTTGATGTTATTATTCTTCCTATTTTACAGTTGAAGAAACTGTGGCAAATAGGTTAAATGACTTGTCTACAGTCATATCACTGGTAAGTATCTGATGCAGGATTTGGTCTCAGGTTATCCTGACTCCAGGCCTAGTGCTCTATCTACTGATCTTGCTAATTGCCTCTCTGTCATCAAGTTGGATTTAATTATTGTTTTTTTTTTCTGTATTGAGGGAGTAGGGATTAGAGAATTTAAGAATGAGAAGATTTGGAAGAATCACTGTAAAATGATGTTAAGGAATCTACAAAGGATCTATGTAACATTGGGTCTAACTTCAGGCTTTCCACATGGGAAGTATATAGTAGTAGAGAAAGCAGTCTCCTTTATGCTGACTGGGCAGGGTTTTATGGTGGTGGGATATTAGAGGTCAAGGAAACTGTTTTGGAAGTTCCCTCAATGTTCTATAATTCTCTGAAAATGAAGCTCTCAAAACCCTTGCATGGAGATGACCAAAGTAGGCTTGCCACCCACATAGCATTGACCTAGATAAGATTAATTTAGAGGGTTTGGAGACTACAATTCCACAAAACATTTGAATTGTGTAGTAGTTTGTAAAACCTTTTGTCTTTTGAGTCGTAATCAAACTGATTGTCTTTCTTTTGTTCAAATTGGTATTTTGTTATTGTTCATAAACTAATAGGTTGTTAGTCTTGTCTTATTTCACAATGTGTTGATTTTGGCAAATAAGAATCCAATTGTATCGTAATTTTCTTAGTCTACAGAGCAATCTCTTATTGCTTGTATTTTTCAATTGTTTGTGAACTAAGGGAACCATTTCTCTTGATTAAAAAGTTTAAAGATTTGATTACCTTTGGCTAGAATTAGTTTATGTAGGCAAAGGTAATTTTTTATGGAATAATAATATGCTATATTTATAGGGCCTTTGGCCTGAGTAAAATTGTAAATGCTATTCAGACCCTATTTCATTAATTTCTATACCAATATAATTCTTTTACATAGTCAAAACTGTTGGGATAAAGTGGGTTTGGATTTTGCCTAGTGTCACAAAGCAAGAAAAATGAATGATCATGGAATAGGACTCAGTAGAGTTGGCTTCCAGGCCTTTGAGAGGAAAATTACTGAATAAAGTATTTCTGGGTCGGATAGCTCTTAACATAAATTTCAACTTTCTAAGTGGAAAGAGGGCCTGAATATTGGGGAATTTAAAGGAAGACAGCAGAATGTTGTAATATCCGGGTTAGTTCTCTGGAGAACCTTGGGATCAGCCCGAGTCCTTGCTCTTTAGATGGACAAGTGAAGCAGGAAGGAGAGCTACCATATGGCTGGTCAAAGATGGAGTCTGGAGTCTGGTAACTTCTCTTGTGTCTGTGGCTGAAAGAGTCTTCTGTGTCTGAGACTTCCTTAAATACCTCAGTACAATTACATCACTGCAGCACACTGAGCATGCACAACCATTACATCACCATAGAGAACCATTATCTCGCACTAAGTGCTCAACCACAAGCACCATACTGTCCTTGATTCAAGTATACCTCTTGAGACTTCTGGCCCTCTACATTTCTCACTTTCTGTGTAGAACACAGGTGGTCACATCCTCTCTGATTTCTCAGGAAAGTGAGAACACCGAAGGGAAATGGGGAGTCAAACCGGATATTGTTAGCAGGTTTCCTCTGAGCTGAAATTAAAACAGATATACATAAATCCATCAGCATGGGAGGTATTACACAAGCATATAGTAATATAACTCAGGCTAGTAGTGATGTAACAAAACACATGAATCAACATAGTAATGTAACAAACACTATGATTATACATATCTATAAGTCCTAGAAGGAGGGTATATAAATAATAATCACACATACACCTGCTTCAGCAGCCAAGAGATAGTCCAAAACCAGTATATTGTACATTAAGTCACAAGTCAGGGAATCCAACGATTCCTGCAAGTTTTGAAGTCCTGCATCAGTCTCATCATGTGTCAGGGAATTCATTGATTCCTGCTGGTTTTAAAGTCTTGCATCAGTCACATTACCAATTTTTGATGTCCAGGAGTCAATTGCCATAACTGCCATGCTCTTTCCGTGATGGGCACAATCAGTGATGGAACCACCTGATGTTTCTTGGGTCTTCTTTATTTCAAGGGTCTGCTCAGTCTCTCTCTGATGGACAAGGCAAATATGACTTGTTGGCACCCATCTGATTCCTTCTCCATCTGTAGAGATACAAGCAAACCCTCTTCCCCAAGCAGTTAACCTATGTGGTCCCTTCCATTCACCATGTTCTGGATCTCTCCTTATCACCTAGTGATTATGTAGAGATAATAGAGCTGCTCTCACTGAACACTGCCCTTCTGATAGGCTTTAAAATCTGTCTGCCGGAGCCAGTGCATCTTTATCAAAAATCAAGAAGTTAATAGTATAAAGAGCTAAATTTAGAAGTTCTTTAGGGTTACTTTTTCTTTTATTTTTGAAGGAGTGTCTTGATGTCTCTGTTTCTCCTTTCTACTATTGCTTGTCCTTGAGGAATAAAAAGTATATCACTGGTGTGTAAAATCTGAAACTGCACAAAAATGTACAAAATGTTTAGAAGTATATACAGGTTCAGCCCTCTTTGTAGTGGCCAGAAACTGGAAACAGAGTGGACGTCCATCAATTGGAAAATGGCTGAATAAATTGTGGCATATGAATATTATGGAATATTATTGTTCTGTAAGAAATGACCAGCAGGATAATTTTAGAAAGGCCTTGGAGAGACTTACATGAATTGATGCTGAGTGAAATGAGAAGGATCAGGAGATCATTGAATACGTCAACAATAATATTATATGATGATCAATTCTGACAGATATGGCCCTTTTCGGCAGTGAGATGAACCAAATCAGTTCCAACAGAGCAGTAATGAATTAAACCAGCTACACCCAGCGAAAGAACTCTGGGAGATGACTATGAACCAGTACATAGAATTCCCAATCCCTCTATTTTTGTCCATCTGCATTTTTTATTTCCTTCACAGGTTAATTGTACACTATTTCAAAGTCTGATTCTTTTTGTACAGCAAAATAACTATGGACATGTATACATATATTGTATTTAACTTATGCTTTAACATGTTTAACATGTATTGGTCAACTTGCTATCTGGGGGAGGGGGTGGGGAGAAGGAAGGGAAAAATTGAAACAAAGGGTTTTGCAATTGTCAGTTCTGAAAAATTGCCCATGCATATACCTTGTAAATAAAAAACTATAATAATAGTAAAAAAAAGTATATGCAGGTCCATTATCTGTTTTTATTGCTTGTGGCAAACCCATAATTGCAAATGCTTGTCAAAGGAATTCAGTGACCATTCGGGCTGTCTCTTTTGCTGCTGATATCACAAAAGTAAATCCTCAAGAGGTATCTACCACAACATGGATAAAAGACAGAGAACCAAAAGATTTATAATGGGTCACATCTATTTGCCAAATTTCAATGGGTCTCAAAACACTAGGGTTCTTCCCTGGAGGGAGTGTAGGAGCGTGGAAAGGAAGACAAGCTGTACAGGCTTTTACTATGCTCCTAGCTTCCTCTCTTGTTATCCCAGATTTCAAATGTAAAGCTCTAGCAGCCTGATGATATTTAGAATGAGATTCTTGGGCTTCTTGAAATAAAGGAGTATTGGCTAACATGGTTAGAAGTCGATCTACCTTTGAATTTCCATCAAAAATAGGGCCTGGAAGGCCACTATGAGAGTGGACATACAAGATATAAATCTTACTTGGATGCTTTCTCACTTGCTCTTGAAGTTCGTTAAAGAGCTGATATATATTGGAAGCTACAAATTTTATTTGGGCTGTGGCAAGTCGTTGTACCATACCTACTGAATAGGCCGAATCAGATATTATATCTACATCTCCTGGATAACAAGTAAGAGCTACCATGATTCTATACAATTCGTTCTGTTGAATGAAGAGTAGTCTCTTTATAGTTAAGTCATAAGAGTATACAGAACAAATGTAATGTTTGGATGCATCTGTAAAGATACTTGGTCCCTTAAGAGGAACTTTAGAAACCTTTTCTTCAAAAAAATCCATCGCCAATTATATAAATAGCTGGGTTATCTTTAATTGAGACCCATGTGTAAAATTTGGAGCTGTGGCCAATAAAATTTGCTACTTTGGGATGGTTTCACAGCATACATTAATTTGTGCATTGGTATAAAAGGTATATATATTGAGTGACTGAAACTTCAAGATAAGTATCTAGGCCTGGGGGTCTTGACTCTTTTTTCAACTGGGAATTTTAGCCTCAGACTTCTATAAAGGCCATTTCTACATTCCAGATCTTTGCAGAAGTCCAAAGTAAGAATTATGCTCCTGCCAAGGGACCTCTCGTCTTGGCACAGGTGTCTACTAGGACTTTTGCCCATTGTGAATACATTCTCTTCTCAGTGCTAACTTCTATTTCCCTAACAGGAATTTGTCACTCAAAAGTTTGCCTTCCTAGCAAAGCTGACTTCTCAGTGTCAATAAACTTTCCTTTTGCCATTCAAACTTTTCAGGGGGTTCGTGATTTCTTTTCACACTGGACCTGCGCCTCCAACCAAAGAGGGCATTCCCACAATTCTGCACTGCCAGGAGAACAGCATCAGTTACATATTAGTATAACATATATGTATGTACATTGTATATGATGACATATGGTATGCATGTATATGTATGTGTATGTACATAGCTAGTAGTAAAATACCCTATTAATCATTAGGAAAACAAAGGGCACTAGCAGGTAGTGAATGGATTTCGGTCTTTGTCAGCAAAAAAGGAAACAATTTATTTGCTGCTTCTTTAAGGATAGAGCCCTGTTCAATTATTTGTCATGTTTAACATGTTCAGTTGTCACTATTCAGTGGACTTTTAGATGCCTGGGGACATGATCTGAAGTGAGTGGACTCTTCCATGTGAAGCAGATTCTAACATGTCTCATACATGTTCTTCCAGTGCCAAAGAAATATACTCCATTTAAAGAGCCTGCAAAATTTTCTGTCTCTTTGTTAATAGTATGGATAAGCTAGAGTCCCTTTTATCCTGATAATTGGGGTAGATGACAGTGTAGTTTCATACTCCAGGACTGACTGTTCCCCCTCATTAAGAAAAGTGGAAGGAGTATCTCATGTGGCATTGTGTCCAATAATAGATGCTGAGTGATCATGGTTACTGTCTGGTTTTTTTAAGAGCATAAACAAAATCCTGCCTATTTCATCTTTCTATCAAACACAAATCACTATGGCAATAGGTTTGTGGATGGCTATGCCTCCCGCTATGCTCGCTGTTTGATCATCCAGGAAAAAGAAAAATAAGTTCAAACACAATCTTAAAATAATTTATTTTCTTTTCTCCTTTAAGGCTCTCTCTTGCACAAAGCAGGTGTTTTGCTGGATCCTCATGAGTTCATATGGTAAATGGACTTTTGTTTTGTTTTTGATTGATATGGACATCCCTGTTACACTAATTGCAAGTTTTATAGGAGACAGCCATTATTATCTTGGGGACAGTGTAAAACTTTACAATGAAGACTACTTTCAAGGGAATACATATAGGAAGAATAAAGTCTCTTCTATCTTAGTACTTAAATCCTTTGCAAGTATTTACCTCACCAAGACTATTTTTAAAATCCCCCTCCCCATAAAAAAAAAAAAATCACTGATAAAAATGTTCTTTGTATCTTAACTCTCTAGCTATTGCATGCTGCTTTTTTGCTATTGATTTACAAATTTTATTGTCAAGCTCTAAGGATGCATATGGGTTGTTCAATAGTGTGACAAATAGCTGGACTCTGAATTATGTATTGTATTGCAGTGAGTTCATAAACCGTATTTCTTCTTAGGTTATTTTAAGCACAAGACTAGTGAGCTGTCATTTCTTCCTTATGACTTAAAATGTGTGTATGCATGTGTATATTTGTGTGTGTACATTCAAAATGGAACTGAATATCAGCTGTGTAAACCCATTTATGTGGAACTCTGACAGAATTCACAATGATGGGCTGAACTGGGCTTTGAAGATTTCTCTCTGAAAAAGCTTCCTGGACTTGATTTGTGCAGACCAACTCAAGGCATGACTGGTGTACCCCTCTCTGAGCCTCTGGTCATTAAAAATTCTGGGAGCAGATGGGTCTACTAACTGAAAGCTTCTTCCTTTCTTCCTTGCTCTTTCCTAGTTCTTTTTCCTTGTTCTTTCCCCAACTGTACTTTATACAGTCACTTGTGCTGATGGATGTACAAACCTTTTGCAGATGGTTTGGCATTTTTCTACTTAGAAATATCATCTGTTTCTTCTGAATGGGCAACTTTATATGTTTAGAGCTTCTTTTCCTCCATAGAGAGAAATTACACTGCCGTTTTTCTTTTTTTTAAAAACAGAAATGTTTACCTTGCCTGGAGACTCGAAATGTCCCAGGTAATACTGCTTGTGTGTAATCTTCCCTTCTCCCCTCATCCCCTGCCCTCCATCACACACACATATTACCTGTTTTTCTTCATCCCATGTTAGTGTATTTACCAGTCTATCCTGCTTTAAAATAGACATAAGGAAGCCATCATCTTAGAGCTTTAAACTGCCACTGGTTTGGCCATCTGCCTCTGGAACCTGACTCTTGGCTGGACTGGAAGGAAGTGTTTCTACTGCAGGTCTTGCATGCATTATTCACAGCTGAGATTTCACATTCACTTAAATGAGCCTTCTAAATATACAAAATTTTTTCCTATGGGGTTCTTTGCATAGCTCTGCCTCAGGATACAGTTCAGACTCTGCCCTAATTATACAAGAGCTCAACTTTCTTTGCAGAGCATTTAGGATTCTTGGTAACAGTCATTTTTGAGAGGGAAAGGGGGCATAGAATTTTAAAATTGCAAGGAACAATTGATTTATTATTTTGGAAGATATGCTTCTTAGTGGGGAAATTATCAACTTAGGGATGATTCAGTATCATATTGTTGAGGTTCCGGTTTTTACTGAGACAGTAATATGACTTCCTTAACCATGCCAGCCACTTAGCTTTTCAGCCCTCTTGCAGTATGATGAGAATGTTTGGACATCAGAAGTAGATCTAGTCTTATAGTAAAAATCAACAATTTCTTGGACTCTTGTCCTTGCCCTTTCTCCATTTTGATTGCTGTAGAATTGCAAAATATCTTGGGGTTTATAGGCTAGTTTTCTATAAATACTACATCTAAAATCCAAATCACTCTGACTCTTATTTATTGACCAACATTAGGTTCCTGGCCAAGCCTCACCAGTCATTGTTTGGGTCCTCATTGGCTTGGAGTGAATCTAAATAGTAATTGTTTTTGTTTCTCAATTTTTTTTTTTTTTAATTAAAAGAGGCCATTCTTTGCCTCATTCCTTACCTAGCATTCTGAGACCTATTAAAGACCAAATATTTACAGAAGAATTGCATATGTTTAACATATGTTGGATTGCTTGCCATCTAAGGAAGGAGGTGGGGGGAACAGAGGGAGAAAAAAATTTGGAACACAAGGTTTTGCAAGAATGAATGCTGAAAACTATTTATGCGTATATTTTGAAAATAAAAAACTTAAAAAAACAAAACAAAACACCTTAGCTTAAAAATGCTAAGATTTCTCATTGCCTCCAAGGCCATCTCCGGTCATCCTGCTCTATATCTTGCCATTGGACTCAATTGGCTCCAGAGGAGAAAATGAGTAAGGTGATTTTGTACAGCCTTCCCTTTCTCACTTAAATTAATTCATTTGCATATCATTAAATCACCTCCCTGATGTTATCACCTCCTCTTTGAAAATGAAGAACAAAAACTAGTTCCCAAATTTGTTTTGTTAATAGAAGAGTTAGAGAATGGATGCATCCCTCTATTATTTAATTATTTAATCTTTATTCACTCACAAATTAAGGATTCTTCTCATCTGAGATATTTTAACACATGACTATATATAACCCTTTCCCCCTTGAACTTCATAAGCTTCCATGATAGAACTACCTCATTTAATTAAATCAACATGAGACCAGTTTTCCTGGTTTTCCTATATAGGTTTTCCTACAACCCTTCTTTTGGGTATAATCATTAAATTTTTTCCTAAATTTTGTTATTCTAGGTAGTATCCAAAACATTGATGTATGATGATGGCTACCTATGCCATTGACCCTGCCTGGGATTAGTTCTCAAAAATACTACTTTGAAATGAAAATCTGTGTTTTGATTGCAACCCATCCTTTTACCTTAACATCTCTCCCACCCTCTATCTTTTTCACCTCTTTGATGTGAACTGAGACCACACTATTCTCATTGGCAATCTTATCCCACACAAATAGAGGCAGTATTTGCGACTGTTACCTTGTCAGCAAGACCAAGGCTTGCCCAACCCACCGAATCAGTAAATGTAATGTTCTTCTTTTTTCTTTTCTTTTTTTTTTTTTTTAAATTTTAATATCTTTTTATTTACAAGTTATATGCATGGATAATTTTACAGCATTGACATTTGCCAAACCTTTTGTTTCAATTTTTCCCTTCCTTCCCCCCATTCCCTCCCCTAGATAGCAGGATGACCAGTAGATGTTAAATATATTAAAGTATAAATTAGATACACAATAAGTATACATGACCAAACCGTTATTTTGCTGTACAAAAAGAATTGGACTCTGAAATATTGTACAATTAGCCTGTGAAGGAAATCCAAAATGCAGGCAGGCAAAAATATAGGGATTGGGAATTCAATGTAATGGTTCTTAGTAATCTCCCAGAGTTCTTGCACTGGACGTATAGCTCGTTCAGTTCATAACTGCTCCAGTGGAACTGATTTGGTTCATCTCATTGCTGAGGATGGCCACGTCCGTCAGAATTGATCATCATACAGTATTGTTGTTGAAGTATATAATGATCTCCTGTCCCTGCTCGTTTCACTCAGCATCAGTTTGTGTAAGTCTCTCCAGGCCTTTCTGAAATCATCCTGTTGGTTATTTCTTACCAAACAATAATGTTCGTTCTTCCTTTTTCTAAAATAATATGATCATTCTCTGGGAGCAGGCATCTCGGGGGGAGGAGAGGGAAGAGGCTTCTGGAGGCAGCCTTGTTTCAGTTCAGATCAATAATCACCTCAAATATAGCCAGCTGTTAAAAGTTCAGTCCTTTATTGTTTCTTCCAAAATAGCTCGGTTAGTTTTCTTAGAGGCCTATCTCCCTCCTTGGTTCCAAGAGCTCTTGCAGCTTGTCCTTTAGCTCTTCCAGCTTCAGCTTCAGCCTCCAGCTCCCTCTGAATCTCCAGTTCTCAATCTCATCAACTGACTCCTCGCTGAGACTCCAAGAGCTTCTTTATATATGATCTCTTAAAGGTGTGAACCCAAAGGTTGACTCCTCCTCCGAGAATGGGATTGTAGGAGTTGTAACTTGTGAATTTCCTGGACTTGTGAATTCTAATGTGTGAGCTAATGTGTGAACTCTCAAAGGTGTAAACTTAAGCATTGTTTATATCAATTCCAGTGAGTTAACACTTTGTAAGGATTCTAAAAAGTAAGGACCCTGCAAATAAAAAGTTCCCTAGAACACGTGTACTAGAACATATTCCTTCCTACAAGTAACCTTTGTTATGTTATGAAACATTAGGATAATAGCATATCCTTCTTCTGTATGCACACCATATAATTGTTGACATAGAAGCAGACATAATGGGAGTGTGAGTTCTGTTCTCAACTAGGACTCTGCCTAACTCTCTATACCCCACCTTCCCTCTTCTCTTACTGCCTCTGACCTTTAAGTAATATCCCTTGACTTACTAGATTACCTTGATCTGCCCATGTGTCCTTCATGAAATAAAGAATTTTCTTGTGGTGACTAGGAGAACATCTTTTTGAGTCTTTCACAATCTGAACCACTCTCTCTCAGAACTTGGTGCTTCATCACTACTAATCAACCAGGAAAGTATGAAATAGAGAAGGGCTAGAATATATGAGCAAATGCATTTATGAATAGAGACCTAAAATGGATTTTCTATAATCCAAAGGATTTTATATTAATTTTTATAAATTGGGGCACTCTTAGGTTGTACATATGTATCAGGATAAGTATTCAAATTATTATTCAGTCATTTTTAGTCATGTCCAACTCTTCATGACCTCATTTGGTATCTCCTGGCAGAGACACTGCAATGGCTTGTATTTCCTTCTCCAACTCATTTTACAAATGTGCTAAGACATATAGGGTTCAGTGACTTGTCCAAGATCACATAGCTGGCAAATGTCTGAGGCTAGATATGAACTCAGGAAAAGGTAGCAAAAAGACTTTAGGCCATGGGCTTTACCTACTATTCTGACTACCTGAATTGCACATTGAGGCAGAGAGCCATGTTCATAACTGTGTAGGAAAAAGTTCTGTTTCCTTAGAAAATTTGTTGAGGTGTCTTGCTCTTACTATTTTAACCATTATTGGGAATACAGTCAAAATATGTTACATTATCCTGGATCTTTAAAAAATGAAATATCCCAGTGGATAATAACCCTTTTCTTAAGGGTAGGCACAAAGGGGAAAGAAGGGGGGGGGAAGGAGGAGAGAGAGAGAGAGAGAGAGAGAGAGAGAGAGAGAGAGAGAGAGAGAAGAGTAAAAGGTGATAAGAGGGGATAGGCAAGAAGAAGAAGGGATTATAGGAGGAGAAGAGGAAGAGGGAAGGGAGAAGAGAGGGAGCATGCTCGCTCATGCTCCCCCAAGCTTGGTGAACCATAGCGGGTACTTTAGATATTTCTACATTCCTTTATCCCTACCTCCCTTGGATTTTGCTCTGTGGCTTTTTTTTTTTTTTTTTTTTTTTTTGACATTGACCTTCAATCTGTTTCCGGAAGTGTCCCAGGCTTATAGTGTAAAGGGCATTTGAACTGACAAGCTGTGGTCTGCATTTTATGGATGCCCTTTGAAACGGACTTTATTATATTCTAAAAATGCCTCCTTGTAGGGTACTTCGTTATGGCCTAGGGGCCTCAGAGTAGGTAAACTCTGTGTATGTGCAGATTCCTTAGCCATTCATGTATTGTTCATTTTAAATATAGTTGGTGATTAATTTTAGAAGGATGGGGATTTGCTTTTCTCTGCACCATAAGTGTAACACTTGCTAATTTCATTCTTCCCACTCTCCATCTGAAATGAGCTAAGTCCTCAGTGCCCATCTTTTAGTACCTTTGTGTTGCCAGCCTCTCTTGGCAAAAATTAGGCTAATGTCTCTGACGACTACATTAGCTACTCAAATGAGGTTCTAAATTGAAAGTGTACTATACCAAGTCTATCTCTGAGGTATTACCTTTTTTCTGCCTTTTATTATTCAAATTCATTATCTCAGTATTTCATAGCAGACTTGCACACTGCTTTAATACAGCACCTTAGTCTGAGATGCTGAACTCCAGGATCAGTTTTTAAGACAATAGAAAGATAGAAAAGGGAATGGGAGAAATGATGTGATGTGATATACCAGCAACTTCTTTGACCTATGTTCTATCCCTTATTGAAAGGAGTCCTCCTGATAACTTGAAGGCAGAAGCTGATAGGAAAAAAAAAAGACAGGAAATAAGGAAGTGAGAAAAGGAAGAACAGAGGAATATGTAGAAGATGCTTCTTCACCTTCAGTCAAATGGCATTTGATAGCATGCTCATAGATTGCATACTTCTAAAGTTGTAGTTCTTATTCATTTAACACTCTTATTATGTACCTACAATGCTCAAATTACTGTTGAGGACACAAAATTATGAAGTCATAGTGTCTGCTTTCAAGGAGCTTACATTCAAGTAGCCTAAGTGTTTCTTACCTTTAGGTGCTCTTACCTTTTATGATAGGAGAGCACACTAGCAAATGGAAACAGAAGGGATTGCAAGAACTTGATTCTTGCTAACTGATCCATTTTGTTTACTACCTGTCCTATTTTAAAGAAGTTGAGAATTAGCATTTGGTATCTCATTGTTTCATTTATATGTAACTTGGTTCTAGACTATAATAATAACTGTTAAGAGAAGAAATAGGTCCTTGAAGAGATAGAGTAAAATTTGTAAATAAGTTGAGACTTGAACTGAATAAAAAAGATGAATAAATTTAGGCTAAATAAAACAGAGGGCATTTTATGTGGGAAGATTAGCATAGAAATAGGAATGGAACATGATATGAGAAGTAGACAATATTTTCTTTCATATAAATGACAACAGAATGATAGGAAAAATGTCTAATTAAGTTGTAGGGTGCTAGACTCATAGAACATGTAATTACAGAGCAAAAATGAACTTTAGAGATCATCTGGATCAGGATTTATTTCTTGACATTTTTTCTATCATGGACCAACATGGCAATCTGGTGATTTTTGTAAATCCCTTTTCAGAGTATTGTTTTTAAATGCATAAAATAAATATGATTATAAGGAAATAAATTATTTACTTTGAAGCATAGTTACTAAGAGTGTTAAATAAAAACCACTAAGGCCTTGGAGGCCAAGTTTGGAACATGTGATCTAGACAGAGGGCTTACCTTGAAGACAATTCTAAGCCATCTTAAGACTTAGCTTCTGGGTATTGAGGATAGCAAAATATCTTTTTTGAAAAAATATTCAAAACATTCCAGGTCTTATATCTTAAAGACAGAGAAAGGAAGGGGCTTGCTTTGAAGAATATTATTCATGATTCTCCTAAATATTGATCTCAGAGCACTTAAATATATTGATTGTGGAGGTGTTCTGAATTTTCAGAAATTGGGATTAAGTACCCGGGTATAGGTTATTCCTTGGCTGTATCTCATTCCTTGCCATCTTGGCATGAGATTCTGGAACTTGATGAAAGAGTATAAATTCTTTTAAGCACACAGGAACTTTAATTACCAATGCATTCTTCCTCAATCCTTAGGATTTCAGAAATTTAAAAAATCTTGTAATCACTCATTTCATTTCTTCCCTTCTAGGGGAAGAGGAAGACTTACCCTTCCTTAAACCTATCCTTCATTCTCCTTGAAACCTCCTCTTGACAAGGGAGCTCTGAAACTCTAAAACTCCTTGAAAGACACATTCTCCTTGAATCCTGCCTCTGTAAAGATCCTGCCCGAGGACAAACAGCTTCATTCTGTTATCTAGGTGGGGCTGTTTGAGTGCTGAGCTGGAGAATTTCTAGCAGAGAAATCCTGACAGAGGTATAAAGTCTTGTTAGGGAAATGGGTGGAGGTAAAGAGAGCGTAACGCTAAAAGAGAATATCATTCCATCAGGTAGAGGTTTCCTCGGCGTGGCATGGCATGTTAGGTCCTCTGTGAAGAGTGAGTTTAAGATTGGCTCTTTTTATAATAGAAGCCTTAGCTACAAGCTGAGGCCTGCTCCCCAAGGGGGCTGGTGGGTGGAGTTTCAGCTTGAGCTGGAATTGAATAGAAAATCTTCAATTCAATAGGGTTGAAATTCTCTGGTCCTGCCCAATGGGGTCTAGACTGAGGAGGGGAGTCAAGTGGCTTGTAGGTGGCAGCAGCGGCATCTGGTGCTGAATGTCACAATCAGGTCTCAGATGATTTCAGGTTGACCAAGGGTTGGAATTTCACGGCTTAGAGTCTGGAAGAAACAACTCTCACAAGTAGATTAAAAATCTAAGGACCAAATATGAGCAAAAGAAAAAGAATAAACAAAAGTGGAGTTAATATGGAGCTTACTAGGGACAGTTAACCAGGAACCCCACCTACAGGAAGACTAGAGGGAAAGGTGAGGCTATCATGAATATCTCCCATCCAGACAACTTTTCCTAGAATAAATACCAAGAAATATTTCCCCAAAATCCTGCTTTTGTTCCCTCAAAAGAGTAAGGATAGTGGGTGGAACATTGTGGCCCCAAAGGAGTATGAGCTCCTTTAGCAAAAACTCTTAAGAGCCTTTTCAGTCTTATAAGGGGAGGCTTTTACCCAATTAGTACAGATGTTAACAAAACCCAAAAGCAGTTTGAAGCCCCTGCCAGAGGGCTCATGTGCAAAATCCACCTGCTAGTGCTCCCCTAATTATGTACCCCTCCTCTGAATAGGTTTCAGGATGGGGAGGGGGAGCTTAATAGGACTTTCAGAATTTACTTGGCTGGGAGCTATATGAGGCAATACAGGAGTCAGAAGTTGGGAAATGAAAGGTTCCCTGATCTGATTCCTGCAAACAAGCAGTAGCATGGGCACCCGAATCTGCAAGCCTATTTCCCGTGGCCTGAAATGGATCCCCCTTTAAGAAACATAACAGAAACCTCACTAGTTCCAAGAACAGCTAGCAGTAATTGTTCCCGGGCATACTAAATGGGGTAATATTTGGTGTAGAGTCATAGACAGTGGGGGAACTCTGGGTGAGGTATAAAAAACCCTTCAGCCCAGAGGGAACCTGCTGACAATGTCTGCATTGGCTCCCCATTCTCACCTAAGGGCTCTTGTACTTCCTGAGAAGTCAGAGGGTGGTGACAAACTGGGTGGAGATTGGTGCAGAGTGATACCACGTGGCATACAGTCATCTACACATAATAGCAAGTTGTTCATGTGGTTCCATGGGAACAGTATATATGTAGTGCATGCCCAGTGTTTTGGTTACATAAGAGTATTAGGGTATAAAAAGGGGAAAGAACTGTGAATAAATGGAATCCACATTACCACCATCCTTGGGAGTCTCACCTGATCACTCCTCCATTAAGATGGTAAATTTTAATCACACCGGCATGGGGGCTCTAGAAAACAGGACACAACAGTTTGGTTGTCAAAAATTCCCTTTCTTTCCATATAGCCTTCATGAGCATGCAAAACATGAAAGGCATATGTGGAGTCAGTACAGATATTCACTCTCATTTCTTTCCCCAATTCTAAAGCTCTCGTATAGCCAAAAATGCTCTGAACCTGGTGGGGAGCCAGAATCTCCAATGATTGGTCTAGGATAAGCTTAGAGGCTTCCTCAATTAGAAAGACTATGGTAGTCACTGCCCTAGGCAGGAAGGGTTACCCCAAAGACTCCAAGTTTCTTTGAGAAATATGCAAGGAAGGGCAGCTAATTGTATGGTGGATAGAGCACCAGTCCTGGAAGTCAGGAGGACCTGAGTTCAAATCTGGCCTCAGACACTTAACACTTCCTAGCTGTGTGACCATAGGCAAGTCACTTAGACCCAATTGCCTCAGGAAAGAGAGAGAAGAGAGAAGTGAGCAAAAAGTCTGGAGTCAAAACCAGTAGGACCTGGCCCCACCTTTCATCAATAGAGTAAATGGCTTTAGGTAGGGCTAAGGTGGGGGAGCAATCAGCTTTGCTTTCAAGATCTTAAAAGCCTTGGCCTAATATGATTATCTGCTTCTTTCTTTCTCTCTAGCCATCCCTACCCCCTTAATAGAGTGATAGAAGAAGCTCTTACTCCAGGAAGCAAAAAAGTTAAAGTTTTATGGCAGCAGCCAAAGAAGCCTCCAGGGCTGGGCTGTAGACCATGAAATTATCTATATACTTGTATTATGCTCATGTTTTCTACTGACCACTTGATTTGATCATAGAAATTTGCTGTAAGAGGAAAAAACGGGGATATGATTATAATAGCATCAAAACTAATCCTTCAAGACCTCAGCCTGATAGGATAAAGTATCCTTAGCTCTGAGAACCACTCATGCAGTAATAATTCCACCTTATAGCAAACACAGGAATAATTAAGTGGGAAACAAAAAAACAGAACTGGGAAATCTGAAGGATCCCACCTTGAGCAGTGGCCAAGGTTGTCCTTCCAGCTCTTCCCCAGATAAGATATCCACCTGTGACAGCTCAGGAAGTCATCCCTCCAAGTAACTTATTGCATTTTCCCCAGATGGTGGGTTACATCAGGCAATCATATCCAAATTTGAAACTCAAAACAATATTAGTTACAGTCCCAAGAGATTTCATCTCAATAGCAAGTTTCATCAATCAGAGGCTGTAGGTCTATATATAAAAAACTTGCATAACTTATCAAATGTACCTGCAAGATAGTCAAAATTAATGCAGGGATATTAGGTTAAAATTCTGCTCTAGGTACTTCAAAAAAGCGGTCGATCATATTTGTCATATTCATTAAACAAGGAGACCATTGTGCACTTAAATAATATTAAATAAGATTGAAACCTTGGTAGAAATAATCATTTTCTGAGAATTTCCAGTTCTAACATACTTCTTAAGAGTTTCTTGCATTGCTAAGAAGCAAAATCTTTGGTATAACATCAAAAATAACCTTGCCTTCATGCAAATAATTAGTATGTTGTTTTCAATCCTAAATTTTGGATTAACTATCAAAAATCCCAATCAAAAACCTCCAGAAACCTAAAGGCAAAGAGATTGGAATCTACAGCCAGAACTAAGTTTTTTTTCAAACTTAGAAAGTTCACAAAGGAGAGGAATAAACCCTAAATCAGGGTAATGAGGCCTACTGCTCTTACCTGTCCAAACAGAAATCCCAGTCATGTCTCTGGGACCAAATCCTCTTCACAGAATCTACCCATGGGCTACCTCATGGCTGTTGCCCTCCCTGGGTCAGCTCACCAATGCATTTCAGCTTCCCCTATGCCATGTGATATCTCTCCTACCTCCACACTATGCTTCTCAATCCCACTTCTCCTATTTAGAGCTAATTCTTTTTGGGTGCTAAGTCCCTTTTAGGATTTAGCCTGCCATCTAAGGACATGCTTCAACCTCATGAGGTATTCCTTTCTCCTGGCAAATGGAAAGTTCCTTCCACTAAAGAACTTGCTTTTTCTTTCCATCATTAATTATTAAGATCCCCTTCTATGCTCTCCCACTTCACCTCTTATCTACTACTTTTGGTGTCCATTTTAGTCGATCTCTCTTTTTTCCTCCCTCTTTCTAACAACCTATCACATCAATATCCTTAACAATTTTACTTTCAATATTACAACAATAACCCCTTCTTAATTAGCAATTTTACAGTTTTCCCAAGTAATAGTTGAAGAAACATAACATAGCCTGTCACAAAAATGGATAGGAATTTCATATAATTTACAGTCATTTTCAATTTTAACATATACACCAATTAAGAAAAGTTATTTTAAAAATCAGTATTTTACCTTGTGATATTGTAACTAAATGTTTCCTTCAAACTATCGATTGCTTTTGCAAATCATCTTTCTTGTCTCTTATTTTTAAAAATCACCTTTTTTAAACTTTAAATTTCACAATATAGCTAATATCTACATAAATTTGGATCAGATTTCATAAAACTTATACATATGTCCAGTAGAGCTGACAAAATTTTAAAGCATACCTCATGACTTTTACAAATTACTCAGTATAATTTAGAAAAGCAACACATTTCATCTAGGGGATACTAGCATGAGACCTCAAGGTAAGTTACCAGAACTTTGTTTTAATAATATATATATATATATATATATATTTATTATTATAACTTTTATTGATAGTACATATGCATGGGAAATTATTTACAACATTATCCCTTGCACTCACTTCTTTTTTCCCTTCTCTCCCTCCACCCCCCCTTCCCTAGATGGCAGGCTGTCTTATACATGTTAAATATGAATAACATATTTTTTTTAACTTAAAATCAAATCAAATCCAGATTTAAATTTCCTGTAGTAATGTTTCAATATTTGCACATAAATTTCTAAGATCTTGTGCTTAAAGTAAACAAATTCACAATTCTAGCACATACCATATACTATTAAATGGGATTGTCTCATATATTTGTAATAATAAGAGATTGATCATAGAAAATTTACAACTCATCTTGATATTTAAGAAGGTAGTCTTAAGATCAACACTCTTGGGTTAAAAGCCAATCATTAGAAGTTGTTCCTACTTAACAAAGGTGTAGATCAGGGGTCCTCAAACTACGGCCCGTGGACCAGATGCGACCCGCTGAGGACATTTATGCGGCCCGCCAGATTATGGCAAAATCAGACCAGAAGTGACGTTTGACCTAAACTCACGTTAGCAACACACACTTCCGGCACTGGGCTGAGGCAGCGGACACAGAGTGTGAGGAATACCGAGGTGAGGTGAGTTCCCAGGCCGGGATGTGTGGTGTGGGGAAGGGAGAGAGATGCAGAAGGCAGAGAACTGACGGTCCGCGGCCTTGTACAGTAACGGCAGCCACCACAACAGACAGGCACGAGGGATGTACAGTGCATGCCGCGCATGTCACGGCCGCTGCAGGGGGAATTCACTGCAGCAGTGAAGGTCTGAAGTGGGAGCGTGAAGAGCGGGGGAGAGAGTGCGGGAAACGGAGGCATCACAGCGCAGAGACAGCTTGGAGGAAGTTGGGCATCGCAGTCTGTATGTCTCTGTGTGGGCAAAGTTATTGCTGGTATTGTTTTTGTAGTGCTGTATATATATATATATATATTGGTATTTTACTAATAGCAATTTGGAATCCCTAGGAAATAATGATGTCAAGAAAAAAAAATTGACTCAGAGAGTAGGATATTCAAAGAACAGTGGACTTAGGATTACTTTTTCATGCAGTACAAGGAAAGAGCTGTATGTCTGATATGCCAGAATATAGTGTCTGTGTTCAAAGAATATAATTTGCATCGACACTATGAAACTCAACATAAAGATAAATGTGATTGTTTCGTTGGAGAAGTGAGAAAAGATAAAGTATTAAAACTGAAAAATACATTGACAACTCAGCAAAATACTTTTGTGAAGCAGAAGCAGCTAAATATTTCATCACTGCGAGCAAGTTTTCAAGTTGCCAAGCTAATAGCACGCACTCACAGACCATTCGTGGAGGGAGAATTTGTTAAAGAATGCCTTCTTTCTGTTGCCAAAGAGATGTGTCAAGAGCAGGCTGATTTATTTAGTACAGTGAGTCTTTCAGGACCTACAATTACACAGAGGATTGAGGAAATGGGAGACAATCTGCATCAGCATTTGCAAAACTCCATTAAAAAAATTTCATATTTTTCCTTGGCACTTGATGGAAGCAATGATGTTCATGATTCTGCACAACTTCTAATTTTTATTCGTGGGACGAATGATTATTTTGAAGTCATAGAAGAGCTTGCTGCACTTCAAAGCATCAAAGAAACAACTACAAGAAAGAATATTTATGAAAAAGTTTGCCCAATTATGAATGGTTTGGAGCTGGACTGGGCTAAACTCGCCAGCGTGACAACTGATGGTGCTCCTAGCATGGTGGGGTCTAAGAAAGGAGTAATTGCTTGCATTAACCAAAAGATGGACAAACATAACCACCCTTTCCCCAGATGGCAAGCTATCTAATATATGTTATACATGTTAAAAAATACATGTTAAATCCAATATGTGTAAGCATATTTATACAATTCTCTTACACAAGAAAAAATCAGATCAAAAAGGAAAGAAAATGAGTAAGAAAACAAAATACAAGCAAACCACAACAAAAAGAGTAAGAATGTTACATTGTAATCCACATTCAGTTCCTCTCTCTTGGTGTAGACGGCTCTCTTCATCACAAGATCATTGGAGCTGGCATCAATTATCTCATTGTTGAAAAGAGCCATGTCCGTCAGAATTGATCATCATATAATCTTCTTGTGCCATGTATGATGATCTCCTGGTTCTAATCATTTCTTAGCATCAGTTCATGTAAATCTCCCCAGGCCTCTCTAAAATCATCCTGCTGATCATTTTTTATAGAACAATAATATTCCATAACCTACATATACCGTAACTTATTCAGCCATTCTCCAACTGATGGGCATTCACTCAGTTTCCAGTTTCTAGCCACTACAAAAAGTGCTGCCACAAACATTTTTACAAATGTCGGTCCCTTTCCCTCCTTTAAGATCTCTTTGGGATATAAGCCCAATAGAAACACTGCTGGATCAAAGGATATGCACAGTTTGATAACTTTTAGACAATAATTTCAAACTGCTCTTTAGAGTGGCTTGATCAGTTCACAGTTCCACCAAGAATATATTAGTGTCCCAGTTTTCCCACATCCCCTCTAACATTCTTCATTATCCTTTTCTGTCGTTTTAGCCAATCTCACAGGTGTGAAGTGGTATCTCAGAGTTGTCTTCATTTACATTTCTCTGATCAATAATGATTTGGAGTATCTTTTCATATGATTAGAAATGGTTTTAATTTCTTCATCTGAAAATATCCTTTAATCATTTATGATCATTTTTCTTTAGTTTATCTTCTGATTTACATTTATTCGGCCTCATCAGTGCTTGCCTCTGGATTATTACAGTAGTTTCCCAGTTGGACTCCCAACCTTCATTCTTCCCTGTCCTTATTAACCTACCTTTCAAAAAGCAAATTGTTAGTTTCAATACATAGATCTGTTCACAGCCTCATTCCTCTTTAAAATTCTGTTGTTGATTGCTATGGCCTCATCTTTCTCAAAGAATTCCCTGATTCCTTCGAAAGATAGCTGAGATAACTATCTTATACTTGAATTTTCCTCTCAGTTAATAGCACATTCTTCCTCTTGAAATTACTCAAATATTTTGCATATACATTTTTCTTATCAGGGTACATGTTGTAACTATCCAGTGGAATATAAGTTACTTGTAGTAAATTATTCTTTTATGAATGAAAAAAATGGATTGTGAACTCCTCATAGGGACAGTGCATTGTGGTTTGTTTTTTTTTTCTCCTTTGTATTCCTAGCCCAGGACTTGGCACATAATAGGTACTTAATAAGTGTTTACTGAGAGACTGACTCAAGGAGCTTAAAGTGTATTGCTTTGAGTATATATAACCATGTGTTGAATTCACTGATTGAGAAGATGTGTAGGATAGGATAGGATGACATTTTAAACACACACACACACACACACACACACACACACACACACACACACACACACTTTTTTTGGTAGAGTCTTTTTAATCCTTATGTAGCCTGTATACTACATTGATCTTTTAGAGATATTGAATTAATAGAATAACTACTTAACTATTTTTGACACTTGAACTATTCTTATTTTTTTTTTTTAGAAATACTGTGGTAGAAAAACTGCAATCTTTAAAGCTTCAGGATTGTCGATCATTATCGTTCTGACCTTCTCACATTGGATTTGGCAGGGTCTGGAAGGAAGGGCTTGTTGTTCAGTTGTGTTTGAAGTATGATGTTTAAATCTAATTATTCCACAATTTTTTTCTTTTTCAGCATTCACAGTATTGCTTCTTGAGACTTTCCCTTAGAGGAGTTGGGAAGCCAATCTAGAAATTTTGTGAAAAATGGCATATACATATCTTTTCTTATCTCCTTAAAGGTATTTTTCCTACCTTAAAATATTTTTGAGGCCCCTGGGCCAATTTAGCAGCAATTCCTATTTCCCTTTGGTGCTCACCACATTACCTAAGCTTAACTAAATAAAGGTCTTTTCTATATTTGGCATACGACTTAGGTTAGGCCCGAGGTTCTTATTTCTTTGTGGATACAAGTAAACAAGGTTCTTAGCATTTTTTCCATTCTTCTTGTCTCAGTGAAGAGGCCAAGGGTCCCTTCCTTTTGAAGGATGAACAGAATGTCCTTTCTCAGACTATTCAGATGTCACAGTTGGGCTCAATTATCTACAGAAATAGACTCATCTGAAAGAAGAATTTACAAAGAGAAAAATCATACCAAATAACACGCTACCTTTTTGTTAAGTTACTCCTCTCACAATATCCAAGAAATAGAAGAAAAGCAAGAAAAGAAATCTTAGTACTTAACAGAAGATAAATCTGATTTCTCACTTTTCTTGATTTTTATGCTCCTGACTAGAAATGTAGCTAGCCTCCTTGCTGCCACTTTTATTTCCCACATTTTCTTAATCATAGTTTAGCCAATCAATGAAGTTTAGTCTTAGGAGCCACAGTTCTTTATTATAACACAACTCTAATCCTTATGTTTTTCTACTTATTTTTTCCTATATATAACTTGTTTGTTTCTACATCTAGACATCTGTTATTTTCCCCCTAACTCTAATTTCTTTGTTCCTTTCTGCCCCTATAATAACCTCCTTATTTCTCTTCTTTATTTCATGTCTTATGACCTTCCAAACTGTTATTGTGAGATCTCCACTGCCCAACTTCATCTAAGTGATCACTCTTAGGCTCTCCTTTCTCTCAACTTATGTGTTACAGCAACATTTCAGTTAACTTTATTTTCTGGTGAATGGTGAAACATTTTATTTCTATCCTTATTGAAGATTCAGTCTATGTTTTTACCTTAATAATTATAATAAAAATATCAAAACAATTCACAAGGTTCTTTAGGATCTTTTTCAGACTTTCAAAAAATGATTGTGAATGTGAGTTGTTGTTCTTAACTGTCCATGTGGAATATACATTGTAGGCTAACTTTTGTAATTTTATGAGGGAGAGGTATTATTATTTTCTGCCCACTGTTAAAAGTGGAAGGGTTGAGGTTCAAGCTATTTGAAAGTTTCAGTTAATAAAGGTTTTTATTCAGTTTGTATTGTATTGTATTACTTTCATAGAACTACAGATTTATGGTAGTATTTAAAATTTTTTTCAAGTATCTTAACTAAAGTGGAAGTTAATCTTTTTGTGCTTTAGACTTTGTATTTGAATGTTTATTAAAACCAGTTATGTGAGTGTAGAGGTTTGGGATAAGATAGGCTCCATTTTCATTTTGTACACCATGAACTAATTAATCACAGGTTTTGAGAATGGGAAAAGACTTCAGCAGCTATTTAGGATGAGCCACCAAAAGGAACCTTTACTGTTATACACCAGTAAAATTGTTACCTAGTGTGTCATTTCTTAAGAAATCTTCATTATAGGAGGCTTAATCAGAATTTTAGCTGATTTGGAGGATGAAGGATGAAATTCAATTGCTGATTTCATATTCAAAAGGGAAAGTTCACATCTTTTATATATAGGAAAAGCCAACCTTTGTTCAGATTTCTAATGTGTCCTGTAAACTTTTCAACCCAACTTCTGAAAAGGGATTTGGACCATGTGAAATATCTGATCCAGTTAAGTTGGGCAACCTGGCATTATGAAACCTATACTAAAAGCATTGAATTTGGAGCTTTGTGACTTTATGAAAGTTGCTTAATCTCATGGATCCTCAGGTTCTTCATCTTCAAAAAAGAAGTAATCATATTTGCACTGTACTTTATAGTTGTGATAAGAATTAGATGAAAAAATAAATATAAAGAACTTTTAAAAAAATTGCTATGTAAAGAAAAGCTATTTTTGATTTTTATCAATATTTGGAGGCAAATTGATAATTCTTGCCCTTGTTTTCCTATAAATTTTTCCTAGGGGAATCTATGTTATTTACTGGAAGTTTTTATTTTGATTTTCTCATTTCTTAAGGGTACCAAAAAATTACTTGAATTGGCCATCTTTTGTTGTTTTTTCTTTACTCTTCAACTGGGACCATTTCTGTTTCTGATCATAGGGGTATGTGTGCGCGCACGCGTGCGTGTGTCTATATATATAATATGCTTGTTGTCTTCAATTGCCTTTTGGGTTATTTGTAATTGTTATTTGTTCTGAAAATGTGATATTCCTTCAATTATATATGATATACCTAGGAAAATCTTAGTGTTTAAAAAAAATGAGGACATTAGTACTTGGAAACACTACATCATTTATTTCTTCTATTTCCCTTCATTCCTCAATTTTAGATTTGACTTAAACACATTTGTTGTACTTCTACCCTGCTGATTGATAAACTTCATGGTCTACCTCTCCTCAGGTTAATAAGTTTTTTATTCACTATATTTTTTAAGTGTGGGTGGTTTAAAGTAGTTTTATCTTGCAGATCAGTATATATTTCATCCATTTTTAAAGTTATTTGTGAATAAAGTAATTTCTTTTACATTGTTCATCAGTAACAACATTCTTTAAATCTCACAAAGCTCTTTATTATTCTCTAATACACTTATCATGTGATATTTTAAATTATAGCTCTCTTTGAGCATCATCATTGTACTAGAAAGCAAACTCCCTGAAGGTAAGGTCTAGCTAGATCTTAATTAAGCTTGTTGTCTTTCCCTGCAGATAAAGCACACTTATTTTTCTTACCCATCTTTGTGGTGTTCTGGGGCTGTATGCAATTTGTTCATTTCAATTTTGTTGATTCTTACTACTACATTCTTTTTTTTAGTATTTTGATGGATTTTTATTTTTCAGTAACTTTATAAAGAATATTTAGAATTTATCGTTCAGAGGATTGCAAGAGGTGATTTCTTTAGGTGAAAGGATTTTAAAAGTGGATTTTTGAATGGTAATGGTAGAGCTTTGTTCTGGAAGTGGCAACAAAGGGCATTTTGTTATATCATATTATCTTCCTTTTATTTTGTGTACTAGAGTAATGGAAAAATGAAGAGTTTCGTTTTGTGGGAGAGGATTGCAAAAGCAAAGATGTCTTTGGAGGAAACCAGGTTTCATTTGGAGCCAGGAGGTACAAGATTTGATTGAGAACCAAATCAGTAGTTTAGGGAGTTTGCTTAGAACAAAATAGGTATTAGACAGAATACAATGGAAGAATTCAATAAATGGACTAATGAAGGTTAAATGAATACAAGGAAGATATAGTTCACATTTATATAGCAATTTGAGGGTTGTAATTTTTTTTTTAACAATAGACCTATGAGTCTAAAAGTGTACCAGATTCCAAAAGGGAATTGAGATTTGAGAAGGAGAGGGTGAAGGATAGGTATCAGTGTCTGGTATCATCATTGTAGATGACAGATAAAAAATAGGTGACAAATTAGTTGACTATATCTATGATCACATTTGTATGAATATTTGAACTTTGCTGATAGATAGCAGCCTGTTTTGTTTGTGACTCCTATAAATATTTCATATTCCATAGGAAGTCAACATTTCAGGTTCTTTCTAAGTTTTAACTTGTTTCTTTTAAATGATTGAACCATATTTTATTCTTGCAGGTCTCTGTTAGCATGTTACATACAACTTCTCTTATATAGGTCTTTATTGTAACATGTTATAGTTTGCTTAGGCCCACTCTGCTTTTGTTCTTTGACAGGCCCTTCCATTATTCATAGCCATACGGAATTATCAGGAAAATATTTTTGTTAAATGTGGCTCTTTACTTTAGGAAGTCATTAAAAATTCTATATTTGGATTTAACATATATTTTAACATATTTAACATGTATTGAACTATCTGCTATTCTAGGGAAGGGGTTGGAGGGAAGGAGGGGAAAATTTGGAACTGAAGGTTTTGCAAGAGTCAATGTTGAAAAATTACCCATTTATTTTGTAAATAAAAATCTTTAATAAAAAATATTATATTATATATATATATATATTCCTAAAGTTTGGTTCATCCTACTTTCTTCCCTTTCTTTAATTCTGAACGTACCTCTATGCATTGTCTAAAATATATGATTTAATGGACCAGCTCCATGGATTAGGTAATTGATTGCATAGCATGGTATGGACAATATGTATTCTTCAACCATAATTAAATCAGAAATTCTTGAGTAAGTATAAATTATGGTTTTTTACCTGATTTAGTCATCACAATGTCCTCTTTAACCAGGAACATCTAGAGAATGTCACTATATGTGTGAAATCCTTCATTTGGACTGTGTGTAGACATATTTCATGTTAGCAACAAATACTTTTATGAGCATGCAGTTCCCTGTTTTATGCCTAGTTTGATATATGTAGTGTCAAAGGGTCATCAAACTTAGTTGCTTTTGTTTTTACATTTTTTGGGATATATTAGATGATTTTGATCTATTCAAAATTGGTGGAAGACAGCTTTTAAGGTGGTACTTTACTTCAAGTCAAATGATTTTTTTTTTTTTTTTAAGAAGTCCACAATCAAGTACCGTGGGATCTTGCATTCTCTCTATCCTTCAGTTAGTTATTTGACTGTAAAGAGGCCTTTGAAGAATATTGCTTCAGAAAGCCTGCCTGTTCCTTTCTCATACCTTCATCAAAGATATTTTTAGGATGGGTCAATGTAGTGGGGGAATAGAAAGAGAAGGCTTGTTTTTCTGGAAATATTCAAGATGTAAAAACAAATGATATCAATGAAATCTTTAAAAAGAGAATGTTCTTTTTGAGTGTGTAGAATATTTTTTATGTAACAATTATGTAGAGGTAGTAAGTAGGCATAGGTAGTTTTTACTGAATAGACAGGAATCAGCAAATTACCCAACTTGTGGTCCAAATAATATCTGTTTTTATAAAGTTCCCAGGTAAGAATGGTTTTTAGATTTTTAAACAAGGTTTTATTAAATTTAAAACTGTAAAAATCATTTTTAGCTCAAGGGATTAAAAACAGGTAGCAAACTGGATTTGACTCTATGGATGTAGTCTGTTGATTCTCTGGAATAGAGTCCTAGTCCTAATCCCTAACTAAAAACAAAATGGGTTCAGCTCCAGCCTCTGACTCTTAGTCACTTATATTCTTCAGTGAATAATAATATATATAGTCAGTCAATGAGTACTTGCATTTTGTCAGTTTGAGATATAGAAAGACAAAAATAATCCCTGTCCTCAAGTAATCAGGGTATCACACTGGAGACAACATGGTAACAGTTATACATAAATATATATTGAAGACAATCTTGGAGAGAATTTATTAGCATTATAGGTAGCCTGGAAACACCTCCTATAGAAAATGGGATTTAAATTGAGACTAGAAAGAAGGCAGAGAGGCCATGATGAATAAAGGGAGGGGAGCTCAGTGTCCAGTTGATGAAAATGACTGGAATTGGGAAAATGGTCACACAAAATCAACAGCAATGAGGGGGAAATCAAATGTAAGAAGACAGGCAAGTAGGAAGAGGTCAGTTATATAAACTTTAAAAGCCAAATAGAATATTTTACATTTGATCCTCCAGGTGATGGGGAGCTGATCAAATAGGGCAATGACAGATTTATAACGTGGGAAGATCACTTTGGCAGCTGAGTGGAGGATAGATTGGAGTGGGAGAGCCAAGGCAGGAAGACCAACCAGCTGGCTGTGCAGTAATCCAAATATGAGGTGATCAGGGCCTTTACTCAGGGCCTGGCAGTATCAGTGGAAAGAAGGGACCATATATGAGATGCTATGAAGGTAAAATCAACAGAATTTGGAATTAGATTGGATATGGTTGTGAGTGAGTAGTTTATGATGATACCTTCATTGTGAGCCTCGTTGACTGGGAGGATGTTAGTGCACTTTAGTAGTTACAGGGAAGGTTGGGGGAAGGGGAGAGAAAGATATGTTAATTTTAAGATGTCTGTGGGATTTTCAAGATGTCCAAGAGGTAGTAGGTAGTTGGAGACATGAAATTGGAGATTAAAACTTGACAAATCTATCTAAGAATTCATCTGCATAGAGATAATAGTTG
The DNA here is from genome assembly GCF_016432865.1 of Antechinus flavipes. NCBI lineage: Eukaryota > Metazoa > Chordata > Mammalia > Dasyuromorphia > Dasyuridae > Antechinus > Antechinus flavipes. The sequence goes on along the minus strand of NC_067399.1, from coordinate 387,893,600 downwards.
ATTAATCATGAGAGCAAAGGAGACTATTCAGCAAAATAAGTATAAAGGGAAAAATGAAGGGGACTGAGAACAGAAACCTGAGGGTTCATCCAGAGTAGGAAAAACATGAACGAAAAGCCACCAAAGGACACTGAGGATTGGTTAACCTTGGGAGAATCCTGAGAGGGCAATGTTTGGAAAAACCTATAGAGAAGATGAGAATAAACAATGTTAAAGATTGTTGAGCCATCCTGCAAGGCAATCCCAATAGACTTTGGACAAAAAATGCTATCTGCATCCAATAAGAGAACTATGGAGATTGAATGTAAATCAATACATGTTATGTTCTTTTCTTTTTTCTGTTTCCTTTTTTTTTTTTTTTTTTTTTTTTTGGTCTCTCATGATTTTTCCCTTTTGCTCTGATTTTTCTTTCCCGATGTGATTCTTAAAACAAGTATATTAAAAATAAATAAAATAAATTTTTTAAAAAGATTATAGAATCATCAGGAAAGCTACCTATTGAAAAAAAGATTAGATTTGGGAACATTGGAGAGAGCAGTTGCAATTCAAAGATGAGGTTGGGAACCAAACTACAGAGTTTAGAAGACAGTGACAGCAAAGGAATTAGTATTTATTATATATGTTATATCTATTATTTTAAAGAATTGTTCAAATATTTGTGAATCAATGGTATGTTTAGGCAATTGTCTAATAATAGTGCAGTTTTTTGGTTGAGTTCTAAGAGATATTGCGAGAACTTTGTTTTTCTTCTATTAATTTATGAAAGTTCATGAGTTTCTAATATATAGTTCTAGCTATAGAAAGGTAGCAGATAAAATTTTGTATTTTCCAGTGATGTGTCACACAATTTCAATAGTAATCACTAATACATGATTGACATCAAGTTCCATGGCTTCATCTAAAATTTTTCTATTTGTGGATTCTTCTTCCAGTGAGATCAAGATATCATTTAGATTTGACAAATATAAAATTCTGAAACTAGTCCAAGTAAAGATAGAGACTGAAGGCTTGGAGCTTGACTTTAATTCAAACTAGTGGACAAAGTGATACCTTCAAATAAATATCTTTATCTCTTCTAATCATGAAATATAAAGCTGTTAAATTAAGACAACTCTGAGGTACCACCACACCTCTGTCAGATTGACTAGAATGACAGGGAAAGATAATGCGGAATGTTGGAGGGGATGTGGGAAAACAGGGGCACTAATACCTTGTTGATGGAATTGTGAACACTTCCAGCTATTCTGGAGAGCAATTTGGAACTATGCTCAAAAGTTCAAACTATGCATACCCTTTGATCCAGCAGTGTTACTACTGGGCTTATATCCCAAAGAAATCTTAAAGATGTATGTACACAAATGTTTATGGCAGCCCTCTTTGTAGTGGCCAGAAACTGGAAACTGAGTGAATGCCCATCAATTGGAGAATAGCTGAATAAATTGTGGTATATGAATATTATGGAATATTATTGTTCTGTAAGAAATGATCAACAGGATGATTTCAGAAAGGCCTGGAGAGACTTACATGAATTGATGCTGAGTGAAATGAGCAGGACCAGGAGATCATTATATATACTTCAACAACAATACTATATGATGATCAATTCTGATGGACATGGACATCTCCAGTAATGAGATGACCAAGTCAGTTCCAATAGAGTAGTAATGAATTGAACCAGCTACACCCAGCGAAAGAACTCTGGGAGATGATTATGAACCATTACACAGAAATTCCCAATCCCTATAATTTTGTCCGCCTGCATTTTGGATTTCCTTTACAGGTTAATAGTACAGTATTTCAAAATCCGATTCTTTCTGTACAGCAAAATAACTATTAAGACATGTATCTTATATTGTATCTAATTTATACTTTAACATATTTAACATGTATTGGTCAACCTGCCATCGGGGGGAGGAAATGGGAGGAAGGAGGGAAAAATTGGAACAAAAGTTTTGGCACTTGTCAATGCTGTAAAATTACCCATGCAAATAACTTGTAAATAAACAGCTATTAAAAAAATAAAATGTATTAAAAAAAAAAGAGAAATATAAAGCTATTGGAGAAAACTTTGGATGTGTATGTCAGGAAACTTTCTGGCATCCTGCAATGAAAGCTTAAAGGGATGAATACATTTAAAGCAATTAACATATAGGTCATGTTAGTCTTAGCCTACCCTTTTTGAACCATAATATGACCATTATAGATTTGGAAAATGTATTTTAAAAAAACTTAAAAAGAAAAGCCCCTAATAACAAAAACAGGACATGTAGGCAACTATAGCAAAATGAATATTTCCAGAATCTATAGAAATTGATTTTTAAAAGATTTTCTTATTTATTTTTATCAATTTTTTTCTTTTTTGTATATTGAGTTCCAAATTCTCTTTCTCCTTCTCCAGTAAGTGTTAGCTATAATATCAGTTATACAGGTAAAATCATGCAAAATATTTCCATTATATTTATGTTATACATGTAAAATCATGCAAAACATTCCATTTCAGTATATGTATACATATCTATACAGTTATCTTGCTGCACAAGAAAAATTGTATCAATAAGGAAAAAAACTGGGAAAGAAAACAAAAATTCAAGCAAACAATAACAGAAAGAATGAAAATTGTTGTTGTCATATATAATGATCTGGTTCTGCTCATTTCACTTAAGATCAGTTCATGTAGGCCTCTCCAAGCCTTTCTGAAATCATCCTACTGGTTGTTTCTTATAGAACAATAATATTCTGTTCACAGTTCCACCAACAATGTATATGTCCCCCTTTAATCACATACCCTCCAACATTCATCTTTATCTTTTCCTGTCATCCTAGCCAATCTGACAGATGTGTAGTGGTATTTCAGAGGTGTCTTAATTTGCATTTCTCTGATCAATAATGATTTGGAGCACCTTTTCATGTGGCTACAAATAGTTTTAATTTCTTCATCTGAAAATTGTTCATATCCTTTGACCATTTATCAATTGGAGAATGGCTTGAACTATTATAAATTTGAGTTAATTCTCTATATATTTTAGAAATGAGGTTCTTATCAGATCCTTTGGATTTATAAATGTTACAGTTTATTGCTTCCCTTCTAATCTTGTTTGCATTAGTTTTGTTTGTACAAAAAACCTTTTAACTTAATATAATCATTATATTCAATAATGATCTCTAGTTCTTCTTTAGTCACAAATTTCTTCCTCCTCTACAGGTCTGAGAGGTAAACTTTCCTATGTTCTTCTAATTCGTTTATAATCTCATTTTTTATGTCTAGATCATGAACCCATTTCGACCTTATCTTGGTATATGATGTTAAGTGTGTGTCTATGACTACTTTCTGCCATACCGGTTTCCAATTTTCCCAGCAGTTTTTGTCAAATAGTGAATTCTTATCCCAAAAGGTGGGGCCTTTGGGTTTGTCATATACTAAGCACATGATAAATAGATAAAAAGGTAGAGAAATTCTTTTGGAAAAAGCATGTTATATGTAGATGTAGTCCTCCTCATCATTGTAGCTGTACCTTCTTTAGCTGTATCTTCTTTTATATAGTAATATAAGATCAGTATCTTCCTTGCATTCCCAAGACTGCTATTTTTCACTGTCTGAAGGAGAATTACCTTGGGAATCAGTCCTTTGATGCCCTCATAATTATTGCCTCCATTAGAGACCATCTGTGTGTTATAGGTCTGGCCTATCTCTTCTTTTTTTTTCCAGTAGTGTTTTCATATGCAAAATGGCATATCCAGGACTATAATACTAGAGCCCAAAGGTGTAAAATTGTACAGTTATTAGTTGGCTTCTATGTTTGTTGTCCTTTCAGTTGCATCCTTAAATGCCCTCAGTAAGTTGGAAGATGGTATGCAGAAAGGTTCTAGTTGTTGGCTGTGCTTATTTTCACAGTTGTTAGAATGGTGAGGTGATGCTGTGAGCAAGTATGTGCTGCCTGATGGATTGTGCAAGCAGGCAGACTGGTGGGTCAAAGTCAAGGCTCTGGAATGTTCTGACTCTATTGTCTAGTTAATAACACAAAGCTAAATCTTCTGATTCTTAGTTCATTTATCTGATATCATCCATGCAATTTATGAAATGCTTGTCCATGAAGGAGGTTTGCAATGAAGATTTTTGAATTTTGGGGGGAGAAAATCCATTTTACTTAAGACACTTGATTTAATGAAACTGAAATAATATGTTATAGAAGATAGATTCCATTCTTGGTTACACACAGACATGGATTCAAGTCTTAACTATGACACCTGTATGTTAGAATCCTTACAAAGTGATGTCAGTTGCCTAATTTAGCATGGTACTTAGCAAATTTTCTAGCTCACTAATATATTTAAGTACTCATTGGAGTTCACATGTTTGGGAGATTCACAAATCAGAAACCCACAATCCCACTCTCAGATCCCATAATCCCATTCTCTCAGAGGAGGAGTCAGTTGTTGGGAAATCATATATTTTATGATATATGAAGCTGACAGAGGCTCAGTTGGAAGTTCAGTTGAAAAGATTGAGAGAGGAACGTCAGTCAGTTCAGAAGAAGCCCACTCTCAGAGCTCAGCCAGATTCATTCATCCCATCTCACACCACTGTGGTGGCAGGCTCTCCTCCTTCCCTTCTCCATTGAAGATTCAGAGTGGAGGAGCATCAGTTTGGAAGATTGCCAAGAGTCAGAGTTGAGGTAGAGGTAAAAGACTAGCAATGAGAGCTCTTAGAACCAAGGAAAGTTGAGACCTCTAAGAAAGCTACCCGGGCCCAAGGAAGGAGAAAATAAACGTTTGGATTTTTTCAGCTGGCTGCATTTGGAGTGATTATTACTTGAAACTGAAACTAAGGCTGTCTCCAGAAACCTCCCCAAGAAACCTGCTCCCAGAGAGAACGCTCACATTATACAAAAGAAGAGAATACCACACCTATAGATATCAAGACTATAGACATTTCTTTCAATCAGTATAAAACCATTTCACAGAAGAGTCATAATGTTTTTCTGAACCCTAAAGGAGTATACATAAGCCAGAGGAAGTTAGGACTGCATGGGATGGTTGATATATTGAGTACTTTTTGAATATTGATGCTGTGACCCATGTATTGGGAAACACTTAGGAAGCAGTGTGTCCATCTTCTGGAAAGATGGAAATAACAGTTCCTTCCTGAGACTAGGACCTCAGCTGAATGAGCCTGGTAATTGGCCTTTTGTTCATAATTGGCTTGCCAGTTAGGATCCTATTGATTTACAGCAGAGCAAGATTTTCTCTGGAAAGCCTATGTGTGATCTCTGCTGATATCTGGAGGAATTTTTTCTACATGTGGTAGTCTGGACTATAGAATTATAGAATTAGAAAATCTGATTTTACTACTTGTTGTCAGGTAAAATAATTAAAATTTATATAAGCTGCTGACAGGCATGGAAAGGTAGACTAATCTAAAAATCTCACATAGTGATCCAAGCTACACTGTTTGGATCTGTCAGTAAGAAATCAGAAATTGCAATGTTGTAGGTCATGATACTTGGATTAACAGATTTCATATCATAAAATAAGAAACTTTTCCAGTTGATTCTTTAACATCATTTATCAAAGTATTGATGACGTGTTAGGCTTGAGGTAAGGATAGTATCATCTCACAGCCTTAAAATCTGTTTTAACCTCTGCTGTAGTAATCTGGGAATTTCACTATCCATGTTAATGTTCCTTCAAATTTTCCATCCTAGTTCATTTGCTTTTTTAAGTGCCATGACCTATACCTTCATTTTGTCCCAATGACACTTAGGAGGTGGTCATGTCCTTGACCTCACTATCACCCTTAAATATTCTTCCTCTGTACTCCAGAACTTCAGTATTGTCCTATCTCTCCACACTCTCATGAAGAGTTGGTTCTTAACAGTTGCTTCTATCTAGGACAGGACCGCTGTTTATAACAGGCTTCTTAACTTCTCTGTTTGCTTTCTATCTTTCATACAGCCTCATTCCTCCTAGGATTGATTATTCTTTGTGTGCATTGTGATCCCTGTAATCAAATCATTTCAGCTGTGTACCGTCCTCTACTCTCAAATCTCTTGCCCTCGTCCAACTGTGAGTTTTATTTTGCCGATATTTTTTCAGTCTTTGTCCTTCTTGACCTCTCAATAGTATTTGGCATTTGTGACCATATTCTCCTTTTAATTCTTTCCTCCTTGGTCTTATACCGAGAGACTTCTCTTTTCCATTTTTCTTAATTCTGCTTTCACTGCTTCAGGTTCCTTTTCTGGATTTCTGACACCCACACCTTGGCTATCTTCAAGAACCTGTCAAATCTTTTCCCTTTACACCTACTTGGTAATCTCAGAAGATGCTTTGACCTCAATTTTCTCTTTAGAGACTGTTCTCAAATCTGCATATTAACCCATGTCAGTTTCCTGATATAACCTGTTTTTCATCACCAAATGCCTGTTAGACATCTCCATTTGGATGTCCTGTATACATCTTAAGTAATATATTTCTAAAACAGAACTCTATCTTACTACCAAACTCTGCCTTCCTACTAATTTCTCTTTCAGTTCATTTAGGATTGTAATCTTAGAAACATATTTCCCTTTCCTCTTTTTCATCCATTTTATTGAATAAATTGCCAAGCCTTGTTGATTCTGCTTCTACAACATGCTTTACATGTACCCCCTTTTTTTTCCTGCTGATTAATTAGTTTTGATTTCCATGTTTGACCTGTAGTATTGCAATGGCTTCCTAATTGCTACTCTGGCTTCTAGTTTCTCCCTTCTTAATAATACATCTCCTGATAGCTGCCAAATTCATATTCCCAAAATATAAGTTCAATCATGTCAATCCCCTACTAAAGAATATTTCTAGAATTAAATATACATTCCTCATTGTTTTTTGCTATAATTAATTGTTTACAAATTATATCTTTCTAGGAGAATATAATCATTTTGAGAGCAGAGACTTATTTCTTCTAAATATATTTTTTGTCTTAGTATTATCTTTACTTAAAAATAGTAACAATTTCTGTATAATCTTTTAACATAGAAAAATAGTCAAGCAAAAAACACCATTTTAGAAACTGTTTGTTTTCATATTTATTTGTAGTAATCAGACCTAAGGATTACATATTCATCATTGCATTTCTGCTATGTCCACTTTCCTTTTCTTTCTTTCTTTTTTTTTTTTTTATTATAGCTTTTTATTTACAAGTTATATGCATGGGTAATTGTATAGCATTGACAATTGCCAAACCTTTTGTTCTAATTTTTACCCTCCTTTCCCCCCATTCCCTCCCCCCCCCCGATGCCAGGTTGACCAATACATGTTAAATAATGTTAAATATAAATTAAATACAATATATAAATATACATGTCCTAACAGTTATTTTGCTGTACAAAAAGAATCAGACTTTGAAATAGTGTACTATTAGCCTGTGAAGGAAATCAAAAATGCCGGCGAACAAAAATATAAGGATTGGGAATTCTGTGTAATGGTTCATAGTCATCTCCCAGAGTTCTTTTGCTGGGTGTAACTGGTTCAATTCATTACTGCTCTATTGGAACTGATTTGGTTCATCTCATTGCTGGAGATGTCCATGCCCATCAGAATTGATCATCATATAGTATTGTTGTTGAAGTATATATAATGATCTCCTGGTCCTGCTCATTTCACTCAGCATCAGTTCCTGTAAGTCTCTCCAGGCCTTTCTGAAATCATCCTGCTGGTCATTTCTTACAGAACAATAATATTCCATAATATTCATATACCACAATTTATTCAGCCATTCTCCAGTTGATGGGCATCCACTCAGTTTCCAGTTTCTGGTCACTATAAAGAGACCTGCCACAAACATTCATGTACATACAGGTCCCTTTCCCTTCTTTAAGATTTCTTTGGGTCCTTTTCTGTTTTTAAAAAATTTTGCATTATCACAATTGCATCCAAACGATTTCTGCTTTAATGTTCATATCTTCCTTGTTTCTCTAAATTCCTTATAATCTTCATTTCTTAAAGCACGATTCTAGTTAATTACTTTCATATACCGAATTGTTTGACATTCCTCATTTGATGAGCACCCATTTTTATTTTGAGGTTGTTGGGGTTTTTTTTTTTGCTATCACAAAAATGGCTCTCAGAAATATTTTGATAAATTATACCTTTCCTTTTGTCTTTGAATATTCTTTTTCATTTTTTTCCTTATTTCTCTCTTGCTCAACATTGTGTTTTGCATAGTAGGAACTTAAATGCTTTTTGGATTATACTAGGACTGTAACTGTACCAAATTTGGTAAGCTATTGATCAACTAATTCCAACTGGGAAAAATTCTAAGATTATGTGAGTCAACTAAACAGGATGGGTGATAACTGTTAAACTTTAACCCCTATGTTCCTTTTCCCTGGGAGAATTGTATTTTAAGTTTCCACTGTAGAATGAAAAAGCTTAGTCCTCTAACTTCAGGTATGTAGAAACATATCCTTAAAAGCTTTTAATAAAAAATAGAAATATGTTCCTCTAAATCCTTTTCTGGACCCCTGGGGAAAAAAAGCCCCTTGAAAAGGTGGGTGCTAGCTTTATTTAATGAATGGAATTAAGATAGTACCTAAGATTTTCATCTAAAGAATTGTCAACTTTGTTTGCCTCAGTTTCCTTATCTGTAAAAGGAAATGGCAAGCCATTCTAGTATCTTTGCCAAGAAAACCTGAAATGGGATCATGAAGAGTTGAAAACTGCTCATAATTACTAAACAATTAAAACAAAAAAATGATGAGGAAAGAAGGCATTCTAGGAATGAATCGTAGCCAGAACAGATGTGAAAAAGTGGGAGATAGAATGTTATGTATTGAGGAATAGCAGGAAGGTCATTATAAAGATAGAAAGTTGAATTATAGATTGTAAAGGGTTTCAAGTGTTAAACTGAAATTTGGGAGTCAGTGTGATTCATTGTAAAAGATGTTAAGTTTGAGTCAGTATTTGTGTTCAAATCTCACTTTTCCTATAATTTACTACCTGTGCCACTTTAGGCAAATCTCCTGACCTTTTTGGGAATGAATTTCCTTATCTGTAAAATGAAGGGATTGGACTAAATGAACCAGTAGATTCTTTCCAGCTTTCAGAAATAACTATAATTCCCGTGGCAATTGACTAGAGAAATGATATGGTCAGACTTATGCTTTTAGGAAAATCACTTTGGCAGCAGAGTGGAGGATCAATTGGAGAGGATAGAGACTTGAGTCACGGAAATCTATTAAGAGGATTTTTCAATATTCCAAGTGCTGAGGTGGTAACTCTTTGAATGTCACCATTGTTGTACACGTAGAAATAGCAATTTTTGGCAATCTAATTTAAGATATGTGAGATAAGGGAGAATGCTGAATGGTGAATGACATTGAGATTTGGAATCTGGGAATGGTAGATATTAGTGCCCTTGAAAAAATTTGAGAAATGTAGAAGGGTAGATTTTGAGGGAAAGAAATAAATTCTGTTCTGAACATTCTGAGTTTGACTTACCTGTAGGACAGTCAGTTCAAAATAAGTAATAGGAAGTTCATGATGCCTATTATTATAATTTATGATAGAAATTGGGCCAGATATATAAATCTGGGCATCATCTGCAGATATGATAATTAAGCATTGGAGGTAATTAAGTGTTATCACTACATGTTGACTTGAAAAGACCACAAATTAACCTTAGTTAAGTTGTATTCTATTTTTATTTATTCTGTTAGCTGCATTTTAATCTGGTACCTAAACCTTGGGGAATTCTTAAAGTTAGGAATATGGATGATAATCCTTTGGGACTATAAAAAAAGGTCAGTGAAGTACATTTAAAAAGCTATTCTTTGGGGTCAGTTTTGGTTATAACATTTAGGTTTTTTCTTTCTATTTATATTTTTCATTTTGTATATTATTTTATCGCATTTGCTTATTTATAATACTTACCGTCAATTGTTAGAAGGGTTTAGATTCTAAAAGGTGGAGGTGAGAAATTAGATGGCAAGTCACATATGAGGAAAATCTCAAAGTCTAGTTTAATGGGACCAAAGTATTAGGAGAAACTTTTTGGGAAAGACTTAAAAGGAAACAATGATTTTATATCATATAGTGCTTGATTCTTTTCTAATTCTTTTTTTGATTTTGAATTCCATATTCTCTTCCTCTTTCTAGACCCTCCCCAACCTATTGAGAAGTCAAGCAATAAGATATTCATTATACATATGAAGTCATACAAAATATTTTCATATTCATGTTGGAAAAAATGAAAGTAAGAAAAATAAGGTGAATAAATATCTATTAATCTGCACTCAGAGTACATCAATTCTTTGGAATTGGATAACATTTTTCATCATGAGTCCTTTGCTATTAATATGAATCATTATATTGATCAGAGTAGATAAATCTTTCGGTATTCTGTGTTCAAATCTCACTTTTCCTATAATTTACTACCTGTGCCACTTTAGGCAAATCTCCTGACCTTTTTGGGAATGAATTTCCTTATCTGTAAAATGAAGGGATTGGACTAAATGAACCAGTAGATTCTTTCCAGCTTTCAGAAATAACTATAATTCCCGTGGCAATTGACTAGAGAAATGATATGGTCAGACTTATGCTTTTAGGAAAATCACTTTGGCAGCAGAGTGGAGGATCAATTGGAGAGGATAGAGACTTGAGTCACGGAAATCTATTAAGAGGATTTTTCAATATTCCAAGTGCTGAGGTGGTAACTCTTTGAATGTCACCATTGTTGTACACGTAGAAATAGCAATTTTTGGCAATCTAATTTAAGATATGTGAGATAAGGGAGAATGCTGAATGGTGAATGACATTGAGATTTGGAATCTGGGAATGGTAGATATTAGTGCCCTTGAAAAAATTTGAGAAATGTAGAAGGGTAGATTTTGAGGGAAAGAAATAAATTCTGTTCTGAACATTCTGAGTTTGACTTACCTGTAGGACAGTCAGTTCAAAATAAGTAATAGGAAGTTCATGATGCCTATTATTATAATTTATGATAGAAATTGGGCCAGATATATAAATCTGGGCATCATCTGCAGATATGATAATTAAGCATTGGAGGTAATTAAGTGTTATCACTACATGTTGACTTGAAAAGACCACAAATTAACCTTAGTTAAGTTGTATTCTATTTTTATTTATTCTGTTAGCTGCATTTTAATCTGGTACCTAAACCTTGGGGAATTCTTAAAGTTAGGAATATGGATGATAATCCTTTGGGACTATAAAAAAAGGTCAGTGAAGTACATTTAAAAAGCTATTCTTTGGGGTCAGTTTTGGTTATAACATTTAGGTTTTTTCTTTCTATTTATATTTTTCATTTTGTATATTATTTTATCGCATTTGCTTATTTATAATACTTACCGTCAATTGTTAGAAGGGTTTAGATTCTAAAAGGTGGAGGTGAGAAATTAGATGGCAAGTCACATATGAGGAAAATCTCAAAGTCTAGTTTAATGGGACCAAAGTATTAGGAGAAACTTTTTGGGAAAGACTTAAAAGGAAACAATAATTTTATATCATATAGTGCTTGATTCTTTTCTAATTCTTTTTTTGATTTTGAATTCCATATTCTCTTCCTCTTTCTAGACCCTCCCCAACCTATTGAGAAGTCAAGCAATAAGATATTCATTATACATATGAAGTCATACAAAATATTTTCATATTCATGTTGGAAAAAATGAAAGTAAGAAAAATAAGGTGAATAAATATCAATCTGCACTCAGAGTACATCAATTCTTTGGAATTGGATAACATTTTTCATCATGAGTCCTTTGCTATTAACATGAATCATTATATTGATCAGAGTAGATAAATCTTTCGGTATTCTGTGTACAATGTTCTCCTGGTTCTCCTTACTTTGCATTAGTTCACATAAGTCTTCTTAGGCTTTTCTGAAACCATCCCCTCATTATTTCTTTATCAAATATTTATATTTTCCCCAGTTACATGTAAAATAATTTTTTACATTTTTTTTTTAAAACTGTGCGTTCCAGATTCTCTTCCTTTTTCCTCCCATCCCCATATTGAGAAGGCACACCAAAAAATCATAGCTCTCCCTACCCCCCAAAAAAAACTCTCAAAGAAAAATAAAGTTGGTTTTTTTTAAAGTATGCTTCAGTCTGTGTTCAGACACAATCAGTTCTTTCTCTGGACATGGATAACATTTTTCAGTATAACTCCTTCAGAGTAGTCTTGGATTATTATATTGCTGAGAATAACAAGGTCATTCATAGCCGATCTTTGCACAACATTACTTTTATTTTGTATACAGTGCATTTCACTTTGCTTGAGCTTATGAAGGACTTAACAGGGATTTTTCTTTTTGAGAGTATCCTGCCTATCATTTCTTATAGAACAATAATATTCTACCATAATCAAATACCATTGTTTATTTAATCATATCCTAGTTAATGAGTATCTCCTCAATTTCCAATTCTTTGCCTTGAAAAAAGAGCTATTATATTTTTGTTCATATAGGTTGTTTTCCTTTTTTTTTTTTTTTTAAATTTTTTTTGGGAATTCATGCTTAATAGTGGTATTATTAGGTTAAAGGATATGCATGATTTTATTTTTTTAGATTAAATATGTGCAATTCTTTTCCATATTTGTCATGTTGTACAAGAAAAATCACATCAAAAGGAAAAAATCATGAGAAAACAACAAAAAAGGTAAAAATATTATGCTTTGATCCATATTCAGTCTCCATTGTTCTCTCTTTGGATGTGGGTGGCATTGTCTATCTCAAATCTATTGGAATTGGCATGAATCATCTCATTGTTGAAAGGAGCCAAGTCCTTCACAGTTGATCATCACATAATCTTGATACTGTGTACAATGGTTCTCTTGATTCTGCTCACTTCACTTAGCATCAGTTCATGTGGGTTGTTCCAGCCTTTTCTGAAATCAGCCGGCTTGTTATTTCTTATAGAACAGTAGGGTTCCATAACATTCACATACAATAACTCAGTTAATCTCCAACTTTTGGGTTTCCATTAAATTTCCATTTGTCACTACAGAAAGAGCTGCTACAAACAGTTTTGCACATGTGGGTTCTTTTCCCCCTTTTATTATCTCTTTGGGAAATTCTGCTGGATCAAAGTGTTTTCAAGCTCTTTGGGCATAGTTCCAAATGGATATACACAGCCTTTGGACATAGTTCATATCTTTTGATAATTTATCAATTAGGAAATGATTTTTTAAAAATAAATCTGACTCATTTCTCTATACATTTGAAAAATAAAGCCTTCAGACACTTGCTTCAAAATTCTTTCCCCAATTACCATTGTTTTCTGTATTTCTCCTCAATTGTATTCTTTTTCCCTTTACCCTGTCCCTCTTCAAAAGTCCCTTTACCCTTCTGACTACTTCCTTCCCTAGTATGCCCTCTCTTCTTTTCTCATATCCTCCCCTTTTCTCATATACCCTTTCTATACCCATCTTGAGTGTGTATGTTATTTCTTCTTTGAGCCAGTTTTGATGAGAGTAAGGTTCACGGGTTTCTCCTCATCCCCTTTATTATAAAAGCTTTTTCTTATTCTACCCTGTCTTTTTGTGAGTTCTTAAATTCTAAAATTTGTAGAATCATCATTTAAAGGAATTTGGAAGAATTTGTGAGAGATTTTGGGTGAGTTCCTGCCTGTACTCCTCCATCTTACCTCCTCCCTGCTTTTCCCCCTCATCATTTCTTATAGCATAGTCATTTTCTATCCCAGTCACACACCATAATTTATTCAGCTATTCTCCCCAAATTGGTATCCTCTCAGTTTCCAATTCCATGCAAAAAAGCTATTAGAAATATTTCAGTAACACATAGGTCTCTTTCCCTTTTTAGAAAATTTCTTTGGGAGATAGATCTAGTAGTGGTATTGTTTGGTCAGAGGATAGGCATAGTTTTTTAATCCTTTGGGCATAGTTCCAAATGTTCTCTAGAATAGAGACCAGATTTGGATCAGGCTTGAGTCTTTTTTTTTTTTTTTTTAATTATAGCTTTTTATTGACAGAACATATACATGGGTAATTTCTCAACATTGACCCTTGAAAATACCTCTGATCCAACTTTTCCCTTCCTTCCCTCCACCCCTTCCCCTGATGGCAGGCAGTCTCAAAAATGTTAAACATGTTAAAGTATATCTTAAATACAATATATGTATACATATTTATACAGTTCTCTTATTGCATGAGCTAAATCGGATTTAGAAAATAGGAAGAAAAACAAAAATGGAAGCAAACAACAGAAAGAGTGTAAATGCTATGTTGTGGTCCACACTCATTTCCCAGTATCTTTCCCTGGGTGTAGCTAGTTCTGTTCATCACTGATCAATTGGAACTGATTTGAATCCTCTCATTGTTGAAGATATTCACTTCCATCAGAATTGATCATCATATAATATTGTTAAAGTATATAATGATCTCCTGATTCTGCTTATTTCATTCAGCATCAGTTCATGTAAGTCTCTCCAAGCCTCTCTGTATTTATTCTGCTGGCCATTTCTAATATTCCATAACATTCATATACCATAATTTATTCAGCCATTCTCCAATTGATGGGCATCCACTTAGTTTCCAGTTTCTTGCCACTACAAAGAGGGCTGCTACAAACATTTTTGCACATGTGGGTCCATTTCCCTTCTTTAAGATCTCTTTGGGATGTAAGGCCAGTAGTAACACTGCTGGATCAAAGGGTATGCACAGTTTGATAACTTTTTGAGCATAGTTCCAGATTACTCTCCAGAATGGATAGATGCATTCACAATTCCAACAACAATGCATTAGTGTCCCAGTTTTCCCCCATCTCCTCCAACATTCATCATCATCTTTTGCTATCATCTTAGCCAATCTGACAGGGGTGTAGTGATATCTCAGAGTTGTCTTAATTTACATTTCTCTAATCAAAAATGATTTGGAACACCTTTTCATATGAATAGAAATAGTTTCAATTTCATCATCTGAAAATTGTCTATTCATATCCTTTAACTGTTTATCAATTGGAGAATGGCTTGATTTCTTATAAATTAGAGTCAGTTCTCTATATATTTTAGAAATGAGACCTTTATCAGAACCTTTAACTGTAAAAATGTTTTCCCAGTTTATTGCTTCCCTTCTAATCTTGTCTGCGTTAGTTTTGTTTGTACAAAAGCTTTTTTTAACTTGATACAATCAATATTTTCTATATTGTGATCAATAATGATCTCTAGTTCATCTTTGGTCACAAATTTCTTCCTTCTCCACAAGTTTGAGAGGTAAACTATCCTATGTACTTTTAATTTATTTATAATCTCATTCTTTATGTCTAAATCATGAACCATTTTGACCTTATCTTGGTGTACAGTGTTAAGTGTGGGTCCATGCCTAGTTTCTGCATATTAATTTCCAGTTTTCCCAACAGTTTTTGTCAAATAGTGAATTCTTATCCCAAAAGCTGGGGTCTTTGGGTTTGTCAAACACTAGATTGCTATAGTAATTGACCATTTTGTCCTTATGGACATAACTTATTCCACTGATCAGCTAATCTATTTCTTAGCCAATACCAAATGGTTGGTGACCACTGCTTTATAATATAGTTTTAGATCTTGTACAGCTAGGCCACTTTCACTTGATTTTTTTTTTTTTTTTTTTGTTAGTTCCCTTGAAACTCTTGACCGTTTGTTCTTCCGGATTAATTTTGTTATTTTTTCTAGGTCATTAAAATAGTTTTTTTTCCCCTCATTAAAAGACTTTGATTGACATAGCACTAAATAAATAGATTAGTTTTGATAGTATTATCATCTTTATTATATTCATTTGGCCTATCCAAGAGCACGTAATATTTTTCCACTTGTTTAGATCTGACTTTATTTGTGTGTAAAGTGTTTTGTGGTTTTCAGTCTTGAGTCTTTTTAAAGCAAACTTGCCCACATCCTTTTTTGTTCTTCTGTAATTTTTGTGCAGAGTGGTAGGGAAAAGTGTTTTGCTGATGAGGAAACAGAAGAAGTGGAAACATTATATAGATAGGTCTGGAGATAGATGATGAGTTCTAAGTTCTTTCTCTTAGATTATCTTGTCTCTTCAAAATAGAATAGTAGCAGTAGGGTTCATGAGAGAGCTCAAGTTTCTTGTTCTCCTCACAAACTTGCCTAGTTCAAGGATCTGTAACCCTAGAGGGGTTAGACTTGGACAGTTCTGGTTAATCTTCCTAGAATGCCTGAAGCCTTGATCTCCTCTATCTTGATCCTAGAGACCATCACAGGGCTGTATTCCTGACATTTTGGAAGTTTCAATCAGTTAATTTCTGTCTCTTGGCTTTATTAATTGGATTGTCTCCAATTGATCTCTGAAAAAAAATTTGCCATCTCTTCATTAAATAGGAAGATCCATATTGCCTCTCACTTTTACCTACTATCTTGTCTCATGATTCCAGTTTTGGAGCCCTCTTTATTCATTTTCATTAAGAAGCATAACTGTGGGAAATACAAATAAGACTGGATTTGAATTGTGGAAGGGAAAAATCTCCAGGTATATCTGATTCCCCCTTTTTTCGGTATGAACTTTTAGACTATCCCCACACATTACCACCTATCTGTCTTTGTCCTGTTATGACTTCTTATACTTCTTTGTGTGGTGATTGTAGGTTCAGAATTTTAAGTTGTAGTTTTGGAGACTGGCAGTAAGTGGAACGTGACAGATATATAAAAGCTGGAAAGCAAAGACCTCTTTTCTTAAACAAGTTCCTCTGTTTTTTTGTGTGTCCTTAACAATACAAATAGTATATAAAGACATAAGATCTAAACACATTACCAATTTCAGCAAATAGCTAATTCCTGAGCTGAAAGCCATTTCCAGCTTGTGTACAATTTGGAAAAGCTTACCTGTTTGGGGAAATAGTTACTTATGTAAATATGATCTTTGGATATATAATGTATGTAATAGGATTTAATCCATAAGCAATCAACAAATTATAGTGGTTGACATTTAAGAGTTTCAATCTATTGTTTTAACCCCCCTTTACTAGGGATATTTAGTGAATATACGAAGAATGATATGTAAATTCAACCATCTTTATGTTTATTTTTTGGCTTTCTTTGCATGTTTAAATCTAAGGCCAAATTATCACTTTGCTAAGCAGGAAAAACACTATTTTGATGTGCTAACCACCCTTGTAGGGGCATTTACAAATAACTGAGCATTAAGTTACAAAGAGAAGTAAAAGTATAGGCAGTTTGCAAACTGTTGGTGGACATTAGCCAATTTGGGGGGGAACCAGTTGGAATGTCCCTTAGGTTTTTCCCTTCTCTTTGTATTTCTTCAGCTGGTTTTGCTATAAAGTTAGTAGTTCCTGATGCTTGGGAGGACAAGTTCTATTTGTTGGAGATGGAGATAGTGTGGTTTAAGTTCCAGGAACAGTTGACTTTGAAGGAAGAAGAAAGTAAAGGTGACCTGGCAGAACAGGAAGCAAATCAATGCTAGGTTTGGCTTCATAATAAGAGTTCTTTAGGTTTCATTATTTTGGAGTAACTCTGTACAAGAAGAGATACCTGAGTATCTCTCCTATGTCCTCCATATGTTCCCCTTTGTTGAGGGTGGGAAGGGGATCCCAAAAATCTGGGGTCATAGACTGGTTGTTCTGAGGTGTCTCAAAAGAATTTGCAGGTTTGAAACCATCTCCTTAGCCAAGGGGTAAAGTTCATTGTAATGGTAGCACTGGTACAAATAGACTGAATTCCAAAAGAATTCAGCAGAGAAATTAAAGGAAGGAGACACATTTATCCACCTTTCTATCATTGAAATGCTAATTCTACACGTCAGGGAGTGGTGTCTGGAATTTGGTGATCACTCACAAGATTATCGCTATTGTTTTAGGAGTCTGGTCCAGGGGATCTCTTCTGAAGTTAGAAGATTTCTGACAGTCTGCAGTGAATTGAGGAATGGTCTATTCAGAATCAGAAAGATTGTTGTTCTTAGATTGATAGTGTGGGAAGTCCTTGAGATAGACTCCAAAGCCAGAAGATTTAGCATTACTGACTTATTGTTAGAACTGAAGCACCCCCAAGATCAAAATCATATTATATCACCTTGATGATACAAATGTGACCCTACTACTGTCTTTGAAGTTGTGCCACTGAGCCCAAGTGATGGCAGGTCCTATCAAGCAGAATATGCTTGGAGAAACGGCTGAACACACTGTACTGAATTGTACAGTGTAATTGGAGATAAATCAGACTGATCAACAGAAGGTTGATCACCAGTGAATGGTGAATTTTTTCAGTCATAGTTATTTGTGTAGACTGTCCTTTTGAGCAAAAACAATTGCTTTCCTATGAAATCAGTAAAAGTACTTACATATGATGGATAAAGTGAAAGAATACCATCTTTTTTGATAGGGTTTCCTGATTTCCTTTTATTTTTTGGTTTCTCTGCCACTAGAGTTTAGAATCTGGAGTTATCTGGAGTGTTTGGGGGGAGGGCCCTGCCTTCTGTTTCTGGTTTTTATGCATAATTTATGTTTGCATTCCATTAGATTTAGCCTTCCTTTCAATTATGGAGATGACCCTT
Source organism: Antechinus flavipes (assembly GCF_016432865.1). NCBI lineage: Eukaryota > Metazoa > Chordata > Mammalia > Dasyuromorphia > Dasyuridae > Antechinus > Antechinus flavipes. Next base: position 387,875,090 of record NC_067399.1, on the reverse strand, counting down.
GAGTATCTTTTTGTCTCTGGGAGTATGTATCTGTTATAACAATTGCCTTTGGAGAAAGGGGCATTGCCCATAATTCTAGTCCTCTGAAGAAATGCAATACTAATAGATCCCGGGTCTCTATCTGGCTTCCTCAGGAGAACAGCATTTTGTGTTTACTTGTTGGCTTCAGGTTTCCTAACTTGGAGCTGGCAGAAAGTGGTGGGACTGTGGTAGCTGTGGGTTTGGTTTCCCCTAAGAGAGCTATCGTTTGCCAGGTTTTGAATTGAATCATTCTGCTATATATGTGTATAGTACATTTGCATCTTATATTTCTTACATTCTTTTAGTAACTCTGTAAGATTGGTTCTAAAGATCCTTATGTGCCTCTTCATTTCTTCTTCCTAGCTGCTTTAACAACTTTGAAATCTTCTGAGGAAAGGTATTATATTCATACTAGTGAGCCATTGTCAATAATGTATTTGGGCTTGGTGGCCCAATGGATTGATAACTGAATATGGGCTCCTGAAGATCTGAGTTCAAATTTGATTTCAGGCATTTTCTAACTTTGGCCGAGTCATTTAACCACTATTTTCCTTAGTTTCTTCAGTAGTTGAAGAAACTGTGTTTTTTCAAAAGTAGCTTCAATTATACTCTTATCTTCCAAGGGTTTTTGTGAGGCTCAAATGAAATATTTGTAAAGGGCTTAACCGAGATATTTATAAAACTTCCTTTCTCTTTCTCTTTTCCCTCCTCTTCCCTCCTCTTTTCTCCCTTACCCCTAGATTTTCTTTAATCTTCAATGAACTTGGTACACTTAATGAAACTTGTAACTCTTATTGGAGATCTTCAACATAAGCACTGTTATTATTGGTCCTTTGTTTTTGCGTTTTTCAAGATAAAGTTTTATTCATTCATTCATTCATTGATTTATTTTGATTTGATTTGAAAATAATAGCTTTTTACTTTTCAAAATACATGCAAAGATAATTTTTAACATTTATCCTTGCAAAACCTTGTGTTCCAAATTTTTCTCTTTTCCTCCCCATGTTCCACCTTCCTTAGATAGCAAGTAATCCAATAGATATTAAACATGTGCAACTCTTCTAAACCTATTTCCACATTTACTATGCTGCACAAGAAAAATCAAATCAAAAGGGGAAAAAAAGAAAAAAGAAAAAACAAGCAAGAAAACAAAACAACAAAGGTGAAAGTACTATGTTTGTGATGCACATTCAGTCCCCATAGTGTTTCTCTGGATACAAATGGCTCTCTCTGCCCCAAGTCTGTTAAAATTGCCTTGAATCACTTTATTGTTGAAAAGAGCCAAGTCCATTACAGTTGATCATCACATAATCTTGTTGCTGTATACAATGATCTCCTGGTCCTGCTCATTTTACTCAGCATCAGTTCATGTAAGTCTCTCCAGGCCTTTCTGAAATCTTCCTGCTGCTCATTTCTTATAGAACAAATCATTTACCCTAACTTATTCAGGCATTCCCAAAATGATGGCCATTGACTCAGTTTCCAGTTCCTTGCAACTACAAACATTTTTGCATATGTGGGCCCTTTTCCCTTTTTTATGAGCTCTTTGGGATACAGACCCAGTAGAAACACTTCTGGTCTTTTCTTTTTAAAGAGTTCCATTGACATCATGGAGTGATGTCTTAACTGGCATGTGAATTGGAGTTGAGTGAGGCAGAGTTTTAGCTTTGCTGACTCTTCCTGAGTTGTGCAATTGTCCAGGGGCAGGACAAAAGTCAAGACACTGGCTATGGCCCAGGATGCATGAATGCAGCAGATGACCTTGTGGCCTTTGATGCCCGACCAAGCTCTTAAGTTCTCTACAACACTTGAATTTACCATCTTCAGCCTTAGAACAAGCTGTTCTTAGCTGCCCATTCCTCTGGGAAAGATTTTCACATGCTTGGGGGTGGAGATCCCCCTAACTCACTGACAGGTTTGAGGCCTATTGATTACTTTCAACCTGGTTTAACCTTCTGCCAAGATGGCCACCATGCATACTGTAGCTTTGTGGAGCTACAGGCAAGCTGGATGAAGGTATATGGGGTATAAGGACTGTTTTGGTGGGGACTAGTACTTCTGGTGTTAGAGATAATCCAGTTCTTTTCAGGGTATCCTTTGGAGTTCATTCCTTCATATAAGTCTCACATAAGCATTAAAAACTACATGAAAACTGAATTGGGGAGGATAGATCATTCGGACTCCTCAAATAATGCCATATGGGTGGTTACCCATTACTTTATGTAGCAGGTTACCCCTGTGTGTATCCATTATACATTTCCTGTTTATATTTGCCATAATCTATTGTCGCTATTTATTTAACCCTAAAGAAAGTACAAGGCCTTTTCAGCATCATCTTCAATTCATCCTCCTGTGAGGCCAGATCCATTGCACTCTTCCCTATTGTAACTTTTAGAACTTTCACAATTGAAACTTTTATAAGATTTTGCATTGAGAATCAGTAGTTTGTATTGGAAAGATGATTTGCTAAAGAAAGTCCAGTGTTATTTGAAAATATTCCTCAGAAAGGAAGGGGTAATTGATTAGAATAGGAGACAGTTTGGAGAGGTGAAGTTGACCCTAGATTTGGATTCTTGCCTACTTGTCAAGTTGGTTTTATAGTTTCACATGTGCAGAGGAATGGGACTGACAGAGGAAACTTATGATAGCTCAGAGATAAACCAGTTTCACTTAGTAGGTTGGTACCCTTCTGAAAATGAATTTTTTTTAAAGCCTAAAAAAATTTCTTCCCTAGGCAAAAACTCTTCCCTCTGTTGTATTTAGTTTAAATACAATCAACAATTTTTTTTTTCCTGGGGACATAATTCTATGGAAAATATTAAAATTCAAAGCTAAGAAACCAGAGCACTTAACCCTTGAGAAGTTATATTAAAAAGTCAAAGACAGAATAATAACTAATAATGTCTTTGTAGCTATAAATATGAAATTTCAAAGCTATGGATAGAAAAATTGATTTTTTGGAAAAATAAAAATGTGTATTCTATAGTTCTAAAGATACAGTTTGTTTTGGAACATAAAAGTGTATTATGTATAATTTTTTATAAAATTATATTTAATCTACCTTGAATATAAAAGATGAGATTGGGGAAGAATCCAGAACAATTTAAGGGAAAAAAACACTTAAAAACATCTTTTTCTTTTCTCATTTCTTAGGAAATCTAAAAAATATCTTGGAAAGGAGGGAAATTTTCCTCCTGAACTTTTTGTGTATTTTTATTTTTTATTTTCTCAGGTTTCACATCTTTATTTTTTAACCATGTGATCATTGTATAAAATTAAGCTTTAGTTGATATAAGCTGACTTCTCCCTGTATCATATTGAGTCATAAGAATAGAGTAGATTTAAAATGTGACCCATCTTCATTTTAATATCCCCTGCTTTTAGGCTTTGTCCTAGAATTAATTAGTTACTTTTCAGTGCCCTGTGAATCTAACATAGCAGGACTAACAATGTCCCATGACACTGAAGCTTTGAGATTATACAGGATAGGTAAAAGATGATAGAGGAGGTTTTTCTTTTTTTCTGAAATCTGTATTCAGCCATTTTAGGAGTTTCCCGTATAATGCATCTGACTTTTAGCTTCTGTTTCTAAAGAAATGGTAACATATTCTGTTTTCCATTTGTTTATTTATGGTCTTGTTTTCTACCCTTGCAAAACTTGATATAGGTACAAAGCTTCAGAAATGTACACATACCAGAATAATAGATAACTCTGATTTGGTTACAAGGCAATAATTTAAGTAGACAGGTTTAGCTGATAACATAAAACACTAGAGAGAAATAGGATCAGTTTATAAATGTCAGCAGAACCCCTGAGAGTGAGTTGCTGCCTTGGAGCTGACTCTGGTGCTGTTATTTCATCTAATATATTATAAGAAGAAATAAACTGATGCCTGAGAAAATCTGGCTGACCAAGATTAAAAGAATGGGGTTGTAAATTAGCTATCTTTTTTATATTACTTTAAAGAAGTTTTTAGAAGTGACTAGACCAAATGGGACACTTGTGCCCTAGGACCATTTTTGAGGTGGTGCTGAGAGACCATAATCCCCTCTTATCTGGATTTCACTGTTAAATATCTGCTTAACTGCTTCCATAGATCTGTGTTGTAAAGGAGTACCATCAGGTGCACTGCCAAAGAGAGGCTAGGAAGTACATCATTGTTTATGGTACCTCTTGTCTGGCTGATGGGTTCATTATACACATTAGGTCTGGTACCGTGGACTTAGTGGGAAGGTCAGTACAAACACTGTTTCCATGGCAGCTGCAGCCATTTGAAATGCTGATTGCAAAATATTTTAGTGATTTGGTGAAACAAAAATCAATCCAGCATAATAGGGCATTGTCACAAGATCGCCATCTCCCGAGTTGAAAATAAATATTCCTGCTTTACCTTGACATTTATTCCCCATAAATGCGCTAGCGTTTATGTAGCATTATTCTGTGATCATGTTTTATTCTCTGTGACATGCTTGATTATTGATGTCTGCAGAGTCAGAGAAGCAAGTGGCATCAGGCAGGATTGGCTTAGGGCATTTACTGGTTTTTACTGAATGAATTTCAGTTTGGAGCTAAATATATTGACATAATGGATTACAAGGCATTTATGACCAACATCTATTATGGTAGTCCTAAGTCTTGTTGCAGTCTTCCTACTGTCTTCCATGTGGAGCATTTAGACAAATAAATTGGAATGCTTTGAGTTTTAGCTTTCATTAGGATGGTATACATTTTATTTCATTATTTTTTTATAGATGGAAGAGAGTTTGAGGTGATGGTACTTTGGAGATTCTTCAGTCTACAAGGAAAAAAGAGTTCTAGGTAGAAAAAGAAAACTGGACACTAAATTTCAAACTCTTTAGTCAAGCAGAACTGTGCTGAATCTGGGTCAAGATAGTTACAGAATTCAATTCTTAAAGGTCTTCATTGAAGGAGCATAGAGAGATTGATTATCAGCACTACTTCTGAGCTGGTATCTTACTTAGCACGTGGTGAACAGATTGTTGTCTGTAATTAGTGTCTTGTTCAGGAACCCACTAAAATACTATAGGGATAATAGAGCTTTGTGTATGGTGTGGAAATTGAGGAGGGGGAATGGTATCTATTGTGGCCAATTGAATTTCTCTCTTCCATTTTCAGGTGGTTATATAGGCCCCTCTGAAATGCCCTACTTCCATTTATCTCTGAAGCCCAAAGAAGTATTAGTAGTATTGGGGTAGAAGTAGTAGAAAGGGAAATATTTAGATGTATACTATCTATATTCCATAGAAGTCTAATCTCTGAAGCATATACACTGTTTTCATCATAAAACCTGTTTGAAAACACATATACAAATTCTGTTTGGACACCAACTTTAAAAAAGCATAATGTTAGTCGACTTCCATTTAAAATAAATTTCAACAATATTAGGAAAACTATTAACATAATTGACTATATCAATAACCAAACAAACAAAAACCACATGATCATCTCAATAGATGCAGAAAAAGCATTTGATAAAATCCAACATCCATTCCTAATAAAAACACTTGAGAGCATAGGAATAAATGGACTTTTCCTTAAAATAGTCAGGAGCATATATTTAAAACCATCAGTAAGCATCATATGCAATGGGGAAAAACTGGAACCTTTCCCAGTAAGATCTGGAGTGAAGCAAGGTTGCCCACTATCACCATTATTATTTAATATCGTATTAGAAACACTAGCCTCGGCAATAAGAGTCGAGAAAGATATAAAAGGAATTAGAGTAGGCAATGAGGAAACCAAACTATCACTCTTTGCAGATGATATGATGGTATACCTAGAGAACCCCAGAGATTCTACCAAAAAGCTATTGGAAATAATTCATAATTTTAGCAAAGTAGCTGGCTACAAAATAAATCCCCATAAATCCTCAGCATTTTTATACATCACCAACAAAACCCAACAGCAAGAGATACAAAGAGAAATTCCATTCAGAATAACTGTTGATACCATAAAATATTTGGGAATCTATCTACCAAAGGAAAGTCAGGAATTATATGAGCAAAATTATAAAAAAGTCTCCACACAAATAAAGTCAGACTTAAATAATTGGAAAAATATTAAGTGCTCTTGGATCGGCTGAGCGAACATAATAAAGATGACAATACTCCCTAAACTAATCTATTTATTTAGTGCTATACCAATCAGACTTCCAAGAAAATATTTTATTGATCTAGAAAAAATAACAACAAAATTCATATGGAACAATAAAAAGTCGAGAATCTCAAGGGAATTAATGAAAAAAAAATCAAATGAAGGTGGCCTAGCTGTACCTGATCTAAAATTATATTATAAAGCAGCAGTCACCAAAACCATTTGGTATTGGCTAAGAAATAGATTAGTGGATCAGTGGAAAAGGCTAGGCTCACAAGACAGAATAGTCAACTATAGCAATCTAGTGTTTGACAAACCCAAAGCCCCTAACTTCTGGAAAAGAATTCATTATTTGATAAAAACTGCTGGGATAATTGGAAATTAGTATGGCAGAAATTAGGCATGGACCCACACTTAACACCATATACCAAGATAAGATCAAAATGGGTCTATGACCTAGGCATAAAGAACGAGACTATAAATAAATTAGAGGAACATAGAATAGTTTATCTCTCAGACTTGTGGAGGAGAAAGAAATTTGTGACCAAAGATGAACTAGAGACCATTACTGATCACAGAATAGAAAATTTTGATTACATCAAATTAAAAAGCCTTTGTACAAATAAAACTAATGCAAACAAGATTAGAAGGGAAGCGACAAACTGGGAAAACATTTTCACAGTTAAAGGTTCTGATAAAGGCCTCATTTCCAAAATATATAGAGAACTGACTCAAATTTATAAGAAATCAAGCCATTCTCCAATTGATAAATGGTCAAAGGATATGAACAGACAATTTTCAGAGGATGAGATTGAAACTATTACCACTCATATGAAAGAGTGTTCCAAATCATTATTGATCAGAGAAATGCAAATTAAGACAACTCTGAGATACCACTACACACCTGTCAGATTGGCTAAGATGACAGGAAAAAATAATGATGAATGTTGGAGGGGATGCGGGAAAACTGGGACACTAATGCATTGTTGGTGGAGTTGTGAACGAATCCAACCATTCTGGAGAGCAATCTGGAATTATGCCCAAAAAATTATCAAAATGTGCATATCCTTTGATCCAGCAGTGTTTCTATTGGGCTTATATCCCAAAGAAATACTAAAGAAGGGAAAGGGACCTGTATGTGCCAAAATGTTTGTAGCAGCCCTGTTTGTAGTGGCTAGAAACTGGAAAATGAATGGATGCCCATCAATTGGAGAATGGCTGGGTAAATTGTGGTATATGAATGTTATGGAATATTATTGTTCTGTAAGAAATGACCAGCAGGATGAATACAGAGAGGCTTGGAGAGACCTACATGAACTGATGCTAAGTGAAATGAGCAGAACCAGGAGATCATTATACACTTCGACAACGATATTGTATGAGGACATATTTTGATGGAAGTGGATTTCTTTGACAAAGAGACCTGAGTTTCAATTGATAAATGACAGACAAAAGCAGCTACACCCAAAGAAAGAACACTGGGAAACGAATGTGAACTATCTGCATTTTTGTTTCTCTTCCGGATTATTTATACCTTCTGAATCCAATTCTCCCTATGCAACAAGAGAACTGTTCGGTTCTGCAAACATATATTGTATCTAGGATATACTGCAACATATCCAACATATAAAGGACTGCTTGCCATCTAGGGGAGGGGGTGGAGGGAGGGAGGGGAAAAAAAAAATCGGAACAGAAATGAGTGTAAATATAATGTAATTATTAAATAAAAAAATTAAAAAAAAAAAAAAACAAAAAAAAAACAAAAAAAAATAAATTTCAAGCTCTTTGTGAGTAACATGGTTTGAAGTTTTGGTGGGGAAAAGATGTAAAGGGCTGAAACTCTGAAAAAGGTGTGCTTGAATCAGACAACGGAGCACTTAAGGCTACCTATTTGATAAGAGACAATGACCCTATTCGCATATGTTTGGAAAAATGGCTCTTCTCACAGTTGATGTGGGGATAATCGTAGTCAAGTGTTAGAGGGTGGGGTGATAGAAGCCAGAGACTCACTTTGCAGCAGGAGGAGAAGGAGAGAAGTTGGTGATTTTAGACTTGGAGAATCCAGGAGCTTTGTGGCAGTTTATCTGTCTCCTTCACTTCTCCCCCTAAAGACCAAGGATTTTAATTTATCCTGACTCTGGCTGATCCTGAGGCCTCCAGGGAGCTAGCCTAGACTTAACAAAAAGAGATTGAAAATCTTGATTTAAAATGAAGTTTGGAGTTTTATAGTTCCTGATTTAAACTAAGCAGTGGAGATTATTGACCCCTTGCCTAAACATGACCTTCAGGATGACTCATCTGATTAAATGAATATGGTCTGGAAAGCTGTGGTAACACTTCTGCTTCAAATCCAGAGAATTATTTCTGCTGTATCATTTTGATTAAGGAGGAGATGTCAAAGTTTAAGCTTAGAGAGTGATTGATTAAGAAGGAGATGTCAAAGTTTAAGCTTAGGGAGTGGTTGAAGAGCTGGGAATAAAAGTTAAGCTAGTAATTAGCATTTCAAATATAAAATTGATAATTCATTTTCCTGATGACTTGTTTTGATGCAGTTGAGCAGAATGTGATTAGATTGGTATTTCATGTGACTTTCTTTATTCAACAAAATTTGTTTTTAAAGTATTTATTGACTTTCATTTATAGAGCTCTATAATGTATGTATATGTGGGTGTATGAGTTACATAGTTTACTTAAGGGGGAGAAATCAAATGAATATGCAGATAACTTCCATAGTATATGATAGGTTATTTAGAGAGGTATGATAGGGCTTTATGCTGATAGAAGATAGAAAACATCATTGTGTGGAACAGTTTGTGTAGGAGATAGCAACTAAGTTGTATTTTAAAGGACAGTAGGAAATCTGCTGGCCAAGATGAACATTTCAGGCATAAGGAACAGTATGAGACAAGTACAAAGAACCAGTATGTACTTATGTTTATAGTTAGTATGAGTTATGTGTATAGGGGAGAATAGTTTGATTTGAATTAAGAGTATTGAATATAGATAAGGGAAAAATATTATACAAACCTGGAAGGGTAGAGTGATATATATTGTTGGAGGTCTAAGATGGTTTATTCAGTAATGGGGGGATCATAGAAGGTTTTCAGAGGAAAAGGAGTATTATGACCACATTTATGCATTAAAGAATACTAACCCAAAACTTAGTGCAAGTGAATTTATGACAGTAGTAGAATTTACTACATTTTTTCCTGCCTTTTTCTTCTTTCCATTTGTGACTACCTTTTTACTCCTTCTTTTTTATAAATATGGCTTCTCTTTATGTCTTGTCTCTCCCAATTAGAGTGTGAAAGCAGAGACTTAGCTGTTTGTGCTTAGCATTGTGCTTGGCGCATGGTGAAGATTTAATTAATGCTTTTTCACTAATTTATTACATTTAGCAAGACAGTATCAAAACTGCTTAGTTTGTCTTTTGTTCCCTTCTGAATTTCCTTCTGTTTTCTTAAATGAATTTTAAAAACTGTCAATGGATGCTCATTTCTCATTCGTTGTTCATCCACTTTTCTATTTATTTATCCATTCTCCATCTGTGTATTGTTATCATTACTCATCAGCTTCCCTGAGTCCCAACAGAAACCTTCCTTTTATAACATATAGTATTTAGTTAAGCAAAACAAATGGACATCTTGATTGTATTTGAAAATGTGTGTTTTATTTTGTGCCTCTGGTCTACCAGATGGCAAAGTTCAGACCTTTCATTTTACAGATGCTGACACTGAGATCCAAAAAATTAAGTGACCTGCTTATGGTCAATGAGGTAATAAGTAAAAGATGGCAAGCAATGGGATTTACACCCAGATTGCAGTATCTTACCATTGTACTTGTTCTATTTGATTGTTGACACATTTAACGCAATTTTGAAGCATTTTCTAGTTGTTTACTTGTACCTTATCTAAAAATCACAAAATTTGAGAGAAGGGAATCATTCTAGTAGAACATACTAAGTAACTGATTTTTCAGTCCTTGACTTCCAAACAGTTGAAACTTGCTATCTTTTGAGACAGTCCATTTCTCTCTTAGATGTAATTGTTAGGGAACATTTGCTGCCTCTTTGTATCTTTCACAAATTGCTCCTGGCATTGCCCTCTGGAGACAAATAAAATAAGTGTCATTCTTCTTCTAAAATGGTCTTTGATATAGTTAACGTCGCTATCATGCCTCTCTGAGTCTTTTTTCTTTAGGCTTAACATGCCTAGTTCCTTTAACCAAACCTAAGATATGATTTGAAAGTCCTTCATTTATCCTGTTTTTCTTCCTTGAACAGTTATAAGCTTTTCAATGTTTGTGGGGTTTTTGTGTGTGTGTGTGTGTTTGTGTGTGTGTGTGTGTGTGTGTGTGTGTGTAAACAGAGGACCACAGATATTGGGGAACTCTGGAGAAGTATACTTGAAGCAAAGATACTTATAGCAGGGTGTTAACTTGGTGTGATTGATGAGATGATGGTTCTCTAGTTCATATATACTTAGTACTTGGTAAGGTGATGGCAGTTGTTCTCTAGTTCACACATACTTAGTGTGCTGTAATGATGTAATCATATTGAGGTATTTAAGGGCTGAGAGGACTGGAAATAGAGACATTCCATCTTTGACCAGCCTCCTGGTGGCTCTCCTGCCTACTTCACTCCTTCACAAAGTTCAAAGCTGATCCTGAGATCCTCCAGAGAAATAACCAGGACATTACACAAAACCAACAGAAATAAGATTAAAAGGGAAGTACAAAGCTAGGGGGAAAATCTTTACAGCTAGTATTTCTGATAAATGTCTCATTTCTAAAATATATAAAGAAATGTGTCAAATTTATGAGAATACACACCAATTTTCTCAGAGTTCCCCAATATCTGCGGTCCTCTACAGTAAATAACAATGACCAGAACTGATCGTAGTGCTCCAGTTGAGGCCTTACAAGAGTAGAATACAGTGGGACTATCATAGTCTTATTCTTTCAAGCTGGTTTTTTTTTAATTCACTTTTTTTTAGTGTGCTATCCCACATTGCTGATTTATATTATCTATCATTTATTAAAACCCTTTTCAGAACAAGTGAAACTATAACTCATACCATCTCTATCTTAATTTATAGAGTTTTGGGGTTTTTTTTTGAAGGGGTACACAAATATATTTGCCTTTATCCCAATTGAAATCTTTCTTATAGAACTGTTCGGTTCTGCAAACATATATTGTATCTAGGATATACTGCAACATATCCAACATATAAAGGACTGCTTGCCATCTAGGGGAGAGGGTGGAGGGAGGGAGGGGGAAAAAAAATCAGAAAAGAAACAAGTGCAAGGAATAATGTTGTCATTATAAAGTAATCATTAAATAAAAAATAAAAAATAAAAAATAATAAAAAATTAAAAAAAAAAAAAAGAAATCTTTCTTATTTTAATCAGTTCCTTTAGTTTGTCAAAGTCTTTTTGGATCCTACATTGTCATTTAGTTGTCCCTCTCAACTTTGTATTATTTGCAAAATTGATGAGCATACTATCAGTGTCCTTATTTAAGTCATTGATTAAAATGTTTCACAGCACAAGACCAAGCACAGACCTACTCAAGACTTTCTACTACATTGACACTGAATTCTCTTTGAATTCAGCCATCTAGTCAGTTCTGAATTATATTATCATCTAATTCCTATTGTTCCATCTAGAAATTTTGCAAGAATCAAAGTCAAGCATTTTGGTCATTTATTTGCAGACTATTCTCTTTCCTTTTTTGAAAATCAGTAAGTTGTGGGTTCTCTCCCGTTCTCCAGACAGCAGTGATAATAACTCAGCCAATTTTAGGACCAAGAATGTAATTCACTTGATCTAAGCAACTTAAATTCATCTTAGAAAAGGCAAGTACTTTTTTAATTTCACCTTTTCTTGAGTTTCTATTCCTCTAGTCATTTTTATTTTGTCATTTCCAAAACAAAAGCCATTTTGTTCTGTAGAGAAAACAGAACAAAAGAAGAAATAGTAGTAGCTCTGGCTTTTCCCTGTCCATCCACCTTGAACAAGGGTCTTATCTTTTCTTTGAACCTTCTTTTTCTTCCAGCATAACTGAAAAAACTCTTTTTTTTTTTTCCCCTTAGATTCCCTTGTTAGCCAAAACTCTTTCTCAAGTTTGTTATTCTCAATATTGTTTTTGTAAGACCACAACACACTTTTAGAAATCATTTCTAGTTATCTGGCCTTGTTTCCATCCTCTGTACATTTAGTTTTTTAAACTTAAGTTGATGAATTCTCTGTACATTTACATTAGTCAAGTAAGGAATCTGATTTTTGTCCCAATTGAAATTTTCCCTCTTTGTCTTCAGAATTTCATTCATAGATATTTCTCATCCTTCCTGCACTGACTTTTCTCAAATTAGTCAAATTGTGATCCTACCTATTTTCTTTCTGAACTCATTTAAATTTGCTTTCTCATAGTCTAATCTGCATATTGGACTATATGTCTCATTTTCTTCTCTTTTTCATACTGCTATATTGGAATGGTTGCTTCTTTTCAAAGTTCCCATCATTTTTGCTCCAACAATCATTTCTTCATTCTTAGCAAGCATCAAATCCATAATGCTATTATTCCTTGTTTATTTCTCTTACTTTTATTATTGTAGTCATTATTCACTTTTCCCCGTTTTTTAAAATTTTATTTATTGTCAGTTCATACAAGTTATCTTTTCTCTATTTTTTTTGTTATTTTTTAAGGTACAATACTTATTTCTTAATACTATTCATTAATGGTAGCTTGTTCTCTAATTAATGTGTATCCATTTTGTTTCTAGCTTTTTTGCTACAATAAAAAATGCTGTTTTAAATTCTTTTGTAAATGGAATTTTTTTTCCCTCTCTCTTTGATAAGAGTATATATATGCCTTGCAATAGTATCACTGGGTTACTGGTTTAGTGACTTTTTGATTTGATTTCAAATTCTCATTCAGAATAGTTGAATCATTTGTCAACTCTATTGATAGAACATTGACATCTCTTATCACTTTCCTTTTTTGTTATTCTTGCCAATCAGATAAGTGTGAAATGAAATCTTTGAGTTGTTTCAGTTTGCATTTCTCCTATCATTAGTGATTTGGGGCATTTTGATATAATTATTTGCTTGAATTTTTTTTTTTTAATTTTTGTATTGAAACAACCTATATGTGTCCCGGTTATTTTGCTCCTTCAAAAAAGTATTGTGATGAATGTGTTAAACCTCTCCTTATGTCTTCTTAAGATCTGTTCCTGCTTAAGTTCTCAAAACCTTCTCTTGGGACAATTTTTCTTGCTATCTTCTAGAGCCCTACTCACTATTCTTTCTTTCTTTCTTTTTTTTTTTTCAATTGAAGCTTTTTTATTTTCAAAACATATGCAAGGATAATTTTTCAACATTGACCCTTGTAAAACCTTATGTTCCAATTTCTCCCCCTCTTCCCCCACTCCCTCCCCTAGATGGCAAGTAATACAATGTATGTTAAAAATGGTAAAGATATATGTAAATCCCATATAGTTATACATATTTATACAATTATCTTGCTGCATAAGAAAAATCAGATCAAAAAGAAAAAAAAACGAGAATGAAAATAAAATTCAAACAAACAACAACAAAAGAAGTGAAAATGCTATGTTGTGATCCACACTCAGTTCCCTTACTTCTCACTCTGGGTATAGATTGCTCTCTTCCATTGGAACTGGTCTGAGTCATCTCATTGTTGAAAAGAGCCACATCCATCAGAATTGATTATCGTATAATCTTGTTGCTGTCTGCAATGATCTCTTAGTTCTGCTCACTCAGCATCAGTTCATCTAAGTCTCTCCAGGCCTCTCTGAAATCATTCTACTGATTGTTTCTTATAGAACAATAATGTTCTATAATATTCATATACCCTAACTTATTCAGCCATTCCCCAAAACCTACCCCCCATTGTTAAGGTCCCTATTTCTATTTCTCTGGCTATGATCTTACTCTTCACTTCTGGTAGTTGTTCTGTTGTCCTATATTTATGACTTTCTTAGACTGACATTAGAGGCAGTTCAGGACTGGCCAACACATTTTCATTTCTTTCTCTTCTTTCTTTTCTTTCCTTCCTTCCTTCCTTCCTTCCTTCCTTCCTTCCTTCCTTCCTTCCTTCCTTCCTTCCTTCCTTCCTTCCTTCCTTCCTTCCTTCCTTCCTTCCTTCCTTCCTTCCTTCCTTCCTTCCTTCCTTCCTTCTTCCTTCCTTCCTTCCTTCCTTCCTTCCTTCCTTCCTTCCTTCCTTCCTTCCTTCCTTCCTTCCTTCCTTCCTTCCTTCTTCCTTCCTTCCTTCCTTCCTTCCTTCCTCCTTCCTTCCTTCCTTCCTTCCTTCCTTCCTTCCTTCCTTCCTTCCTTCCTTCCTTCCTTCCTTCCTTCCTTCCTTCCTTCCTTCCTTCCTTCCTTCCTTCCTTCCTTCCTTCCTTCCTTCCTTCCTTCCTTCCTTCCGTTCCTCTCCTCCCCTCTCCCCTCTCCTCTCCCCTCCCCTCTCCCCTCCCCTCTCCCCTCCCCTCCCCTCTCCCCTCTCCCCTCCCCTCTCCTCTCCTCTCCCCTCCCCTCTCTCTCCTCCCCTCCTCTCCTCTCTCCCTCCTCTCCTCTCTCCTTTCCTTTCCTTTTCTCTTTTCCTTTCTTTTCTTTTCTTTCTTTCTCAACATATTTTCAACTTTATTGTTAGTTAAAATTTCTCTAACAACCCAGAGTATTGTTTAGTTGTCCTTTGCAGTGAAAGGAACCCTTACTGTTAGCAGAATTAGAGTTATTGAATTCCATTCATCTCTTTTCTGCCTTCCCTACTTTTAAATTTGCCCTTTCAGTTCTTGTTATGTACTTGGTTACTGGGGCTGGTGAAGAGAATTGGTATAGAAGGTTAGATTAGCCTCCAGAATCCCAGAAATCCTGAAGGGGATCCATAAAAGCTGGTGGCCCCTACTATTATTTCTGCTAAATGGCAAATCTCTTTTCTCCCTTACATTTTTGTTCTCGTCTCTTTTACTTCTTTAATTTAATTCTTTGATTAATTTTAATTAATTAAAATTGAAATAAATTTTGACATAATTGTTGTATTTTCAAATGAAGTTTTGTGTATGTTGTCCCTAGTTTGTTTTTTTTTTAACTTTAAACTTTTAAAGGATTTCAGTTATAAACATAATAAATTTATAGCGAGATATGTTTTCATTTTTTTGAGGCATGTCTTGTCCCCATACTTTCTATGGTTTTTGGATAGGTTAAATAACTTAATAAAAAGAGAAACATTTTCTACTACTGCTTTATTTCAAAACAAATTTTTCTGATGCCCTTTTCTTTGTTTTTTGAATTAAAAAAAATCAATGTCACTTCCTATTCATTCCATCCTCAGTTTTCCCCTTGTATCAGGTATAGTCAAGCAAGATAAATGTAGTGTCCATGCCTAGAGATGTTTGCCTTGTTCTGCACTTCTAGACCCTCCTCTCTAATGAGAGGCAGGAATTGCTCCTCACAGTTAGATTCCTGAAGTCATGATTGAATAATGAACAGAATTCTGAAGACTTTTATTTTTGTTTTCCTTTATATTATTGTGATGGTTTCTTCTTTTTTTAAATTCTGCAATAATTCCCCCTTCCTGAAATTTCCCACTACTGTGTTAACTCGAAAGTCATTGTCTAGGGTTTATATACTTAGAAAGTTGATGTGCTAGGTGAAAAACAGAAATGGCATGATAAAGTTGTTTTTCAGTTCAATAGATTTTATTGAGCACTACTTTTTAAGCCTTATACTATGGTTTTGTTATATACTGTGGGATTTATAATCTTATTAGGGATGATTTACCTCTAACAAAATGGTTATAATGACACTCAGATTTTATCTTTTAAATAGGCGTGAAATTATTTGATGCAGACTAGACATATAGATATTCAGAAAAGGATGACATTGATATAGACAGTCTAGACAGCTTCACTGCCCACTAGGAATCAAGTTGGCTGTTTTAAGTTTACCATTGTAACAAATTTGCGGAAATACAAATCTTTTAATTAGCAGCCCTGTCCAAGCCTTTTTTTAAATGCATGGACGAGCATTTGTCACCACAGCCCCAGAGGAAGAAGTCAGAGGAAGTAATTGTGGGAGGTGGGATATAGAGGAGGAGTGGGCATTGGGTTGATGTCAGTGGAAATGGGAAGCCTGAAGCTTAATGGCTGCTTTTATAAACCAGCTCTTTAGTGCATTGTAGAAAAATTGGCTTAAGCCTATGATTGAACTACTTTTTATCAAAAAATCCCAAAGCTGTTTTCCCTTTTTACCTGATAGAATCTATTCTCATTTAAATACTCTTTGGGTTTACCTTTGGACACAGTGCTGGATTTGGGATGATTGATTTGTATTCTGGTATCTCAAGGAACCAGAGAGATACCATCCCATTTTTAAATGCGTTTTGTTAGTGAACGATGTCAAAGCCTACAGTAGATTGGAGTTTATAATAGATGCAGTGGATGGATGTTTTTCATATGACCATTCTAGCTTAATGTGTATATTTTCTCCTCCTCTCAGATTGAACTCCCTGTAGCTTTTGTTCACACTGAGTTTTAAAAGGACAAAATTTAGCAATCTTTATATTGAAATAGAAAGCAATAATTCTTTTTTTTTTTTTTTTTTTTGGCTGAGGCAATTGGGACTTAGTGACTTGCCCAGGGTCCCATAGCCAGGAAGTATTAAGTGTCTAAGATCAGATTTGAACTCAGGTTCTCCTGAAATAATGTCACTGCAAATAAGGTAGGGAAGTTTGGTTTCCTTTTTCTAGAGAGAAAAAGCAATTCAAGGACTCTACAGGGAGCAGAACAAGAGTAGCATTGGACTTGAAATCAGAAGCTCAGAACTGGGGTCCTGGCTTTATTACTTAGTAGCTGTATGATTTTTAAGGAGACACTTAACTTTTATGAGCCTGCTTCCTCATCTATAAAATAGGAAAAATCTGTTATTTGTCTTCCTTATTGTGGGAAAAAAAAAGTCATGTACTGAAATTATTTTGCACTATTTAAGTGTGAATAATTGTGAAGAACTTTACCATTCTAGTACTATTGGTACTAAATGCTATTGCTTCCAGTAAGCCCTCTTTGCAGATGAAGTCATTCAAGTATGCTATTCCTTTCTACTAATCCAGTCATTTATATAAACACTTAATACCATTTTACAGTTGCATGGGAGTAGGAGGCCGAAAAATGAAGTCAGTCTTAAGTTCCCAAAGGCTCCTCCACTCTTTTTTCTGTGCTGAACTCAAGATATTCTTGGTGAGGAATTATGAAAAGTTTGGGAAGGTCTTGTGGGACTATTATATATATTATAAAAGGAAATAAAATGAAATAACAAAGGAAAAGTAGTTTAGTAGTTTATTTCCTTTTATTTACTCCTCCTTTTTTCCTGCCATACCCAATACTGGCACTTTCCTAAACCTGACTTTCCATTTTCCACCTCTCAGCATTTGCCAATGCTACCCCCACTTTTTGTAATGCCTTCCTTTGTCATGGTCTTCCTCTCAAAATTCTTAGCTCTTTTTAAGGCTTAGATCTTTTCTGTTTCTTAATACTGACTTATTTTTGTACATATTTTACATTGGATTGAAATGTGAGTTTTTGCAGAGCAGGGAGAGTTGTTTCTATTTTTGTGTGCCCACTTCTTAGCACAGGGCCTTATACTCAGTGTCTACCTAAGAAGTATGTAAATTGAGCTGGTCTGAGGGCTAGAGATGCTTACAAACTTGGTATGCATCTTAGTGGGGTCAAAATGATCTTTTATTATTCTTTTCTGCCTCTACTCCCATGGAGGTTTTTTCTTTCATGTTTTAGTTTTGTTTTAAATGACCATATCCTATATTTAAAATAAATGTTATATGGTTTGTTCTTCTTGTGGGAAGGAAATATATATATAAAACATATATACATATGTTATATATATACATGATATATAATATAAATATAATAAATAAAAATAACCACAAAAGGATTATTCCTTTTGACAATTCCAGGCAATAAAATTTCTGTTTCTGCCACTGAATTTTTTTTTCTTTGGCTAGTGTAGCAGTCTGAGGGCAGTACCTGGGCTACTTAAGTCCTTATTGTTAGTTTTTATCATTTAATAATTTTTGGATGTGTTTTTCTATCATAAGAATTTTCCAGTCTCTTTTCCTTCCTCTTTCAGAAAACCATTTTTGAAAACAATTTGGGGTGTTGGGGGAGGACAGGAACATCTTCCTCCTCCTCCAACAAACCTGATCAATGTATTGTAGAGATATGAATATATGTATGGTAAACCACATTGGAATTTGGGGAATCTTTTTATCTCCTTTGGTGCTGTGCTTGTTATTTGTAATTTTGTAACATTCACCTTTAGTTGTTTTTCTTTTTAAGTGTGGCTCCTCTTTCCATAAATGTTGTTGTAGTTATAGTTTTCTTGACTCTATTTTATTCTGCATTAATTCATATAGATCTTTCCATGCTTCTTTGTTTTCTTTTCTAACAGTACAATAATATTCAATTACATTCACATACTGCAATTTGTTTAGTCATTTTCTAATTAATAAAATCTATTTTGTTTCCAGATTTTTGTTTTTGTTTTTGTGAATGCAAGAATGTTGCTATAAATATGTTGGTGTATAAGGAAACATTTTTCTTATCAGTGATATCCTTTAGGTAGAAGCATGATAGCAGAATCACTTGGTCAGAGTATATGGAAATTTACATTATTTTATTCACATAATTCCAAATACTTTCCAAAAATTTTTTTTTATTGACTCAGAGTTCTATAATATTTTTACTAGTGTACTTTACTTCCCACAACCTCTCCAATGGTGATTATTCTGATCATTTGCCATGGTTGTCAATTTGCAGAGTGTTAAGTGAAATCTCAAGAATTTCATTTATATTTCTCCTATTATTAGTGGTTTTGAGCACTCTTTTATATATGGTTGTGAATTCTTTTTTTTTTTTTTTTGCTGAGGCAGTTGGGGTTAAGTGACTTGCCCAGGGTCATACAGCTAGAAAGTGTCAAGTATCAGGTCAGATTTGAACTCAGGTCCTCCTGACTTCAAGGCTGGTGCTCTATCCACTGCACCTTCTAGCTGCCCCCATATTGTGATTCTTTACAGTTCTTCTTTTGAGAATGATTTGTTCATATCTTTTGACCACTTGTCTTTTGGAGAATGGCTTTTGTTCTTATATACTGTATATCTGTTAATTGTTTTTGTATTTTAGATACCAAACCTTTATCACGTAAATTTGCTAATGATTTTTTACTATTTTGTTGTTTTCTATCTTATCTTGGATTCATTAATTTTCTTTTTGCTGTAACTTTTTAGTTTTATCTTTATGCATCATTTCTTAAGATAGCAAGAACCTTAATGAGTTAGTTGCTGGATGAACTGACAACAGGATGACTAATCCACTATATATGGAACAATACTAGTTATTAATAATTAATAATTGCAAAAGCTATTAAACTTGAAGCTATTTTCACTTGAAAAAAGTTGTCCATGAAGTCTGTCATTTGTTACTTTTTTAGAATGCCCTATCTCTCTCCATCCCTCCTTTTTTTTTTGTGATTTCTAAGAATATTCTTAGCTAATAGGTTTTGGAGTCCATGTCCTTTTTTAGCTTTTTGTTGAAAGTGGGGAATCAGTCTTCCCTTTTATAGATAACAAAGCTAAGCCAAAAGACTCAGGTAGGTACTAGAGAAAAACTAACAAGGTATTGTTCACTACTTGTACATTTGTTCCCGTCATATGTACTTAGAGTGAAATCAGCTTGGGAAGAGCTTATTCTAAGGCTATTTTTCATTGTATAATCCTTGGTCACAACTCTTTGCTGCAGCCCAGCCCCCTGTCTTCTTAGTTCTGGGTACTTCCCTATATTTCCCTGCCTAAGCTGCTCTGCTTGCTAGCTCTCATCCCAAGTATGTTAATTAAAAGTTTCTCAGCTTTTCCTCTTACTCTGTCCTCTGCCTGAAATGGCCTTTGCTTCTTCTCTGCCAATTTTTGTCTTTAAATTCTTTCCACATAGTGTCCCTAGATCCAACAGTCCTCCTAACACCAATCACACCTGTACTTTTTATCTTTCGAGTACTTAAGCAATTCAGATTACAGTAACTTATTATTCTCTTACTGACATGTTGCAGTTATTTTTCATGCTCTATATATTTTGTTTTTGTAATTGGATAATAAGTTCCTTAAGGGAGGTACCACTATTCTTTTTCTTTTATGTTCACAGAATGTTCTAGTGTAGGACTTTTGAGTATTAAGGCATGAAATAAATTCTGTTGTTTGATAACTAGTTCATCCAAAGCATAAATGCTTAGGTTTTTATAGGCCCCACATTGTTTCAGATGCAGGAGCTTACCTATTCTTTACTTTAAGCATGGAGCCATAGGTGTGTGTATGGGGAGAGTGAAAGAGTTTGTTTAAGGGTAGATCTAGAGGACGTATATTTAAAGGGTTTGGCTTTTTTTTTAATGCTTAAATTCAGCTTGTTTGGCACTTGTCATTTTAGTAAGTGAGGAGCCTCTCACCAGCAGGAGCAATTTCTTGTGTCACACAAATTTGTGAAGGTAAGAAAGAACCCTTTCAGGTTGGTCAGAACTCAGAATTCCTTCTCTTCCACATTAGGTTTAATGTAGTATTCTTTCCTTTGGCTTTTAGATCAAGCTGTCCCCGCTGGTTCCCATGTGCGTCTGAATCTACAGACTGGAGAGAGAGAAGTAAAGCTCTCAGATGAGGAGAAATACCAAAATAACTTGAAAGAACAAAAAAAAGGCCAGAGGTAAAGTATGAGTTTATGGTGCTGGTTTCTGTAATAATTCTGACATTAACTAGAGTAATATTCCTAAATTCAAAGTACAATAAAAAAGCCTCAGAAATTCAATTCTCTCTGTTTAAAGCACCAAGAAATGGACTGAAATTTATCTTTGTACTAGCTTCACAAAGTAAATGAATAGTTTGACTAAGATTTTAGGAAAAGATTTAACCTTTAATAAAACACAACTGTTCATAAGAACTTAAGGATGTTCCATTTGCATCTTAACAGTTAATGAGCTGATTATAGATGAACCTTATTTATTCATTAAAACAGGTCTTATAGCCCAGTCCCTCATTTTTTTTAAACTAGTGCTTTTTTTTAGAAAGCAAAAAAACAAAAAGGAAATCACATCTGCATTAAAAAAAGTTATAATTCAGAATTTTAACTAATTCAAACATTCTCCAGTTTGTTTAAATTACAGTGGTTTATGTAATCTAGAAATTAAAGTACTATTTCAGCAGATTAGCTTATCCTGTTCTTTAACACTAAACATCTGGACAATGAAAGTAAGAATACTTGTATTACCTACTTCATAGACTTGTGTGGAAAGACTTAAAATGATGCTTAAATGTGACCTACATAACTTGAAGCCAAATAATTTAGCTGTACTGTGTTCTTTGTATTTTGAATAAACAAGTTGTATTTACATAGTGAGTCCCCTTATATGGAGTTTTGTGTCTGTCTCTCTTTCTTCCCTCTTTTTTTCCCTCCCCCTCTCTCCTTCCACCCCTCTTCTTTCCTTCTTCTTTCCCCTCCCTCTCCTCACATCTCCTTTCCGTGTGTGTGTGGGGTGGTTTGGGTGGATTTTATTTTGAGTAGTTAATATAGATTTTTAATTGAGTTTCCAAAAACAGGATTTTTTGGTTGGAAGCTTATGATGATCTTAACATATATTACATATTGCATATTGCCTAAAATTTTGTCATTTAGCCTCTAGTCTGCAGTTACCAACATAAAAGTCACCCCTACTGGAAAAGAGGCAGACAGGTGGTGCAGTGATTAGAGCTCTGACCTTGGAATCAGGAAGATTCAGCTTTTTGAATTCATATTCAGCTTCATACACTTACTGTACATGCTCTTCTGTGTGCTATGTAACCCTGGGCAAGTCACTTAACCCTGTTTGCTTCAGTTTTCTCATTTGTCAAATGAACTAGAGAAGAAAATAGCAAGCTACTCCAGTATCTTTACCAAGAAAATCCTTGGATAGAACTGAACTAATGAACTGGAAAAATTTAACTTAGTTCTCACCTTATAGGCACAATCATTTCTTTGGCACTCCAGGGTTACTTCCCATAAATTCATAATATTTTTCTTTAGTTGGAAAATTTATTGTACTTATAAATCTGTTTACAACCTATATTTGATAATCTTGTCTGCTATTTCACTGACTAGACTTAGATCATCTAAATTAACAGTTTTTAATTCCCTCTTGTCACAGAATAGATATCCCTGCTTTTTATTTATTTTAAATTTGATCCCTCTAACTGTGTGCCATTGTAATCCACTTGCCTTTTGTCTCTTACATAAGATCTTGGCACAACCATCCATTTTTCTCTTATTTATCTTCATTTTCTCTCATTCTGTCAGCTCCTTTAATCAGTTTAAAAATATTAAAATATTTTCCCCAGTCCTATAAAACCTTTCTTTTGTCCTCTCCAGATACAACTCATCTCTTTTCCTCCTTTTTATTGTTAATTTCTTGGAAAAAAAATTGTATATGCCCCAAATTTCCTTTGCCCCCATCCACTCTATTAATCTTTTCTTGTCCCCATCCAATCTATTCAGTCTATGCTTCTTTGGTAACCATGACCTCTTTAAAATTATTAAATTTGGTCATGGAAATTAAAAAAAAAACCCTAAACCCATAACCCTTTATCTTCAAACTCTTATGAAATTTTTAACACCTGATGATTCTTTCCTTTTTTCTTGGTGGTTTCTACCATAATCTCTTGATTCTCTTAGTATTTCTCTAACCACTTCTGCTGCCTTGTCTGGCTTTTGTTTTAAGCTCTTCATTATGAGTGTGTCATTTGAGCATTCTGCTTTTGTCCTGTCATTTTAGTAGTCTTATTTTATTTTCCCTATTTTCATCCCAAAAACTCTAAGTAGATGACTATTAAATCTCTGTCTTTAGGTCTGATCTTCTTCCAAATACCAGACCCTTATTTTCTTGCAAGACATTTGTACTTGCATGTTTCAATGGTGTCTGAAACTGAGCTTCTTCTCTTCCCTCTAAATCTTCTCTTGACTTTATTATTTCTGCCTTTGGCATCCACTATCTACACTATTTCCTATCTCTGCGAATATTGATAATTCTTTTCATTTCTTTAATTCTTATATCAAATGATGTTGAGTTCTTCTCAGCAACATCTCATTTCTTACTCTTCTTTTTTCCCATTTCCACCACTCCAAGCAGGACCTCATTGTTGCTTTCCTTGGACATTTTCTCCTTACAGATATTTCTGCTTCCATTCTCTTTTTTCCCATTCCTCCATTCATACCATTGCCAGAATAATATTCTTATGGAAAGTTTTCTCCCTCTTCCCCTGCCCCCCGCCCTGGAATGTTTAGACATCTTCAGTTTTTTAATTTTAATCTGAGGCTATGTCTATTTAATCCTGTCTTATATAGAAATACTTGCTTGTTGTCTCTCCTGTAGAATATGAGCACCTTATGTAGGGTTGCTTTTCTTCATATCCCCAGAGTCTTGCAAAGTGACACAGTCATAAAAATAAATACTTGTTGATACTAGTTGACTCCAGAGCTCTTAGGAAATAGTCTGAGGAAATAGATTGTGAATAAAATGGAGGTGCTTGAGACTCATCCTCAAGTGTTTTTCCATTGGTTCCTCTAATAGATCTTATTACTTTTTCTAAAGAAAGCAAAACCAAGGGGCTCCTTAATGAAGGAGAGTAATGTGAGAGGCTAGAGAGCTGAGACCCTTGACCTTAAATTATTCTGGCCTGCCCTTCACAGTAGGTCTTTTCAGTGCACTTTGCCCTAATGTTCCAGTTGTATTTTCTTTCCTGATTCTTTTCTCCATATTCATGTTAAAGCTGCTCTTTGAACATCTTCATATTATTATGTCTTTTGCTCTATGCAAAGTTATTCTTTTGTTTAAAGCGTTTTTTTGAAAATTTCCAGACAAAAGTCTCTAATAAAGTAATGACTTGTTTTTATAAAATCACACCATTCACTTCTAAAGAGGAGCTAACTTAATGATATAAACAAAGCATCATATTGGTAGATATCATTTCAAAAATCAACAGTATTTCCATGCAATATTTTCTACATTTAATTTTTATTATATTCTTCAATTACATGTAAGCAAACATTTAAATTTTTTCTAAAATCAACTTGTTCATAATTTCTTACAGCATTGTAATATTCCTTTGCAATCATATACTATTACTTGTGTAGCCATTCCCCAGCTGATGGGCAACCTCTCACTTTCCGCTCCTTTGGCATCACAAGGAGAACGGCTAGAAATACTTTAGAACATATATATTTTTTTCTTTTTTCCTGATAACCTTGGGAAAGAGACCTAATAGTCGTATTGCTAAGTTAAAGGGTATGTACTTTTACAACTAATATTCCAGATTGCTCTCCAAAATAGTTGGATCAGTTCATAGTTCCACTAAAAGTGTATATGTCCTAATTTTTTCATATCCCCTCCAACATTTGTCATTTTCTCCTTGTCTCATTTTAGTTAATCTGATAGGTCTGAGATGATATTCCAAAATTGTTTTAATTTGCATTTCTCTAATCAATAATGATTTAGAGCACTTTGATTTCTTCATTGAAAAACTGCCTGTTCATATCCTTTGAAACATTCATTTAAAAAAATTTTCAGTCTCCAATTCTCCTAGTCCCCTTGCCTCCTCCCGTCCTTGAGAAGGCAGACAATTTGATATAGATTATACATGTGCAGTCGTGCAAAACATTTCCATATTAGCCATGTTTCAAAAGAAAACACAGACCAAAAACCCTAAAGAATAATAAAAAAGGTAAAAAAAGAAAATATGCTTTAATCTGCATTCAGACTTCATCAATTCTTTCTCTGGAGGTGGATAGCATTTTTCATCATAAGTCCTTCAGAATTGTCATGGATCATTGTATCATGCAATATTTTCTAAATTTATAATGCAAGGCCCTATAAACATTAACAGAAAAATAGTATCATGGAAATATCACAGGAAATAACAACAGAACTTACTGCCAGTCAAAAAACATTAATCCAGTTAAATGTATCTTACATGGAAAAGCCTCTCAATTTATCTACCTGTTTTGACATTTTATAGGAATTATATTCAAAAAGCAGAATAGGTATCAGTTTTCTTATAGCAGCCATAAAAGGTATGGCACTCACAATTACCATTCATAGCACAGATCAGTCTTTAGTCAATAGGCATAGTGCCTACTGTGTGAGACATTATATTAAGTACTATGGATACAAAATGTGACAGAAGATAGTCCCTGCTTTCTACAAGTTTATAGTTTTATGGAAGAGACAAGGTGGAAACTATACTAACATGATATATGTAGAAAAAATT
The DNA here is from genome assembly GCF_016432865.1 of Antechinus flavipes. Classification (NCBI taxonomy): domain Eukaryota; kingdom Metazoa; phylum Chordata; class Mammalia; order Dasyuromorphia; family Dasyuridae; genus Antechinus; species Antechinus flavipes. The sequence continues at coordinate 387,849,591 of NC_067399.1, read as the reverse complement.
GGAGGTTATCAAGAGAGGGAATACATTAGCTTTAAGGGTGAACAAGAATAGCTTCTTCTAGAAGGTGGAATTTTAATTGGTACTTGAAGAGACTTCAAGGAATCCATAGAATCCTGGAGATGGAGGTCCGAGGGAGAGAATTTCAGGGATGAGAGGCAGCCAATGAAAATAAATGTCCAGTGTTAGAACATAAAGTATCTTGTAAAAGAATGGTAAGGAGAAAGAGAGGAAGGGAACAGGTTATGAAGTGCTCTGAGTGCCAAACAGAATTCTTGGAGGGGATGAGGCATCACTAAGGTTTATTGAGGAAGGGAGTGATATGTAAGTCAGACATAGGCTTTAGGAAGATCAATTTGATAGCTGTTGAAGAAGAGAAAGACTTGAGGGAAGAAGAAGGCTATTGCATTAGTTCAGGCATGAGGTTACAAAGCCCTGTAACAAAGTGATGGTTTTGTCAAAGGAGATAAAAGGACATATTTGTTATAGTGAGGTGGTGATAAGAGGAACCTAGGAGCTGAAATTTACATCAAAATTGTAATCCTGGATGACTAAGAAAATGATGGTGCCCTTGATAATGAAAAGAGAAGTTTAGAAGATGGGGGAGGCTGTGAAGGAAAAATGATAGTTTTGATTTTGGACATATTGAGTTTAAGATGTCTTTGAGGATGTCTTATTCAAAATGAATTGGAGTTCAAGGACTCACACTTAACACCACATACCAAGATAAGATCAAAATGGGTCCATGACCTAGGCATAAAGAACGAGAGTATAAATAAATTAGAGGAACATAGGATAGTTTATCTCTCAGACTTGTGGAGGAGAAAGAAATTTGTGACCAAAGATGAACTAGAGACCATTACCGATCACAAAATAGAAAACTTTGATTATATCAAATTAAAAAGCCTTTGTACAAACAGAACGAATGCAAACAAGATTAGTAGGGAAGCAACAAACTGGGAAAATATCTTTACAATTAAAGGTTCTGATAAAGGCCTCATTTCCAAAATATATAGAGAACTGACTCAAATTTATAAAAAATTAAGCCATTCTCCAATTGATAAATGGTCAAAGGATATGAACAGACAATTTTCAGATGAAGAAATTGAAACTATTACCACTCACATGAAAGAGTGTTCCAAATCACTATTGATCAGAGAAATGCAAATTAAGACAACTCTGAGATATCACTACACACATGTCAGATTGGCTAAGATGACAGGAAAAAATAATGATGAATGTTGGAGGGGATGCGGGAAAAAGGGGACACTGATGCATTGTTGGTGGAGTTGTGAACGAATCCAGCCATTCTGGAGAGCAATCTGGAATTATGCCCAAAAAGTTATCAAACTGTGCATACCCTTTGATCCAGCAGTGTTTCTATTGGGTTATACCCCAAAGAGATACTAAAAAAGGGAAAGGGACCTGTATGTGCCAAAATGTTTGTAGCAGCCCTGTTTGTAGTGGCTAGAAACTGGAAAATGAATGGATGCCCATCAATTGGAGAATGGCTGGGTAAATTGTGGTATATGAATGTTATGGAATATTATTGCTCTGTAAGGAATGACCAGCAGGATGAATACAGAAAGGCTTGGAGAGACCTACATGGACTGATGCTAAGTGAGATGAGCAGAACCAGGAGATCATTATACACTTCGACAACGATATTGTATGAGGATGTATTCTGATGGAAGTGGATTTCTCTGACAAAGAGACTTAACTGAGTTTCATTGGATAAATGATGGATAGAAACAGCTACACCCAAAGAAGGAATACTGGGAAATGAATGTGAACTATTTGATTTTTGATTTTCTTCCTGAGTTATTTTTACCTTCTGAATCCAATTCTCCCTGTGCAGTGGGAGAACTGTTCGGTTCTGCAAATATGTATTGTATCTAGGATATACTGCAACATATTTAACATATATAGGACTGCTTGCCATCTGGGGGGGGGGAGGAGAGAGGGAGGGGAAAAAACGAAACATAAGTGATTGCAAGGGATAATGCTGTGTAAAAATTATCCTGGCATGGATTCTGTCAATACAAAGTTATTATTAAATAAAATAAAATAAAAAAAAATGAATTGGAGTTGGATGTGGGATTGTAGAGTTTAGATCCAGATAAATAAACTTGAGAATGTCTTAATTGGAGCTGAATACACAAGAACTGATATGAACTCCAAGTACAGTAATATAGAAGTTGAAGAGAAGAGGATCTAGGTTAAGAGCCTTAGGAGAGATCTACTTAAAGATCTAACCAAAACAGTAAGAGTGAATGCTGAGATGCACAGGATGAGGATTTGGCTAATAATGTAATAAAAACCTAAAGAGAAGAAAATATTAAGTAGAGTGTGGTCAATATTATCAGAGGCCACAGAGGAGTTGCAAAGGTTTAGAGTCGAGAAGAGACCACTGGATATGGCAAATAAGACATCACTGCTGCTAACTTTGGGAAGAAGTTCAGATCTAATGATAAGATTGGAATGTAGGCTGTGGTGATAAGAGTGAGAAGAAAACAAGTGGGACACTTGCTGTAAAATGCTCTTCTCAAGATTGTCCACAAAAGAGTGAAGAGACATTGGATGATAATGAGTCAGGATTGATAAATCAAGTGATGGCTAACCAAAAGAAGTTTTCTATGGCCAGAGTTGGTGGATTGAATTGGTCTTGGATTGTGGGGGCAATGAGGTTGTAGAACTTTCCCTTTCTCTGAAATTTTTAAAATGGGAATTAGCCTGTGATAAGAGTTTTCAGTTCCCTAAGTGAAAGCTAATTGGATTTTCCTCTATTCAACAAATCTGCCATTTATCCATTTAACACAAATGAGAAGAACTATTGGCAAATCCATTGTCTGCCTCTCTGATGGATGCCTCTCCTCTTCAGAGTTGAGTGGTCAGAGTTTGGCTCAGCTCCAAGGCACTTTTCTGTGGAGATTATTTTTCATGATGTCTTGTAAAATTTCTTCCATCATTTTCTGTCTTTTAAATATGATTTTATTGATGTGTTTTGTTTTTTTGTCATCATTGTTTTCCTCAGTATCTTTCCCTCTTTTCTCACAGAGTTGTCTCATATAACAAATAATTACTTTTTAAAAGATTCTAAAAAAAAGACAAATAAGAGAAAAAAATCAGCATAACTGATCAATACAATGAAAAAGTCTGAAGACACAGATGACTTGTGGACCTTTCACTTCTACAAATGGATTGAGAATGTCATATCTTTTCTTTCGGGTTATGCTTGATCTTTATAATATTGCTACATTGAGTTTTTATTTTATGTATGTTGTTTTTCTTTCTATTCACATTGTTATATTTATTATGTATATTGTTTTTAGGCACCTTTATTTCATTATGTATCAGTTCACATAGACATTTTTCTGCTTTTTTATATTCATCACAATCATCAATTTCTTACAGAGTGAAGTAATATTGCATTACATTTGTGTACCAGTTTATTTAACACATTTCTCAACTGATGAGTATCTTCTTTATCTACTGTTATTAATTCTCATAAAAAGTACTGTGAAATATTTTGGTGCATATAAGAACTTTTTTTTATCAATGGACTACTTGAGGCATAAGCCCAGTAACAGTTATTGTTTTTTGAATGATTCAGCCTTACTTTTGTGATCACAGGTTGATCTCTCTCTCTCTATAAGTGAAAGCCACAGATTTCATCTCACTATATGAGTAGACAATTTTTAGACAAAAAAATCAAATTATTTCTAATTGTATGAAAAAAGGCTCTAATTTACTATTGATTAGAAAAATACAAATTAAGACAACTCTGAGGTACCACTTCATACCTCTCAGATTGGCTAAGATGACAGGAAAAGATAAATAAATGTTGGAGCAGATAGGAAAACTGGGACACTAATACATTGTTGATAGAGTTGTTAAATGATCCAACTATTCAAGAGAACATTTTGGAGCTATGCTCAGAAGTTTATCAAACTATTATCCTTTGATCCAGCAGTATTTCTATTGAATCTGCATTTCAAAGAGATCATAAAAGAGGGAAAGTAGTAGAACTTTTTGTGGTGGCAAGAGACTAGAAATTGAATGTGTGCTTATCACTTGGAGAGTGGCTGAATAAGTTATGATATATGACTGTTATGGAATATTATTATTCTATAAGAAATGATGAACAGGCTGATTTCTGAATAGCCTGGAAAGTACTTACATGAACTGAAGCTGAGTTAAGTGAGCAGAACCGAGACAACACTATATAGAATAACAAGATTATGTCTTACTTCAATGGAGTCTCACAGGACTCTATTGAAGCTCATTCTGACTTTTGCCATGCATGGCTGCTACTACCACTTCTAAAACTCTCACCACTAAGAAGAACAATCACAATAAGAAATGAGACACAATGTGTTCTAGTGAGTAGGCACTTGGCCTCAGAGTTAGGACATACACTAGCATTATGGCTCTGGGTAAGTCACTTAAAATTCTCAATGTACTAGACAGTTCTCTGAGGTGGAATTCATATTGAGAGCCTTTTTTATTGGTGAAATCACAAGTTCAGTCAAGGGAGAAACTGATGGGGCTTGCCTCTTTTCAACAATGTGGTCATTCAAGGCAATTCTAATAGATTTGGGAACGAAAATGCCATTCGTGTCTAGAGAGAGATGTATGGAGAATAGATGTAGATTGAAATATAGTATTTTCACCTTTTTGTTGTTGTTTGTTTACTTTTTTCTTTCTTGTGTTTTTTTTTCCTCTTTTGAACTGATTTTTCTTATACAATAAGAAAAGTATGGAAATTTGTATAAAAGAATTGCACATATTTAATCTATATCAGATTGTTGCTGTCTTGGGGAGCGGGGAGTTAAGGGAAAGAGGGAGGAAAATTTAGAGTAAAAAGTTTTACAAAAATGAATGTTGAAAATTATCTTTATGTATATTTGGAAAAATAAAATACTATTTTAAATAAACCAGGAATAGTTACATGATCTCAGACAAAATTAAAGCTAAAATAGATTTAATCAAAAGAGGAAAAACAGGGAAATTATACTGTATGTCAGTCATATTAATAAATATTGTTCTGGGTTAAATCTGGGATTGTATTTGCTTTCCTTTTATTCCCAGATCTCTTGTAATCAAGGTTCTCTCATGTGCACATGAATGCTTATCACATATTCAGTCAGTTATTTATTTTTTAGGAGTTGTCCTTTTAGCAATTGAGAATATGTGCTTGACAAATAAAAAAGGAAACAATAGGTCACAAAACCATTTGGCTGTTGATATCAGGGTCAGTTGTTATACAGTTTAATATCTGCCATATGTGTAACTGCCTTTAAGGAGTCACTAGTCTGTGCTATTCATAAATAACAACAACTGTGGACTAATTTACATAGTATTTAATACCAGCAGAAGAATATACACATAACTCCCTTTGTGCAGTCAGCTCTTTGGTACTTAGTGACTATAGCTGATCATCTTAAATGCAGTAGAGCATAATGTGAAGTGTATCTGGGTGTCTCAAAGACAGAACTGGTCTCTTGGCTCTTTTCTTCCTCCTTTCCTTTGAACTCTTTGGTATGATGTGCAGGTGATGCCTGGCACAGCTCCCCAGTGGGGAGCTTTTCCATGAGGAAATGACTCTTTTTGACTACTTTGGGATTGTATTTTGTTAGGTTGGATCTCAATACACATGGTTTCACAACTCAGGACCTCAAGAGTGCTCTTGAAAAATTCAAGGAGGGAGTAGGGGCTGAAAAAGAAGATAAGGTATGTGCTTTCTTCATAAGACTCTATTGAAGCTCATTCTGACTTTTGCATGCATGATTACTACTACCACTTCTAAAACTCTCACCACTAAGAACAACCACAATAAGAAATGAGGCACAATGTGTTCTAGTGAGTAGGCACTTGGCCTTAGAGTTAGAAAATACACTGGCATTGTGGCTCTGGGTAAGTCACTAAGCTCTCAATGTACTAGACAGTTTTCTGAGGTGGAATTCTTATTGAGAGCCTTTTTTTACGGTGAAATCACAGGTCCAGTCAAGGGAGAAGAATCAGCAAATAATAACAATTACAGAATAATTTATGTAATTTATGTCATACTTAATGCCATTAGTAAAATTATCTTGAGCACCATAGTCTGTTTGTTTGTTCATTCATTTATTTATTCACTCATTCATTCATTTATTAATTTTTGCTGAGGCAATTGAGGTTAAGTGACTTGCCCAGGCCACATAGCTAGGAAGTATTTAGTGTCTGAGGTCAGATTTAAACTCAGGTTCTCCTGACTTCAGGGCTGGCTTTCTATCCACTGTGCCATCTAGGTGCCCCAAGGACCATAGTTTAAAAGGTAAGCAGTTACAGCTCATGGTTTGGCATATGACTCAGGGAAGTACCTATTTCTCTATTCAACTTAGCTACCTTTGATTCAAACTTGTTAAAGAGAATCCTTAGGGTTGAATCCTATGACAGTATCTCTCTATTTGGGCCTAAGGAAGGAAAATGTGAAACTCTGCAAGGTTAGTTTCTTTGCAAAAAGGATGGTCCTTTTTTCAATTAAGCTCTTTCGTTCTCTTTGGATGCTGTTGCTAAGGGATGCTTATGGTGGGTACAAGAAAAGCCATAGATAAAGAGATGAGCAATTTGTAGTTGATTGCTTTTTGTCATCCTGATTTTATAAATATCTGTGCTATTTACTTTTTCTTGGATGATAGAGATCATATTACTTGAGACAAAACCTACTTTGTCCTTTCAGAGTTTGTGAATATTATATTCTGCAATTGGAATGAAAAATAGGAACCATCACGTTTGAAATAGTCAATTAAAAATCTTCTCCCACCTAATAGCATAACTTGATCTCAGAAATACTTTGTGTACATATATGGAGAAAAGTGAATATAGAGTGTTAGGGATTTGGGCACAGTACATGCAGTAATTTACCCATTTCAAACAGTCATACAAATTGTACACCTGTGACAGTAATGACAGTGATTTAATTTTCATCAGTAAATTGTTCTCACTTTTGACAGCTCTCTCTCAGCCCACAGTTTTTTTCTTTCGTAGATTTCCCTGAAAACTAGTTATGTCAGGTGGGAATATAAATATGGAACAGAAATTGAATTTCAGGCTTTTTGACCATTGGCATCCCATAAGTTTCATGAAGAACTCAATGTGCTAACTTCCCATCCCAGAGCTAATTATTTACATTTAGAAATCATGCAACTGCCGAAAGGAGAAGGTTCCATTTTCTATCTTACAAGACTTAAATAAGGACATTGTTGCTATTTTTTGGGCTTACAAATCAGAAGCCCCCTTTTTAAGTTCTTGCAAATATATTCTAAATGTCTAAGTATATGGAGATTGGTTCTTGGGGTCCTCTTGCCTAGACATACTGGAAAGATTTAGAATTTTAGAAATTGAAGAATTGGGACAGGTCCTAAACCTCTTGGGCATCAAAGGTTGTGGTGAAGGAAATATTTGACAAGATAATTTATACTTTTAAAAAAAGATGTCACATCTGTTTCCAAATATATCCATCCTTCCCTCTACAAAGAAAACCATCCCTTATAACATATTTTACAAGTGAGGGAAAAAAGCAGCTTAGTAAATTTAACCAACACAATGATTATAGCTGACAGCATATGTAATATTCCATGCCCATTGTGTTCTCTGCTCAATCCCTCAATGAAGGTAGCAAAGTGCATTTTTCTCAACTCCTTCCCAGGGCCAAGCTTGGTTATTTTATTTACGTAGAATTTACTTTTTTCTTTTATCTACATATTTTCTTGGCTATAAAGTGGCCTGCTTCTATTAAACTTTCAGGAACTTTTAAATACCTATCCCTTGACTCCAATTCTCTCTTATAAAATTTCACCCTCTTTTCTACCCACTCTCTGCCATCTTCCCTCATAGTCTTTGCTCATACTCTTGCATTTTTTTCTCATGCCTTCTTTTTTATTGATATGTGATATGTAGGACCCTTAGGGAACTGATGATCTTGAACCAATTCTTCTTTGTCTTGTATGTGTCCTTATTTTCCCTAGGCCCGGCAGGAAGAGGTCAGGCAACGTTTCCGCCCTATTGAAGATCTGAAGAAGGACTTTGAAGCCTTGAATGTTGTCATTGAGAGTGATCTTCAGATTATGGTTCGGTTGATCAATCAGTTCAACAGCTCCAGTACCACTCTGGAAGAGAAGATAATGGCTCTCTATGACCTAGAATATTATGTCCATCAGGTGAGCAAGCAAAATGTACTGAATAAATAACCTCTAAGATTGATTTCCCAGTCAGTTTTGAACAGGCCTGTGTCATTATTATTCTCCAAGTGTATAGCATGTTTTTACCCAGAACGGTCAGAACTCAATTTTGTGCTCTAAGGGTGGACTTCTTTCTATTGGGGTTGTCATGGAGTATGTGAAGAGCTGGCCAGGGGAAAGTCATATTAAAATATGTGATCCCAGTAAAAGATGAATGTTAGTTATTTTTACATGTAATTGGAAAAGAAGACAATATTATTAAAAAAATAAAGGAAATATTTGCTTGAGATAATTAAGTAAAATTTGGAAGTATTTTCCATTCTTTTTTTACCTCCCTCCCTCCCTCCCTGAAACTAGTCCATTGCCAAGTCTTAATGTTATCTTTGAAATCTGATCCATCAGTGCCTTTCTCTCCATTTAAATGCCACTGCTTTAATTCATGTCTTTATCACTTATTTAATTGTTTTTCAAATCCCTCCTTTTTTCAATCTTTATGACATCCACCTTCCATTGTCATCATTGAATCTTCTCTGTAACAAAAAATGGTTATCACACTGCCTGAAAATGCAACCTTGTCTGATATTTCTTTTGATATGGTGTGTACATAGTCTCTTACATCTTTACCTAGAAAAGGGAATGTATTTCATCAACTTTTCTTTTGGAAAGTATATCTATTATTGCACTTAATCAGATTTTGGTGGATTTGAAATGTTTGTAGTCATTAAAGATATTTTCCAGAGATATCCCAAATCTCAAATGTTCAAAACAGAATCCATCCTTCTTTGAAATTTTACTCCTGTTATCTCTTCCATATTGCAGATGTTGGGGTGTGGTGCCTCCTCTGGAGCTAGAAAATTCTTGTACAATTTTTTGGCCCTCCCTTTATATCAAAGAAGTCTGAATTACTATGGTATTGAAAGATAAAATGTGTTGATATTATACAGTGCTATGCATAGATTTTTATGCATTTCTGGATTTTTTAAACTTTTTCTGTGTCATCTGTGGTTTCCACAAAACTCTCCTAAAATTCCCATTTAATTTCTTATGCCCACCTGTGATATATTGAAACTGGAGAGTCATGCTGTGGAAGGGATAACTGTGTTTCTTTTGAAAGGCACTGTGATTGTGCTAATTGTCCAGATTTATAATCTTGTTTTCCTTCATTCCTCACACTTCCTTGCCTCACATGTCTATTTCTTGCCATTTCTATATTAACATTTACATTTGACATTCACATTGCTGTTACTTTAATTCAGGCCCAGCTCTTACCTTGATTATTGCAGTAGTCTTCTCATTGGTTCTCTACTCCAGTGCTCTTCCTGAGTCATCCTAACCTTTTCATAGTTACCAAAGTGATTTTCCTTAAGCACAGGTATGACAATTTTATTCTTCTACTCAGTAGTAAGTAAACTTACTCAGTAAGTTTAAGTGGGTATAAAATTTGTTTATCTTTTACAATCCTTCATAACTTTTCCTCAACTTGACTTTATAGCTTCATTGTCTGTTACTTCCACTCCACATACTGAGGATCCAGATGTGCTCTTCTCCAAACCTATGATGTACTTTATTCTTGTCTCTTCCTTCTCCTTATAGAGTCTTTCTTTCCCTTCAAGGAACCAAACATCACTTTCTGCACCAATTTTGTACATTCTCTCTCTTTCCATTTCCTTGTATTTTACTACTTTGTAGTATTCATTTTATTTGTATTCATTTATATTTATTTGCTTTGTATTTATTTTGAATACATACATATCTATCTTCTCTTCTACAATGTAAGCTTCCACAATTTGGGATTTTATTTGTATCTCTAAGACCTGTAATAGTCCCTGGCAAACAGTAGATGTTTAATAAATATTTATTAATTTTTTGAGTAGATGCCCATCAGTTGGGGAATGGCTCCACAAATTGTGGTACATGAAGGTAATGGAAGATTATTGTTCTATAAAAAATCATAGACAAGCTGATTATAAAAAGAACTGGAAAGATTTACATGAAATGATGCTGCACAAAACAAGCAGAACCAGGAATATATTGTACACAGCAACACCAAGAATGCACAATGATCAACTATAAAAGGCTTGATTCTTCGCAGTGGTTCAATGATCCAAAGCAATCTCAATAGACTATGGACAGAAAATGCTATCTGCATACAGAAAAAGAACTAAGGAGACTGAATGTAAATCAGCACATGCTATGTTTACTTCTTCTTTTTTTTAATCTCTCCCATGCTTTTTCCCCTTTGCTCTGATTTTTCTCTCCCAACATGATTCATAAAGCAATGTGTACTGAAAATAAATAAACTTACCACAATTTTAAAAAGTATGTTAATTTTATATAATTCTGCTATTTCTACTTTTTTATTCTACTTTCATTTATAAATGCTATATCATGTTTCTCTGAATTCTTTATATTCATTCCATATTGTATAATAATGACAATTTCCTCAGAAAAAGCCAAACAGAAATGGAAGGGATATTATTGGGCCTTGTGTAGGAAAAACCTCAAGTGCTTAGTTAAGAAGGATTTCAGAGGCACATTGCTATTTCTCTTTGATATCCAACAAGGATATTGCAATATGATTAGATCGGTGTGATAATTACTTTTTCTGAATATTATAACATTGTTTGTTCATCTGTTCCTCAGTCTATGGCTACCTTATTTCCAATTTTTGGCTGCTACATTGATTTTGGTATTATATGGAGCTTTTTATTTATCATTGATTTTATTTGGGCATTTTCTAATTAATGAGATTACTGGTGCACAGTATATAGTTTAGTATAGAGTTCAGGGTGTAGAGTATAGAGTTTCTCACATGATTTCAAATAGTTTTCCATAGACCAATTCAATTCACTTCAACATTATTTTAATTTGTCTGATTTCTTATCACATCGACTATTTCTGTCCTTTCTCAATGTTTGCCAATTTGATGAATGTGAACAAAAACCCTAAATTTGCTTTACTTTATTTATTACTTCCAGGCTTGGAATCAAGAAGTTTTATCTTTCTGAGTTCAAATCTGGCTTCAAACACAATAGCTGTACGACCCTTGGCAAATCACTTAAGTGATTTTTGCCTCATTTTCCTCATCTGTCAAATGAGTTGAATTAGGAAATGACAAACCACTCCAATATTCTTGCCAAGAAAACCCCATATGGGATTATGAAATGTACTTAACTGAAAAATGACTGTACAACTATATACACACACACACACACACACACACACACACACACACACATATATATACACACACACATATATACATATACATGTTCAAACTATTATTTTGCTGTACAAAAAGAATCGGACTTTGAAATAGTGTACAATTAGCCTGTGAAGGAAATCAAAAATGCAGGTGGACAAAAACAGAGGGATTGCGAATTCTATGTAGTGGTTCATACTCATCTCCCAGAGTTCTTTCACTGGGTGTAGCTGGTCAATTCATTACTGCTCTATTGGAACTGATTTGGTTCATCTCATTGTTGAAGATGGCCACGTCCATCAGAATTGATCATCATACAGTATTGTTGTTGAAGTATATAATGATCTCCTGGTCCTGCTCATTTTACTCAGCATCAGTTCATGTAAGTCTCTCCAGGCCTTCCTGAAATCATCCTGCTGGTCATTTCTTACCGAACAATAATATTCCATAATATTCATATACCACAATTTATTCAGCCATTCTCCAATTGATGGGCATCCACTCAGTTTCCAGTTTCTGGCCACTACAAAGAGGGCTGCCACAAACATTTTTGCACATACAGGTCCCTTTCCCTTCTTTAAAATCTCTTTGGGATATAAGCCCAGTAATAACACTGCTGGGTCAAAGGGTATGCACAGTTCGATAGCTTTTTGAGCATAGTTCCAAATTGCTCTCCAGAATATCTGGATGTATTCACAATTCCACCAACAATGTATCAGTGTCCCAGTTTTCCCGTATTCCCTCCAACATTCCACATTATCTTTCCCTGTCGTTCTAGCCAGTCTGACAGGTGTATAGTGGTATCAGAGACCATTTTCTTATTTTTTAAAATAATTTTTATTTTCAAAATACATGAAAAGACAGTTTTCAACATTCATCCTTGCAAAACGTTGTGTTCCAAAATTTTCCCCCTTCCCTCCTCTCCTCTCCCCTCCTTTCCCTAGAAAGCAAGTAATCCAATATATGTTAAGCATGGGCAATTATTCTGTACATATTTCCATATTTATCATGCTGCACAAGAAAAATCAGGTCAAAAAGGGGAAAAAAAACGAGAAAAAAAAAACAAAAACAAACAAACAACAACAAAAAAAGGTGAAACTACTATGTTGTGATTCACATTCAGTCCCCATAGTTCTCTTTGTGGATGCAGACGGCTCTCTCCATCACAATCTATTGAAATTGGCCTGAATCATCTCTTTATTGAAAAGAGCCATGTCTATCACAGTTAATCATCACATAATCTTGTTGCTGTGTACAATGTTCTTTTGGTTCTACTCATTTCACTTAGCATCAGTTCAAGTAAGTTTCTTCAGGACTCTGAAATTATCCTACTGATTGTTTCTTATAGAACAATAATAGTCTATAACATTCATATATAACATAACTTACTCAGCTATTCCCCAACTGATGGGCATCCACTCAGTTTTCATTTCCTTGCTACTATAAAAAGGGCTGCTGCAAATATTTTTTGCACATATGGAGACCATTCAAATATAACTAACATAGCAATGAAATCTGACACTATATGGAATAATCTTTTCTATTGAATGGAGGGATGTGTGTTTAATCATTATTTCCCTGAAACTAAGATTAGACACTGTATAATTTGAATTTTATGTCTTCTATTATTTTTTTTACATTATTATAGTTCTTTTACATATTACTCTCGTTTCATCTTTCTATATTTTCCACTATTTCATAGAAGTCTTTCACTATTTCTCTGAATTCCTATCATTCACATTTTTGCATGTGTAATAATAGTCTGTTATGTTTATGTATTGTGATTTGACTTGCCATTTAAGGGTTATTTGGAAATAGTTATACTGCTATGAGTATTTGGTCTGTATGGCACTTTTCTGTCTGTTATTTTGCCTTCTTGGTATATAGGCTTAGTAATGATATTGCCCAGTTCAAAGGTTATACATATTTGTAATTTTAAACTGGCCATGAAATTCCCTTTATGTCTACTTGTCTTCCTCAAGGCCTTTACAGCCTTCTTTAAAAGAATTTCTTTTTCCATCTTTAGAATTTCATTCTTAGTAGCTATTTATAATTCTTCTGTCTTTTTTTCTAGAAAGATTATGACTTGATCCTTTTGAAATCTCTCCCTTTAAAATGAGGGCACATGGCAGGGAGGCTGACTGCATTTCCTCTTCTTTCTAATCATTAACTCTAAGACGGAGTGAGTGGCCATTTTTTAATCTCCAAGGTCTACTAATTTGGCATTCTGTTCTTCCTTGCTGAGGCTCCAGTCTAGCTTAGCAGGTACCTAGTTGTTTCTGATGAAATGAGTATCTTTTTCTCTGGCTGGAGTTCTCTCTGTTTGTCTCGTTGCTCTGCTCTTTTTCCTTTTTACTGATTTTGTATAAAAGGAGACTAGAAGCAAGCCACGTGGAGTTTAGTTTTGTCTCTTCCAAATATAATTTTGGGAAAAACATAACATTCAAGATTATTTCTATATATTTAGAGAGGCAGAATAATCCCAGCTCCACCCTCTATCACAGAGTTAGTTTGAGCATAAAAAAGCAAGCTGTATACTAATATAAGCAGTTTTGACAACCTTGTGTATATTTTAATCAATAGTAAATAATGGTGATTCTAAGGTCGTTGTGTCATAGTATTTTTGAAAACAGAGATAGCAACTACTCTAAAAATAGACTTCCAAATACTGTTTGAGGCAGCCTTTTTCTGCAGTGGCCAAGAACTGGAAATGGAGTGAATGCTCATCATTAGAGAATGTCTGAATAAGTTATTATATATGAATGCTATGGAATATTGTTGTTCAATAAGAAGCAATTAGCAAGATGATTTTAGAGAGGCTGGAAAGATTTACATGAACTGATACTAAGTAAAATGAGCAGAATCAAGAACCGTTGTACACAATAACAGCAAGATTATGTGATGATCAACTTTATTGGACTTGGCTCTTCTCAACAGTGTGGTGTTTCAAGACAATTACAATAGACTTGGGATGGAAAATGCTACCCACATTCAGAGAGAGAACTCTGTATGGATTGAAGCATAGTATTTTCACCTTTTTTTTTTTGTTTGTCTTCTTGCTTTTTCTCTGTCATTTTTTCCCTTTTGGTCTGATTTTTCTTACACAACATGACAAATATGGAAATATATTTAAAAGGATTGTACATGTTTAACTCATGTCAGATTGCTTGCTTTCTCTGGGGCAAGGGAAGGCATAAGGAAGGGAAGGAAAAAAAATTGGAATACAAGGTCTTACCAAAGTGAATGTTGAAAACTATCTTCACATGTATTTGGAAAAATAAAGTACTATTAAGAAAAAACAAACAAGACTGCCAAAAATTTAAATCTATTTAGAGGAAGTAATAAAGATTAGATGAAATTATATAGGTAAGGCTTAAACCATCATATAAAATATATAGTACCCCCAATAATACCCATCTTCCCCAGGATGCAACTCTGTTGACTTAAACTTTATTTTATGTCAGGAAAATAAAAAAGAACAGTATGAGGAAGAATGGAGCCAGTGAATTGACTTGTGGAGTTTAATCTAAGCACAGGAGACCTGGAAAGAGAATAGATTAATAGAAAAAATTAATGTTACCTCTTTTAGTCCTCTGCTTTGTATGGGAATAGGCTGGAGAGAGTTTAAAGATCATCAGACACAAATGTGTCTGTCTGTTTCACTCTCAGTAGAATTGATTGTAGAGAAATTTCTTACAATCAGACAAATACACATTCTTTCCAAATCATCCAGTATTCCACAGGGAACCAGGAGTCTTTAATTTATTATCAAGTGAAGGTGTCCACTAGACAGTTGATAATTGGCAGTCCATGACTAAGGTAGGAAGACAGTTGTTGAGTCTTATGGATGAATTAGAAATCTTAGGCAGTATTATATTGCAAAAAGAGAAAGTGTCAGAGAGGAAAGAGCTGAGGAGAAAAAAATTTAGGCAGTATCTATATTTATGGTCTAGGGAAAGAAAAGTCAGCTAAAGAGACTGATCAAAAGGGGAAGAATCAGGATAAAAGATAATTCACTGTCAGAGTCACCAAAAGGGGAAACATTTTCAAGCAATATGATGAGTGGTTAAGAAATAGCTATTACAAATGGGTAAATCAGAATGAAGACAGAGAAATGGCCTTTGGATTTGTGTCTCATTGTTCATCTTGAAGAGATCAATTAATTTGATTGAGGGGAAAAAAAGAAAAAAATATTTTTACTGGCTTTGCAAATTAGAAACTAAATCTTGTCAAGTCTACAGGTGGAGGTTTTTGACTGTATTGATATGTACTTCATTATTCTCTGTCCTGGTTAGAGGATATCCAGAATATTGTATTCATTCCTGAAGGACTCTGATGAAGCAAATCATATCTAGAGAAGAGTGACCTGGATGGTTAAAAGGACTGGACGTAATATTGTATGACACTGAAGGAAGGAGACAGGGATGTAATGGAAAGATTGCTACATTTGGAATGAGGACTCATTTGTAATCTTCCTGACCTTGGGCAAGCCCATTATTTCTTCTGTTCTGGGAGAATACTGGGGCCCCGGGTTTTTATTCTAGTACATTGCCATCCACACTGTGAAGTTTTGTTAACCAAAAGTAGAGATGGTGACCCAGAAAGTCAAACTTCTGCAATGAAAGTAACTGAAAAGAGCAGCTTGGGCTGATGAAAAATGATGATTATGGATTGAGAATTTTATTAGTAAATTTCTCAGGGATGGATAAATTCCTTCCATGGCTCATGGTTGTGATTTGATTAAAGACATGTTAAAAAACTATGATAAAGAACCTGGAGTTTGGTTCCTAGTTTATTCTACTATCAGATTCTGTGTAACTTGGAAAACCACATAACTTTTTTCGGTCTCAGTTTCTTTTACCCATATGTTTTTACCCATGTGATTAATAAGATATATCTACTTTATGGGATTGGTATGAGGATCACTGAAATAGCATATGATGCATTTTGCATATAATAAAACACTATATAATCCTACTTTTTATCATTAATTCCATTTAGATTTTCTTACAAGTCACTTTAGCAAGCATATATTTAAAAAGCACCTATTCTATTCCAGGATCCACTATAGGCAAAAAGAAAGACAGTCTGTACCCTTAAGAAGCTTACTTACTAATTTATGACACATAAATGGAAGCTGGAAATCAGAGATAGAGGAAGAAAGGAGAAGGTGATAAGGTAGAAAAGGTCAGAGAGTTAGGAACAAAATAGGGAGAGAGGTGAGTCTTGGATGGCCCCAGGTACTTCCTTAAAAATAAGTTTTTATGAATATGTTCTGAGACAAAAAAAAAGCCCAATTAATACTGAAAAAGTCTAAAAATCTGGACTGTGAACTTCCTATCTCCACAAAGGGATAGGTTACAGTGTGCCTTCTCATATCTCTTTATTCAATTCTTACTTGTCTTTATAGTTTTATTACATTTATTTTTTGTTGAGTCATTTTTTTTCCATTTACGTTGTAGTATTCATACCACATAGTATCATGGCACATAACTTTTTTTGGTTCTTCTTCCTTTATTCTGTATCAGTTCATATTGATCTTTCCATGCTTCTCTGTATTCATCACCCACATCATTTCTTACAATCCAGTAATATTCCATTATATTCATGTACACAATTTCTTTAGCCATTCCCTAGTTGATGGGCATTTACTTTGTTTCTAAATCTTAACTATCACAAATAGTGCTGCCATAAATATTTTGGAGTATATGGATATTTTCTTCTTATCAATGGTTCCCTTGGAATATAAGCCCAGTGATGGAATCTTTAAGTTACTTATTTGTACAATTCCAAATTGCTTTCCAAAATTGTTGTTACATTGAGATTTAATGGAAATTTCATTTTAAAAAATAGATTAGAGTTAAGCAATCCCAAAGTAACCCATAAATGTATAGATTTAGTATAAATGTAACAGTCCTTTAATAATTCAGGTTAAAGGGAGCAGGAAGGTGGCGCAGTACATAGAACATCAGTCCTGAAGTCAGGAGGACCTGAGTTCAACTGTGACTTCAGACATTTAATACTTCCTAGCTGTGACCCTGGGAAGTCACTTAACCCCATTGCCTCAGGAAAAGAAAAATTCAGTTAAATTGTAGAAACCTCTTCCATTTATGAGTAAAGGGATGCTATTAGTTATGAACTTGTGCTGATAAATGTATTTGGAGTAGAGAAGTAAAAGTCATGATGTTCTAGATTCTGACAAAGTCTGTCTTTCCGATAGAAACTTCATTCATTGTATCTGTTTGTATCTTATATAACAGCTATTTCTTGGTACCCTTTTTCATCATTAAAGTAGAATCTTTTGTCCTGGAGGAAAACAAGTGACCTTTCCATATAAAAATCTATTATCTCATCCTGGGATATTAATTCACCCCTCCTATGCTTGAAGCAATCTATCACTCAGATCAAGTAAGTTTAGTGTCTGTTGACAGACAGTATCTCTTGTCAGGAGTTGTGTTGCATGCTCTAGATGAACAATGCTTGTTCATTGCATTGATCAACATTCTTAAATCTTTATGTATTAATTTATTTTTTTAATTAACAAGCATCCCCCCACCCCCAGCCTCTTTCCAAATGAAGAGAAAAAATACATGCAATAGAGGTCTTATAATAAAAATGTGTCAAAACAAATACTACATAATCTATGTTCAAAAATGTGTCAGTCCTTGGTTATTTTCATTGAGGTGATTAAGGTCAATTCTAATAGGTTGTGATGGAGAAAGTCATCCTCATTCAGAGAGAGAACTATGGAGACTGAATGTGGATCATACATAGTATTTTCATCATTTTGGTTGTGGTGGTTGTTGTTATTGTTTGCTTATTCAATTACTTGCTGTCCCCTAAAGGGGAAGGGTGGGGGGAAAGTAGGAGAAAAATTTGGAATATAAGATTTTGCAAGAATGAATACTGAAAACTATCTTTGCATGCATTTTGAAAAATAAAAAGCTATTTATTATAAAAAACCAAACATGTGTCAGTCATTTTGTATCTTGAATCAATCAAATTTGCCAGAAGTTGAATGGCATAAATCCTCATTCAGCATCCTGAATCATAATTATTAAGTTAACATTAATATCCATGATTATGAAACCATTAATGTTTTTCTTTTTTAAAAAAAATATTTATTTAATATTTTCCCCCAGTAACACTCAAAATAACTTTTTTATATTTGTTTTTAAGATTTTTGAGTTCTAGGTTCTCACCTTTATCACTACCTACAATATAAAAAAAATTTCCACAAAAGTCAAATTGTGAAAGGAAACATAGATCTCCTATCCTAATGAAAATAAAAATCCTCAACAAAAATTAAGTTAAAAATAAAGAGTGAAATAGAGAAATAGAGAATGCTTCGATCTATATTCAGACTTGATCATTTCCTTCTCTGGATATTGGATAGTATTTTTCATCTTAAGTCCTTCAGAGTAGTTGTATATAATTGTACTACTGAGAATAGCAAAGTCATTTATAGCTGGTCATCCCAGAACGTTGCTATTACTTTGTATACAGTATATTTCACTTTGTTCATGGAGGACTTTCCTGGTTTTTCTTTCTTTCTTTTTTTTTTTTTTTTCCTGAAAGCATCCTACTCATCATTTTCTAGAGAACAATAATATTCCATCAGAGAAACTTGCTTTCCCCAAAAAATGTTTTTATACTTACTATTGCTGATTGTATTTCCCCCCATTTATTCACTCTCTCCTTTCACTAATTCTCCAAGTTAAACCATTAATTTTTAAGTTATTAAGTCTTTCAAAATTGTTGTCTTTTAAAGTATTGTCTTTACTGTATAAATTATTTTCCTGGTTCTTCTCACTTCAATCTTTATTATTGCTGGGACTTGTCTTCTTTCATTTCTCTGAAATTGTTCCTTTTGTTTTTTCATACATCATGATAACATTTTGTTATATTCATATACTATAATTTATCTAGCTAATTCTGCCTTTGAAGGATATTCCTTTGAATTTCCAGGTCTTTGCTGTTATAATAAGAGTTGCTACAAATATTTTTGTACATATTGATCCTTTTTTCTCTTTTCTTTGATTTCTTTTAGGTATAGTCTTAGCAATAATATTAATGGTTCTAAGACTGTGCAGTTTAGTAACTTTTTGGACATATTTCCAAATTACTTTCACAAGAAATGTACCATTTCACATCTCTACCAAAAATAAATTAATATGACTATTACTAACTTTGTTATTTTAATATATTGTGGTTTTTTTTTTTTTTTTTTTGCCATTCTGCTGGGTGTAAGGTGGGATTTCAGCTTTGTTTTAGTTTGTATTTCTCTTTTCCTAATTAACTGCACTAAACAACTAGTAAGTGTTTCTCTTGGCTATAAGTTCAGAATATTTTTCATAATCCTCCATCATCTTTCTTAAATCATTGATAAAGGTATTGAATAGCAAAAAGGCTAAGCAAAGATCCTAGGATCCATCATTAGAAAATTGATTCCAAGATGTCATTGATCCAATAATGACTTCTTTTTAATTTTGGTTAATTCAGATAATTGGAAATCTACTTTTCTGAACCTATATTTCTCTAGTCTAGTTGTCCTTTCAAAAAATGAGTTTAGTCTGGGTGAAAAAGCACATAAAATTTTAGTTCAGCTATCACTTCTGCCAGTTCTTTTTCTTTTTCTCTCCTCTCTGCTCTTTCTGGGTCTGGTGATTTGAACTCATTTCAGGCAACTAGGAAGAATCGTTATCACCACCTCATTTTTTTTAACTTCACCCCCCTATTCTTTTTTGTTCTGCTTGTCTCTGGCTGATCTTTCTCCTTGATAAAGAATAAAAGTAGCCAAGTAAGGTGGCAGTTTGTTTTTGTCCTCCATTGTTTATTGCTATTGCCCTATGCATCCTGAGCTATAGTTATGCCCATTATTTGATCTTTTCTTTGGCACTTGGATCTTTGGCACTCCTCTGTTTTCATATACTTCTTTGTTGTTTAGTTGTTTGCAGTCATGTCGGACAAGAGTCAAGGCAGCTTTTGGTTTGGGGGTTGGGGCTGAGTTTCGGGAATAGTTTTATCATTTCCTTCTTCAGCTCATTGTACAGATGATGGTTAAGTGACTGGCCTATGGTCCCCCAGCTAGTATGTGTTGAGACCAGATCTGAAATCAGGAAGATAACTCTTCCTGATTTCTAGGCACTCAATCCACTGCACCGCCCAGCTTCTTTCTTACCTTTTTACTCATCTCTGTTTCCTTCTGAGATTTGAAAAAAAAAAAATCTTAGCTGATTATTAAGTTACTTGTATACTCAGCTATGGTTTCTTCACATAATTTACCCTTTTCTTCCTCATTGAATTTATTTGTTTGTTTCCTTAGAATTTAATTTTTGTGTGTTTCCCAGGAAAACTAGAGTAAAGTTGGTTAGCCTCATGTTATGTGCATTTCTCTCCTGGAGACAAAATGATGTCTGCTCTCTTTATCTTTTCTTTTAAAAATATATAAAACTTTTTATTTATATTCTGTTTTTTTTTAACATCATCATAATTATACCTAGTCTCCCTCCTTCTTGACTTTCCAGCGCTACTCCTTATAACAAATAGTATTTTTAAAATCTCCTCCCCACAAAAAAAAAGAAAAAAAATTAACCCAACTTTATACATCTGAAAAAAATGTGAAAACATCTGCAAAAATGTGAAAACATTTGCAGTAGATAATACTTATGAACCTTCTACTTCTATGAAGAGGTTGGGGGAGGGTATCCGCTCACATCTCTCTTCATTTGAGTCATGTCTGAGCTTTACAATTTTGTTATATTTACTTTTTTTATAAAGCTTTTTATTTTCAAAACATATGCATGGTTAATTTGACAATATTGATCCTTGCATAGCCTTGTGTTTCAGATTTTCTCCTCCTTTCCCCTATCCCCTCCCCTAGATGGCAGGCAATATGTTTACTTTTTAAAAAAATAAGTTTTTATTGATGTCTTCTGTTGTGGTTATCTCAAATATCACTCTTCTTTCCTTTCCCAGAGAATTATCTCATGTTTTTTAGTACTTTTTATAGATTTGAAAAAAATCAGCATATCTGACTGACACATTGAAAAGGTCCTTTTAACAGTGTGTGATGCTTGTGGACCTCTTACCTCTATGAAAGAATGGGGTAGAGGTATCTTTCTATATCTCTTAATTCGTCAGGTTTACTCTTTATTATTTTTTTATATTCATTTTTTATTGGGTGGCATAGTTATTTCTTCTACAACTACAAATTTAATTAATTAATTTAAATTTAATTTAATTATGTTGTATTTGTATTGTTGTATGTTGTTTGTTTTATATTGTAGTTACATTGTATGTTTTCTTAGCTTCTTTCCTTCCTGTTTTTCCTTCCCTGCTTCTCTGGTTACAGTTACTTTTGATTTATGTTATGTGGTTCTTTCCATTTACATTCTTGTATTCCTTTTATATTATTTTCCTGGATCTACTTCTTTCACTCTGTATCAGTTCATGTAGATCTTTTCATGCTTCTCTGTGTTCCTTATCTACACAGTTTCTTACAGAACATTCCATTACATTTCTATGCCACAATTTGTTTGGCTATTCCCCATTTAGTAGATGTGTGTCTTTTTTCCTCCCCCAATTTTTTCCCATTGCAGAAAGCACTACTATAAATATTTTTGATTTATATGGGTATTTTCTTATCAATGGATTCTTGGAGTATAAACTCATTAATGAAATCTCAGAGGAACCGGACATTTTGTCTTTTATTTTATTCTGCCCATCTCTTCTATTTTTTTTTCTTCCAGTAGGGTCCATGCCTAGCCTGAATCATTTATTTACAATCATTGTTTTCTATTATGTTGTATGCTGCTGTTTACTGTAAGAGACAAGCATCTTACCAAGGTTTTTATTTTTTGTTCTTACAAGAGCGAGTGTTTAAGCTAGCAGGCACACTTAAAATCATTAAAGCATTCCTTTTTGTACCTTGTCCCAGAAGCACAAGTTCCTCTTCTGCTTCCGCATTGGCTGGGTATTATAGAGATTGTAACCTATTTGGAGAGCCTAATTTCCCCAACATGAGTGTGAGTCTCCATCCCTAATTACATCTCATAGAGTGTTTCTTATTCTAATTTATGGCTTCACTTTTTAGGTTTCATTTCTTGGGTTTCAGTTTTTTTTTTTTTTTTTGAAGTTTCATTTTTCTGGATTTCGCTAATTAAAGTTTTATAATTCTGTGGAAACTAAATCCTCACTCAATTAGTACATTCTCTAATGTTTCAGAAGAACTAGGCAGAGGCAGGAAGCATGATGACATGTTGTTGGGTTTTTTTCTGATAATTTGTAGTTTTTATATTAATAGCAAATATATGAGGAATTCAT
The DNA here is from genome assembly GCF_016432865.1 of Antechinus flavipes. Taxonomy (NCBI): domain Eukaryota; kingdom Metazoa; phylum Chordata; class Mammalia; order Dasyuromorphia; family Dasyuridae; genus Antechinus; species Antechinus flavipes. The sequence continues at coordinate 387,826,845 of NC_067399.1, read as the reverse complement.
TCACCTGAGGAATAAAGTTTGAACCTTAATCATACTGTTGAACTTCCGCAGAATTTATTTGTCATTAGGTAGTACCTAACTTTCATTTCAAATCAATTCTCCACAGATGCAGAGTATTACTTGTATGTTATTAGATAAATACTCTTTTTTGCTAAGTCTGTCATTGTTTGTGTTTACATGTGCCTTATTTTTAACTTTTATTTTTCATCACACAGAAGAAATGGATGTAAAAAGGCTTGTTTTTGTTTGAATGATTTAGATTCCCTTATTAAACACTGTCTTCATTTGCAGATGGATAATGCCAGAGACCTGCTCTCCTTTGGGGGTCTTCAGGTGGTGATCAATGGGCTCAACAGTACTGAGGACTTGGTGAAGGAGTATTCTGCTTTTGTGTTGGGTGCTGCTTTCTCCAGGTAAGTTCTAGACTAGGGGTTCTGCCATTTAAATGTCTAGGATGGAAATAATATTTCTGAAATTTTCATCAATCTGGAGCAGGAGGAGAGATGTGGGAAGAAGCTCTGGTCCTTTTACTGGCCTATTTCAAACTACAGTTTTGGGTATTCCTGTGGGAAAGGTAATAAAAAACTATTCTTTCATTTGTTACATAATCCTATAAATACTGAACAACCTTGTATTTAACTACATTGTATAGATTTATATTTATCAACTTTATATTGATGTGTACCCTAGAAGCAGTGCAATGCATAGACCATAAGGTCTTGAATCAGGAAGACTCAAATTCTAATCCAGTCTCATCTATTTAATGAAGTTTGTGATCTTGGGCAAGTCATTCAATTTTTATCAGCCTTTGTTTCTGTAAAATGGGGATACCTAAGTCCTAAGATGTTGTGTGGATCAAATAAGAGAATATTTGTAGTAAAATACTTAGCACAGTGCCTGAAATAGAGGATTAATAAATAATAAATAATAATCTTAAATAATAATATTTAACAAATCTCCTTTCTTCCCTCCCTCTTTTCTTCCCTTTCTCCCAACTTTCCTTTCTTTTACATTCTTATCTTCATTAAAATATTACTTTTTGGTAAGTAGAGATTTTCTTACATTCTTTCTACTTGTATCCCTGGCATCTAATGTGTACCTTGTACATAATAGGTACTTAATAGGAAGTTTTCCCTGACCAACTTAAATTTGCCTTTGAAATTTTCACCCAGTAGACTTGGTTATACCTTCTAGCTAAATTAAAATCTAATCTCTCTTTTATACAATAGCTATTCAGATTACTGAAGAAAACATCTGTCATTCTTTTTGGACTTCCTATTCACAACTTCTTTTTTCCATATTCAACATGTATAGTTCCTCCTAGGATTTGTACCTATGACCTTTTCCCTTTCATTCCCTTCTTGAATACTGGACAGTTCTTCAGAGAATATAGCACATGTAACCTAATATTGCATTGTCTTCTTGGCCTGCTGTCACATGGTTTATGCACATTGAGTTTTCAGTTCTCTTTAAGCTTCTAGATCCTTTTCACTATAACTGCTGTAAAAAAAAATGTAAATAGTATATTGGTTTTTTCCAATTATATATAAAAATAGTTTTCAACATTTTTTACAAGATTTTGAGTTCCAAAATTTTCTCCTTCTCTTCTTTTCTTCTTACCTTCCCAAGATGGCAGGCTATCTGATATAGGTTATATCTGTGCAATCGTGTTATACAGATTTCCACATTAATCATGTTGTGAAAAAAGAAACAGAACAAAAGATAAAAAAACAAAGTGAAAATAATCTGCATTCAGACTCCATAGTTCTTTCTTTGGATTTGGTCAGCATTTTTCATCATGATTCTTTTGGAATTGTATTTTGATCGTTGTATTACTGAGAAGAACTAAGTCATTCACAGTTGGTCATTTTAAAATATTGCTATTATTGTGTAAAATTTTCTCCTGGTTCTGCTAACTTCATTCCACATCAGGTCATTTTAGTTTTTCCAGATTTTTCTGAAATCTGTGTCATCATTTTTCATAGCACAGTATTATTCCACTGCATTCACATACCACAATTTGTTCAGCCATTTTTCATTTGATGGGCATTTCATCAATTCCCAGTTCTTTGCCACCATAAAAAGAGTTGCTATACATATTTTTGTACATAGAGGTCCTTTACATGTTTTCCCTTTTTTTTATTATCCCTTTGGATACAAAATCTAGTAGTGGTGTTCTTGGTTCAGAGGTTATATACATAGTTTGATTGTTCTTTGGGCATAATTCTAAATTGTTTTCCAGAAGGTTTGGATCAGTTTACAAGTCCACCAGATAAACATTGATATTCCAGTTTTCCCTCATTTTCTCCAACATTGATCACTTTTTTTTTCTGTCACTTTAGCCAGTCTGATAGTTGTGGGATGGTAGCCTCAAATGCCTGTGAATTTTATTCAAAATTTCTTCTGCATCCTATTTCTCAGCTTATATCTTACATAGACACTTTATGCCACATTTATAAGGCATAAAGTGAGTAAAGCATTTAGAACAGCAGTTTGTGGAGATTAAAGAGGGCATAACTTCCTGGAAGTTTTGTTTGTTATTGATAGGTAATCAAAATCTGACCAGGGAGGACCTGTTAGGGAATCTGTTCTTCTTTATTCAGGAACAACTAACTAATGTGATATGCCTCATTTAGAAATTAAGAACATAAAGTTTGACTTGTTTCTTATCAGAAGGCCAAAAAAGCCACGGAAGAATTGTTGAGAATTGTGGGACTATCCCATTGGTTTTTCCCATGAGGGAGATCAGATTATCTTTATATCACAGTTGGTTATTCAGAACCATAATTCTTTTTACTTGTGAAATCTGTTAAGGAATAAATTTCTTTTGATCCTTCGTAGGAGCAAAGCACCTTTGGATGACCATAAAAATAACATTTTGAGTGAGAAACTGCTCTGGATATCTGACCAGCTGGGAATTTTATAGGAGAACATCTTCTTTATGTTTATTTCTTTTCTCTGATGATTTTAATTAGAATTTGATTTTGATTAAAATTTACCAAGAATCTGATACTTCTTAGTGCTGGGGCAACAAAGATTGGGATATCCTGGCTAAGGGAATTGTGTGGAAGGAAGTGCAGTGGGAAGCTGCCTTTCTCATTTGTTTCTCCTTCTTATAGTCCTCTCAAATGCTGATCCCTGGGTCAATCTCTGCGAACTTGACTTCTGAAACATCTTAATAGGTTTCTCAAAGGTTAACTGAAGCAAAACAATTCAGAATTATAGGTTACTTACTTCCTACCTTTTGTAACTTCCTCTTCCTCAGTTTAGATAGTAAACTATAGTTGATAACTATCTACAGTTTACAGAAAAAGATCTCTAATCTCACATTAACCCTAGGATCATCACTTCTTGTGGTGGAAAAAAAGAGGTGTGAGTGTGAGAGAGTGAGGAGGAAAGGGGAAGAGAGAGGGAGAGGAAGAGATTAAATGAGAACAAGAAAAGGGATTTCCATTGTCTCACTTCAGCCTCTGGTAAGTCAAAGGACTTATTCTTGTGGTCTTTAAAAGCCATTAGACTTTCTGAAGTCCTGGATTCATTCAAATATTTCTTTTGCCACCGCATTAACTAAAATGTGACCAAGCCAAACTTTATTACTCTCTTCCTTGCTTTTCTTTGGAAACTTTTTTAGTAATTCCAGTCCCTTATTATAGCCATCAATTTCAAAGCTTCAGCTTAGAGATCCTTTGCAGCTGCTTGTGGAAATAGAATTCTTATGGAAAAAAAAAATCTATCATTCTGTTTTCTTTAAGGTGGATTTAAGGGGACTAACCCACAGAGTCACAAGCAGTTGGATGGGGCCTTTTGAGCTCCATAACTCACCAAGGGGCTATGCCAGTACACAGTGTTATTAGGACTTTTCAGTGATTGCATTAGCATAAGAGCATGTTAACACTTATTCAGTGTTGCTAAAATTTAAATAGAGATAAATATAAAATATTACGATTTCATGTTTTGGTGGCAGCAGACTGCTGCATTCAAAATGATTTGGCACTGCTTTTGATGGTTCATCGGAGGGCTGTTAGGGTAATAGCACAGTATCATCAAAGCCATCAGAATACTGGTGGCAGAGTCCCCAATATCCTGAAAATGTCAGTGTTTTATGCAAAAAGGTACTTTAGGAATGGTAAGAATATATCCTCTTGGAGAAGGAGACCTTCAGTACTTTTTTGTGATTTGTAAGAAGCCCCACTCCCTCTTTTAAAGTATACATTTCTTCTCAAGTATTGAAGCCCTAGCTCCTTGCACTTTGAGGTGAAATTGTCTATGCCATGAGTATTCTAAGGCTCCTTTCCTGGAAATATGCCACAAAGTATCTGCATAGAAGATTTAGGTTTGAAAACAATCATGATGTTGAAGAAATGTCAAAAAGTTCACTCACTTAAAGCTAATTCAGGGTAATTCAATAGCAGTCTGATAAGGCCCAGTAACTGCAGTCCAGTCCTGGAAAAATTTTCTAGAAGTTATTTAGTCTTTCCACCTTCCCCTCTCCTTTTTAAAAAATCTCTAGACAAAGTATATCTGTAGTCACACAGTTCTCTGTTCAGACTTGGATCCATTCAGAAGTAGGCAGCATAAATGACTGTCCCTCAATATAGCCTGATCTTATCCCATTATATCTATAGCAAACCATTTTAGGTTGCTACTTTTCTTTTCTTTTTGCTGGGGCAATTGGGGAAGTGACTTGCCCAGGGTCACACAGCTAGGACGTGTTAAAGGTCTGAGGTCAAATTTAAACTCCGTCCTCCTAACTTCAGGGCTGGTGCTCTTATACCACCTAGCTGCCCCTGTGTGTTCGTTTTTATAGACTTATACATGTGCATGCTATCTCTCCTGATATACGGTAAGCTCTTTGAGCAGTTGCTGTTACCTTTCTTTGTGTCTCTAGCACAGAGCTGAGTACATAGTAAGCAATGAATGCTTTTGATCAGTTTTATTGATGAAGGAAGCAAGACTCACCCACACTCTTTAACAGTTGTGCATCATTCATGCCAGAGTCATGTTAAGCATTATGATGGGTAAGTCCACTTTATCATAGTGAAGGCTCAAAGTGTTCAATGTCAGAGTGGACAGTTTTTAAGTCATTTGCAGTGCTGAAATCTCTTTTCTTTTTCTCTTTGTCTCTTTGTCTCTCTGTCTTCTCTGTCTCTCTTTTCTTCCCTCCCTTCCTTTCTTCTTTCTTCCTTTTCTCTCTTCCCCACCCCCTTCTTTTTGGTGTATACTTAACATCATGATTTTTTTTCTTGGGTTTAATCAAAATCCTGATTTCTACATTGATTACCTAACATTCATATCTTTTATAAGGATGCTTATGTTAAATTATATTTTTCTGATGTTAACAGGGTCTACTTCAGGTTTGTTGGAACCCTGACTGCACTCTGTTCATTATCTACCTCATGGTTTTTCACTGGTCAGTCAAAGCCACGTCAGGTCATTTTAAATGCAGTACTTTGCCGCCAAAACACAATATTATGACATTTTAATGTTGATTACTATTTAAATATTAATGACACTGGGTTTTTATTTGCATGGTTGAATTAACTGTGTAAATGTGTCTATAATCTCCCCCAAGTTGATCTTTCTTCTAATCAGTATTGTGAACACTGACCACAATTGATCTCTAGGCACAGGATTTGACTATTCACATCTCTCCTTAATGTTTCTCCTTGATCTGTTTGCTAATGTTGCTTCATACCTCTGATATTCTCCTGGAGCTTGAAATCAACAGCGTGTTTTTTTTTTTTTTCTTTCCTTTTTATTTTATTTTATTTTATTTTATTTTATTTATTTATTTATTTATTTATTTATTTATTTATTTATTTATTTTTTCTGTTTGTTGATTGTAGTATCTCCCCTGAGGCTGTCTGCAATTTTCCCTACCAGTGATGAGATCTCTTACCATTCTTACCATCTTGCATTCCCTGTCTCTACTGACTGTGCTCTAGTAGTCTGCTCTTCTCCAGTCCCTTTAGCATGTGCTTTCATCTTCCTTTTTATCCCTCTTCTTTAGCAGTCTGATTTTTTAGCCTTCTTATAATTTGGAATCCCACAACTTCTACTATACTTGTTTAAAAAAAAAAAAAAAACTCAAATTAATTAAATTTGAGGATGATCATTCTTGCTGTGCCATTCCTCCCCTCCCCTCCCACCTTGCCTTGCAATGTAAGGACCTTGCAATGATGAATTCCCTTTACTAATACAGATCTGCAATGGAGAGTTTTAATGAAAGTTACCTGAGGGCTGAGAAAAATTAGTGACTTTTTCTTAATCACAAGCCAATATGTATCTGTTGGAAACCTATAGCCTTGTGACTCTGAGACCAACTCTCATTCCACTATTCCATGCTGCTTCTCTTCTTCTTTTCAGAGTTTATCAGTTAGTCCTAGATTCAGAAACTAGTTTGTGGCATTGCAAAGAGTATAGTAACTGAAGCCAGCTGTGGGGCTCTGGGCAGGTCACTTTACTTTTATGTACTTTAGGTTCCTCCTCCACAAAATGGATGATTGATCTTTGTGACTTCTCCCTCTAAGGAGCCTGTGACTATTTAAAATTTAAAGTTGTGTTTGCATGTTATTTGGCAAGGAGGATTAGACCCAACCCCACTGAGGGCCTGGAAGGTATCAATGGCTTTAAAGAAGTCATAATTCAGGGAAACTGGTATTTTAGTAAAAATTAGCATATGTCTCCCTTGTTTTCAGCCTTGCTGGTATAGGCAAGATGTGATACATATTACTTATAGCTGATAAAGAGAAGTTGCAGAACAATTTGTACATACTAATTTACTTAGTCACTCTTATGGTTGATCTATATGGTTAGTTAGCTAATGCACTTAAAACCAAATTCAAGGTCTGTTGAAAAGAAAAGACGACTTCATTCACTAACTAATATAAGTAGGGATAGGGATTGATGTGTTACCTCAGGAGAGGCTGTCATTTCAACTGGAAACCTCCCATATGTGGAAACTCTCAGCCAGTGCAAATTTTTATGGACCCATGTATCTGGTTTTTATGTGCCTTCTCTGCAACTTATGGTCATATAGAGTATTATATAGCCAGTTGTATAACCACTGGGTGGTTAAGTAATTTGGTTTGATGGCTTCTCACATTTTATTAAGAATTTTAATCTTTTTCAAAATTTTGTTACCTTAGATTTTATATCATATTTGTTTCCAAAGATATCTCTCTCCCTTCTCCTTGAGAGCCATCCTTTGTTATAAAGACTGGGTGGGGGAGGGGGAGGAAGAAACTTTAAGGAAAAATATTCAGCTTTGACAGTGTGTGTACAATATTTCATTCCCATAGTCTCCTATCTCTGAGGAAAAAGCAGGGAAATACACTTTTTTCATCTCTTTTAGGACTAACCTTGGTTATTATAATTACATAACATTAATTATCATTGCATTGTAGTAAATTGTTTCCATTTACATTGTCACATTCTTATAAAATGTCGTTATGTTGTATATTGTTTTCTTATGCTTACTTTGTAATGTGGTTGTGTGTGTGCTTTTGAGAAGTGGGAATTATTTTTAGATGTGTTTTTTGGTAACGACAGAATGCTACCCATGTTCAGGGTGTACCTTGTAGGCATCAACATTTACTCAAAACCATAGCTTAGTACCTTTGCAATGCCATGCATTCAAAAAAACATTTAGATAGCAGAGCAAATTAAGTGATAAGGACAGATTTTTCTCTCCTACACATATGGTAGTGTGCCTTTACTGATTATCATCTAATTAGTGGGGAAAGGCACTTCTAGGGAAAGATTTGTGGGATTCAGGAGTCTAGGTTCTAGGAGTGGCTCTGCTAACATCTAGTTTTATAATCTAGAGCCCTTATCTCTTAGAAAGGGGGAACAAGTATTTAAGCATTTATTAAGCATTGTTTCAGACAAGATGCTAGGAAGCATCATACAAATGTCTTATCTGATTATCTCATAACCCTGCGTGGTAGGTGCTATTATCTCCATTTTTCAGTAGAGGAAACTAAGGCAGACAGAGGATAGATGACAAGGATCACATAGCTGGCTTTGAACTCATTTCAACTCCAGGCTTCCTGCTTTATCTCCTGTTCCACTTAGCAACCCCAAAGTGATTAGTAAGCCTCTTCCTGTCAAGTAAATCTCTTAGCAAGAGGGAAGGAATACATTACTTGAGAACAGAGATTAAGTCTGTGAAGCACAATACTCATTTAGGAAGTCTGCTAGAAAAGGCAAATCGCATCTATGTTATAACCTTGTCTGTTTTTTTAACTGAATTTCTATATTGACTTGAATTCCTGGTCCCATCCAACTCTGGCATTGGGTCAGAAGGCCTATTTAGATTCTCGTCTGCTTCCCTTAAAAATCTAGGAAATGAGGGCTGGTAGGTGGTGCAGTAGATAGAATGCTAGCCCTGACGTCAGGAGGACCTGAGTTCAAATCTGTCCTCAGACACTTAACACTCTTAGCTGTGTGACCTTGGGCAAGTCATTAACCCCAATTGCCTCAGCAAAAAACAAACCAAAAAAAAAAATCTAGGCAATGATCTAGTGATAAGGATAACAGTATGTTTCATGGACTCTTCTTAGCTCTTCTGATGGTCCATGATTGGCATTCAAATGAGCTTAAGGCAAAGACACAATATCCATCCACCTCACTTTTTCTCCACATTCTCACCATTATTATGCATCCTTGTCAGCAACAAAATTACTTGCTTGATTAAAAATTTCTTTGAAGCAAAAGCCTCCTATTGATAAGAATAAATTATTTGTAGAAAAACCAGAACTATACAATTACAATGACCAATTATTTACTTGCTGTCAGTAATCTGGACTCTGTCTGGAATGTCAAAAAAAAGGTAAACTATATTCCTCAAGGCTTCCCCTTGAGTTCTTTCACCTACTTTTATTTTTTGTGCCAATCAGAGAACATTATTGGACATCTTTTTTTTTTCCTCTGTATCACTGCAGTAAGTCTATCAGTCCGTCAATAAACATTTAAGGGCCTACTATGTGTCTAGGCACTATATTTAAATGCTTAAAATTTAAATATTTTGCTCCTTAACAAAAAGGAGCAAAAGACCATTCTTATCTTAAAGAAGTTTGTAATCTAATGGAGAAGAAATAAGCAAACATATCTGTGTATATAGCTTGTATGCACAGATTTGTTTGCTTATTTCTGGTTAAATAGGATAAATAAGAAGGAAAAGTTCTAGAATTAAGAAAGGTTGGGAAAGGCTTTCTATAGAAAATAAGATTATAGTTGGGATTTAAATGAAGCCAAGGAAGCTAGTAGGTTATGATGAGAAGTGAGGATATTCTAGGAATGGAGACAGCCCGAGAATATGTCTATAGTCAAGAAACAGTGTCTTATTTGAGGAAACAAGGAGGTTAATGTCACTGAATTGAAAAGTACATAAGAGGGAGTGCTGAAAAAGTGGAGAGGAGGATTATGGAGATCTTTGAACACCAAACAGAGAATTTTGTACTTGATCCTTGGGGAGATAGCGAGTCACTGGAGTTTACTGAGTAGCAGATTAGACCCAGGTATTTGTTTCCTGAATAGAGGAGAGATAGAATGGGGGAGAGATTTGAGACAGTCACATCCACCTGTAAGGCACTGCAAGTAGTCTAGGAACGAGATGATGAGGGTCTACACTAGAAATAGTGTCAGTGTCAGAGGAGAGAAGAGGGAATATTTGGGAAATGTTGCAAAAATGGACAAGACTTGGAATATATGATGCAGCACCAGGTTCTAGGAGAGGGGTTTGGAATGTAAAAAATTCACAGACATTAACATACCTACAAGGAGCCCTTTATGTTGGAAAAAGACATACAAAAAAGTCAGAGGGAAAGAGTAAGGGCAGAGTCTAGAAAGTTAGGGAGGAGTTAGGGAGGGTCCTAATTGAGAACAAACTCACAAATACATTATATCAGCAGCTGCATGATGGGATACCAGAAAAAGGGATAAGCTAATACAGGATAATGAAGATACTTTGATCAAAAAGATATTTATAGGGCCAGAATGTCTCCTCTGTGCCTACTCTGAAAAGGGAAAGGCCCTTCATCTGGTGAGTTGAATAAACCTTAGTCGTACTGACAGGCTAAAACCGGTCCTAGGAATTTGGTCTTCCTTTGTGTGTGTGATAAGGTTGTGGATGGGAATTGGATGAACTTGGTTACAGTTCACATTGTACTTGACAATGCTTGCAATTACAAATTATTAGTTGTAGGATTGGGGGCTGAGATATAATAAGATGTAGAGGATCACACTAGGTTGTTGAGGTACTATTCTTCTCCTTTAATAAGGAAGTTGGACATGAGGGTTTAGGGGAAAAGATAATGTTCAGTTTTGAAGTCTCAAAGTTAATCAGAGATGAGAGGTTGGAGGTCAGCAGAGAGATTAGGTAGATTTGAGAATCATTATAGAGATGGTAATTAAATCCATTGGAGCTGATGGGATCATTCGTGAAGTAGTATAGAAGGAGAATGGAAGAAAGCCTCAGGACAGATGTCTTTGTATGATACTTAATGTTAAAAAAGTCTGAGGAAGAGTGAGCATTATTTATTTTGATTTGTAGGTCTATTAAAACTTGGTTTTCCTTGTAGGGATCATGCGGATTATATAATGAATTTTTTTTCTAGTTCTGGGACATTGTCTTTGAAGATCTCTTAAAACAATATTCATAGCTGATGCTGAGTGAAATGAGTAGGACCAGAAGATCATTATATCCTTTAACAATAAGTTCTATATGATGATCAATTTTGATGGACACGGCCCTCTTCAGCAATGAGATGAACCAAATCAGTTCCAATGGAGCAGTAATGAACTGAACCAGCTACACCCAGTGAAAGAACTCTGGGAGATGACTATAAACATATTCATTTATTTTTCTAAAATCTGTGATATTAGTAATTCTGAGTTTTCTGGGCTTATCATCTAAATTTGACCTTTAATTACTTCAGTGTGTTTTTGGAGCATATATTTCCAGCTACATGGTGTATAATTTCTGCATATTTCCACTTACACCAATATGCATTTCTGCATTGTGTACAATTTACTGTAGTTGGTTAGTTGTTTTTCTGAATTTTTGTAGTTTTCTCCTCTCTTTGCTAGTTATTATTTTTTTTTTCATTGTTTCATCTTGTTTTGGGATGGGGGAAAGAAAGGGGAGGTGTACCTTTTAATTCTTGCTTAATTTCCTCATGTGAATTTTTACTTTCTTTTATTCTTATTCTTTACTTAAACTTGTTTAAGTTTCTTTGTATGTATTAGTTATCTATGTAAGTGTTTATTTTTCAGCATGTCTTGAGTGGTTTCTTACCCACTTCTGGTGCTTCTGGTACCTTAGTTGATGGAATATAATTTAAAATTATAGCAACATTCTTTATTGTTTATTTTTTAAATATTGGTTCATTTTCATTTTTGTAGTTTTCTTAAGTGTTCCATTGATTGTGTAAAGTTTGATTCTCTTCAGTCCTTTATAGTTCCAGTAAATGTCTGTTGAATGAAAGTTCTTTTTCTTTTGTATATACATAGTACCGAGCACCTGGTTGCATGGTACAGTAGAGTTAATAAATACTTGCAAAATTGAATTTAGAGTCTGGAATTTGTTAAAACATGTGGGAATTTTCCATTTCCTGGACATATTCTTCTTTACCTTTTGGATTTCTGATTTTCTTATCCATCCCTTCAGATATTAGTCTTTGTCCCATGACATTGAGGAACAATTCTACTTCTAAGGCCTTTGCTGTAATTTAGATCATCTCAGAATACTGATTTTTATATTGACTCAGGCTGAAGCATGTTTACACATCACTTAGAATGACCATTTGCTGTACTTGCCTAAAGTCTCTGACGTTATATGCATGCTGGAACATATATAACGCCCTCCCATTCAAAATGCTTCCTCACTGTCTTGTGACTTGTACTACTTTTAAAAATTTCCTATTGATGGAAAATGTAAGATGATTATTTAGACTGTGAACTTGGATAGGGACTATTTTTTACCTTTCTTTGTATCGCTCACATTTAGTGCAGTGCTTGATATGTAGTAGGTGCTTAATAAATATGAAGGGTTCTAGGTACTCTAATATGAAAGGTATGAAATGTGTATAGAAATGAGAACCTAGGAGCATCAAAGATAGACACTGTTTGGTCATTTATGTTTCTGTCTCTTGTATTGTCTCTTGGTGCAATCACATCCAGAAACTGGAAATAGCCATCATGGAGATAATTGTGATTTGAGAAAATAATAGCATCAGGTGGAATTATGAGAAGATTCTAAAAGATGAAGCATCCTTGAGTGTTTAAGCTTTGCTGGTTCTTGGAACCTTTATTTATTTAACCCTAATCCAGTTTACTTTTCCAGGATTCCCTTCTTGTGACAGCCAACTGTAAGCCTTCATAGTGAGAAAAATAGCTGAGATAATGGAAGTGACACTGAGCATGGAGTTAGGGGCCATGAGTGCCACTCCTAGTGTGGACACATGTGTCTCTTGGACTAGGCTCTTCTTCCCAGATGGAATAAAAACACTAGTTTTATCCCCCTTCTCCTTTTTCTGTGTTCTTTCAATTGAATAAGCTCCTTGAAGGTAGGCAGTGTTATATGTTGTTGGTGTTTTCTTTTGGTTATCCTATCCCCAGTGAGTGGCACAGAGCCTTGACTATAGAAGATACCTAATAATTGTTTTTTGATTCTCTGTGCATAGCTTTGCTCTACAAATCATCTCCCCCCGGTAGGGCCTTAGTCATGGTATTCTCACACTTTGCTCATACCTCTATATTCTTTCCCATTTTATCTGCATTGTCTAACTATCTGTCTTATCAGACTTATGAGACAGTGTCAAACATTATTCTGAACAGAGAATAAAAAAAGGTACCCTGAGGTCTGCCAACTTTTTTAGTAAACATTTTGAGGTCAGAGTTATTGGAGAAAACTGAATTTCTCTAAGCAAGTAGAGGTTAGCTTCCAGGATTGCAGTCATTTTGAAATCTTTTCCTGATTTTTACCTTTTTTCACATATGCTGTCAGATTTCATTTTCCTATCTGTAAATTTGTGTAAGCTTAGAACATTTATTCTAAATCAGTGTTCTAAGTCAGTGTTGATTAAAGTATAACCTAGTAGTTCTGGGTTGATTAGTACTATGTTATAGTCTGGATGTAGGAAAATCTGGATAATCTGAAGGCATCCTTCCACTACCTAGGAGTAGAGCAACTGCTAACTAATTAGAGTTGATCTAATCTTACAAGAAGATGTTTTTTGGGCAGAACCTGAAACAAGGTATTAAGTAGAACTAATTAGTACAATGCTTGTGTTTGCACCTTTACTCATTGGAGTTCACAAGTGTGCCAGTTTCACAAAGTAAACTTTGTAACTTTATGAGTTCACACCTCCCTTGAAGCTCTTTGGGCCAGAGAACACTATGGGAGAAAACCCACAATCCCTCTCTTGAAGGAGCATAAATAGAGCTTCAATGGGCCAGTCAAGGAAGTTCTTCAGAGTGAAGAAGCTACAAGTCGAGATTTCAGCGGAATTACGCCAGAAGCCCTCTCTCCGAGGCCAGGCAAGAGAGAATATATTTTCCACTTGGCTGGCTGGTCGCAGAAGAGAGTTCAGCTGGACTGAAAAGGAGTTCTCTGATGCAGAGGCTGAAGAAAGCAGAGGCAGAGGCTGAAGGACAAAACCTTTGGATTTGGCGACATTCGGAGAGAGCTCTTGGAACCAAGCAGAGAGATAGACCTCTAAGCTAACCGGGCTATATTGGAGATAATAAAAGATCTGAACTTTTATCACCTGGCTGCATTTGGGAAGAAGACCCCAGCATTTTGGCGCCCGAACAGGGACAGACAAAATCCTGATTCCAGGGAAGGCACCCAGAGAGAACTTTTATAATATTTTATAGAAGAACAAGAACCCAACATTTGAACTCACCACATTTTGGCGCCCAATGTGGGGCCAATGGATTTTTGAGGAGAAGGTTTCTAAGGTTCCTCTTAAAGGACCAACTATTTTTACAGATGCAGCCAAACAAAATATTTGTGCTGTATACTCTCATGATTTAACCTTAAAAAGAGTAGTCAGAACTCCTTTTCAGTCCACTCAGCAGAACGAATTATATGCGATCATGTTAGCTCTCACTTATTACCCAGGCGACATAAATATAATATCTGATTCAGCCTATTCAGTAGGTGTGGTACAAAGAATTGCCACAGCCCAAATAAAATTTGCAGCTTTTAATATATATCAGCTCTTTAAGGAACTTCAAGAGCAAGTGAGAAAGCATCCAGGAAAGATTTATATCCTGCATGTCCACTCACATAGTGGACTTCCAGGTCCTATTTTTGATGGAAATTCAAAGGCAGATGGCCTTTTAACTATGTTGGCCAATACGCATTTATTTCAGGAGGCCCAGGAATCCCATTCTAAATACCATCAGGCTGCTCGAGCTTTGCGTTTACAATTTGGGATTACAAAAGAAGAAGCTAGGAGCATAGTGAAAAGCTGTACAGCTTGCCTTCCCTTCCACGCTCCTACACTGCCTCCAGGGAAGAATCCTTGTGGTTTGAGACCCAATGAAATCTGGCAAATGGATGTGACCCATTATAAATCTTTTGGTCGTCTGTCTTTTATCCATGTTGTGGTAGACACCTTTTCAGGATTCACTTTTGCCATACCAGCAGCAAAAGAGACAGCCCGAGTGGTCACTGAATTCCTCATTCAAGCATTCGCAATTATGGGTGTGCCACAAGAAATAAAAACAGATAATGGACCGGCATATACCTCCAAACATTTTGAACACTTTTGTGCACAGTATAAGATTTTAAACACCACTGGCATACCCTTTAATCCTCAAGGTCAGGCAGTAGTAGAGAGGAAAAACAGAGACATTAAGACACTGCTCCAAAAACAAAAGAAAGGGGGAGCCACGGGTAACCCTAGAGAACTTCTAAATTTAGTTCTCTATACCATTAATTTTTTAATCTTTGATAAAGATGCACTGGCTCCAGCAGACAGGTTTTATAACCCACCAGAAGAGCAGTGTCCAGTGCGAGCAGCTCCACTATCTTTAGATAATTGCCAGGTGATGTGGAGAGATCCAGAAAGTGGTGAATGGAAGGGACCAGATAGGCTAACTGCTTGGAGGAGAGGATTTGCTTGCATCTCTACGTGTGGAGAAGGAATCAGATGGGTGCCAACGAGCCGCATTCGCCTTGTCCATCGCAGAGAGATGGAGCAGACCCTTGAAACAAAGGAGAAGACCCAAGAAGTATTGGGTGGTTCTGTTGCTGATTGTGCTCACCATTGAAAGAGCATAGCTGACAATGAGACTGTTAAAAAGACTTTTAAAAATCTTCAGGAATCATTGGATTAAGACAAGATGAAACTGTTATAGTTCTTGAAAAAACCAGCAAGAATCATTGGATTCCCTGAGATGAAAAATTGTTGATGAGACTTTTGCAGTACTTCAGAGCTTACAGGAATTATTGGATTTCTGGCACATGAACTAATGGACAACGGAATCCTTTTTGTACTATTTCTAGGACTTATGGACATTTGTAAATTTTCAGGTTGATTCATGTTATTTGTTACATTACTACTAGCCTGTGTTATATTGCTATGTGCTTATGTAAATTATGTATAATACCTCCCATATTGATGGATTTATGTATACCATGTATATCTGTTACAAAGCTCTGGCCCCTATTGATGGATTTATGTGTACCCCTTCAGAAACCCACTAATCTGATTTGATTTCCTATTTCCTTTGGTGTTTTCATCTCCCTTCCTGAGATGTCAGGGAAGGTGTGATCACCTTTTAGGTGGGGTTCTCACCTCCTTGAGAAATCAGGAAGGTCATGACCATCCTATGTGCCAAAACAAAAGAAAGGGGGAGATGTTGGAATCCTTACAAACTGCTAACTAATTAGAGTTGATCTAATCTTACAAGAAGATGTTTTGGGCAGAACCTGAAACAAGGTACTAAGTAGAACTAATTAGTACAATGCTTGTGTTTGCACCTTTACTCATTGGAGTTCACAAGTGTGCCAGTTTCACAAAGTAAACTTTGTAACTTTATGAGTTCACACCTCCCTTGAAGCTCTTTGGGCCAGAGAGCACTATGGGAGAAAACCCACAATCCCTCTCTTGAAGGAGCATAAATAGAGCTTCAATGGGCCAGTCAAAGAAGTTTTTCAGAGTGAAGAAGCTACAAGTCGAGATTTCAGCGGAATTACGCCAGAAGCCTTCTCTCCGAGGCCAGGCAAGAGAGAATATATTTTCCACTTGGCTGGCTGGTCGCAGAAGAGAGTTCAGCTGGACTGAAAAGGAGTTCTCTGGTGCAGAGGCTGAAGAAAGCAGAGGCAGAGGCTGAAGGACAAAACCTTTGGATTTGGCGACATTCGGAGAGAGCTCTTGGAACCAAGCAGAGAGATAGACCTCTAAGCTAACCGGGCTATATTGGAGATAATAAAAGATCTGAACTTTTATCACCTGGCTGCATTTGGGAAGAAGACCCCTGCAAGGTATCATCTCTAAGTAAGGATTTTGGGGGTTTTGTTTGTTTGTTTCTATGATATGGATTGATAATGTGAATAAAGGATTTCTTTTAACTTGAAAGTTTATTTCTGCTGGAATTAGGAGGGAAAAGATAACTTTTTAATTCTTTTTCTTTTAGTGTACCTTGGTGATACTCAATATTCCGTAAATACTTGTTGAGCTGAATTTTTAATTGCATAGAATTTAGTGGCCAGGAGCTACAGACTATTTTAGAAAATGGATTTTAGAAATTTTTAGAAAAGTTTCTGAACTTTCTACTCCTGCTCCTGTTACTAAAAATAGGCATTAAACAAAAGGAGTGAGCCTACCTTGAAACTGGACATCTTTGATTGATTTCTCATAAAATCTTAGCTGAATCAAGTAACATTTAAGTGGATTTTTTTTCTATGTAGAATTTAAGTCAAAGTCTACTGTGGTAGAGAGAGACTTCTTCCTTGTACCTTTCTTCCTCTCACCAAATTCTAATAAATCAGAATTTTTTCTTTGCTCTTTTCCCTATTTGAACTGGGTTCTTTTATTACTTACAACAGGGAATCCATAAGGATGGAGAAAGGACAAGAGATGAAAGGATTGAAGGATTGCAACAATATTAACTTTCTTTCCCTTCCCCAAAGGACTACATTGAAAGCTCTGTTTCAATTGGACCTATAGATTCTTGGTGAGAGGTAGAACTTTAAGGCTTTTTTGACCACTTGTTTGGATTTGGCAGAGGGAGTAGTGGAACGAACCCAGTCAGGAGAGGCTGTGTGTGGACAAGGACCATGGTTCTCACTTAGACTGGCTGTCTGGATCTTATTTTCCTTATATGTAAAATGGGGATAATAATACCTGTTATACTTACCTTATTGTTGGGATCAGATGAAGACAGTGTTATAAATGTCAATTCTTATTTCATTATTTTAACTTGTGTCAGAAGTGTATGATAAATGATGTTGTGTGTGATAAACTGTGGGGGAGTAAAGAATGGCTGCTTAATTGCTGTTGAACAACAGATTCCCTCATATTGGATGATATGTAATTCTATTTCAGAAAGATCTCTGAAATCAGCTCTTGCTCAGGCTGCCTCCCAATCTCCTTTCCCACTATTACTGCATTTTCCTGGTTTATATAACCTTGAGGTTTAAAGTTAATTTGTTTTTCCTTATATTCCATTCTGCTCTCTGCTTTTATATTGCATTTAATCATTTGCCTTAGTCCCACTGCCACTTTGGTCAGGTTACCAGCAAAGGATTATAGCTTTGCTTCTAAGTTTCCTGGCCTTCCAACCAGAATGTCTTACCAGTACACTGAGGATTTTTTTTTTTTTAGAGTTCCTTTTGGTCTCCCTTGATGGCAAAGTCAGGGTGGATTAGGTTATATGCATTTCCTGAAAGGAACCTTGTTTCTACTACCTTCTTTGCAGAGGACCTTAAAATGAAAAGGAATAAGACGGCTCAGTGCTTATTTAAAAAAAAAAAATTCAACTAGAAAAAAATTAGTTTGAAAAATGGAAGCGTTACCCTCAGGAATTTTCCTCTTAGTTACAAAGTGGCATTTCCACTTTATCAACTTGGATCCAACTGCAGAGAGGACGATAATGGAAATTAGGTTCAACTTTGACATGGGTACCATCAGAATTAATGCTTGAAATCAGATTGTGAATTCTGATAGCACATAAAAGGAAAGAAAATTTCCTGTCGTTGGTTGATATAGAACTAGAACCTTGTCTTCCTATCATTCTTATTTCATAGTTGGGAATCTAAAGGGCCCAGAGTAGCAAAGGTAGTTCTGTATAGCGATAACCAGATTGTGGTGAGGATGGGGAGGGACTTATGGAACATGGAGTTGTGACACTCAGAAGAGCGAGGAAGACATTAGTTTATCTGGACAAAAAGAAGAAGCAGTCCCCAGCCCAGAAATGAACTTAGTAGATGATTGACTAAGAACATTTCATAGATTTATATCCAGAAACTGGTCTCTGTTCCACACTTCAGGCAGGGAGTTACCAAAACCTTATGCACCTGCCAGATAGAGGCACTAAAGACAAAAGAAGAGAATGTCTGAAATTTAGTAATTTTTCTCTGGTTAGTTCAATTTTTAAAAAATCATATTAAGCACCAATTATATGCAAGGGAGGGGCGGGCAGGTAGGTGGCAGACTAGATAGAACACTGGACCTGAATTCAGGAATACCTAAGTTCAAAGCTGGCCTCAGACATATACTAACTATGTAACCCTGTGCAAGTCACTTAACGCTGTTTGCCTCAGTTTCTTCAGCTGTAAAATGAGCTGGAGAAGAAATAGCATATCACTTCCATCTGTGCCCAGAAAACCGGCGGGATAACTGATAAAAATCAGTGGGATAACAAAAGAGTCAGATACAACTGAAGTGATAGAACAACAACATATTTAAGGTGTTGCAACAGATGCTAGGGAGATAGCCTCTGAGCTCTAGGAGTTTACGGTCTAACTGAAGAAAAGGACTATGTACTCACATAGTACAAAGACAGTGTGATAAGTGTTAAAGTGTAAAGTGTAAAGACAATGAGAAAATTGAGGAGTGAACTAATACTTTTGGCTTTTGAATTAAGGATGCTTCAGAGAAGGCATCATGGCAGAAAACCTGAATTGGACTTTTACTAAAAAAAAAAAAATCATAACTGGAGAATGGGGCTGGGGGATTCCAGGCATGGGAGAAAATAAGCTAAGAAGAGGTAAAGAAACGGCAGAGAGGTCTTGGGATGGACAATAGTGCAAGCAGCCCTGATTGCTTGGGACATCCAGTTTGCAAAAGTAAATGGTAAGAGATAAGGCTGGGAAGTTAAATTTGAGTCACATCGTGTATGCATAAGAGTAAATGCTTATATTTTATTCCATAGGAAGTTGGGGAACTCTTTAAGAGTGAGGTGATTCTACGATTGATCACAATAAAGGTTCTCTGAACGACAATGTAAAGGGAGATAGGTGATGGAAATAGACTGACTCTTTCTAATTATCTAAGCAAATAGAAATGAGACCCTGAGTTAGAGAATAAGAAGCAGAAAGGAGGGGATGAATTCAGATTACTGTCCAGGTGTAATCTTTAGGAATCAGCAATTAATTGGGATGCATAGGGTAAAGAAAAACAAGAAAGAAATGATGCTTCAGATTTATGACTGGAGGTATGTGATGAGGAGTATCAAGAAGACCTTCTGTTTCTCTCAAGGATTTACTAGTCCATAAGAGCAAACTCACTTCCCACTGAAGAAGCCACTCCACTTTTGACCATCTTTAATTGTTAGGAAGTTGTTTTTTTTTTTTTAATTATAGCTTTTTATGTACAAAACATATGCATAGGTAAATTTTCAACATTGATCCTTGCCAAAACCTCTGTTTCAACTTTTCCTCTCCTTCCCTCCACTCACTCCTCTAGATGATGAGTAGTCCCATACATGTTAAAAATGTTAAAATATATGTTAAATACAATATGTGTATACATATCTGTACAGTTATCTTGTTGCATAAGAAAGATTGGATTTAGGAAGAAGGTAAAAATAACCTGAAAAGAAAAAACAAAAATGCAAGCAAACAATAACAGAAAGAGTAGAAATGTCATGTTGTGGTTCATACTCATTTCCCAGTGTTCTTTCTCTGGGTGTAGCTGGTTCCGTTTATTACAGATCAATTGGAACAGATTTAGATACTCTCATTGTTGAAGAGGGCCACATCCATCAGAATTGATCATCATGTAGTATTGTTGTTGAAGTGTATAATGATCTCCTGGTTCTGCTCATTTCACTCAGCATAAGTTCATATAAGTCTCTCCAAACCTCTCTGTATTCATCCTGCTGGTCATTTCTTATAGAACAATAATATTCCATAACATTCATATACCACAATTTATTCAGCCATTCTCCAATTGGTGGGGGGAAGTTTTTTTCCTTACATAAATATTAATCTTACCTTACTCTTCTTCTAGGTCTGGCCTTCTTGGCTAAACAGCAAGTCCTATTTTTATATATGTGAAGACTATTGCCACCTGAAATTTTCTTTTCAGACTAAACCTAATTAATTCCTTCAGCGGATCCTTATGCTATATTCTGTCTTTTCACTGTTCGGGTTCTTTGTTAGGCAGCTGAGGTGAAGAGCTTGGTTGGACCCTGAATTAGAGAAAGCTAGCTGGTGTTAGGGCATTTGAGAGTGGAATTCTAGGGACAGGTTGAGGATCAGGATATAAATCTGGGAATCTCCTGGGCAGAGGTAAAATCGTTGGGAACCAGGCAGACTTTCACTTGCTTAATAAATGACTGTAAGTATCCCAGCTACTATTCATAGATTTGATTTGGAGTCTTTTTTCTCATTAGGGGAATCTGTTGTCTTCCAACTCACTGCTGCCTTCTGCTTCACAATCATGGCAACAACACCTCAGTTCTTCCTTATTCCTGGGTTCTGTTTTGGGAAGTCTGAAGCTCCTGTCTTTTATGAAGATGCTCACTCATCTACTCTGCCTTTTGTCACTGAAATATAAGATAAAACCACAAGGTCTTACACCTTAGTATTGAATGCCTAGACCATAGGCCTCACCCTTCCAGGACCAAAGAGCCAAGCACATGATCCCCTTATTGGAGTATCTTTTCACTATGCATTATGTATTACAGGCTTTGTGGAAGGCAAAGACAAAGGAATTTCTGCTAAATGTGAATTCAGTCCTAGTCTTGGAGCCAATCTCCAGATGTCTGACATGACCATCTTTCCTCCCTGGTATTTGAGAGAGAACAGAGCTTCTTGTGCCCTTTCCTCTTACTTTTGAGGACCTCACCCTGTATTTCCAGTGATGCAGGCTTGCAGCATTGGTGTCTTCCTTGATTTCTCACACACACCACATATATAATTGTTACAACTAGCATTTCTGTTTCCATAACATCTCTTGCATATGACTCCCCCCTTTTCCAATCAGATAGCTACCATTCTTAGTTTTAATTTTACCACTTCTTTCAATGTCTCATTATTGCAAATAGCTTTTTATTTGGTCTTTCCCTATCTCAATCCATTCCCCATAGAGCCATCAAACTGATTTTTATAGTTTAAGTGTGATGAAGTCACCTCCCTTTTCAGTAAACTTCAGTGGCTCCCCATTACTTTTACAGTCAGGTATAAATTCAGTCTTACTTATCAGTCTCCGTGATTCCAGTCTCTCTGATTTCTAACTCACATTCCCCACTGCTTCCAAATTTATGTTTTTAACCCATAGTTAATCCCTTGCTCAGAAATCTTGAATGACTTCTTCTTGCTTCTATGATAGCAAATGACCATGATAAATTGACTCTCAGACCTTTTTATACTCTCCTGTATACATTCTAGCCCCTCTTGTCTACTTTTTCCTCACCTTGCTATGCTCCGTGCTGCTCTTGTGCCTTTACTTAGGCATGTTCTCTATTCCCACAATGTTCTCCATACTTAATCCTCTTAAACCTTAGCTGCAGCTCCATCTCCTGAGACAAGAATCTCCTGATGCTCTTTGATTTTAGTACTTTCTCCTACTGGAAGTCAAGTAAATAACCTGAATATGTTTTACGTCCCCATTTCCCCATCCTCTAGTAGAATAGGGGGCAAACTTCTTGTGGTCAGGGATTCTTTAATGTTTATGTTTGTATTTCCATTGTCTTTCACATAGCTGATAATGATTTACAGAAGATTGAGGCTAGGGTTGTATTGAACAGATGTTTAGGCCTTTGCGATGGCCTTCATTTAAAGAACAGATTTGGAGTCAGAGGAAACCTGAGTTTGATTCTGTTTCTAATATTAACTAGCTGGCAAAGGTGATCTCTTGTAAGACCAGAGTGTGATCTCTGAGTCTCAGTTTCTTCATCATAGGGACAAACATATAGCACCCATTTCATAAGCTAAATGTGAGAGTCAGATGAGATAATGTATGTGAAGAGCGGTGTAAATCTTAAAACACTTCGTAATGTTACTTATTATTAGGTTCTTTTTTTCTGAGTTGTTTTCCCTTTCTGTCCTTTTCTATTTCAGCCTTCTGGCTTGCATTGCAGCTCATAATTTTAGTAGACCTCACTTGGAAACACTGACCTTTGTCTCTTTGGAATTCTGTATCTGGAAAGATAGGATAAAAGTAGAAAAGAGAGGTGTGGGAGCAGCTTGGATAGATTCAGGTGTTAATAAATGACAGATCATCATTTATACAGTGGCAAATGTAGAATGCTTCAGGTAAAAGTTATTGATAAAATATATGCATTGTACCTAATCTACAAACTGTACTCTCTTCTTTTAAACAATCTCCCTCCAATTGATTAATTACCAAGTGTATTTTATTGTTTAAATGAAAAAATATATGTGACTGTTGAGATGAATATAAATGTTTATTGATGATTTTTAAAAAATAAATACTATGACTCACAAAATGTCTTAGATTTTAGGTTTGCAATGAATGTGCCATTGGTTCTGATTAGGCTTTTGGTGTTTTGGTTTTAATTCATTATTTTTGTTTCATGAGCTAAGACAGTCAAATCAGGGCTTTGAAATTTAACATAGGAAGAATCCAGAACCTCATGCTGATTATTCTTTTCTACATTTCATTTTCTTTTTTTAATGAAGAAAAGATTTATTTTAATCAAATATATGCATTTCTGCTAGACTCAGTCACTCATTTTGGGGAGTTTGGACTGTATTGATAGGCACTAAATACTTTGTCTTTTCAAAAACTTGGAAGTAAAATTTATAAACATGTAGAGAAATATATAAAATATAAATATGTAATATAAAACTAGAAACTTGTCTATTTGTATTGTCTCAATAGGGAACTAGTGACATATTGAGGATGTTGACCAGACCTATATGAGACCCACTATGTTATACCTCTTTCATTGCCCTTGTCTCCTGGAATAAGTTTAGGTTTCTATTGTTTACCTTTTCAGCTGTTTCATACCTTCTTTAACAGTTTTGCTGTGTTGAGAAAGCAGAAATCTTAAGTCTTTTTCTTTACTGTATTGGTGTTATTTAGGAAGGAGGAAGTCTATGGTGGTGTTTTAGTTGCTTTTCTCATGAGAAAGCTATGTTCCTGGGATTTGTTATGAGAATTATTTCATAGTCTTAGGAATTCTGATTCACTATAATGTTGCTGTTTATTTCAAGATAGCTTACCCAAACTGAATATTTGAATGGCTCAGAAATTTTTCTCCAAGAAATGTGTTTTCTTCTTGAGTGTTCCATGCTGAAATCAGTCTTAATTTCAGTTCAAGTAGTGTGTAAAAAAACATACAGTGAGTGATTATTAGTCCCTGAAGGAGGCAAGACAGATGGAGCCCAAAATGGAATTGGCTTTATGATTAATTGAATCCTTGAAGAGTTGAATAGAGTTAGAACTGCTTCTGTCCAATCAGTGCCTTGAGAAAGCTGATGCTACCCTGAGCCTGTATGAAGGAAAGGGCCACAATAACACAGATTTATTCTTTATCAAAATGGATTGGATGGATGTAGCAGACGGTTCCCATTTTTAAAGCAACGATGCAGTATAATTGGAATGGAAACAAACAAGATTAGACGCAGATTACAGGTATTTGTGCCGGTTGCCTTCTAAATCAGTCTGTATACAGGATTTGTTCTGGAGGAGGTCTTATCATTAAAGTGAATCATAGAAATTCAAAGAGGCACATCTGGGGGGCTAGGCTGCCTGGGCAGAAGTGGGGGGTGGGAAGGTTGAAATGAGAGCTCTGCTTGATGCTGGGCAGTCAGGAGAGATACAAAGATGTTTTCCCATCCTTTCCACATCTTAGAAGGTTAAGATAAGCCTCTTCCAGCCACTTTTTAATTCAATTTCTCCCATTCTTTTTGTCTCCCCAGAAGGAACGCATAATGTATAAGCTTATGATGTCTGTGTCTTCTCTACAGTAAATAGATGGATCTATTTTTTAATGTTTGGATCAAATGGTCACTTGGGGCAGCCACTGCTTGCAGTGACCCTGCAATCTAGGGAAGGGAGCAAAGAAAGTCTGAGAGCTGGCAGGGGTGGAATGATATTAATCACCAAGTCCATTAAAATGGAAGTGCCCCTTAAAGGCCACTTGGCACCTTTCCAGTACATTTCTCTTAGTGTAGAATGTCATTGCTGTGAATTGTAATATTTGAGAAGCTCCTTCTTAATGGCGCCATTTCTTTTTCAAGGAGGCAGGAGAATCTGATCATCATAGTAGTCATAGGAGACATGAGTCAATCAGACCTGCTTCTAGAGTTCATTCTAATACAACAGCTTTTGTTTCACTGTACTTTTTCTTCCACATTCTTAAAAGAAGGACCCTGTAGATCTTTCTTTTTCTTCTGTATTGTGGGAATGTGTTCTGGATATATCAAGCATCCAAGCAACATTCTCCATGTGAGATTACACTGTTATACTTATGTATCTCTCTCATGTTATCTTATTTAAACTTGAATATCTTTCTTTGAAATAGCCATAGCAAGTAGACTTATCCCTGTTTTATTCTAGCTAAAACATCTTGCATAAGGTCACAATAGCAACTATTAGTAGTGTAATACATTTTTATATATTTACATATGTAAAAATAATATTAATATTTTTCAATGTATTATATACAAGATATATTAAATCTGGGCACCTTCATGAACTGCTTCACAATTCAGGTGGTTCATTCACCTTAAAATTAGCCAGGGAGAAAGATGACATATATATATATATATATATATATATATGCATGGATAATTTTTCAGCATTGACAATTGCAAAACCTTTTGTTCCGATTTTTCCCCTCCTTCCCCCCACCCCCTCCCCCAGATGGCAGGTACACCAATACATGTTAAATATATCAAAGTATATGTTAAATACAATATATGTATACATGTCCATACAGTTATTTTGTTGCACAAGAAGAATTGGACTTTGAAATAATGTACAATTAACCTGTGAAGGAAATCAAAAATATAGGCAGACAAAAATAGAGAGATTAGGAATGCTATGTAGTGGTTCACACTCATTTCCCAGAGTTCTTTCGCTGGGTGGAGCTGGTTCTATTCATTATTGAACAAATGGAACTGATTTGGTTCATCAGAATTGATCATCATATAGTATTGTTGTTGAAGTATATAATGATCTCCTGATCCTGCTTGTTTCATTCAACATCAGTTCATGTTAAGTCTCTCCAGGCCTTCCTGAAATCATCCTGCTGGTCATTTCTTACAGAACAATAATATTTCATAAAATTCATATACCACAATTTATTCAGCCATTCTCCAATTGATGGGCATCCACTCAGTTTCCAGTTTCTGGCCACTACAAAGAGGGCTGCCACAAGTATTCTTGCACATACAGGTCCCTTTCCCTTCTTTAAAATCTCTTTGGATATAAGCCCAGTAGTAACACTGCTGGGTCAAAGGGTATGCATAATTTGATAACTTTTTGAGCATAGTTCCAAATTGCTCTTCAGAATGGCTGGATGCATTCACAATTCCACCAACAATGTATCAGTGTCCCAGTTTTCCCACATCTCTTCCAACATTCAGCATTATCTTTCCCTGTCATTCTAGCCAATCTGACAAGTGTGTAGTGGTAGAATGATGCTATATTTTTCTATTAACTTCTTCAGGTTAAAATGTAATGCTAGAGGAATTTCATTCATCCTCCAGATGGAAAAGAGTACAGCAAAACTTCTGGATTTAGAGAGCTGGTTGCTATAAAGTTCCCTTCACTTTGTTGACATTTCTCCTATATGGTATTCTCTTCTAAGTCCTTTTGCTTTCACACTATTTATTTCCTTTGCAATTGAAAGCTACCTAACTTTCTGAGGTTGTCATTCTATTAGGCACAAAAGTATCTGATTTCAGTCCCCTTTAAGAAGGGACAGAATGAATCCAGTTCTCCCTGTGCAACAAGAGAACTGTTCAGTTCTGCAAACATATATTGTATCTAGGATATACTGCAACATATCTAACATATATAGGACAGCTTGCCATCTAGGGGAGGAGGTGGAGGGAGGGAGGGGAAAAATCGGAACAGAAACAAGTGCAAAGGATAATGTTGTAAAAAAATTACCCTGGCATGGATTCTGTCAATATAAAGTTATTATTAAATAAAATAAAATTAAAAAAAAAAAAGGGACAGAATTACAGTCTTAATTTCCCTTGCATCTTATCTAGCCTTTGCTATTTTTAGGAAGTCTTAATTTCTTCTCTACAATTTCTCCAGCTTTACCTGGGCCAGTCCTCTAAGAGAAGACTGGGAAAGCTGGTGAGCTCTGTAATCCTGCATTCATTTTTCGAGCGTTTATTAAGTGACAGTTACACACAAGGCCTTATTCTAGGTTGTAGGGATTTAGAAACAAAGAAGACAGTCCCTACCTTATTTTAATATGTATTTTGGTTTTAAAATTAATTCTTATTTTTTCAGTGAATAAAAATTATTTTTTTTCTTTTCTCCCAATTGCAAAAAAAAAAAAAAAAAAAAAGAAATGACAAAACTTTCGAAACAAATATACAAATTCAGGCAAAACAAATGTCTTTATTGTCCATATCCAAAAAAGGAAGATGTTTCATTGAGTGTATCTTGCTTGTTTGAAAGACACAAATATTGTCCCCAGGCGTATCTGCCCTACTTCTTGCACTCAGTCCTTACCTTATTCCCTTATCTCCAAAAGAATAAAATTCCTTGATATGTAATGGCTTTTGACAGGTTTTTGCAAGGACTAGATAACCCTGTGTATCAATTTAGGAGAGGAGGGAATCTTGCAATCCACTTGTTTGGTTCTGTCCTGAGTTTGGTTATCTGCCTTTTTTGTTGAGTGGAGGAATGCCATTTTTTCATCTAACAAGGATGATACATACCAGACTCGGTGGTTAGGACAGGGACAAAAGCTTTGGCAATATGTAACTTAATCTTCATTTTTGAATGGAGGTTGCCTCTTCCTCAAAAATCTCTTCTCAGCCATTGCTCTTTCATTGACTTAGTATAGACTGTTCAAGAAGTTTCTCCCTGTTGGAGCTGTCAGGATGATAATCTGCTGCCTTGTTACTCTGCCCACCCAATGCATTTTTCCAATGTCCAGAGATGGGCTGAGTTCTTAGGAGGGAGAAAGTGACCAAGTGAGGTGGGTAATTGTCCTTGTTTTCCAAGAGGCAGGACTCCTGCTTGGCTTGGGTCTGACTCAGTCTGTATTTGTATCATGATTAACATACAGAGTCTTCCTTAGGCTCCTATGCCACCTCTAGTATCCATCTACAACTAGGGCTCTTTATTTTTTGGAAGTTTTTTTTTTTGTTGTTGTTGTTATATTATGAAGTTTATTTTGTTGAAAATTCTTTTTTTTAAATTATAGCTTTTTATTTACAAGCTATATACATGGGTAAATTTTCAGCATTGATTCTTGCAAAACCTTTTGTTCCAACTTTTCCCCTCCTTCCCTCCACCTCCTTCCCCAGATGGCAGGTTGACAAATACATGTTAAATATGTTAAATATAATATATGTATACATGCAAGACTCTTTATTTTGATTGAAAAATATGGGCAGAGAGAGGAGCTAGACTCCACCTCATAGAGGTCTGCTCGGGCCCATCAGAAACAAGAGGGTAGTTTGCGGGATCACAGCCAAGCACCAGTTGGAGAGAAGGCTGTTACATTGCTCCTTATGTCTTTGGGGGACTCTGTAATTCAGTATTTTGGCCTCTGAGGCAACCCCGGCTGATAATAATTCTTGATGATGAATAGGAAAGCTGTTAAAAAACAAACAAACAAATATGATGCTACCCTTTTTTCCCCAGAGGCCTTGTAAACAGAATCATGGCTGAGTCCTTCCTAACCAGAATGACAGATGTCAGAGAGGTCCCTGTACAAACTGGTGAGAGTCCAAGGGCTCCTCAGGCCTAGACTAGGGCTTCTGCCCTTTTTGTCTCTAGCTTGTTTAATCTTGCCATTAGAGGCAATTTTGTCTCCTAAAGCATTGTGAAACAACTGAGCTGGGCAAGTCACAGAAATGTTTTTGTGCAGGATATATTGAAGAGGCTTTAATAGGAGCAGTGAGTTCGTCTTAGCTCTAGTACCAATCTATTGTGATGGAGGGCTTATCATTTGACTTTCTTATGCTTTTGCATGGATGACAGATATCATAGTATCTATTGTAACTTTTGGGGCTATGGTGGGGATTAATGCAATTATCCTCTTGGAACACTTTGTCTTGGGAGAAACATATCTGTGCCAGTTGTTGTTATTAATAGCGACACCTAAAAATTGATAGGGCATCATTCTCAAGAGTCAGAATGCTTTTTTCACTCCAGCTTGCCTTTTATTTTGTTCTTGTTTTTTCCTGATGAGTAGATGGTATTATCATTGTTAGAGATGTGGAATCCAAAACCCAGAGATTGAGTGATTTGTCTAAAGTCACAGTGAGTTAAAGCAAAACTAGAAACAGAATTTCACTCCCTCTTTGGAGGTTTTGTGGTCCTTTTACTTGTTGTTTTTCATGTCTACTGTCCAGGAATATTGCCATTAGGCCAGGTGACTGAGAACTGCTTTTAAGAAAAAGGCTTTTATTCATTTTGAACTTAAATATTTAAAGAAAAGAATTTTGAACATTTCCATGTACAAAAAGCACAATCTAAAAAAGATTCCCTATAAAACCATGAATTTATATTTTACTCTTTTTTCCCCATAACCAAATAGTGAGTACAATTCCTCATTTTCAAAGCTACTCTTATTTTCTATGCTTCCTTATATGTTTTCTTGTATTCTCTGCTATCCTATCTCTTTGACCTGGAGATGGCTACCTTTAGATACATATATACATATATACATATGTGTATCTGTGTGTATCTCTCTCTCTCTTTCTCTCTGTCTAACTATAGAGATAGAGAGACACACACATAGACAGAAAAGCTCATCCCCCCATATATATATATATATATATATATATATATATATATATACACACACACACACACACACACACACACACACACACACACAAAACCATATTATACATACTTCTGTTTATCAGTTCTTTCTTTAGTGGTAAATGTTTTCTTCCTTCATAGGTCCTTTGTAGTTAATTTGAATATAAAATGACACTCAAAATTCTTAAAACAAAATTACTGTTACTATATGTATTTTCTCATTTTACTTTTCATTATTTCATATAAGTCCATGTTTTTCTAAAATCAATGAGCTCATCATTTCTTATAGTACAATAGTTTACTATCATATATGAAAAATGCTTTTCACAGAAACAGAATTAGTGTTTTAGTTTTAGTGTTTAATTTTAGTGAGTTAGAGAGGAACCTCAGTGATCACCCAGGCTTACCCATATGAGAAAAAGAATTCCCTATGGAATATTCAATAAAATATCATCTAACATGCTCAAAGACCTCTAATGAGAAGTCTTTAACTCACAGACTACCTACCTGTTGCACTTTTGGAAAGCACCAACTAACTCTCCTTTCTTGTAGCTTCTGCACTTTGTGCCTGGTTATTTCCTCCCTGAAAAAATAGAAAAAGTCTAATCTTTCATATATATATATAACAACATTTGAAGTATTTCAAATCAACTGAAGTATGCCCCCTGAGTTTTCTTTTCTCCACTCTAAATATCAGAGGAGAGGAAATGGAGGCAGTGTGAATATAGACAACTTTTTTCAAAGATTTTTGTTGAGAATAGGAGACAGAGAGATATATAGAATGATAGTTTGAGCAGATGGAATAATCTAGATTAGGAATAATCTAGATGGGGAAGACCTGAGCATGTTTGAAAGTAGTTGGAAAAGGTTGAAAATTTGAGAAGGGTTGTTGATGAATGATACTGTCTGATAGAGATCAAAGGTGCACTTATTGAGATCTTAGTTACCAGGGGAAATAGAGAGGAAGAGAGATTATTAAAAACTAAAGAAAAGGTTTGGTAAAATCAAATGTAGAAATAAAAGGACTGCCTTGCTCTACTGAGAGCCCAGTTGAGGTTGGATACATCAATTTGTAATGTACCATTACTCTGTAGCTCCATTGTGAATTTTCTTTCAGTTTTGTTCAACAGCTCATAGCCAGAAACAGAGGGATGGTAGCTACCATAATTCAGGGCTGAGGTTAGCAAGAGAAGAAGTGTAATAGAATAAAGCCAGAAAAGGACAATGTCAAGTTGAAATAGCTATTTATTGTGTTGAATTTGGAGACAAAGAAGAATAAAGTCAGGAAGGATAATGAATAACCTAAAAAAGTATTGAGTGGTTAAAAAGCAGGAAAGTTAGAAAGTTAGAGTCTGTCAGAAGAATGCCAGAGTTTCTAATTAGAGAAGTGGAACAATTATGGTTAATGACAAGATTCTCTTTCTATAACTGAAATGAAGTAAAAAAGTTGATTGTGGAAAGGTGAAAAAAAAGGGAAGTTGGTGAGTTTGCAAAAGCATCTGCATTGAAATTTAAGCCCTCTGAGCAATCTGGAATTATGCCCAAAAAGTTATCAAACTGTGCATATGCTTTGATCCAGCAGTGTTACTTCTGGGCTTATATCCCAAAGAAATACTAAAGAAGGGAAAGGGACCTGTATGTGTCAAAATGTTTGTGGCAGCCCTGTTTGTAGTGGCTAGAAACTGGAAATTGAATGGATGCCCATCAATTGGAGAATGGCTGGGTAAACTGTGGTATATGAATGTTATGGAATATTATTGTTCTGTAAGGAATGACCAGCAGGATGAATACAGAGAGGCTTGGAGAGACCTACATGAACTGATGCTGAGTGAAATGAGCAGAACCAGGAGATCATTATACACTTTGACAACGATATTGTATGAGGATGTATTCTGATGGAAGTGGATTTCTTTGACAAAGAGACCTAACTGAGTTTCAATTGATAAATGATGGACAGAAGCAGCTACATCCAAAGAAAGAACACTGGGAAATGAATGAACTACTTGCATTTTTGTTTTTCTTCCCGAGTTCTTTTTACCTTCTGAATTCAATTCTCTCTGTGCAACAAGAGAACTGTTCGGTTCTGCAAACATATTGTATCTAGGATATACTGGAACATATTTAATATATATAGGACTGCTTGCCATCTAGGGGAGGGAATGGAGGGAGGGAGGAGAAAAATCAGAAAAGAAGCGAGTGCAAGGGATAATGTTGTAAAAAAAATTACCCTGGCATGGATTCTGTCAATAAAAAGTTATTATAAAATTAAAAAAAAAAAAAAAGAAATTTAAGCCCTCTAAAATAAGGGTAGGATAATAGGAAAAGAGGATGATAATAAGAAGGAAGAATCATAAATGATCTTAGAGACTCAATATTCCAGTAACCACAATTCTGAATGGGTAGAAAATTTAATTGTGTTGACATATTTCACAACAGTAGCATGACATGACTTTATCAGATACTTTGCCAGAATCTTGTAAAATATGTTATTGCATTTGCCTGAACAACCAGTTTAGTAACTGTCAAAAAGTAGAAATAAGACTGATCTAGAACCACCTGATTGTGAAGGAATTCATTAGCTATTTCATTAAGAAATTGTCCTAGAATTTTGCTAAAAATCAGTTCAGTGGCATCTGCTGGACATATCCTTTCACCTTTAAAAAAAACAAAACAAGCAAACAAATAAGCAAACCCAATATTTGTTCTTTAATTTTATAGCACCTGTTTTTTGTGATTGTTCAGATGTCATTTAGTCCAATAGTCTCATCAGAGTTCTTTCAGTACCTAAAGATGCTATTAATATTGGCTATCAAGTACAGTAATAGCCATTTTTGTCCTGCTCTTTTCAGTCCAAAGGTGGTTCTTCTTCTCAGAGAAAAGAAAAGCTTTTTTTCCTTCTGTGGTGATCTTCTTCTTTAAAATATTATTAGATGGTTCTCTGGGAGAAGGCAGGTTTCTCAGGGAGGTTTTCTGGAGGCAGCCTTAGTTGCAGTTGAAAGTAATAATCACCTCAACACTCAGCCAGGTGATAAAATGCAAATGTTTATTTTCTCCTTCCAAAATAACCCGGTTAGTTGAAGCCTATCTCTGTTTGGTTCTAAGAGCTCTTGCAGCTTTGTCCTGTGCTTCTGCCTCTGCCTCCAGCCAGCACCAAGGTAAAAATTGTAATGAATCTTTCTTGCCTCTGAGAGAGGGTTTCTGGCTCTCCCAGAGTGCTCTGTGTCTGGCCCAGTGCTCCTCTTCAATGTAATTCAGCTGAACTCTCTTCTGCCACCAGCCAGCCAAGTGGAAAATGGAATGAATCTCTCTCTGAGAGCCTCTGTCTGTTTCTTATATATGAGAGAGAGGAATTGTGGGATATGAGAGAGAGGGATTTTGGGTTTTCTCCCATAGTGCTCTCTGGCCTAAGAGCTTCGAGGGAGATGTGAATTCATAAAGTCACACAGTTAACTCTGTGAATCTCCCATACTTGTGAATTCCAATGAGTAAAGGTGTAAACACAAGCATTGTATCAATTAATTCTACTTAGTACCTTGTTTCAGGTTCTGGCCCAAAACATCTCAACTCTAATGACTTAACAGTTTGTAAAGATTGCAACATTCTTCCAAAGAGGAAAGTCTTAAAATAGGATTGAAAATGATCCTTCTGTTTAATTCAGGAAATTTTTATTAAGGGATTTCTACTTATCAGATCATGCAAATAAGAAATCTTTAGACAGTCCTTGCCCCCAGGGAGCTTACAATATAATGGGGGGAACACACACAAAAGAAGTGATAAAAAGTCCGGAGAGAAGAACAGGCTTCTCCTTCTCTGGAGTTGACCTGAAGCAGAGCTGCAGATGAGTGTGCAGTGAGCTGGAAGCCAAAGGGGAGTTTGGGAGGAGTTCTGTGTTCCACTTTTCAGTCTTCCAGTCAAAGAGAACAGGGCCCTGGAGTGGGGAAGTTGTTTAAGTTATGGATGTAGTTTTGAGACGGGAAGTGATTAGCTTATTCAGGGAAGGACCTCTTGGTGTTATTGATAGCCGGCTGGTCCAGTGAATAGAATGCTGGCCATAGTCAGGAGGACTCATCTTCTGAGTTCAAATCTGGCTTCTGACACATATTAGCCTGTGTGACCTTGGGAAAGACACTTTACCCTGTTTGCCTCAGTTCTCTCATCTGGAGAATGAGTAGGAGAAAGAAATTGCAAACTGCCTCAGTATTTTTGCCAAGGAAACCCCAAATGAGGTCTTTTAAAAGTTGGTGATTGAAATAACTCAACAACTCTGAGCAGCTGTTCTTGGTTTTTCCTGGGATTGGAAGTTGTCAGCTTATCCTGGGAGGGTCATCTTGTTAATGGAATTGAAACCAAGCAGAGCTGTTTGGAGAATCCTTTGCTAATCTTCCTCTCAGAAATTCAGGTTCCTAATTAAGAAATAAACTGTTTCTTTGTTATTTTAAAAAACATTTGTCTCTTGGCTAACTCAGAGATATGAGATTCTGTGAGATCAGATTAAAATGTAGTTGTAAAATGCTTAACAAAATAAATAAAAATGTAATTTTTGTTAATTTGTGGTTTTCTAAGTCAAGTTGGGAGCTAATTTTATTTGAGTTTCCAACCTTTGCTCTAAAATTTGGGTTGGAGTGTTTGTGCAAGATTAAATAGGGAATTTCTTTTGATAGATTGAATTCTTCTACTTGATGGAATTCTCCATGCTGTCTGATTTGATGTCCATTTTTTTTTTCCAGAGTGTAGAATCTTCCTTAGACAAAGATATCCCTCAGTTTGAGCCTAAAATAAGAGAAATTTCCCCCCGCAAAAAAAAAAAAAAAATTACCTCTGAGTGCTAGAATAGAAACAAGTACATCCATCATGGATCTTCCCAAGATCAAATCAGTGCCCGTACACATATAAGGTACTACAGATAAGGCAATGCAACCCCCCACACTTTCTCAATGATGAAACTGATTTCTTGAGTAACAGTCACTCACATGCAGTCTGATTTATCGTGGTCCTGTGGAGTAGCTATACTCGTCATTGTGCTTGGGAGAAAAGCCAGCATTTACACCCCAAGCTCTTTAGAGAGTGGGTCCACTGTAGTATTTTTAGCATATGACCCTTTCCTGTTTGTTCAGCCACTCTAAAAATATATACCACCCTCTCTTCCTAATTGGCGCTATTTGTCATCCTCTGTCCTTGCCTTTCACACATGGAGCTGTTCATGAATATTTATTTATCCTCCAGGAAGCATCTCTGTGTGGCTCTCTCCTGGAAGCTGACTTGCCTGGAGCCTAGGACAGGGTAGGGGTCCTTGTCTCAGAAGGCTTTTCTCAGATGCTGCTGCCAAATAATTCCTGAATCTGGTATCTGCCTCCCCTTATTCCTAGCCTGTCCAGTTGTATTTCTTCTTGCTTGAATGGCTTGACTCTCTCTGTATAATCTCACTGCCTGAAAACTTGTCTTGAGCTGTGCAAATTTCCCATACCATACCTAGACATCTTTTCTTGTAACGACTTCTTTTTTGGGGACCAAACATGGCATTTTGTAGCCTATCAGATTGAGGATCCTTTTTGGGACATTTATCTCTTAAGATCTATTATATGTTCTCTGCAGTGGCTGGGTGAGAGCTGGCAGACCTTGGGATTTTTCTCTTTTCCGTCAAAGTCTTTGCTTGTCAGCAGCATTGACAAGAAAGCACTGGCAGCTTTGAACAGTGCAAAAGCCTGGAGCCTGCCTCAAGGATGTTCCACTGAGCTGTGTGCTCCAGAGAGCAGGTTTTCTCTGTGTGGTTGAGCCCCTTGACCTGCCTGGATATCAGGTGATGGCTGAAGGGAGAGACTGCCATACTGGGGCATTTGCAATGAGATTATTATTAATAGAAATTTATACTTTGCAAGCATGTTTCATCTTTAGGCATTTCAAAGACTTTCATTGCCTCATTGTTAAGGGAATATAGTGTTATTATCATTCTCTAAGGATCCCAAAGGTCATTCTGCCTCTTTTCCTGCTTCCAAGTATGAAGGCCTCTTCTGGAGCCCAGACAAAAAAATGTTTCTCCTTCCTTTAAACATTGTGATTGAAGGAACTTCCATAGTTTTTTACTTGAGTCTCTGCCACATACTACACCATAGCCTCACAACTATTTTAAGCAAGATTATTTCTTAATGTCTAGCTCAAATCCATCCAGCTTTAATAGCTCACTGTCAGGAGCAGTGAAGAATAGCTGTTATAACTTTTCAGAGTTGTGAAAGATCCTTATTTTTCAGCTGAGGAAATGAAGATAGAAAGATTGGATTGCTTCTTTTCCCACAGGGGAAAATTGTCTGATTAATACTAAGGGTGTGGTGAGATTGTGGTTGAGTTGAGCCCAAGATGAATTCCCCAAGGCTCTTTATTGCCTTGTTCTCTTCCGAGCATCCTGGCACCAGATTAATTAATAAGCTCCTGACACAAAAAGGTGATAGCCATTTTTCACTCCTATCTATCCTCAACCTCCTACTCCCATCTTTTCTAGCCTTAGTAAGGCCTTTGGTGGCTCCTCAGTTATAGCTGCTAATGGAGTTGATCTTCCTATACTTTAATGTGGGTTTTAAATGTTTTATGGCTTTGTACTTTCACTTTTCAAGTATATTCCTGCCCCAGACATTTCTGGCCACAAAAACATTTCTCCCTCTTCTCCCTTTCCATCATTCTTTTCTGTTCTACAGCATACAGCTTCATGGCCAGCTGGAGGCACATAGTTTGTTGCATTTTTTTCCTATGTAGTTTGTGACAAAAGTCTTGCTGGCCCAGCACATGACCTGTGACACCAGACAGAAGCACTGTGGTGTTTGTGGATATTTGTTTGGTAGACAGATTCTGCATAGATAGATGAGTTCTAGTATGTCCTTTCATGCCAGACATTTTCTTTTTAGTTACCCAAATATTCATTTATATCAGCTAAAGAACTATGTGGCAAAATGGTTTAAGGAAAAATCTTGTGATCCTAATTATGCACCAACATTTGCCTTGCCGTGAGAACAGACTCCTCCATTAAAGAAGTTTATGAATCCTTATGTAAACAAAACTACTTCATAATTGTGATTGACAATGAAAGCAATTGAGAGTTTCCATTTTAAAAATTCTGTTAAATAGATGGAAAGGTTTTGTACTTTAATAATTTAACCCCCTCCTCCCCTTCTCACCTCCCACCATCAATTCTGAATTTAGTTGTTTTCATTTCCATGGTTCTAGTCATGTTTGAGATTGTTTTGGTTTTGCTTTCTTCACTCTGCTAAAATTCATATAGATCTTCTATTTCTTTATAGTTTCATATTTGTTGTTCCTTAATGTTCAATAATATTCTATTGTATTCATATACCACAGTGTGTTCAAACATTCCCTAAATTGTTAGTATCTTTTTCCCCCATGGTCTTTTTTAACATTTACTTTCTCTATGTTTGTCAGTTTCATGCCTGTATATTGCTTTGGTTTTATTGAAGAATATTTTGCCTCCTATTTACACTGAGCTTATCTTTTCATTACGCTTTGGGTCATTGCAAATACTATTCTGCAGAGACCATGGTGTTCCATGTTTATCAAATGAACATTGATGTTAAAGTAGTGACTTTTTTTTCTGGAAATTCGCAGCTCCAGATCATAGGAAGTAATGATATATCATTTTCCAAATGTGGACCAAGCCCTAATTTATTCTTCTATTTCAGTTCAGGAAACCATTTATCATCATTTTAACTCACTGATATGCTTTTCCAACTATGCACTGTAATTTGTATTTGAACATTTTTTTCCCCTTCCCCTTTGATTTTTTCATGTGGATAACTAGGTAGGTTGTCTAGAGTGAATGTGAATGTTCACCTTTGAATTTCTGAACTAATCTCCAAATTCTTTCTATTAGTAATTTATTTTTCTTGTTCAATAATTCTGAGGATCTTTTTTTTGTTTTGTTTTGTTTTGTTTTGTTTTTCTTGCTTGCATTCTGGATTTTTTTGTTTGGGTTCTTTAGAATTTCCTTAATTTCTTAAGTTATCTCTATGAATACTGTCTTTGAGATCAATAAGTTTTGCTTATATGGAGATCTTCCCTCTCTTCTTTTATGATTACTGCTTTTTATTTCTCTTTTTCCAGATTGTTCTCCACTTCTATGTATTTGCATTTCCAAGCAGTTGTTCTCACTTTAGCTTCTTTGGTGAAACTTGCCAACATGGAATCAAGTTTTTCTCTTTTGCTAATTATTTCTGCTTTGTAGGTCATAAATTCTGCTTTCACAATTCTTATTTCTCCTTTAAACCATTTAGCAATATCCTGTCATAGTTCCTGCTTTCTTGGGACTACACTGAGTTTTTTGTCTTACCAGGTGTACATATGCCTTTGTCATAGTGTAGTAATAGTTCTCCGGACTTGCTTAATTAATCTGGTGTCCATATTACCTTTAGTTATTAATGTTTCTACTGTTGCTTTATCTGTTCTTGCTCACGATTTTGAATTAGATTTTCTTCCTTCCTAGATCACTGGTAATTTTTCTTTTTTTCTCTTATGTTTTCACTATCACTCACTTTCTGACTCCTTCCCCTTTGATGATGGTTACTTCAAAACCATAACAGCTTTTCCCAAACTGGGCAGTTCATGGCAGTAACTGCGTGCTAGTAGTGTCTTTCCCTTGAGCTTAATGAAATAACTTACAGTCACATAATCTGTTATGTCTTGACTCCCTCAGTTCTCTGAGGTCTGTTGTAGCTATGGGTCTGCTATTTCTGCTTTTTGACTTTCCAATGCATTGGAAGAAAGGAGTAGGGTAGAGTTGGGAGTAAGGATGGAATGAAAAGTAATAAGAGTTTGGAGTTACAGAATTGCCTTCTCTTGTTTTTAGTTCTTTGAATTGTTATTTCATTAGAGTTTTTTGTGTTCTTCACCATGAATACAGCTAAACTTGCTTTATTGTCTGTATGTAATTTCTATTTTCAAGAGGTTTAAAAAGTCTTGAGGATCAGAAAAAAAATGTTTACTACTTCTTCTTGTTAGTGACAAAACCTGAAAAGCTACTTTTGAATCTCAGTAATGAGATCTAGAGCTTAATGGAAGTCAGGACAATATCATTTTTTGTACACCTTTTTCCCCATCCACATCCAATTTTGATGCCATTAATACCTGTTATAGACAACAGACATCCAGTCATAAGATAAGTGTTCCATGTTAAACAAAACAGCGAGAATAAAATGGAAGTAACCAGTGGCAAATTCATTAAGGTGTGGGCACATCATTGCTTTACAGCAGGGTGTATGCAATGGAGGACTTAGCCTTTGCCACATAGTGTCATGTCAGGAAAGGAGGTTTGGGGATTGGATGGAGCCATTAAAGGCTGGGATTTCTTTCAGGCCATTTCTGAGGTGACAGAGATCATGATAAAATAAAGGAAGATGTGGAAACCCTGCCAGAGTGTATTCTGGAGCTGGCAAAAGCCTGACCTGGGAGCAAACAATCTTTTCTTGGCTGCCTTCTCACTTCTTAATTATAAAGATGGGCATTAGGGAGAGAGAAGTTTGGAGCTTGTCACCTGACTTCACATTTTACATAGAGACACAGATTGTCTAGTGTCTCTGAACTCTCTGAACTAGCACTCCCATCTTTCTCCTCACTGGTAGAAAGTTAGAAGCTATAGCAACCGCAAAGGAGAGAACTTGAAACTCAGAGTTGAAGTCATTTAGACCATACTAGACCTGACTTTTATGTATTTGTGTCTAAGTACAGTTCACCTTCAGAGAAAGATAAAATTCTTTTTTACACTGAACTCTTCTCATTCCAAAAAAGACAGCGTTACTGTTAAAAATACAATTTTTATATCTAGGTGGTGCTTTGTAGCTGAAATCTTATTTATCTGTTGTCTTGTTGATGTCAGGACAAAATAAAAATTCTTCACATTCCTCTCCAAATAGAAGAGTGAATTGAAATTCTAAGGTCATTAATTTGTTCAAGACCATCTGGTATTCACAGAGGTAGAACTAGAGCCCAAGTCTCTGTATCTTTCTGGAGAGGTAATATTCTTTTCATCACATTCTGAAACTTTTTTTGGTTTTGTAAATTTTCATCCTAAAGTTTCCCCATAGATCATTTTTCCAGAATAATTATTTCATTACTAGAATTTCTATTGTGGGAATATTTGCTCCCTTTCCCCACTTTTCTTTCTCCTTCCATGCTGATCAGTGACACCTGAAATTTATGGAGTTGTCTAAAACACAATGAAATTAGTGACATTTCTGTGGTCATACAGCTCAAAGGTAGGATTTAAGCCTAGATGTTTTTGCTTTTAAGGTTGACAATGCTATTCACAATATTCAAGGTTGCCACCTTCCATGATACTAGAAATATAAATTAAATATTACTTCCAGTTTCCACATTATGACTAATCTGCCTAGAAATAATCTGCACATGCCTGCTACATTCTCCAAATTAGTTGAATGGATTTTTCTGCTTTTTTTTCCCCAATCATTTATTAGTATAAATAATTGGGTCCTTTTAATATATGAAAAAACTGTCATTTTTCCATTTTACTCTGGCTTCCTCTCACTTTTTCTGGAGTATTATATCTAGCTCTCAGTGCTGTGGTTAAGAGGGTCATGGAAAATTTAGAACAGGATTAGACACAGGAGAGAGATGAGTTGAAAGGTATGTGAAGAAAAATGATAAGAAAAAATGGAAAGATCAAGCCTGGAAGAGAAAGAACTGAGAAATAGCCACATAATAGTCTTAAAGGGTACGAAAGGATGTTATACAAAGGATAATTTCTGTTTCCCTTCAGGGTCAGAGTGAGAAAAATTATGCTGACATTGGAAGAGGGAACTTCTTAAATTTGTGTGTGCTTTTTAAGCTATAGAATGTTAAATGAGAGGTTGAGCCAACTTTCTCCTCTTTACAGCCATGCTTGGGATCAGGGGATTGAACCAGAAGACATAAAATTGCCTTTCTACTTTTCTACCATCTCTTTTGCACCCCAAAAGACATTTTACTCCGTAATTCTTTTGAGCACAGTTGTATACCTTGTAACTCTGTTAGTTGACATTTGTGGTACACGTAGTCTCTTGTACCACCCAAGAGCTGTTGCAGTAGGCTAGGAGTAAGGTGAAAGATCTTGTCCCAAAGTCTCTGCAGTGTGAGCAGAGAGAAGCAGCAACTTGCGTGAAGGAATCTAGACAGCGGGGCTGGCAGCAGACTGGAGATGAATAATGACCGTGATAGACATCAGTGTGGCAAGGATGGTGATGCATTGGAAAGAGGGGAGGGTTTGATGCAAAGACAATAAGGTGTGCTTTGAACATGTTGAATTGGCAATGACTTAGGGCTATCTTGTTTGAGATGTCCAGTAGGCAGTTGGCAATGTAAGACTGGCAGTCATGTGAATAAAGATCATAATTGAGCCCAATATTAATAGGAGAGACAAATTCTCAGAAACCTGGGAAAAGAGGTGGCACCAAGATGGAATAAAGGCAAGAACTTGCCCGATCTCTTCCTCCAAACTGCTCCAAATCCCTTTAAATAATGATTCTAAACAAATTTTAGAACGTCAGAACACCCAAACAAGTGAAGTAGAACATTTTACAGACAAAGGCAACTGAAAAGGTCAGTAGAAAAGGTCTGTGGCGTCAGGGTGGGAGCCTAGCATGCAGTGCTGAGGCAATCCATGCCAGCGCAGCTACAGCTCTCGCACCAGAAAAGTAGAACTCTTGTTGCTTTAGCATCCTAGATTTTATAGCTACGGTAGGCAGAACATTCCTAACAGTTCGAAAACAGAAAAAATGTCTTGTGATCAGGTTCCTAGAAGAATCTCTGAAAAAGAGCTGTGCAAAATCCCTGAAACTTGGGTCCCTTGAAAGAAGGGTGCTCCTTCTACTCTGAAAACAGAGCCTTACTTTAATAAAAAGTTAGTAGGTTGGGAAAATGAGCAGACAAAAGTTTCTGACCATAAAAAGTTACTTTGGGGACAAGGAAAATAAAAATACACTCAGAAAAAGATAACAAAGTTAAAGCTCTTACATCCAAAGTCTCCAAGAAAAATAAGAATTCGGTTCAGATCGTGGAAGATCTCGATTTTCAAAGTCCATTTTGAGATCTGCCATGATCTGGAAGATAATAATAATAATAATAAGAAATAAGCTAAATTCTTATTTTTCTTTATTTCAAGTTAGAGAGATAGAAAATTAGGAAAAGAATTGAGAGTGGTGTTAAGGAAATAAAAAAGTTAATGAGGAGAAGAATGCCTTAAAAAGCAAAATTTGCCAAATGGGAAAGGAGGTATAAAAGCTCACTGAAGAAAAAAATCCTTAAAAAATTAGAATTGAGCAAATGGAGGCTAATGACTTTATGAGAAATCAAGATACAAAAAAGCAAAACCAAAAAAAATGAAAAAAAAGTAGGAGGAAAATGTGAAATATCTCATTGGAAAAACAACTGACCTGGAAATTAGATTCAGGAAAGATAATTTAAAAATTATTCATCTACTTAAAGTCATGATTAAAAGAAGAAAAAAAAAAGAATCTCATCTTTCAAGAAATTATCAAGGAAAACTGCCCTGATATTCACAAAACAGAGGCTAACATAGAATTTGAAAGAATCCATTGGACCCCCCCCCCTTCCCGTTTCCCCCCTCCTCCCGAGATTCCAAAATGAAAACTCCCAGTAATAGAATAGCCAAATTCTGAAACTTCCAGGTCAAGAGAATGTTAGGGGTCACAGCCCCAACTCCTGAGTGGAACAGGCCTTATGGGATCACACTGCCTGTCTACTTGAATGGCGAAGACTGTGAGCAGTGAGGGGCAAGAGCCAGGGTGGTGTGAGATTCCATTTATTACAAAGACTGCAGGTCTTTTTATTATCTTGGTGCTTGTGTCTAGTTATTACTTCATACATAATCACATCCTAGCCTATAGTAGATACATGATTCTCTACAGGAAGCTACACGTAGATATAGAAAGAAACAATTCAAGTATAGTGGAGCCGTAGTCAGAATAACACAAGATTAGCAGCTTCTACATTGAAGGATCAGAGGGCTTAGAATGTGTATTCTGGAGATCAGTGGAGTTTTGGTTACAATCAAGAATCAACATTCAGCAAAACTGAGCAAAATCCTTCAGGGGAAAAGGTGGACATTAAATGAAATATAGGATTTTTAAGCATTCTTGATGAAAAGATCAGTTGAAAGGAAAATCTGATTTCCAAATACAGGATTTAGGAGAAACATGAAGTAATCAGGAAAGTGATATCTTAAGGGACTTAATAAGATTTAACTGTTTATATTCCTACATGGGAGGAAGGTACTTGTAGCTCATTAGAACTTTCTCACATTATGGTAGTTTGAATATAGACTGAGGTCACAGATGTGAGTTGAATAGGAAGGGATAATATCTTTTAAAAAATGATGCAATTAAGGGGTGAAAGAGAATTGTGCTGGGAGAAAGGGAAAGAGAGAAGTAGAATAGTGTAAATTATCTCTCATAAAAGAAGAAGCAAGAAAAAGCTTTTAGAGTGGGAAAGAGGGAAAGAGGGGGAGGAAAGAGAATGTAAGTGACCTTATTCTCATCAGAATTAGCTCAAAGAGGAAATAAACATACACACTCAATATGGGTATAGAAATCTATCTTATCCTTCAGGGAAATAGGAGGGGAATGGGATATAGGAAGGAAGAAGGGTGATAAGAAAGAAAGCATATTGGGGAAGACAGTGGTCTGTAGCAAACCACTTTTGAAGAGAGAATAGAATAAATGGGAGGAAGTACAATTAGCAATAGTAATTATGAAAATATTTTATAGCAAGTTTCTCTGAAAAGGCCTCATTTCTCAAACTTAGAGGGAATGGAGTCAAATTTATAAAAAATAAGTCATGCCCCAGTTGATAAATAATCAAAAAAGGGCTATAAATCCATGTGTATCCTTTGCTCTAACAATACTACTACTAAGCATGAATCCCAAAAGAGATTTAATAAAAGAAAAGGACATGTATGTACAAAATATTTGAAGCAGTAACTGCCTTCTCAGGGGGGAAAAATTGAAAATTGAGGAAATGCTCATCAATTGGGGAAGGGCTGAATAAATTGTGATATGAAATTGTCATGGAATATTATTGTTCTATGGGAAATGATGAGCAAGATGCTCTCAGAAAAAAAAATCTGGAAAGTCCTCCATGAACCTTAAGCAAAGAAAATGTACTGAATACAAAGTAATAGCAGTGTTCTGGGTTGACCAGTTTGTAAATGACTTTGCCATTCTCAGCAGTACAACGATCTATGACACTTTTGAAGGATTTGGGATAAAAATTCCTATCCATACATAGAGAAGAAACTGGTTGTGTCTGAATAAAAATTTAAGCATATTCTTACACGTGCACACACACACACGCACGCACAAGCACACACACTCAATTTAATTTTTCTTGATGTTTTTATTTTTTTTAAGGTAGAAGATCTCTGTTTTCTTTCATAACATGACATTTGTGGAAATGTTTTGCATAACTACACATGTGTTTTTTTTAAAAGGCAAGTTGCATGTAATCATGAGTCTTCTATCGAAAAAAAATTTTCTATTGGTTTGGGAGGTTTACATTTAGAATTTAGTTTTTAAAGGAAGTGTTGATTGCAACAGTTGATGGGATAATCATATTTTTTTAAATTAAGGTTTTTAGATGAGTAGGTCAGGGGAATGCTGTAGAGATAAAATTTGCTACTTGTTAAAGTCATGTAGGTTTGAGGATTGTAGTTAGGTGCATTTCAAACTGGTTGTGTGATCAAAACTAGACATTCAGGACTTATTCTTAGTGGGAAAGATAAGTGCCTCTCTAAGTGGAGGGATGCTATCTTGGAATCTGTATTTGACCTTGTGCTATTTATTATTTTATTTAGTGAACTGGATAAAGGCAAGAGTACAAAGGTTTCTAAGAACCTTTGCAGTTAACACAACTTGGAGGACTAAAGTTAACATGTTGGATAATTGATCCAAAAAAAAAAATTTAAACTAGAATTTGAGGCAAAATGTAGTTAAAAAAAAATACTATTAAGTGAAGTGTTTTAAAGGTCTTCATGTGGAAGAAAGATTAGATTTATTCTACTTTTACCCAGAAGACAGAACTCAGAGCAATGGGTAGAAGTTGCAGATAGGAAGACTTAGTAAATTTTTGAGTTTAGCAAAAATCTTAAGATTTAGAGAGCAGCTCCCAAAGATTCATGGGCTGCCTTGAGATTCTTGAGATCTTCAAAGATTGAATG
The DNA here is from genome assembly GCF_016432865.1 of Antechinus flavipes. NCBI lineage: Eukaryota > Metazoa > Chordata > Mammalia > Dasyuromorphia > Dasyuridae > Antechinus > Antechinus flavipes. The sequence continues at coordinate 387,782,220 of NC_067399.1, read as the reverse complement.
AGCACTTGTTGGGAAGGGACTGTCATTCAGATGTGGTTTGATCTAGATTACTTCAAAGATGCCTCCCAAATCAGATTCTTTGAAAAAGTAGGAGATTTCTGCAGCATTTAATAGTTCTCAGTATTAAAATAATTCTGCCTATTAATTTTGGACTACAGTGGTTCAAAGAGCTCCTATCTGAAGGGCCTATCACTCATTTCCTTTTTAGGTTGTCTTACATCTGGGCTTAGCATGAATGCTTTCTGAATTAGACCTTCAGATGTGGTACAGGAATCCTAGACATATTTAGAGAATTTAGCCGCCCTTGTATGATAGCTTTCCTGGAATTTGAAGACTGTTGGATATTGTTTTCCGTGTTTTGCTTTGTTTTCCCATTCTTCTCTGAATTCTTTATGTTCTTTATTTCCTACACTGATAAAATGTTACATTCATGTATCACAATTTATTTAGCCAGTTTCCAGTTTTGTTTCCAATCCTCTGTTTTGTTTCCAATTCTTGTTCCACAAAAGATACCATTATAAATATATTGGTGTATGTGGGACTTTTCTTTTTTGCCTTTGACTGTCTTGGGACATAATGTCAAGTTGTAGGAACTATGAATGAAAGAGTATGGCAGTTTTAATTGTTTGTTTGTTGTTGTTGTTGTTGTAGTTTTTGGTTCCACCCATACCCTGATCATAATTGACCTAATTCTGTGCCATTAATTTTCTTTTTTTTTTTTAAATTTTTATTTAATAATTACTTTATATTGACACTCGTTTCTGTTCCGATTTTTTTTTTCCCTCCTTCCCTCCACCCCCTCCCCTAGATGGCAAGCAGTCCTTTATATGTTGGATATGTTGCAGTATATCCTAGATACAATATATGTTTGCAGAACCGAACAGTTCTCTTGTTGCATAGGGAGAATTGGATTCAGAAGGTATAAATAACCCAGGAAGAAAAACAAAAATGCAGATAGTTCACATTCGTTTCCCAGTGTTCTTTCTTTGGGTGTAGCTGCTTTTGTCCGTCATTTATCAATTGAAACTCAGGTCTCTTTGTCAAAGAAATCCACTTCCATCAAAATATGTCCTCATACAATATCGTTGTCGAAGTGTATAATGATCTCCTGGTTCTGCTCATTTCACTTAGCATCAGTTCATGTAAGTCTCGCCAGTCCTCTCTATATTCATCCTGCTGGTCATTTCTTACAGAACAATAATATTCCATAACATTCATATACCACAATTTACCCAGCCATTCTCCAATTGATGGGCATCCATTCATTTTCCAGTTTCTAGCCACTACAAACAGGGCTGCTACAAACATTTTGGCACATACAGGTCCCTTTCCCTTTTTTAGTATTTCTTTGGGATATAAGCCCAATAGAAACACTGCTGGATCAAAGGGTATGCACAATTTGATAATTTTTTGGGCATAATTCCAGATTGCTCTCCAGAATGGTTGGATTCGTTCACAACTCCACCAACAATGCATCAGTGTCCCAGTTTTCCCTCATCCCCTCCAACATTCATCATTATTTTTTCCTGTCATTTTAGCCAATCTGACAGGTGTGTAGTGGTATCTCAGAGTTGTCTTAATTTGCATTTCTCTGATCAATAATGATTTGGAACACTCTTTCATATGAGTGGTAATAGTTTCAATCTCATCCTCTGAAAATTGTCTGTTCATATCCTTTGACCATTTATCAATTGGAGAATGGCTTGATTTCTTATAAATTTGAGTCAGTTCTCTATATATTTTGGAAATGAGGCCTTTATCAGAACCTTTAACTGTGAAAATGTTTTCCCAGTTTGTTGCTTCCCTTCTAATCTTGTTTGCATTAGTTTTATTTGTACAAAGTCTTTTTAATTTGATGTAATCGAAATTTTCTATTCTGTGATCAGTAATGGTCTCTAGTTCATCTTTGGTCACAAATTTCTTTCTCCTCCACAAGTCTGAGAGATAAACTATTCTATGTTCCTCTAATTTATTTATAGTCTTGTTCTTTATGCCTAGGTCATAGACCCATTTTGATGTTATTTTTTCTAGATCAATAAAATATTTTCTTGGAAGTCTGATTGGTATAGCACTAAATAAATAGATTAGTTTAGGGAGTATTGTCATCTTTATTATGTTCGCTCAGCCGATCCAAGAGCACTTAATATTTTTCCAATTATTTAAGTCTGACTTTATTTGTGTGGAGACTTTTTTATAATTTTGCTCATATAATTCCTGACTTTCCTTTGGTAGATAGATTCCCAAATATTTTATGGTATCAACAGTTATTCTGAATGGAATTTCTCTTTGTATCTCTTGCTGTTGGGTTTTGTTGATGGTGTATAAAAATGCTGAGGATTTATGGGGATTTATTTTGTAACCAGCTACTTTGCTAAAATTATGAATTATTTCCAATAGCTTTTTAGTAGAATCTCTGGGGTTCTCTAGGTATACCATCATATCATCTGCAAAGAGTGATAGTTTGGTTTCCTCCTTACCTACTCTAATTCCTTCATTAATTTTCTTTTTAACTAACAGCAAATATCAACATAGACATAGAATACAAACAACAAAAAATTTGCAGATGAAGTCATAAACTTATATTCTGTATTTTAACTTTAACAGAGTAATATCAAAATTAGCTTCTTTGTGTTGCCTACAGATCTCCTTTTGTTTTAAATATATTTTTCTACTGTTTAATTGACATTATTCAAAGCTGGCCTCATCCCCTTACTAACTGTGTTAATTACTTCTATCTGCCTCAGTTTGTTTAACTCTGAAAGGTGTAGATGCCTAAGTGCTTGTTTTTCTTTCTCCCTCTCCTACTTCCTTTCTCTCCATCTTTACTTGACCCCCCATCCCTGATTCCATCAAGAGAAGCTTTCCCTTGTAAAAAATGAGAATAAGCAAGCAAAACAAACCAGTTCTTTAGCTCTATCTGAAAAAATGTCTGTATCTCTTGCACCTTTAGTCTAGCTCTCTGCTAAGTGGTGGGACGTATGCTTCATCCTCATTCATCTGAAATTATGGTTACTGTAGTGATCAGAGTTCTAAAGGTGTTTTCCTTTACATTGGTGTATAAAATCTTTTTCTTGTTTTGCTTATTTGACTCAGTATCAGTTTATGTAACTCTTCTGGAGTTTATTTTAATCTTTCATTTCTTATGGTACAATAATGTTCCATTCCTCAGTTGATGATTGCTACAACAAAAGGTGCTGCTAAGAATATTGGGGGTTCTTTCTCTTTATTTGACCTCTTTGGGAAGTATGTACCACATAGTGTTATCTCTGTGACAAAGGGTAGTATAAAGTTTAGTGACTGGATATTTTTCCCAATTGCTTTCCAGAATGACCATACAATTCACCATCTTACCAGTTTTGCTTTTGTGTTTCTGCCCTCCCATATTATCTTGAATATTGCCACATTATTCTTTTGTCATTCTTCTCAGTTTTCTGGCTTTGAGCTATGCCTGCAGAATTGTAATAATTTACATTATTCTGATTAGTGATATCCTATTTTAAAAAAATGTATATTGATTACTTAATTTTTTTTTTCTGTTATTTGAGATAGAAAGTGCCACCTGCATCCAGAGAGAACTATGGAGACTGAATGTGAATCAAAGCATAGTGTTTTCACCTTTTTTTGGTTATTTGTTTGTTTTTTTTTTCTTGTAGTTTTTTCACTTTTGATCTGATTTTTCTTGCTTAATATGACAAATATGGAAAGATATTTAGAAGAATTATATATGTTTAACCTATATCAGAAGGCTTGCTATCTTTGGGGAGGGAGGGAGGAGAGGAGGAAGAAAAATCTGGAACACAATATTTTGCAGAGATGAATGTTGAAAATTTTATTATATATATTTGGAAAAATCAAATACGATTGAAAAAAAGGAAAATTTTCCCTTTTTTGACCACATATTGGGTAATGGCACTTTTTCTTATACATTTTTGTTAAGAAAAATTTGCTACAAATTTTTTTTTTTTCCCAGTTAACTCCCATCTACTTTAACAGCATTCATTTTGCTTGGTAGAAGCTTTTCAATTTTATGTAACCACATTATATCTTTTATGTTCAATGATTACTTCAATTGCTTGTTTACTTAAGAATTCTCCCCCTAGCTACAGATATAAAAGGTATTTCTATCCTTTCTTCTCATTTGTTTATGGAATTATGATTTTTTAAATATTTAGATCATATATCTTTTTGCAGGTTATTGTGGTATATGATAGCAAATTTGGGCTAACTGTAAATTTTGCTAGGTTGCCATTCTAGTGAATCCAGAAGTTTCTGTTGAATACTTGCTGTTCTTGTTTTACCATTCATTTTCAAGAAAGTTCAAGTGTTTTTAAGTTATCTAGGGTCATGGTAGTATTGACTTCTGTGTGGTCATTCTCTTTTTTTTCTCTCTCCTCCCTCAACCCCCTACTTCCCCCATGCCTCAAATATTCCTGGATTTTTTGTTGTTGTTGTTGATTCAGGCAAAAGTTAGCATCCTATAAATCACTGTCCCTCTTTGCACTGAGCTCTGGGAGAGAGTGTTAACTGTTGATTTTGGCTCCTCTCAGCACTGACAAATTCTCCCCTTGAGATACGTTAACTTAGGTTTGTAGGTGTCTTACCAAATAGTGTTTGTTTATTAGATTTAGGTAACAGTATGTATTTCTTTTTCAACAAAAACTCTTTGCTGACATGAAAGTGTTTATTTCCCTCTTAAATGAGCCTTCCTTAGGGTTTAGACTAGTACTGAATTTCATGGTGCCCAACACTACGGCTGTTGAAGCTTCCTTGTACTCTTCTCATAGAGTGCTCTCTGGCTGTTAGGTATCTTTCAGTGGCAGATTCATTGTTCCATATTTTTATTTAATTACTTACTTTTATAGCTCTTAGAATAAATCTAATTATCCATCTGTTATGCTACATTATGGCACTGTGCTTTGTGTAATTTTTTTCTCATTGTATGGTATTTGTCAACTTGACCTTGCCCTCTTCTGAAATTCTCTCCTTTCTTATGGCTTTGTGCCACCAAGAGAAATCTCTCCTCATTGCCAAAGCTGTACCCATTTCTGACTGTAGCTGCTTATGATTATTCCTACAAGGTTATCCCTTCTTTATCTTCAATGACTTTTCTCATGAGCTCTCCCTAATACTTTTGTCCTTGGTACCAATTTTATGACATGTTTTATGGCTTCTCCAGGGATTATCTTTGACATGCTATGAACTTACTATGCTTAGGCATTTTGGTTGGGGAGGTTCAAGGGGATCATCCTACCCTAGGCTCTCTCCTGATCTGGACTAGAACACTCTCTTGGTTTGAAGGAAGGAAAAAAGTTTGTGAATAAGGAATACCTTTCCCAACAAAACAAAAAAACAAATAAGGGATACCTTTTCCTGGGAGATGAAAAGAGAAGCCACTTATTGCTTGAGTAAACACCCAAGTATCTTGTTGCATAAGCTTGGATTTCCTACTATATTCTAGTGCCAAATCAATAATACTTGTTTATGTTAAAAAAAATAAAAATAAAAACATAGGTCATCCCAGAACCATTCTCCAGGCTTGGCCAATTTGATTTAATTACGGTATAGCTTTTAGGGAGAGAATGTATATATTTATATGGTGTGATTCTAGGAGCACTTAGAATTACACTAGTATTCCCCAAATGTCCAAAAATATATCTCTCAACATCTGTCACATATATCTAAAATTCTCCCCTTGAGATACATTGCTTTAGAGTAAACATTGCTCCATCTATATGGGTCAGTTTGAAAATATAATCACCCTTTCCATGGATAGCATGTGGTCTTTAACACATTATAAATTAGGTGGTTATTATATAAGTCTTTCTAAAGAAAAACTGGTTCTGAAAAATTCAAAATAACATTAAAGCTAATGCTGTGGCTAGATGAGGAAGATAGTGAGAAAATTTTACCAACTGTAGCATTTTGGCAGGTGCCAGTCATGGTGGAGCTGTTAGTGTCTGTTCCATGAGTTTGTAAAAGAGCTCTTTAGAGAAGATTACAAGCCCCACTGAAAATAAGTACAGTGCCCAGCCTAAGTATATCATGTCCATTAACTACATGGCACCCAGTTCCTTTGTCAGGTACTCTGATCTCTCAGACTAAATGGGTGACCGTGGGATATTGTATTTTCCATCAGTCAATCTATCAACAAGCATATATTTAGCTCCCATTTGCTTCCAGGTGTTGGTGATACATAGCAAGAAAAAAAAATTGAAACACTTGCTGCTATTAAGGAGTTTATATTCTACAAGGGGAGACAACAAGTAATATTAATGAATATGAACATACACAAAAGTTTTCAAGGTAAATTGAGTAGAGAAGGTCCCTGAGACTTGAGGGATTAAGATATGCCTCATGTAGGAAGTGGCCTTTCAACCAAGATTTGAAGGCAACTAAGAATTCTATCAATTAGAGGGAAGAATAGAGTTGCCTTTCGGGCAAGGGATCCAGGTGGAAGATAGAGGTATGTGAGAAATAATAGCAAATGGTGTATTAGACTAGGGAGTTCAGAAAGAAGCAATAATGGCTATTTAGAGTCACTTAGTTAAGTTGGGACTCTGTTTTAAATGTCAAAAAGGAGGTTCAGAATTTGATTCCAGAAGCAGTAGGGAGCCATTCTCCTTTGTTGTGAAGATGGGAACCTGATTTAGGAGATGAGGGTATAGACCAAGCTGAGAAGGAAATCACTATAGAAACCCTTTAGAGAGTGGGCAGTTTGGGGCACCTTATCTCAAATGTTAAATCCATATGGATTTTAATGTCATTTTAGAATATACTTTTGTAGAGGTAAAAAAGAAATACTGTCTATTCCATTGAACAAGCTCATAGTAAATATCTAATGTGCCTACAATGGAAGGTAACCTGAAAAATAGATTCTGCCCTTAAAGTGCTTTCAGTTTACTTTTTTATTATCCATAATTTTACCTCTGGTCTTTGGAGACCTAGAAGGAGAAGGGAATGAAAGTCCATGGCCATTAATTATCAGCCTCCCAAAAGAGAGATAAAAGAAATTCCATTCAGAATTACTTACAAAGACCCCTATAGGAACAATATAAATATAGCCACAAAATATTATTTAAAGAAATAAAGACAGACTTAAATAATAGGAAAGAAATTAATTGCTCATGGCAGGGTTGTGCTCATATAATTTAAAATGACAGTACTAGTTAAAATAATTTGCAGAAAGAGATCTGAGTTTCAATTGATAAATGACGGACAAAAACAGCTACACCCAAAGAAAGAACACTGGGAAACGAATGTGAACTATCTGCATTTTTGTTTTTCTTCCCGGATTATTTATACCTTCTGAATCCAATTCTCCCTACGCATCAAGAGAACTGTTCGGTTCTGCAAACATATATTGTATCTAGGATATACTGCAACATATCCAACATATAAAGGACTGCTTGCCATCTAGGGGAGGGGGTGGAGGGAGGGAGGGGAAAAAAAATCGGAACAGAAACGAGTGTCAATTTAATGTAATTATTAAATAAAAAATTTAAAAAAAAAATTTGCAGATTCAGTACCATAAAAAGATATGAACAGACAATTTTTAGATGAAATTAAAACTATTTCTAATCATATGAGAAGGTGCTCTAAATCACTATTGATGAGTGAAATGCAAATTAAGACAACTCTTGAGATACCACTACACACCTCTCATATTGGCTAAGATGACAGGAAAAAACAAGGACAAATGTTGGAAGGGAAGTGGGACAACTGGGACACTAATATGTTGTGAACACATCCAACCATTCTGGATAGCAATTTGGAACTATGCTCAAAAAGTTATCAAACTGTGCATACCCTTTGATCCAGCAGTGTTCCTACTGGGCTTATATCTGAATAAGTTATGGTATATGAATGCTGTGGAACACTATTGTTCTGTAAGAAATGACCAACAGGATGAATACAGAGAGGCCTGGAGAGATTTACATGAACTGATTCTGAGTGAAATGAGCAAAACCGTAACGGCAACCACAAGATGATCACTTCTGATGGACGTGGCTCTCTTCAACAATGAGATGATTGATGCCAGTTCCAATGGTGTAGTGATGAAAAGAGCCATCTAGACCCAGAGAGAAGATTGTGGGAACTGAATGAGGATCATAACATAGCATTCTCACTCTTTGTTGTTGTTTGCTTGCATTTTGTTTTCTTACTCATTTTCTTTCTTTTTTTGATCTGATTTCTCTTGTGCAGCAAGAGAATTGTATAAATATGTTCATACATATTGGATTTAACATACATTTTAACATGTTTAACATATATTGAATTGCTTGCCATCTAGGGGAGAGGGTGGGGGGAAGAAGGAGAGAATCTGAAACAAGGCTATGCAAGGATCAGTGTCAAATTATCCATGCATATGTTTTGAAAATAAAAAGCTTTAGGGAAAAAAAAAAAAGATTCAGTACCATACCAATCAAATTACCAAAGTATAAGCTTATAAAATGAGATGATAATATAACAAAATTCTCTAGAGGTACAAAAGGTCCAGAGTCTTAAAGGAAATAATGGAATAAAAAAAGGAAAAGGGAAAGGGCTGGGTAAGTACCACATCTTAAACTATGCTACAAAGCCGTAATCATCAAAGCTACTTGGTACTGGTTGAAATAGAAAAGTTGACCAGTGAAATAGATTTGTTACATAAGATCCAAAAGTAAATGACCTACAGGCACATAATGTTCTGTATACCCAATGTGACAGACTCCTGGTTTAAGGATTTACTAAGCATTTCCATTAAAAGTGTTCAGAATACGGGAGATCTGACTGGGAAAAATGAGGCCTAGAACATCTCATCATACAGAACAAGAAACTCTAAATGTATACATAATCTAGATGGAAAAGATAAACACAAATAAGTTAATGGAGAATGAAAGGAGAGATCTTGATAAAATCCCTCCCATCTCTTGGCAGAGAAATGATGACTATTGGTATAAAATGGAGCATACATTTTCAAACTTGATCAATACTACTCAAATTTGTTTTGCTTAACTAACTTATTATAAGGTGGTAGGCCTTTTTTTTTTTGGGTGGATTATGAATTAGGCAATGATGGTGGTATAAAAAAAAAAAGAGTATCAGTGAAAATTTAGAAGGGGACATATTTAAGTAGAACAGTGCCAGGACTGCTGCATTTAATTAAATATGCATATAAAATATGTAATAGATTCATTGTTATATAAAATCATCTAATGACCTCCTTGAATAAAATAAGGTTCACACTTGTTGATTCCTTTTTTGTTTTTTTAAAGATTTATTACCCTTTGATCCTGGCATCCCTAAAAGTAGAAACCTTTTCAGATTGTCTCTTTCCTTCCAGATGTATGGAATACACAGTTATCCTATTCAACAAAAAAGCTATTTTCCTCTTCCCCATTAGACAAAGCCTATATTTAAAGTCTGTGGATTTGTTTCATACAGAAATTGAAAACATTTCCAGGTAGCTTTCTTAAGTATTTCCTTCTCTCTGTTTTCTAGCTGTTCATATTCTCTCTCTCTCTCTCTCTCTCTCTCTCTCTCTCTCTCTCTCTCTCTCTCTCTTTTTTTTCTTCTCTCTCTCTCTCTGTTTCTTCTTCCCTCCACTCCTTTTTCTTTCTTAATAAATGCTTGTTGACTGCCTCCCTGAGTTTCCCCATTAATCCTTTTTAGCTCACCATGTCATGGGTTAGTGGATTTTAGTCTTTAGGCATTCCTGTTCCTTGCCATTGCCATCATTAGACCGAGGGCATCATGTCATTGATGTCCACACTTTGTCTTTCTTCACTTATTTTTATGCCTCTCTGACACTTGGCTCTTTTGAACATCTAACGTCCCTTTTATGCTTCTCATCTTCTGTAGAAGATTGTTGTATTTTGTCCCCCACCGAATCCTCATTTCCCTTTTGTCAGAGTTCTTGCTTTTTTCTTTATTGTATTTTGATCAGCATGTCCATGTAGGACTCAGATTTATTGGGAGGTCTTTCATCTTCTTGACAGTGATTCTCAAGACCTCGGTCTAAGAGGCTCTATTCTGACTCTGCCAATAGACTTTTCCTGGATAGGATAGAAGAAACTGTGGCTAGATATGTACCTTATTCTGAAATAATCTTAAATCTATTTGTCTATTCAGAGAGTTTTATCAGGAAATGAAGAAAGGGGTGATCAAGCCCCACCCTTCTCTGAGGTATAGAAATGAAAGAACAAACAAGTAAACAACAAAAAGATGATCACCTTGATCTCTTAGGTGTAAGCAGCATTTTGTACTTTTTCAAAATATGTTGCTATCATTTCCATCATGTCATGGGATTCTCCCTATGTGCCAGACAGAACTGGTAGCATTGTCTTCATTTTATAGATGGAGAAAACCAAAGTCACGGGGTCTGTGTGAAGTCAGGCTGGCATCCAAGTGTGCTGATACTTGGTGGATATGCTTTCTACTTACTCTCATTTGCTGTCTCAGCTATTCCTTTAACATCAGGAAATCTAGAACCATGTGCAGGGTCTTTTCAGACATCACTAAAAATAGGGTTTAAAAAGTTAATTTTAGAAAACCAGATATATGGGCAGCTAGGTGGTGCAGTGGATAGAGTACCAGCCCTGAAGTCAGGAGGACGTAAGTTCAAATCTGGCCTCACACACTTAACACTTCCTACTTGTGTGATCTTGGGCAAGTTACTTAACCCCAATTAGCTCAGAAAAAGAAAAAAAAAAGAAAGAAAAAAGAAAACTAGATATATGTAAAAAATACAAAAGAGTTGTACAAAAAGAAACACTGGGATAGGACAAATTCATATTTTATTTTTCCAGTGTAAGAAGGGACTATAGAGCTAATTTTATTCATCTTCCTTGTTTTATAGATGGAGAAACTGACATAGAAAGGGGAAGAGTAACTGATTAATTAAGAATGGTCTAGATCCTTGTTTAGAAGAATAGGATATAATATAGATGAACATGAATTGAAATAAATTATATGTATGTATGTATGTATGTGTGTATATGTAAATATAAAAAGCTCAGGAATGGGATAGGCGAAGAAGTTTATGTTCAGGTAATGTTAAGTTGGTTATGACTGGCAGAAACAGTCAATCTAGTCAGGAAGTGATCAAAGATAAAGGAGGGCAGTTAGAAGATCTTGGAAAATAATGTGAAGAATTTAGGTTTGATTAACCAACCAATCCAATCTGTATCCTTTCTCCAGTATACCCAACAACCAGCCTTTTCTTAGAGACATCCAGTGAGGTGGAATCCCCTTCTTCTCCACTTTGAGATAGTTTTGTTAGGAATTTCTTCTTCAAATCAAACCTAAATTTGCTTCTTTACACACCTTGCTTCTAGTTTTATCCTCTAGGTCCAAGAGAAATTTAATCTCTCTCCCCATCATAACTCTTAAATTGTCACCAAAGATAATCAGCATCTCACATTTGCTAACACCAGCCTGAGATTCCCCATCCTTCCAAGCCATTCCCATATAGCATGACCTTCGAGCCTTTTACAAAACATCCTTAGGATTCCCCTTTGGAATCTCTCCAGCTTACTCCTATCTTCAGAACTTTCTTGCTATAATCTGAGCAGGTCAGTACACTGTCCTGAAACTAGGAGTGCCTCACGTGATGTTTATCTAAACCTGGAAACTTGATACATTCATCCTTTAAACCATTCATTGAGAACAAAAGTCTTCAAGTATTGTGTTCTGCTTGGCCCAGAAGACAGAAATAGGAAGAGTATAGTGAAAGTTGCAAGGCTTCCCTTACTTAAAGATTTCCTAACAACTAATGGACTTCTACTCATGAAAAGTTTTTGAGCAGAAACTCAAATTGGGAATTTCATAGAGAGTATTGTGTTTAGTAAGAATTGAAATAGAAACCTTATGAGTTCATGGAAATATGAGTGTTCTTTAGAGCACTCATCTGGCCTTCATCTCTTTACTCCTTGCACTGGCAGGGTGGATCCCCGGTTTCCATAGAGTTCTTGCTCACAAGTCCGCATTCTAAGTGTGCTTCTTCTTAATAGGGATCAGCCTGTTAGCACTTAGTTTTTATGAAGGAAGGGTTTTTGAGAAAGTATAGCATAAAGACCAGCACAGATACAAATTCCCCCAACTGCCTGAAGTGGAGGTGAGAGTATCTTAAACTAGATAGGAGATGACAAAGAGCCAATGATGTGAAGGGGTCATAAGGAGCTTTTTACTTGGGGTTGGTCTCTTTAGTGAGCATTATTGAAGGAGTTAGCAGGAAGGAGGGGAATTAGCATGGTGGTTAAGCCCATCTTGTGATCTGTCATTTCTCTCCTTGGCTTATGTAAATGATATTCTTTTCTTTCCCATATATCACCTGGACCTTAGATTTCAGTCTGCATGGGAACTCAGCTATCTTCTAGATTTCCACTCTTCCAAGAAATCTTCTGTTCCCCTCATTTTATGGATGCAGAAAATAGACTCAGAGGTCCTACAATGTACTATCTCAGAGAGATGGGAATCCTCCACACCAAGCCCTGTGATTCCAGAGACAGGATTCTTCTCCTGTACTGAAGTGATGCACTTGGGCACCTGTGGTGCCTTAGGACCAGAGGCATTACCCAGCATTACTACTGGAGTCTGTTTAGACTGACTCCAGAGCTCTACCCATGAATTACATTTATGTTATTTTGCACCAAACCCAAAACTGCTGCGCATATGTCACTTTGCATTTGAACCATTTTAATGTTTTTCCTTTTAAGTTGTCTAACATTCAAGCAAATAGGCTTTACCTGGCACTAAATTTTCAAACCTTTTGTTGGCCTCTATTCAAACTGTAGAGATTTCTCATTTGATAAAAGCAACAATTGCTGAATCTTAAACAGACATTTACATTAACTATTTTATTATTGTAACTTTGTTTATTATTTGGTGTCAGAATAATTTCAGTGGCAGATTATTTTTATGCCATCTCAGAAACATGATAGATTCTGCTGAGTATGATTCTCAATAATGTATTTGAAAATGAGAAGTTTTTATGTGTCTCCCATTGGTAGAAAATATCATACAATTTAACATTATATTCCTTGTATCATCTTGCTACATTTTGATCTCATTAAGGTCCTTTTCTCTAAGAAGTGTCTTCCCAATTATATATACTTATACTCTGGCCATGAATATAAGAATCTCTGACTCACCCCTCATTCTCTATTTTTTTGTCCCCCCAGGTAACTGCTTTATTGATATCTTGATCTCTGGATCTCTTGAAACCTCTCATTTCCCAATGACACATCTCCTTTTCTCTCCTCACTTTTATAGAATCTTCTCCCTTGTAACAAAGATTATGTATAGTTGAATGATGAATCAGCCCATTGACCATAAGTCAATGGCTTGGTCTTTTGCCACCCCTAATACGTGCCTGTGCAGTGCTACTACTGGGCTTATGCCCCAAAGAGATACTAAAGAAGGGAAAGGGACCTGTATGTGCCAAAATGTTTGTGGCAGCCCTGTTTGTAGTGGCTAGAAACTGGAAAATGAATGGATGCCCATCTTCTTCACCTGTGGATCATTGCCCTTCCAAGAAAGTAGAAAGCAAGCTTCAGCATCTGCTCTTCGGTGTCATTATTTTCTAGTAGAACACATTTTCTCAGTTTAATCTTATTTTGTTTTGTTCCCCAAACTCAAAATCTTTTAAGAACAGCCAATCAATAAGTATTTATCAAGTACCTTTCTTGTGTACCAGGCATTATGTACAAAAAAAAAGTATGAAGTAGCCCTTCTTTCTGTTGATGATAAACATAATAGATATGTATGTATATGAATATGTTCAGAATAAATATATAAAGAACTGTTTGGAGACAGTTCTTTGGCATTAGAGTCCCGTAGTGACCCTTGTTTTCTACAGCCAGATTTAAACAGTGCTCTACACCCCCAGTGTAGATGAGACTCTCAATAGGTTAAGTCCTTGTCCAAGGACCAAGTTTACAATTTATAAATAAGGAAAGACCTCTGGACCGGCCAGAGATATTGGAGAAAACAATCCTTTAATGAGTTTGGGTGCTGAATATAACATGTCAACAGGAGTCATTCAATGCAAAATTTTATTGTAAGCAATGGAGAAGAGGAGGAGGAGGGAGGAAAAAAGGAAAAGGGGATTGCACATACTACTCGGGCATACACACTGACTTAAGTGTCACTCATATAAAGGGCAGTGCTGCATTGGGGAGCACAGAGACACAGGTTCATTCAGCAGAAAGGGGAGCTCCACAATGAAGGTGATACTATGATTTGGGGTATCCTTAAGTCTGGAAAAGAGCCAGAAAGGATTCTAGAATGGAACCTGGTTGAGTTGCCTATCAGGAGTCAAAGCAAAATATTATTCTGGGGGTTTGTCTTCAGGGAGAAAAACAAGCTGACAGTAGATTATTTGGGAGACATAGTTGGTAACTTTCAAAAAATATTGTTGTCAGTATTTTTCTATGAGTATGTTCTGTAAGCTTACATCCTTCTTTAAGAGAAAACTGTCAATGGTAGTCTCAAGACCATTAAGCCTAATTTTATAACAAGAGCAAATACAAAAAAAAAAAAAAAAAAAAAAAAAAAGTTTTAAATCCTGCAGCATTTTGAGGAGGGAACAAGCTGTTGGAAATCAGGAAAGTCTCAGGGAGAGGGGACTGGTTAAGCTGCCACATAAAGGAAGAGAGGGATTCTCTACAGAAAGTGAGGATTTGTGTGTGCATTTCAAGCACGACAATGCAAAGGTATCCCTTTTATGTTATCTCACTTGGAAATATCATCAGCTCCCATGGGTTCACTTACCTCTATGAATATGATTCTCAAACCTTGTTTATCTAGTTTTTCCCTTTCTTTTGACCTCCAGTCTTGTATCAAACTGCCTTTTGGATGTTTTAAATTGAATGTATGCATCTCAGTCTCCAGTTTCAAATAGAACTCATTATTTCTCCCCCTGTCATTATTTCTTTCCTCCTGTCTTTCTTATTACTGTCATTTGCCCCATCATCCAATTTGTTTTTAGTCATCCACTTGTTCCATCTACTTGTCTTTAGCCATACTCCCTGTTTGTTGCCAAGTCTTGCCACCTGATTTAGGCTTTTATCTTCTTATGTAGAGGCTTGGCCTTCTGGCTTGGTCTTTTGCCACCCCTAATACGTGCTGTGCAGTGCTACTACTGGGCTTATGCCCCAAAGAGATACTAAAGAAGGGAAAGGGACCTGTATGTGCCAAAATGTTTGTGGCAGCCCTGTTTGTAGTGGCTAGAAACTGGAAAATGAATGGATGCCCATCAATTGGAGAATGGCTGGGTAAATTGTGGTATATGAATGTTATGGAATATTATTGTTCTGTAAGAAATGACCAGCAGGATGAATACAGAGAGGTTTGGAGAGACTTACATGAACTGATGCTGAGTGAAATGAGCAGAACCAGGAGATCATTATACACTTCGACAACGATATTGTATGAGGATGTATTCTGATGGAAGTGGATTTCTTTGACAAAGAGACCTAACTGAGTTTCAATTGATAAATGATGGACAGAAGCAGCTACACCCAAAGAAAGAATACTGGGAAATGAATATGAACTATTTGCATTTTTGATTTTCTTCCCAGGTTATTTTTACCTTCTGAATCCAATTCTCCCTGTGCAACAAGAGAACTGTTCAGTTCTACAAACATATTGTATTTAGGATATACTGTAACCTATTTAACATGTAAATGACTGCTTGCCATCTAGGGGAGGGAGTGGAGGGAGGGAGGGGAAAAATCGGAACAGAAGTGAGTGCAAGGGATAATACTGTAAAAAAAATTACCCTGGCATGGATTCTGTCAATATAAAGTTATTATAAAATAAAATTAAATTAAAAAAAAAAAACGTGCCTGTGATAGTGTCACTTCCCCCAATCCAGTAAAACTCTTGTGTCTTCCTATTACCCAAGATCTAATATAGAATCCTTTATTTGATTTTTAAAGTCTTTCATAGATTGTCCCCTTCCTGTTCTATTCTTTTTTTCATTTTGTTTCCATCTAACATATCTGATATTCCTCAAACACTGAGCTCTCTCAATTGCAAACATCTCTTAGAAACTTTCCATTGGCTAATTTCCATATCTAAGAGTTGCATTCCCTTCTTAACTCAAGCCTTCTAGGTTCTTTTTTTTTCCCCCAAGACAGCTTAAATGTCGTCTTCTGCAAGAAGACTTTCTGAAAGTCGTTCTACTCACTGCTAATTTTTTCCCTCTGACATTATTTCCATATCATCATTATGCCATGGATTGTATGTCCATAGTTATTTGCATTTTGTCTCTTCCTCTCCTCCCTCCCTTCCCCATCCCAGAATGTAAATTCCTCAAGCTTACTGACCATGGGGTTTTTTTATTAAATCCCCCGCCCCTTTTTTTTTTTGGTATCCATGGCACATAGTAAGTATTTAAATGCATATTGACTGATTCTATCACTTGGGCTGTAACTTTTACTTAACTTTTACTAAATGTATGTGACTATTATAAATTTCATTCTTCTACTGCCTATAGACATGATATTTGTACTGATAAGGAATTACTTTGAGCATTCTCCAGATAAGTACTGTAAGAGATTAGAGAAGGTCATGGTCAGTAGAAACGACTGAACATAATCTGTGCTTTCCCTTTATATTCTCATTATTTCCATGAGACTGAAATTTCTTCATAAATACTTTCCCCAGGCTAACCACTTTTGCAAAGAAAATTACATCATGAAAAAGGTTACTGCCAAAATGAGCTAGCATGTTGAATATTTCTTCAAGTCAAGTCATCAAAGTCCTCTGCTTACTTTGTACTCGATTTCCAAAAAAGACAAATGTTCTTTTAGCAACCAAAGATATTTCAAGTCTTCAGAACATGAATTTCTTCTCCTCTCTACTGCCTGATACCTGACTATGTAGGCATATATCCTGAATTGTTACATGTTGACTAGCTGATTGTTCAGTCTCAGAACTGAAAAAAGGTTTTCTGTCATTTGGTTCCAACATTTCTTCTTCAGCCCTGGTAGGTGGAGGATCTTAGAGATATCTCTGAATTAGTAGCTTCCTCTTGTTCACTCAGCTTGGCTCATGTGATAGGTCAGTGTGCACAAAGCAAGTTCAATACTGAAGGAAAGAAAAAAAAAACTTCTCTCCCCTCAAATCCCCCTTTGAAACATGTATAAATAAAGATTTCTGTAACTGAGCAGAAATAATGAATCTGCATGGCCATTTCAAACCTTTGTCTAGAAGCTATACATGGTGGGAGAAAAAATTTGTGGTTTCACCATGAGATATAATAACATTAGCCAACCAACTAGTGTTTCACTCTTTTCCCCAATGGAAACTGGGCTTCTTTAATGCTAGTGCCTGCCTTTCAGAACTAATTGTTCACAAAGATCATTGCAAATACCAATGATATAAGTACTTGGATGGTTCACCATATTGTTCACCATATTTAAACTGTCAAAATCCTTAAATGTCTGAGCAAAATCCAAGCAAACAAAGGCTATTTTGGGGACTTATTATGTATGTACTACAGCAGAAAAATTCTGTTGTCTATATGACTTCCAAGTCCTTTAAACTAAGTATTTTAATGTTGTCATTTTCAGCCTTAGACCTTCCCACGATCATTGCTTTTCCGTTTGCTGTTGAAAAGATGCCTCATTCATAAACACTTCTGTAATTGTGGCAAGAACTAAATAGACTGTGTTGAATTGCATTGGTTTTGTTTGTTCAGGGATCGAGCATGTGCTACAGATTCTCAAGAAACAGAGGACTAGGAAATGCCAACTAAGATCTAGGGAAGCCAGGACAGTTTTTCTTCAGCCTCCAAAAAAAGCTAATTTGAAAGGTGTTCAGCACATCATATTCATGCCATGGAGCAGTTGTGCCAGCAGGATCCCTTTCTCATTGTAAGACACCTAGCACATCTTGTCACCTCTGTGTGCCACCCCAGCAACAACAAACAACTTATTTTTCTAGGTCCTTTAGCCTAGGATAAGTCACACACACAAAAAAGCCCTTGCTGTATATGCTTAAATGAGTTTTGAAATACTTGTAAAAATACTATGCTCCCATTTATTTACTTCTATTTTTTCCCCTTCAGACTACCTAAGGAAATCATTCTTAATGCAGTCGTTGAATTACTCGAGCCAAATAATATTTTTTCTTCTCTTCCCTTTTTTAAAAATCATATTCCTTCCTTTAGTCAGATCTAATTAGCTTTTTTGCTCCATCTTTTTAAATCTTTCTCTAACACCTTAATTACCTTTGTCCTCTGAATTTTTTTTTGCTTAAGAAATTCTTTTTTTGTTTTATTTTTCTTCTAGTAAATTTATTTACTTTTAACATACATTGCTTAATGAATCATATTGGGAGAGAATCAGAACAAAAGGGAAAAAACCATGGGACAGATTAAAAAAACAGAAAAAAGAACTGAACGTAGTATGTGCTGATTTACATTCAGTCTCCATAGTTCTTTTTCTGAATGCAGATGGCATTTTCTGTCCAAAGTCAATAGACTTTACTTTTGGACTTACTGAATTTCTTTTGTGCTGGTTCTGACTGGGACTGAGTAGTCTAGATTTAAAAGGGAGTTCTAAATGGGAAGATGGCAAATCAGCCTCCTTTCCCCTACACATGGCGGGACTGGCTCAGGGATCTCCTCGCTCAGGCCTTTGGGATAAATCAGCTGTGCTGTGGTGGCAGATAATTTTGCACAGCATTTGGGATCGGGCCTGCCCTCCCTTTCCCCTTCTTTGTGTAGAGGGCAGTTGCCCCCTCCTTCCGGCGGTCTGCTTAGAAGGTTTCATCTTTCCACTTGCGGACCCGCATGGACAGGCCGGCCTTTTGTGTGTGTTGAATCACCATCAGCCCAACCTGGCAGTGTAGGGGAGGAGTGAAAGGCAGAGGAGGGGGCCTGGGATTATCAAGTACAAGTGGGGATAGCCCTGCTCTGGAGGGGCTTCAGTTCTGTTCAGGTAGATAAGTCTGAATAGGCTGCTGAGTGTGTGCTGGGGCCGCACATGGGCACACAGACATGGAGGGAATCACCACTGCAGGGACCAGGAAAGGCTGTGGATAAGAGGGGACATCTGAGCCTGCACCAAGTGGGTGATTCCTTCCTGGCATGTGCAAAGGCAGCCCAGGTCTGAGCCAGACTGCAGAAACTATGGAGAGGGGCGGGGCTTCATGAAGGCAAGCACATAGAAACCCCTGGGGGCGACGGGAGGGGACTGTCTGTGGCCACCCAGGGATCCACCCTTAATCCTATGTGCTGTGAGGAGAGGTGAGCAGGGAGCTAGCAGGTCTGGAATTAGTGAAGGGAAACTGGAGCCAGGTTGTAAAGAGCATTCAGTGGCAGGGGAATTTTATTCTAGAGGGAAAGCAGAGCCACGAGTGTTTTCTAGTAATGAAGTGACCCGTTAGGCTTGTGATGGAGGGCCAAACAAGGATTAGGAGGACTTGGTGACATCTAGTTGTCACTAGGCCTCCTGTGGAGGGGGCAATCTTGGGGGACCTGCGAATTCCTGTCCTCACCCACTGCCGACAGATTGTGTGGCTTCAAGCCAGTCATTGTCTATCTCAGAGCTTTCCAACAGATGAGTAAATGTATCCCTACTTCACATTTTGAGGGGTACGTTTGGTAAGCCTTAAAACACAATGTTGCATTTCCTAAGTTTGTTTTATGATCCTGTATACACATAAATAATTATGTGACAAGACTGTGGGGTGTATTGGAGGAAAAGTAAAAACAAAGTGCTTTGGGAATCCAGGAGGAGAAATCATTCTAAATTAGAGGTGGGGTTCTTTCATGATAAACAGGATTTGAGGTGTCGAGGAAGGGCATTCTGGATTGTGAAATCAGTCTGGGCAGAGGCTCCCAGTGGGAAACCATTCCATAGGCCAGAGAAATCACAGGTCTTTTACGACTCCTCCTCCCTCTCTCCCTCCCATTATTCTCTGGCTGGCCCACAGATATCTGTAAGGTATTTTATAATTTTCAAAGTGTTTTTCCATATTGTTTCCTTTTATTCTCAAACAGAATTCTATGAAAGTATTTTGGAGAATCTTTTTTGTCAATGTTCTTACAGTGAAGATCCAAAGATCCCTGTGTGTGTTGTGACAGTAGGACTCCCCAAATTGTAGCTGAGGGCTTAGGTTCCTAATCTTTCCTATCCCTACCAACCAGAAAATCCCCCCTTTCTCCCTTTCTGTTCTCTGAGCCTATTTTCAAGGTGGGCCACAACAATTTCCTTTCTCTAAGAACTCCCATCTTCTGCCCTGAATCTTATTCTTAGCAGATTTATAGGCCAGGACAGAGAGCCTCATCGCTGTCTATTAAAGAGACTTCCCTCTGCCTCTCTGTTCCAAAGGACAATAAATGATGAGGCTTCTTGGTGGCATTTCAAAGGCCTGATGTGCTCCTTCTTTGGAAAACCATGTTTGATGTCTGTGTAAATCACTCAGCCTGGCTGCTCTCCTTTCCCAGGCCTGACTTGTGTTGGGTGAACATTTGTCAGGCACAGGGTGGCTAGGAGGGCCCTAATTAGCTCTTGTGGTGATCAAGCCCATGCCTTTTTGATTCATTAGATAGAGGGAAGCTGGTAGATCCCAGCACATCCAGGCCACAGCCTCTTCAGACTTTGCCCCACAAGTTACAGGGCCTCCCTTCTCAAATTGCCTTCTGTCTAACCGCTTTGTCTCTATCTGTATTTATTCATTCCATATTTATTCTGTGTCATATGTATATTTGTAATTTAACTACATGTACATTATAATATATACGTTAAAGTATATGCTTCAGTTTTGAGTTGAGATTCTTTTGCTCTTTATGTGCCCCTAGGATCTCACGGTGCAGTAAAGGGCTGAAACTCTTGAGTTCATGCACTGAGGTTGGGACAAGCAAGCACTTAAGGCTAATTACCAATTAGACAGTACTCTATTAGCATTTGCTTGGAGAAAGAATGGCCCTGCTCACTCCTCTGTGCTGGCTTGATCTGTGGGTGTATACAGAGATTTGTAGGAGGAATTAGAGGTGGAGTAAGACAAGCCAGAGTGACTCTTGACCGGGAGAGGAAGAAAAGAGGTGTGGAGATTCCTGTGTCCGTTCCTCTGACTTCGACAAAGAATAAAGACCAAGGGCTTTTGCTTATCCTGAGTCTGGCTGATTTTAAAGTATCTAGGGTGTTAACTCGGTCTTCACACAGTGTCGGGCAAATACTAGCTGTCCAATTAATGCGTGTTGCTGAATCGATTAGATGGGAGGGCTGCTCTGGGAACAGATGAAGAACTGTCACCCTTTCCTCCATTCTCCATTTACAGTAATCCCAAAGTCCAGGTCGAGGCCATTGAAGGTGGTGCTCTCCAGAAGCTGCTGGTCGTCTTGGCAACTGACCATCCTTTGGCTGTGAAGAAGAAGGTACCTCATCTCTCTCCCCATCTAGCTTTGTCCTCAGCCCCAGAATGCATGAGGAGAAGGGTTGGCATTGGGGAGCAGCATCTGCTCCGGAAGTGGGGGGGTGGGGAGGAGGAACCAGGGGGGCGGACCTGCCCAGTCCCCTGGGGAGCTCTGCCCCTGAGTCTCCCATCTACCGTCCCGACACGGCCTCATAGGTGCCCTCTTGTCTGGCAGGTCCTGTTCGCTCTGTCTTCCCTCCTTCGGCACTTTCCCTACGCGCAGCAGCAGTTCCTGAAGCTGGGAGGCTTGCACGTCCTCAGGAGCTTGGTCCATGAGAAAGGCATGGAGGTGCTAGCTGTGCGTGTGGTCACCCTGCTCTATGACTTGGTCACTGAAAAGGCAAGTGTTGGCCCGGTCCTCCTCCACCCCAGCTTGCATCTCTGAGGCGACATGAGCTAGGGGAAGCCCAGGATGTGGGGTGGTTTGGAGTCTCTTATTTACTGTGGGAGCTTGTCTCCCTTTTCTGGACCTTGGTTTCTTTATAAGCGCGCCTATACAAGGTGCTTTATGATTTGCAAAGTGTATTATGTAGATTATCTTGTTTGCTTCTCACTACTTTGGAGAGCAGGGTGCTGTTCCCATCCCATTTTACAGGTGAAGTACTGAGACAGATGGAGTTCCTGCACTTGCCCAGGGTCTCATGGTTAGTTAAGTATCTAGGGCCACATTTGAACTCAGTTCTTCTTGACTCCAAGCCTGCACTCTCTTTTGCCAGCCACCTTGTCTCTTTATTTTAACAATGAAGAATTGAGATTAGATGATCTCTAAGGCCTCTCCCAAACATCCCTCCTGTGATCTGATGCTTAGAATCAGCCTCTCGTGTCTTGCTTTGTTTGAAAGGGAGTGCAAAGCTGAAGACATCTGGAAAAATGATTGGTTGGTTTTACGAGATCAGTTTTGAATTCCTTGAGGAGACAGGGATGCTGTCCCATGTCAGGAGTCCCTCAGGGAGATGCAAGGACTCTAGACTTAGCCAAAGGGTTTTAGCTGCTGGAAGTGTTTTCTTATAACCTTCATTAGGTGAGTAGCTGGAAAATTAGGGCAGTCAACTTTTGGGGATTGATCTCTTTTTTTAATGGTCCTAAGGGCTACACGGGGCTAAATGAATCAGTGCTTGAAGGGAGGGAGGTACCAATCAGCCCCCCTACATATTCCTTGTACTTAGCACCATGCTTGTTAATGGATTTGCAGAGTGGTAAGATGGGCCTTCTCTGTCCTGTGTCCCCAGATTCCCGGCCACTTCAGGAACTCCTTCCTTTGTCCTTGGATGCTCAGCCATCCTTCCCTCCCCTTCAACATTCCTCACCCTATTTTCCTTCTTGGGTCTCTGTTGTCTTCCCCTACAGGAGGGGACTTAACAGTGCTCCGTGCCTGCTCCATTGAGGCCTGAGGAGGCTATTTAGGATGGGTTTATGGAAAGAAAGAACTGAAGAATACACATTTGAGGAATATCTGATTCCTCTGCTGGGCACTGCTAAATTGAACTCGGCTTGATGCTTTCTGTTCCAGGGGCTGGGGGAATTTGACTACAGTCTGTGAGCCAGGGCTGCCCAGACCCCAGAGAGCTGGGTTTCTCACCAACTCTGTGATGTTGGGCCTGTTATTTAGCTTCTCTGGTGGGACTTGGGACTTCTAAATTCTATCTCCACTCCAGATCTCTGACTTGATGAGCCTGTAATATATCTGAGTAAATTATAGAGTTAGAAGTGATAATCAGAGCAGGTTGGAGACCCAGGCTTTGGATGTGATTTTTAATTTGTTGTTTTAAAGCCCCAAAATATATTAATATATGACAGTGAAGGGCCTGTGGATCAGAACTTGTAAGGGTCAGGGGAGGAACCCCACATAGTATAAGAGGAAGTTAAGAGGCTTTGATGCCTGAGGCACCTGGATGTGATCTCTGCAGTCAGCACTGACCGCCTCTGAGTGGAAGCTCTGGTCCCATACATCATCAGCGGGATTGGCTGTGTATGTGACCCCATAGACCCTATCTATATAAGCAGTGGGCACCAGGAAGTAAGTGGAGTTCTACAGGAGTTCATTAGGAGTAATAGGCGTCAGTAAGCATGCAGGATGGATCTCAGTAAATAAAGACCTGAGCTCCCAAGTGGCTGTGTCTGAGCACTCTGTTGGAGAGAACCCCTGCTCAAAGAACGGTGGCCAGAAATCTCTACGGACCCGTGATTGGGCAAGATTTCTGAAGGCCTGGGACTAGGCAAGACTGCCATCAGTAACCGCTGGGTGGGAGGTTACAAGAACTCAAGCTGTCTGAAGAATGGACACAGTTCTCTTAGGGCTCTCTCAGGAAGGGTCCACCCCCTAACACTCTCCATTCAAGTCAGGCCCTCAATTGGTTCTCAAGTCAGAGACAAAAGAATATCGCTGCACCTCAGAGACCCCATCCCACCTCCCTTTCCCCCGTCAGTGAGGATGGAACCTCCTGGCTTCCCCTTCCTCGTCCTTCCCCCTGACTTTTCCTGGCCCCTTCTCCCTGCCTGGTAGAATTGCTCTCAACGGAAACTGGAGAAACTATAATCTTCCATAATAGCAAACAGACATGTGGTGTTTCAATCTAATTAATAAAGTGTGTACATAGTCATTATCCCAGGAGGTGCCATCTGCGCCCAGGGTTCTAAAAGGCACCCCTCCATCCCCCCTGCTCTGTAGCTTCCCCCCGCCCCAGCTCCCCTGGGCCAAGGGCAGAGCCCGCCTGGGCCGGGCGAGAGTGCACTGCCCAGCTCGGCTTCTGCGTGGAGCGTGCTCAGGGAATGACATCGGTGTCGGTCTTCATTGCTGGACAGATCGCCCAGGGCAAAAGGCAGTCAGCGGGGGCAGCATCTCTGTACGAGATGGGGGGCACATACTATTTAAAAAGTGATAGCGTTCAGATTCACAATCCGGCCTCTGGTTTACCAGCGGACTCCTAACTCTTTCCCCATTTCCTGCCCTCCGGCCATGTCGTCCCGACCTTGGCCCTGACCTTGGCCCTGACCGTGCTTTTCTGCCCCCCCCCCCAGATGTTGGTAGAGAACGCTGAGCAGGACCAGAGCCCTCCAGAAGAGAAGGTCCAGCAGTACCGCCAGGTGGAGCTCCTGCCGGGCCTTCAGGAGCAGGGCTGGTGCGGCATCGTGGCCGGGCTGCTGGGGCTGCCGGAGCACGACATGCGGGAGAAGGTGCTGCGGACGCTGGGCGCCCTGCTCGCCCCGTGTCGGGAGCGCTACCGCCGAGACGCCCTCCTCAGCAGCACGCTACGGGGCTTACGGGACGAGTACCAGGAGCTGGCTGCCCTGGAGCTCCAGGACGGGGAGGAGAACGGCTACTTCCAGGAGATGCTGGGCACCATCAACGGCTTCATCCAGGAACTCTGATGAGGTCCACCGTCGGGGCAGCACCAGGCCTCAAAGGAACTTCCCACACCGACACTGAGGTGTCTTGCTGACCCTGTGTTTTGGCCATTAAATGGAGGCGTTGAGAGTTTGCTATTTGTCTTTTTAATCTTCTTGACAGTTCCGATCTGGGGATCATCCCATGGTAGAGGAATAGCTGCACCCAAGTGTATGGAATAGAAATTCACAGAATTATTCAGGAGCCAAGTGGCCGGGCTGGGATGGATGAGGGAAAAAATCAATCAGTGGGGCCTTATTTACAGTGTTGCTAAATCAGGGTAAGCCAGGGGTTCAGAAGTTGGGATCCCCCAAGGGGTTTGTGGACAAATTTTTAAGGCTGTCAGTGATATTGAAAGGAAAAAACATTCTGAGAAAATCGATTTCCTTTGTAATTATTTTGTGCATTTAGAAACATTATTTTGAGATCTCCATGTATTTCCTCAGACTGTCCAAAGTTCCAGGACATGTAGAATGTGAATGTCCCCTGACCTGAATCCAAACCCTTTTCAACCCTTGTTTTTCAGTTCTGTAAACAACCATCACTATATCTGTGGCACTTAAAAGGTTTCAAAGAAACTTTCACAATGACCCTATAAGACCTAGATCTTGCTATTATTAGCACATTTTACCGATAAGAAGATTGAAGTTCAGAGATTATATGATCTTAAGAATTCAAAGTTAGATGTTAAATGACTTGGATGTGGTCAACGGGCAAGATTTGGATTACGTTTGTACTCTTTCTGAGGAATGGTGAATGTGGATGACTTTTGCAAATCTTAAATTCAGTATATAACTTGGCTGTTGCTAATCATATTTGGTCCTCCTCATAGTCTCCAAGGAGTCCAGGAGAGCGATGATAGCTCCAGTTTACAGCTTTAATCATGAAGCCACAGAGCTGAGCCCCAGCAATAAGCAAAGGGGTCACCATGTGGGACAGACACATTTTTTTTTCATACTGGAGTTTTTGTGGCCAGTGTTTGGCTTTATGTGGTGGTCCTTCTGTTATGAAAGACCAATGACATCATAAATGAGGGATGTCTTGAGTATTCTGGTCAAGGAAGGGGCTGGAGGGGAGAGCTGCATCAGACTTTCTGAGAACTTGTACCTTTCTTCCTGATTTCAGCTGATGTCATTTCCTCTATCCATCAGATGATTTTCAGGCAGTCCTGGGACCTTTGATGACCGATAAGAGAGGTCCTATCTGAGGTTGGGGAGAAATGAAGGTCCAGGGCTCTTGTGTGGTCCCAGTTACCTCTCCCTCCATGCCTAATAAGGAGAGACTATGCATGGCAGCTGGGAGCCCGCATCCTCGTTGCTATGGCAACTCTGGCTTTAGGGTTTCCCAATTTGGATTCCTATATGTTTGTTTTTCCACCTTTCCCAATGCACCAGCCGGACTGGGCTGGCTCCCTTTCTTCCTTTCCAAAGAAAACATGTGAAAACTTAAATCTTGATGAGGACTGGCTCCTTGGGTTCAGGGATTAAATTTGAGGCCCATTGGGAAAGAGATATGGGAAATAGATTATGCTCAGGTAACTTGATTGTTATTTTAGATCCAGATCTCTTTGCTTGACCCCTCCCAAAGCTCCAGCTTATTTTCGGGATTGGGCAAGGCTTGAAAAGTACTTGGAATAGGCTTTTCTAGGCTCCCCACCTTTCCCCCAGTAGGGAGGGCAGAATTATGGTCCTGGGTGGGTTCCATACTTACCCTGCTCAGAGCAGAAATGGGAATTGATCGCAGCTGGCTGAGCTTGGGACCTTTTCTCTGTGAGGATCTCCCTCTTTGCAATATTTCTGTCCCCATGATCTCAGCCCCTTCTAATCCTTACCAACCAGGGCATGAGAAGATTAGGGGTAGCAGAATGATAAGATGTGGCCCAGCACCCAGCACAACAGAAGTATAACTTGCCCGGACCCACCTCCCAGGGTCCCAGAAGGAAAGTTAGGAGGAGAGGGCGGGCAAGGTTGGGGCAGGGCCGTTTCCTGGGCACCGTGCCCCGACCTTTGATCCTTGAGGTCAGAAAGGATAGGTCCTGTCCCGAGATCAGCTACGTTCAGGGCCTAGTTTCTCCCTAGTCTGCTATTTCCTCCCTAGGAAGAGGCACCGCTGCAAAGAGCCGGACCTGGACGCTGGGCTTCGTGGGGCCTGTCACACTCCCCCCCTTGCAGTATGGGGCTGGGTGCCAGGACATGTTCACATTTTTGATTGCGATTGGGCTGAGACATTCCCAGAGATAGGAAAATGGAGATACCCAACCCCCGAGATGTGGCTGTTGGTCTGTACAGTCCAGGCTAGAACTGAGGATCATCCATTAGTAAATGCTTCTCGACTTCCTCTTGTGTTAGTTAAGCCACTCCAGCATTCACCGAGCGCCTTCCCATCCCCATTCCTCGCAGAGAACATGGTCGCCGACCGCGAAGAGCTGCCATTCTGGTAACAAACGGAGGCTTGTCTGTCGTATGTTGTGGGCTGGGCTCCCGGCCTGCTTTCCATGAATGGAACTGGCTTCTTTTCCTCCCCAGGTCTTTATTTTCAGCGTGTTAATTGTCACTGTAATGTAGTGTGATGATCATGGATGCAGGTGACAAGGTACATACAGACTGCTACTGTGGGGGCTCAATTTCCTGAATAAGAATTGAGGGAATGAGGTTAATTGGGGGTGGCTTTTATTGTTCCTTACAGCCTGAGGCCCGAGAGCTAGACAGATTAGAATGGTTTTTCCTACTGCCCAAATGCTGCCAGTAATCAGAGAACAGATTACACTGCAGATATGGATCTTATCTCTCTTCTTCCCTAGGAGTCAGGGATGAAAAAAGACTTGTGGATACAACATGGTAAGTGTGATCAGCCTGTTTGGAACAGTGGTTAGGGTGATTTGGGGTTATACTGAGGCAAGTTTTTAAAAGACAGGAGTTAAGACTTAATCTGACTGGGCCTGGGAGTGAGTGAAGCTGCTATGAGTGTGTTGGAAATATTCCTCCATTCTTTGCATTTCACAGGGAAAGAGATTTGGCCATTAGGCCATAGCAATAATCCAGAACTAAGACAAGGCAGAGAAAATGAAGGGTTTTAAAAAAAAAAAAAAATTAGTTTTTCAAGGAGGAAATGGTAAGATCTGCAGACTGACAATGGAGATAGAAGAAAAAAAGTCAAAGGTGATTTTTGAGAATACAACAATGCTGTGTATTATGAGAAGAAATTCTGGTGGATTAAATTTGGGGCCAGGTTGTTGTGCTTGAGAAATGAAGGGATGACATGGGAGCTTGAGATCTCCCTGAGGGAAAAATGATTTATTTCTGAGAGGCAAGGTGCAACTTAATGGGCAAGAATTTCCAGACCTAGGAACAATGGATCATCCAGGACCTTGGCAGCTAAATATTTTTAAATTTTGTTTGGGGAGTCCTCTGTGTTTTCCTCTTATTTAAAAGCTCTTCATTTATTTTATTTAATATTCTCCAACAAGAAAGGGGAATGGGGGAAAAGAGAGAACAAGGGAAATGAACACTTTAGATACCTGGTTGGAGGGTTCACTGAAGGGCTACTGGAAAACTTTGAAACCAGAGGCAGAAGCTCTCCCTGCAGATTGTATTGCTGCCCATTCCCAATTAGAGCTGAAGAAAGGAAGTGCCTTACAAGCTACAATGGATGCTCTACTTTCTGCAACAGATGTTGTAAATCGAGTCTTTTTAAATGTACAAGAGAGCTGGCTTTTTTCTTAATAAAAAATCCTATTGTGGATCCTTTTATAAAATAAATCATTACTCCTTAACAATGTGTTGTATAAGTGTATTTTTTTTTTCTTTAGCCCTCTATAGAGAGCTGCTCACAATACAATTCTCATCTGTCTATTGCAAATCAGCTCATTTTACAGCTGTGAAAAGGGAGTTCCCCCCCACAAATATATTTATCGTTATAAACAGAAAGAGCTGGGGGTTTGAACTTGGGTCCATTGGTTTCAAAATCACCTCTCTTTTTTTGTTCTCTCTTCCACCAAGTGACCAAATCTAGCTGAGGCATAATTTTTATAACTCTGTATTGACAATTCATTTTACCTAAGTTGGTTGTTGCCCTTTACTCTTGAAGGGGACCAAAATGACATCACTATATTGGGGTCTAGGTCAGATTAATACCAGGTTGGAATGTTCCACTGCAGAGGTCAAGCACAAATAATTCATATGAACACGGAGTGATAATTCTAAATTAGTGCACCTCCAATTCTAATATATGCTATTAGTTATGTGTGTACATACATCAGGTACTAGATTGTGACTTCCTTGAGGGCAGGGATGGGAATTTCATCTCATTCCCACATGCAAGGATCACTCACCCGAAGGAGGCAAGGTAGGAGAATATAGTTTTTCCTGAGAGACTAGGAGTTAAGAAAAGGGAAAAAATAGAGAGTCTGATATGAAGTGGAGGATTAAGACAGGTAAGTTACGTCATGTAACTGCACTCGATGAAAACGGTTTGAGTTAGGAAGCGGGAGAGAAACTTCGGCCCACTTGGCTAGATTTCATCATGCACTTTATTGGGAAAAGTTGGTGTAAAAAATATTCAAATTCATAAAATTTAAATAAGACAGTAAGATTATACCTTGTAGCTATAGTAATAGCTATAGTAATCACAAATAATGTAAAGTTGAAATTATTGCCTGAACAAACACTATTTTGCAAAGCTTCTTTTATAAGCCCAAGGCAGGAAACACTGCAATTATTAGAAATGAGCACAATGACAAATTTGCATTTGAATACTGGGAGAAAGCTAAAACATGTTACTATTACAGCACCACAACACACTGGCTGGAAAGAGCAATTTTATTAATGTCCTGCAGCAAAGTACATTAGTAATTTGTAACCAAGCATTAAAATTCTCATCCTGTGTCCTAAAGAGAGTAATCAGTTTTCTTCATGATGCATATTTTACTGAATTTCTTACAGATTGTCATTTTGCAGACATACATGAGATAAGATCCCTTACACAGAGGCTATTGCCAACCTCGGTAAACGCTCCTGAGTAGGCAGGCCTAGGTGCTGGTAGTCACCTTTTAGTTTAATAAGAGTCTGTTTATGTGTCCAAACTAGTTTCTTTGAAGACAGCCTTCTCTACAGCAAAATGCACCCACCAAGTGCTCTCTTCTAAATACAAAAGCTGTGAGTTAGAAAGTTGTATAATATGGTATATTTTCTTACCAATTCCCCACTTGAATAGTAAAAGTAACAGTTCCCACCTTTTTGTTCACTGATGAGAACACAACCTCAATCATAATGCAAACCTTCAGTCATGGAGATAGACACATCATGATAGCAATCTCTTTGGTTATGGTTTTTTTCAAGCTTACATTTTTTTTTTTTAATGCTACTACAAAATAATGCTTCTGGAATCTAAAAGCATCCTCCACTGAAATACAAGCTTTCTCATACTGGCATCACATGGTCAAGTTTAAAAAAAAATCTCTATTTCCACAGCATCTAATATCAACATTATATTAAGTAAATACATTTGAATGAACAGGAAATGTCTATGATTCGCAGAAGCCACTTGAAGTCATTAGTTCAGAGGAGACAGTGACGGGGTGTGAGCAGCAGAGGCTCCTCTAGATACTGTCCATGGCCTTGAACTCACTGAGGGCTTGCACAGGATTCACATGCTTCTTCTGAGACGCCCGCTTGATTTTTGTCTGGGTTTCATCCTGCTTTTCTCTCTTCACCAAGGGCTTCTTTTCTGGGGCCTTCATCTTCCAGGACACAGCGGGAAGGTTAAGAGAAGCCATCCCCTGGGACTTCTGGTACTTGGTGGAGGCCACGTAGGAGGCCTTCACCGTCTGTACCACAGCATTCATCAGATTCTTGGCTGCCTGGATCAGGGACATCGCACTGTCCACCTGCGGTCACAGAACAGAATGAGCCACTTAGAGACTGAAGAATGGAAGGGGGTGAATGAAGCACTTGGATCAAATTGAAGGCTCCCTCCCCCCTCAATCTCTGTCCAGAGACCTGTCTACTCTATGTGTAAGGGTGGTTTGGTGATGAAAGGACACCCTGGGATTTCTGGGCTTGTTTTTTAAAACCCTCGATGACCACGATCCAATATAATTGGTTCCTTTTGTACTCCTGTCCCTTTTAGAACACTCTTCTGAGGAGTGTATACATGTTACCAGATTTTCCAAGGGAATCCAAGACCCAAAGTGAAGAAGCTCTGGGCCCCAGAGGAAGCTAAGACAAAGGAGTGCAGTGGGAAGGGGAGATCTCTGTGCAGGTAAGGAATTAAGATTTTGTCCTGTAAGTGTAGATGCAACCAGAGGCAAGTAGGAAGAGAGTATTGCAATGGGGAAAGATAGCAAGCAAAGCTCTTTTGTTTCATGGTGGTTATAGGTCATAGGTACAACAGAGAATACCACTAATATAGTGCTTCTTGGTTAAAATATCACTGGGCACATGAATATAGAAGGGAAAAAATTATATCCTAACTTTCCCAGACTCATAAATAAAATATAGCATTTCTTTCCATTGGAAACATAAGCCAAAAATATCCCCAAACATTCTTCTGTGTCTATGACCAGAAGTAAGGAAGGAAAGCATGGGTAGTTCTAGGCCTTGGTGCAATTCTATCTCATTCCAATGAGACAGAAACCGTGAGCAAAGCCTCAGGAGCTCACGTAATTTTGGCTAAGATCCTGGAGCAATGAGATAATTCCGGTGTAGTCAAGCAGTGACTGGGGATCAGACAACCCAGTAGACATTTCAGAAATGTTCTTATGAAATCAGGTTAGGAGGAATCCCCTTTAGAAGAAATCTCTCCAGAATGAAGAGTCATGAGAAATGAAGAGGACAGCTGTTTTCAACAGTATTACTATTAAGAACCAACATTAATAATGTCCATTATAACCTAGTAAGTTTGCACTTAGAAGTAAAGGCTTTTTGCTGTCTTTCTGTACTTTAAATAATGGCTCACCCCTCTTCAGCAATGCCAGAACTGATTTGGATGTATCATGCACCAGGCCTGCGAGGTTCATCCTAGATTGCTAATGTTTGACTTGACAAGGCCTGTAGCCACCCAGCTCACCTGAATTTCTAAAAAGCTACAATGACTATGATGCATTTGTCATACCATAACTCCTTTCAGGAAGTTCAGATTTTCTAAAGTCTACCCTGATGGTAGTGATAAATGTAAATGGCAGATTATGGGCACATCATCTTATGCAGCACAAATCATGGTGGCCTAGGGCTAGAGACCAAAGGCCCACATTCTGAAAATTGCAGCTCCTACTGGAAGCAGGGCTGATCGTTTCTAATGTTCCATTTAAGATCTATAACTACATATATAGTTTTCTAAGGGAAAAGGAAAAGTTCTCTAAGCTGCTAGCCCATGTATCCCATTTTACATGACTTTCTTTCATTTCTTTATGGCCAAGATGGAAAACTCAAGTATAAAACTTATTTCAGGGCAGCTAGGTGGTGCAGTGGGCAGAGCACCAGCCCTGAAGTCAGGAGGACCCGAGTTCAAATCTGACCTCAGATACTTAACACTTCCTAGTTGTGTGACCTGGAGCAAGTCACTTAATCCTCATTACCTCAGCAAAAAACAGACAGACAAACTTATTTCCCCCCAATTAATGATAATGGGCTTGGCCCCGTGCTCTCAGCGAGTTTCAGCAGCACAGCTTAGAGCCACCACATAATATATGTTAAACTTCTCATCTCCTTACCTTTTTTATTTTGCCCTGAGAAACAGTTTGTTCTGACCTGAGCAAGTTTATTCGCATTCAGGAAAACTCACCCCAGAGACGACCAGCTCCCCGCCCAGGTTCTGCACCTCGGCTTTGACTTTGCTGCAGATGTTGAGTTGGTGGCAGTACAGGGCAATGCGCTGCAGGTAGGCCAGCAGGTCCTGTTTGCAGGCCGAATCCGGGCACTGAAAGGGAAGACCACATTAGTGACCTAAGGGCAGGTAATGGCTCTCTTGCAAAGCACTGTGTACTATCGCCTATCACAGCTGCCACCTGGGCCAGCTCACTAAAGGTGGATCAGAGATGGACTTGTGGCACAAGGGAGGGAAAGCAGGCAACTGGGATGTGTTTGGAACAAGCTTCATGACAGTACAAGTTTACCTAATTACACCCATAATGTGATATGGGGGGAAAAAAAAGAAAATTAAGGGGACATAAAAGCCAGTCAGATGATGAAATCCAAATGAGAAAATTAGCATTCATGAAAATTGCTTTAAAAAAAATTTCTATATTATGTTAATTCTGCTAAAAGCAAATGCTGGTTGTTCAGACTAGAAAGAACAGTGTGACTGAATTCCTGAAGAGTCTGGGTTTTTTTTTTCCTTTTCTTTTTAAACCCCAGCAGCATTCTGTACCTCTGGCTGTGTTCTTTACCTCCAAAGCTGCTATGTCCCAAATGCTACATGATCTTGTATTATCCTCCACAATGCCGAATGCTCAAGGAGGACATAGTGTTATTTTTTTAAATTCAAACTTTGTTCTTTGGCTCTCTCCATGATGTCGGGTATTCTTTGCAAGCAATTATGATTAACAACTAAGAAACAAGAATTGCGGCCATTATTCATATAGCTCTGATACTTACATGGTCTGCAATGGTTCTTCCCAACTTATCCATCCTTGATCCTGCCTCAGCAATTTTCTTAGCTGCACTAATTACATCTGATGTATTTTTAAGCGGTCCTTTACCTCTGTTAAAAAAATAATAATAATTAGAAAACACCATAATCAAAACTAGGAATTTTAAACGCGATGAATAAGCAGGAAAAGGCTGGTAACTGTGCCTTTGAGAGTGGCCTCTTTGGGCAGAGGGGGGGTCAAGCACTATGCCCTCGTTGTTGGGCCCTCAATAGGGAAATCTAATCATAACCATGAGGACAAAAACCAGCAACTAGGGTAGTATTAATACTCCTCAGAGGATGAAGTCCTACAAGCAGGAATTCCCTTAATTTGCTACTAGAAAAATCTCAACAATAAAACAGGAAGCACTCAGGACCCCTCAGCCATCTCTCTCTCCACCCTCCCCCCCAA
This sequence comes from Antechinus flavipes, assembly GCF_016432865.1. Lineage (NCBI taxonomy): Eukaryota > Metazoa > Chordata > Mammalia > Dasyuromorphia > Dasyuridae > Antechinus > Antechinus flavipes. The sequence continues at coordinate 387,748,390 of NC_067399.1, read as the reverse complement.
CTGCTAAAATATATCCAATGTTGCTTTACAAAATGTTCCCCTGTGGGTTCACCTGGTGAAATCTGTCATCTCCATCATGATCATGCACATCTGTTTGGCCAGGACAATAATGTCATTGCCACTATCATCCCATTTGGATACTTCAGCATCCAGTTTGCTCTTTTCTTCCTGAAAGCTGGCCACCTGCTCAGCAATTTTAGCCTTCTGTTCTTGGGGAAGCTGGGCCATGATAGCCTGAAATAAAGTGAACAGAAAATTTTCATAAAAAGAGAATATAGAGTTCTCTTCCAGCATTTCTATTGGTTTTTCCAACAATATTTCCAACAGGCAATCTATGACATATAGCTAGAATAATAACATAATAGGCTTCATTTTGCCTGAAAGCTTTTCTTTTCATCTTGAATTGAAGTTTATAACATCCTGAACTACCTACCAACCTGCAAGAACAAGTTATTAAAGGGAAACTGAGATCAGCAGAAGACTCATGCAGCTGTGTTATCTTTCTTGTTCTGTAACAAAACTCACTCAACTTTAATCTTTCAAGTCTCAAACTCCACTTTCTACAAAAGGAGTTACTTCATAAAATAGTTTGCCTTAGAATGGTAAAAATGGACTTTTTCACTTTAGCATAATGCTTTACATCTTTTTTTTTCCCAAGGTAATTCAGAAATGGTTTAAAAGTGTGTCTTTGAAGGAGGAAAGGGAAATCCACTGAGGAATATAAATTTCCACTATGTCACCCTGCATTTAAGTTTCATCAAACTTCCATTCAGTATTACTTGAACACAGAAGCACTTCCAGTGACAATCTGTGGCATGAGGCAGCAGCCAGCCACCCAAAACCAGGAGGGAAAAGGAGGTCACAATAGTCTAGGGTCTATTCTCCAAGGTCACAAGTCTCTGACAACTCAAGGTAGGCAAAATCCTTATCCCGAGTGCAAGAGAAATACCACAGACCAAAGAATCCTGAAATAGTAAGTATAGTTTCTAAAGTTAAATTTCAGAATTTGTTTAAGAGGAAATCACTGTTCAAGTGATTTTAGAAGGAAAAAAAAAATCTACTCTAGTAGTTTTTCATGGTGTCCTCCCAAGAATACAAAATGGTAGCGATTGAAGATGTAACACTTCAAATAAAGGAAACGGCATTGGCTATTTGTAGCATTGTTAATATTTCGGCAGTCAGTAATTAATTATTTCCCATCTATACTAACATTTGAGGCCCAAACAATAGAGCCTGCAAAGGAAAGGGGTTGATGAAAGCCACTGTCATTTTCTTGGCTTAATGCATTTTCCTGAACCAAAAATTCCATTACCTTTGTTTCATTTCCACTGGGAAAGAGCCATAACCCTGTTCTAAAGAGGCAGGCTTTCCTTCCTTGGGTTTTATCTGAACTAAATGTTACTAGACATTTTGGAAAACTCTGCAGCCTACTCAGCCTCAATACAGCAATTTTATTTGTGCCTTCATTCTCCGCTTCATTTTTACTGCATGAAAGAATAAAATGTTAATAAAATGTTAGTCAAAGCACTGAGAGTGTATCTTCTGCAGGAAAGAGTACAGATGTATGTGTGTGTGTGTGTGTGTGTGTGTGTGTGTGTGTGTGTGCACGTGCATGCGCACACATACATGTGAGACCACACAGTTCAGAGGGGGTTAAAATGTTAAAATGAAACATCAATTTTCTCTAATGAAACCATATCCTCACCCGTGCACTCTGGCCAGCAATGAGCTGATCATCTTCAGTTTGGATGCTTGTTCTACTTCTAACATCAAAGTCTTCCGTCTCAAAGTCAGAATCATCCAACTCTTCAGGAGTCTAAAACCAAAAACAGCCACCTCAATAAGTCGTGTTAACATTTCAGGTGAGTCAAAGTCAGCCTCTTTCAAGTGATAAATAAACCACACACCTTTCAGCCAGAAAGTCAGATTAGGAGAAAGAGAGGATGGCAAGCATTCTTAGCACAAATTCTTGTAACAGCACCCTGTGCCCCATACCCGACTACTCAGAATCCTCACTGACAGACAACTACAGGCACAGACTGTGCCATATTCACTAAGTGCATGTAAGAAGGACCAAAACAACATGCTCAGCATTTATAAGATCACATTAAAGAACAATGGGTAGGTTTCAGCCCCAGGTACACCAAAAGTATATCCTACACTTTCACAGGTCACCAATTTATTGTTCAGACCATATCTGAAGTCTTGACCAAAGGGTCAAGGACCGAGGCATTTGTGTGAGAGCTGCTCACTTGTAGCTCGATGGCTCAGTTTTTGTGCAGAATGTATAAACCCACACAACCTGACTTTGGGTTCTGTCTAGTGTTTAATGGCTCTAGGTTGCTGAACATGCACAATAAAATATTTTCTTACATGTACTATTTCTATATATGAGTCTAGTTAACTAATACCAGAGGTACAAATTACAATGATCTCTAGTTTGCTGTAGCTTTTTTCCACAAGGATGAAAACAGATCACTCTGCTGCCCAAAGAGCTTCAGGCCCAGTTTTGGGGAAGTTATGTTTTGTGACCCTGGTAAGGTAGAGAAAACACAAATTTGGTTAAGTCTTAAGTATTTAAATGTTCACTGCTGAGTTAAGGCTGGTTATTCTTCATGTATATGTGTGCAAGACTCAACAGATTTCCCAGAAACCTCCAAATGAAGACAAAAGGTAAAAACTATTGTGGATGGAAATTACTGTACTGAAAATGGAGGCTTCTTAAATAGTATTACACCTTTTCTATTAGAGAAAAATTAATAAAAATCATGCTGTATTCTCAGTGATGATGGCAGCAAGGAAAGGAATTGCTGGGAACATTCAATTAAAGGCATAGGGGAATTAACATTTCTAGGATCTGGTAGTTTCTGCAAATAGACGTTTGTGATGATTATGCATGATCGATATCTATGGGTTCATGAATATAAGGATTTCCATTTGAGAAAATTCCCACTGGTGTAGGTCAGTACCTTGCGGGCAACTCTGCAGTCACACTGCCTCACTTGTAATGGAGAATTTCTCATAACCATGTAGTAAAAAGCCTGGTACCCCCAAACATTTATAGATAACAAAAACTGGCACTAAGGCATATTGTGATAAGGAACTAATGAGGGAAGGGGATTTTGTAGCCAGCTCTTGATCACCTCCACAAAGGGCAAACGTGACTGGCCTGATGCCACCATCTTTCCCTACAATGAGCATGCCTCAAAGCAGGTTCAGCCTCCCTAGTCTGAACTTAAGGAGGCTTAGAAATCTACTGAAGCTCTAGCTGAAGGTATTTTTCAAGTTTTCATTTTTGCTGACGTTTCTCAAGTTCCATAATCAAAAAGACCCAATGTTTACAGGAAACTCCAGGAACAGTACTTTTCACCAATGACAGATATGAGCCCAAACAACTAGGCAAGGACCCTCTTTTGTCCCACTCATCCATGAGAGCCTTTTAGAAGTCCATGTGAGCTTAGACAATAGGCAATCTATTAAATTTTTCTCTGAAGCCTTATGAAAAGAGAAAAGTATCTTAGGATTTTCTCTGTATTCCTTTTCTTCTGCCTGAATAGAAAGAACCATCTTGTAAAATATAGGATTTGGGGGAAAAGAGCAAATGGGAGTAAGTGACTTGCCCAGAATTACACAACTATATGTCTGCAGTTGGATTTGAATTCAGATCTTTCTGATTTCAGATCCATATTTTTTTCAGCTATATAATCTGAGTCTTGAAGAATGAAGATATTCAAGAGACCAAAGTTTTAAGCTTGTACTCATAACCAGACTTTACTTTTAATATATTTTAAATAAAGTAAAATACACTAATTTAAACTATTAACATGTTGTAGTAAAGTCCTGGACAAATACTTATTTTCCATTTATTGGTCAGTAATTTGCCTTCTCTAATTTTCTGTTTTCCTGACCCGTGCAGGGGTATAAGCATTCGCACTTTGTTTTACCTAGGAAAAAACTCTTCTGCCCCCTTACATCAGGAAATACATGAAAAACCTAATGGAGGAGCAGTTAGATGGCGCAGTGATAAAGAACCAGTCCTGAAGTCAGGAGGACCTGAGTTCAAATCCAGTTTCAGATACATAACACTTCATGGCTGTGTGACCCTGGGTAAGACACTTAACCCCAATTGCCTCAGGAAAAAAAAAAATCTAATGGAGCACATGGTGAGGAGTGGGAAGAGAGATTTACTCAAGGTCACACAATCAGTATCTTAGTGAGGATTACCAAGTTTTCTTGACTCCAAGCACAATGTTTCATCCCCTATGCCAAAAGAACTGCTAAACATCTGTTTTTAAAAGAACTACTTATTTTGGTGAAGTAAATTGAAATTCATTTAAAAGATTTAATTTTTAAGCCATGTAAGAACTAAAATTTTTAGTCTTGAATTGAATATTTGTTCTACATTAAACTGTCATATCAACACTATTTGGACTTACCCTGCTTTGACAAAGTTTTGGCTTTAGGTTGCATTTAAGAGTCATTTTTGACAACATAATTAAGTATCTGGTTTTAACAGCTTTTAAAATCATGATTTTGATATAGCCTAACTGAGTCAGCTCAGCCCCAGAATGCCGCATGAAACTGAGCAAATAACCATGCACAGTTAAACTGTTGCAAATACAACTCCTCACCCTTATCATCAGCACAGCTTTTCTGATGTCTCTAATGCCATCATAGACCAATCGCGAGGCATCAATAAATTCATTTTCATCCATTGGTTGGGCGGGATCAGAACTGAGAGCTTCCACAGCAGCCTCTACTTGCTCAGTAAAACGTGGCATAACTGAAATAAAATAAAATAACAATATTGTGTGTCACATGGCCAAATTAGTGTTATAACCTCATCAACTAGCCTTTATAACAAAATCAATTCCCCATTCCTTGCCATTCTTGCTGAATGCTTATTTTTAAAAAGTGATATATGGTCAAACTTCTCGTAATGTTTAAGGCTAAGAGGCTGAATTCTTTAAAAACAAATGATATTTACCAGAGAAAATTTAAAATGCAATTATTTCCATATAGATAAAGCTTTCTTCCATAAACTGGTAAAATAATTTTGTAATGGTCCCTACATTCTAGTTAACTGGATCCTCAAGAGAGAAAAAAGATATTCGCCATACTCACCTGTATTAGAAAGCAGTCTGGTAGCCTCAAGAACTTTTTCAGTGTAGACTCCAGGTTCATAGTTATCCATCTCTGAAGTGACAACATGAATAACTCTGGCTGCTCGACCCCGAATGGCACCAGCAGTGCGATCTAGACCATCAACATCTTTTTCTTGGAGAGCAATTACACACTTGTTTACATCTTCCAAAATGTGATTCTCTGATGGGAAAAAAAGCAGAGAAATCTTTGAAGACATATTCTAAATATAAAATAACCAAACAATTGGGACAGCAAAAATACACTTAAGTTACAAGTCAAGTTGTAAGTATTTTTCTCTGCTTAGAAACCTAAATGCTTTTCCTCCCCTTATAAAAATACTATTGTCATTGAAAATTTTGAACCCAAGCTGTAACTTGCTCTCTGTGTGACAATGGGCCTTAGTTCCCTCTTCTGTAAGCGACTGGCAATGCTGAGAGGGCTGCTTTCTGCAGGCACAGCAGAAGAAGCAAAGAACCCAGATGAGAAATGCGGCGGTTGTTTATGAGCCTCTCCTAAAACGTTGTTGGGCACAGAGACTTTAGACTAACTGAGCCTGTCTTAGGCAGCTGGCCCCTGCAGTGATGAGCTTGGACTTGGTGGGCCAAGGGAATAGCTTCCCCTATTGCTTTAAACCTGGGGCATTACCCGGCCTAGCTCTTGTCATCTGGCTGTACTTCCTGTGTCAGTCAAAGCAACCCAACAAACATCGATGAAGGCTCCTCCATGCCT